>NW_027210622.1:2997500-3612500 GCF_029030835.1 Brachyistius frenatus
GATTTTCAGACAGTCATGGTGGCCATGTCCTCTGTGTTCTGTTCTTTTGTCTTTCACTTCGTTCGGTTTGGTTTTGCTGGTCTCTAGTCCTCTCTGCCCTGCAAGTAGTTCCATCTCCTGTCTGCTCACCTACTGCCACTCTGCCAACCAGACCACTCAGTCCGTCACTACCAGGTGGCCAGACGGTAAGCCTTCGCCTATCTGTGCTCTAGCCACAGTTTTTCCTCGTCAATTTCTTGGTAACTCTGCCATCTATTTGTTTGCTTGTATCTTGCTACAGCCTGGATGCTGTCTCTTCCTTACCCCATGTATTGTGTCTGCCTCCCTGATATTTGTAATCTCACCCACTATAAAGTTCATTATTTGCTTCACAAACGGCCTCCTGTGTCGTGCGTTTGAGCCCCCTTCCTTGTGAAACTGTGACAACCATGTTATATGTCAAAAATACATTTTGATAAATGGCCGTGGCGTGTGTGAATTACTTGTAATGAGGGAAAATTATCTCTTACTTGCTGTAAATGGTGGTTTAAAATGTTAATTTCCAAATATGAAATATTAATTCTCTTTCACTTGTGAAATAAACTGAGAACATCATACCACATTTCATCCACGGTAGGATTGTAAGATATAATTTTCTCTTACTGTTTGTGCGGTATTGTCTGATTCTTGAATTTGATCATACATAAGCTGTCAGCGTTACTACTTACTTCGCATGGATATGGCTATCTTTTAAAATTAACTTCAAAATGCAGAAATTGGCATTTAGAGAAGGAAGATTTTAATAATTCCATGAATTTGAGTTTATAAGCACTGTCCTGCAGTAAAACCCCACCATTAAAAAAACAACTACAAATTGAATATTAACGATGCATTATTGATACTGGATAGGAACGTGGGCACTCGTTTTTTTTTTTAGAAATACTTTCCACTTTAAACAGTGAAAGTAGCTATAACAGAACGGTGATAAAAGCACAATAAATTCCACAGGGACAGAGAGGATGGTTGTGTTAGACCAACACATTAAGTTCCTCGAGGGTAATTACAGTGTAACCATTGCTGTTAGCTGGGAGAGGCAGACATGAGGTCATAATGGGGCTGTCAATGGAGAGGGCCGGAGAGGAGAGAGCCAGAGCAATTTAGCAATTCTGAATATTTTACGACACATAATTATGGTTTGGTTGGGGAAAAGTGGACAAGGGTGGTACTGGATAAGTGCATGTATGTGCGTGTGCGTGTGTGTGAGTTTAAGACTGCTCTCCACGCGCTGCCAACATCATGTGTGTCTGATTATCACACCGCATCATTTCTGGCCCCTCTCCCCCTCTCCCCCTCTCCTCCATCCATCTCGCTCGCTCCTTCGTTAAGGGTTCAGCGCTGAACAAAGCACACAGTCATGCACAGAGAATGTGAGGCTCAACAGAGTCATTCCAACTCACACCACAATTACATACAGCTTCTCCCTCACTGTCTCTTCCACCCTCCTTACACTTTTCTCCCCTTAAACATCCTTGCTCTGTTTTTCTACTTTTTGCATAATGTGTCCTTGTCTTCCTCTATGTATGTATATCTGTCACACACAATTTGTCTCTCTCTTGTGGGGGCCAATTAGAGCCTCGTGTCTCTTTCTTAACCCAGAGGCCTTAGGTCTAAACAGTTTTTTTTTTTTACAGGGAAAAGAAAACAGTTTTACTCCTTTAACAGCTCTCTGTGGAGCTCATTGTAATGCTAGTGCAATTTACTACACAGCCTGCATGTTGGAAAATATTTCTACTGATGTATTGTATTTTATCGAGTGCCACAGTTCAGCACACCAAGTTCAGGCACATTGTTATCTCCAAGTAGATGCTTTTTTGGTCTCCACATTAAATGTGCTGCAAGTTGAAGGAAATTAATCAAGAAGCGCCTTTTTTTTTTGGGCAGAGAACATTTGCTTCTTGTATCTCTTGGTGAGTCTGCTCTCTGTGCCTGCCTCTTTATTTCTATCTGCTCTTCCTCCACCAGAGCGTAGAAATGAGAGCTTGATAACCATCTGCCTGTAAGCAAACTCTCTTTGAGCTTGCAATTAAATTTTTTTTCTCTTCTATTTGTGTAGATAACAACAAGACAGTAGAGAAGGAAATGTGCTTTATCTTGTATCGTTCAATGAAGACGAATCAAAATGCAGCTTAACTTTGGAGTCTATGTGAGGCTACATCTACAGTGAAATTGAAACTGAGCGAAAAATGACAAGTCCAACATAAATACGTGTGACTGCATCAAAACCGGATGAATTTCCCGAGTTAGAGATTTTCAGGGACAGATAATCAGCATTCCTACCTCGTACTCTTGAGAGAACTTGAGATTGTCGTTTGCCTTGAGGCGCTCAATGTGATCTGCCAGCTCAGAGATGGGGACAGGCGGGTGACTTGCCATGCCTGCCGAGCACACACAGAAAAAGAGGCCGTTTTGATACACGTTCAACTGAAGTGTTTTGGAGGGAAATGTTAGGAGTTAGGATTCTCAAAGGACATGTTGTTTAGTGTTCTGTCCATGGTCAGTGGAGGAAGCAAATGGAAGTGTTTTTTTTTTGTTAAGTGACCATTTTCTCTCCAGGCAGACAGAAAAAACAATGTGCGTGTTCAGAAAGTTACTGAGGCACAATAACATGTCCTCAGAGTATATGCACACTGCTGGTGAAGATTAAAAAAAAGACTATGACACAGGCAGTTAAAAAATTTAGCATGATTTTTTTTTTTAAAAGATGTATTCAAAAGGCATTTGATGAAATGTTGTCAAGTCAAGCAGCTTCATCCTATATGGGATGGAAGGTTAGTTAGCATGAATATGGGAGAAGAGAAGAGAAGAGAAGAGAAGAGAAGAGAAGAGAAGAGAAGAGAAGAGAAGAGAAGAGAAGAGAAGAGAAGAGAAGAGAAGAGAAGAGAAGAGAAGAGAAGAGAGAGAAAGAGAGAAAGAAAGAAAGAAAGCCAAGAGGGGCAATAATGGCAGCAGAGAGCAAAAGATCTATGGTTGACAACTAACTTGACAAACGTCGATAACCGCGGTACACTGATACACGGTAGGCTGAAAAGGGAAACAACACCACGGTTAAGCTCATTGATACTACTACTGACATACATACATAGTGGTTTTCCTGTATGTATTTGTCTCCAATCTACCTGGAGTCTGGAAGTTGATTCTGCGCAGCTCCACAGGATCGGTGGGATGGTGGGAGGACATGGCTTTGCTGCAGGGAAAACTGCCCTTCCTTCCCTCAGCCTCGGCCCTTTTCCTGGAAAAACAACACACAGTTTACACACAACCTGATGCACTGTTAAATACCTTGGATGAAAATGAATGTGGGAAATATTTGGGACAAACTAAAGCCCCACTCCTAATTTTGGGGTTTGTGCTGAAATAAATGGACCAGAGTAATGCGAGTAATAAACGTCTGAGAGAACTGCTCCTGGAACATTTCCAGGATTAGCTGTAATTCTCAGGTCATTTCTGTTGGTTGGCTGCTGGTTTAGTGTTGCAGCATTTTATATGTTAATGACCGGCTCATTGTCGGGAATGATGGTGGGTGTCTGCTTTGTGACTCCCAGGTGTTAAAAGTGACATCTATTATCCCATTTTACACATTCATGGCATCTTTTAGTTAAACTCACTGACATGAACAAACCCATGCGATGCAGCTGCAATTGCTTTTCTGCCAACTATATTTATTAAGTGCACTGGATAACTTGAACTTGTTGACTTGTTCAATTTGTCCAGAACACTTTCGGTCAATATCATCAAAGAAGCATTAACATAATCCGGACTTTATTGCGTTCTATTTTCTAAAGCATTTTGTGCAGAGGCTTTTCTACAAAAATGTCCCTGTAGGACAGAAGAAATGGTAAATAGGTAGTGTTTGTTTACCTGTCAGGTTTGCTGGATCCAAACAGGGAGACAAGCAGATAAAAGGACAGACAAGGATGAATAACATTAGTGTCCAATGAAACAACATCCGGGAGTGAAGCAATGCTGAGCTCATCATTTGCTTCCTCTCATCTAAACTAATCCGTTTATTACGATGATAGATATGCAAAATAGTACCTCCTGTAGACACAAAGATGAGCAGCGGATGCAAATCAAAATATAAAAACTTTTTCACTCAACTCTGCATAAACATGATCACCCAGCACCTTTGAGCTGTGACATCCAGCTACATAATAACGTACTAGAAACATGGCCCAAAGAGCATTTTAGCAGCAAGCGAGCCATTAATGGCTGGAGGTCACCGAGGGTAAGACTCCAGGGTTTATGAACATCAGATTATCACCATCAAAGGTTCACAATTTAAGGTATGCCACATCAGTCACAGCAATTATTCATGTGCATTTACAAGACTGTAGCCAAAAGACCAGATGATTATCATGAATAATGCTAATAGGTGATAATGTTATCTTCCCATATGTATTTTCTAAAATTGTTCCCTGTATGGGTTTAAATACAGATTACAGAAATAAAAACACATTTCTATGAGAACCTTGGAGCTAAACTCGGGTATGATTAGCATAATAGACAAGCAGACTGGGATGATAATTGTGCACCCTGAAGAAGTCCAGGAGTGCACGTCCTGTATGCTCCATAAACAGTGAAACACTTAATAAACCAAGTGGCTGAAACTTCAGACTTTTTTTTTGTGGATTTAGTTAGAAGTATCAACTATTTTCCTTCCAAAAAAATAGTCCAGATAACTAATGTGAAGAATCAGAACCTGTGTTTACCTGTCTGAGAGGTACCTTAATTTGTTTTCTGTTCATGACCTTGAAGTGGCAAAGATGGTTTGAGAACTGCTGCTTAAGATAAGCCAGTAAACCATAGGCTAGTAATATTATATGGAATTTACTACACTGACTAAAAATATTTTGAGTTGAGCACACAGGGAAGTGTAAAGTCAAAATGGTAATGAAAATAAATAAATCCCTGTAGAGTTTCTGTTGCCTTTTTGTGAAAACTTAAACCTTTCTTTTATTCTCCAAAGCTCTAAATCTTTCACCCTGTCTTTTTTTTTTTTTTTTTTTTTTTACTTTTCCCTACTTTCTCTCACTAATCAAATGCTTTATTGAACTCTTGTCACTTCTCTCGGCCCCCATCATGCAGTCCTTACCTCTTAAAGAGGAGAATGGCAATGACGATGCACACGATGAAGATCACAGCCAACACAGGCCCCACCACCCACAACAGCCCCTCCTCCTCGTCCACAATCGGCTGGGGATCCACATCCGACGAGGTGACGGGGTCAGAATAAGGGCTTGTGGCGTACATGGTCTGCAGATATCCATGGTTTTATGCATTTCAGCATATATATCAGACAAACCTTTAGTAAAATGGTTTAACTGTGTGGGTGTGTTTGTACTCACATTCTCCGAGAGGTCTAGTAGCGCGAGCACAAAGAAAACGTACTCTTGTCCGTTCTGCAGTGGACGGTTGCGGAAGTCGCCATAGTTTCTGCCATCACCGAGCGTGAACTCCAGGGGGAGGGTCTTAAAGTGAGCTGTGACGTAGGCCCTGGGATCCGATTGGCCAGCCTGTCTGCGGATGCGAAGGGCACGGCTGATACTGGTCCTGTTGATCTCTTTGAGGAGCTGACGGGAAAGATAACAGAGAGTGAGTCGGGAGGGTGACATGAAGGAGAGGAAAAGGGAAACCAAGGCGGAGAAAACAAAGACGGACTTAAAAGAGTTTTAAAAACAACATTACAAATTATATATATTTTTAATATATCAATTAATAGTTTTTCACCTGATATAAAGTAACTCAAGTTCAAACAAAACGCATCATCAGTGCAATTCAGCAATGGAATGTCTCAGTAAATCTCATTTAGTCATCTTTCTGTAACTGTGCTATTATTTCCCTAAAATAACTCCAATCGCTTTAATATTTGGAGACTGTTTTCCTGAGTGTTTTTTAAAAAAAATGGAAAATGAGGACAGTTTGACAATTTTATCTCACACAAAAACCCTCATCAGTAAAGGAACAATGGGCTGTATAGAACATTATCACCTCGGCACAAATGTCTTCATCAACTGAATTGCTGCCGCATTTCTCCATTGAGACAGAGGGCACCATAAAAACTCAATTGAAACTAATCTGACACACATGAATGTGCTTTCAGAACAGCGTAATGAGGTCTTTGGGAAAAGGCAGGAAGTGGAATTAGATATGAAATGGCATGTGAAAGTATTTGGATTGAACAAGCAATGGATGACTAAGTCATCTACCTTCACATAATAAGATACAAACAGTCTAATGTAACAGCGAACAAAAAAAACAACAACTTCCAAATGTTTACATGTCTTTTAATACCTTCTCTGTATTGTATTCACCCTGCTCATCATTCCCCTTAACATCAGTACTACCTTATACAGTAGCTCTTTATTATGACCATTATTTAGCTACCTATTTGTGTCCTCTCCTGTCGGCTGCGTGTCTCACCTCATCCAGGTTCATCTGGTCCGGCTCCTCCCAGGGATTCAGGAACTTCCCTCCTCTCTGCTTCTTCAGCGGCACCACCACCACATAGTAACCTCTGAAAAACACAGCATGCACTGGGGTCAGGCCTGAGGACATAGCTATTAACCAGACACTTCATAACATCTCAGTCTCTGGAGATCCCTCAGTGCCTTCATATTCAAAGGAATACTTCAACATTGTGGGTAATATGCTTCTTGGATAGATGAGAAGACTGAAATTACTTTCAAGACTGTATGGTGGATAAGAAACTACAAACAGTAGTAGGTTCAGACAGCTTTACTTTTTTGTAACCTTCTTATGTTGTAGATTTAATTTGACAAATTTATTGAAAATCAAAAGTGGAAATTGTAAGTATTCAGACTCTCTTGCAGTGGCACTCCAAATTTTGGTCAGGTGTATCTTATTTGATTTAATTATACTTGAGATGTATCTAGAAAATGACTGGAGTGCACCAGTGGCCGAACTGAACTGATTGGACAATCTAATGCGTGTCAAGACAAAAACAAGTCCAGTCCAAAGAACTCTCTGAAGACCGCTATGATAAAATTGTGGCAAGTCACGGACCAGGACAGGGATATAAAACCGCTTTGAAGTGGAATAAATTGAAAACTATGAGGACTCAGTTGGTCATTCAGCTGAATACAGAGTAGATGGAGTCTTGACCAGGAGGTGATGAAGAATCCTCAGCAGAGATGAAAGAACCTGCAGGGAGGCACAACAGCATCCAATGATTCAGGTCTTTGTGGTCAAGTAGCTAGACATAAGCCACTCTTGAGCAAAAGACACATGACATCCTGCTTTGAGTTTGTCAAACAGCATTCCAAGAACTCTTGACAGGACAAGAAAAGAGATTTGCTGATCTGATGAGACAAAAACTTTCTTCTTTTGTCAGAGCCTTAAGCAGTACCTACGTCTGACTAACACCAGGCACTGCTCATCACCTAATACCATCCCTACAGCTAAGCATGGCGGTGACAGCATCATGCAGCAGTGACGAAGTACAAGTGTGAGAAACTTGAAGCTTTATTCACCTAGAAAGGGGCTGCAACAGAGCACGGAATTAACTCATGACTTTTGTAAATGAGAGATTTCAGTTTTTGAGTTTTAATAAATTTGACATTTGTCATTGAGTATAGATTTACAGGCAAAAACTTTAATTTCACCCATTCAAAATTAAATCTACAACACAGATAGTTTTCGGTATTGATCATTTCATCAAACTCATGGCAGAGAAATGAATGAACCTATTTTTCAAAAAGTCAAGCTATTCCCTTAAAGCTCTACTAGAGAGAATTACCCAGTATTGTATCATTAAAACATTACACTGCTGCACTAGCTGCTGCTGTGAGGTAACAGTGTAAATCTAAACAGTGTGGCTTCTGCAGGGGAAACCAGGTCCATGTCTGAAGCCACGCATGAGAACCGAAACAATAATATCACTGGAGTAGGGAATTTTTCTGAAACAGTCAGACCATAATAGTAACCACCAAGTAATAAGGCCAAAGACAGCAAAATAATCCATGTCTCCTCAGTGGATGACTCACATCAGCGCTCCATGCTTACCTGCTCAAAATTTTAAAAAAACATCTTGTACAGTACAGCTGATGACAGTTGGTGTTACCATTAAGGCATCTAAGCCAGGATAAACCCTTACATGTGTAAACACTTAAAGAGCAAAATGTTGTTTGTGGGGAAAAAAACAGTCCAAAACACTTCTGATGTGACGGAGACAGACTACGGGAAAATGGCTGTGAGAGCATGCGAGTAGCAGTGGAGTGATTCACCCTGTGCTTTAACCATGCAAGACTGCTTTTACTGGGTATCTATATTTGGTCCTGTTTACAAACAGCAGATGAAATGATCAGCTTTGTGCTCTCATTTGGCCTGTGTTTGGAGTTGTCAGACTTGCTTTGCTGCCAACTCAGAGAAATCCCTCCTGACAGACCAATACAGGAAAAGTGGCGGAAGGAGGAACTAATGAAATTACCTCACAGGGTCCATAGAACAATTAATCTGACATCGTAATTGGGGCAAATTCTCCACGGGTTGCTATTTAAAATCTTCACATCCCATCATTATCATGAGCTACTCTCTGAGACTGTTCACATTCATTGAATCATCACTACCTGACTTTAGCTGTGGTCTGCACAGTGGGGAGCTGTACAGTCACCATGCCGTCTGCGATGGTCTTCCCCACAACAGTGGGTTTGGTTTTCAGAATGTCTGGAGCAGTAGTGGCAGTGACGCGGTGCTGCAGGCCTCCAGCGCTGTTGGCCCGGTTGGTGAGCAAAAAGGAGTACTGAGTGTCCGGCTCCAGGCCAGTTATCAGCTTCTGAGTCTGCTTGCCGTCCACTTCCACAGACTGACCCTTCCCATACAGGATCTGGAAACACAATACAGATGCATTTGGGAATCTAAACATGGAGCCGAATTTTGCCTTGAATTCAGTTGATTACATTAAAAGCGGAGCCTGTTTTATTTAATTATTATTCCTTCTTTATCTATATTGTTAACATTTTGGGAAATTGGAAGCATTAAGTATGCATGCTTCACTATTAGTAGTTTCCTTGTAATGTTCCAATAAAAAACACAGACAAAGCAGAAAACCAAGTTGGTATATGGAGCAAAGTTTTTATATGATTTCAAATATGAATGTTTATTTGCAATGGACATCAAAGATAAGGATATCCTTAGACATAGTAATTCACGCTGAAAGTGAAAATGTGCATGAAATGCTCCGATGGCAGGTGAGCACCTTGCATGGCAGCTTAGCCGTCATTGTTGCGTGAGTGTGTGAATGAGAGGCAAAAATGATTAAGCGCTTTGTCGACCGCTGAGATAAAGAGGCGTTATGTAAGTTATGAAAATCAAGCTTTATAGTTAATGAATGGCTGAAAATAATATAATAAATTACAATTAATCTGCCATGTGAGCCATTGCAGAACATTGTTTCCCCCCTTTTTAATTTTTTTTTTTTTATCCCAGGCCTTTATGTAGGACGTGCGTTTTAGGGTTCATACAATAGAAATCTACTTACAGTGAACGGCTGGGATGGGTTCTTGTCTCGGATCTCCCAGGACAGCAGAATAGAGTTCTTCATGGCTGCCTTTACTCTGAAGTTGGTGGCAAAAACTAAGGCACAAAAGAAGAAAAAATACAACAAAGAAACCAAAAACATGAATAGGATCTCCCAGTCTCAGTTATTCTCTCTACTGAAGCAAACATAGTGGCCTTACCTGTGTATCACTCTCTAGCACCAGTCTCAAACTAGCTATTTGCTCTGATACACACAGTTAGCGTGACTGGACAGGGATACTCGCCCAAGACCCAAGACTCTTACCTTGCTTTGGGAAAGGGATGTTGGGTCTAAGGCTACATGACAAGACAACGAGAAAGGACACTTAGGATGCTGTCACCAGATGTTTTGTGTTCGTGTCTGTGTGAATGTGGGCCTTTGATGGCACGATGTAGGCTCAAATGTGCTGTCAGGGAGTGTGTCTTGCATCCTGAGCAATGAAGATGGGTTTTTAGGATATGAGTGTGGTCCTACCTTGGTCCAGCCGCTGCGTCCTGAACTGGACACCAGGGCTGTACGGTCCAGGACCGACAGCTGTGAATGCACACACCCTGACATCATACACAGTATCGGCTGTCAGACCCTCCAGCAAAACACTCGACTTTGGAGAGGGCACCACAACCTCTGAGGCATTTCCTCTACTGTTTATATCCTTGTACAGCACTGAGTACTTCAGAATTTTCCCATTTTGCTCAATTAATGGGACTGACTTCCACGTCAGCCAGAGCGAGACGGCCGAGGCATCCTCTGAGATAATATTTTCAGGGTATCCACTCGGGGCATCTTCTGGAGTTGTCACCTCTTTTACAGCCTCCTCTCCGTAGCCCATTTTGTTACGGGCAGAGAGTCTGAACATATAGTTAGCTCCCTTATGGATATCCTGGGCAACGTAGCGGTTTTCTTTGGTGGGAAACTCCACCACTGTGAAAGGAAGGACGTCGACACGGCCGAAAGTGAGACGATAACCCAGGAGCGGGGTCGGCTGGTTGGGAGGTGGATACCACTGAAGCAGAGCAGTACCTGAATCAGTGGCACTCACCATCAGTTTGGGTTTCTCAGGCACTAGAGAGAGGAAAACAGGAAGAGAGGGAGATAATTAGAGGATAATTACAAAGCAAATTATTTCATAACCTCAAGCAAAATTGCAAAATATGATTAATATGGCACCATATAAGTGGCTTCTTAGAGACACAGCAAGGTGTGACAGAGTGAAATATAACCAATTCAATGTTTTAATGGCCTCTATTGATCATTAGCGATGCCAAAGTCTCAAAGATCATTAACATTTATGTGTGTTGCTTGTGCATTTTTTAGCTGTGTCTGTCTGTATGTTTGGGTCTGTGTAGACACACTTACATGGAAGGGCGGTGCACACAGAAACCGGTTTGCTGCGAGCACCATCGCCCTTGGCAGTGTAAGCCCCAACTGACACAGAGTAGGCAGTGTCTGCCTTCAGGTCTCCAAGCACCACCTCCTGCAGAACAACACAAAGCATTGTCAGCTATAAAAGACAACAACTTTTTCTTGCCCTCAGGACAATGAGCAGTTTAGCACATTAATAAAGAGGTCAGAGTGGCCAACACAAGACAAAAAGGCACAGCATCAGAGACCAAGCTGTGATTTTGGTCTGACAGTGTACCAGTCTAGACGGTGATTCAGCTCACTTGTACACAAATAATACTTTTCTCAGGCCCTACAAAAACACTTTGCCGTTATTTTTCCACTTGGGAAATGTGTTGGGGACATCCTTTTAGATTATCTCAACAAAAACACGACATTCTAAACAACTTTATAAAATTAGAAGAGCTCAAAATGTTCCTTCTCATCACAAAATAACATTTAAACACACAGACGTTCAAAACTCGTTTAGTTTTGTCTCCATCTAAACACGAAACACAATATTGTCTTCACGTCTCGGTCTGTCAATAAATCATAGAAATAATGACAATATTTGGGCAAATGACTCCTACTATCAGCTTTATCTGTGTTTTTTCTTTTAGAATTCTCCCTGTAGTCCAATATGCTTAAAGAAATGTTTACTCACATATTCAGCTGAGTCACCATATTCCCACTGAACGATGGCGCAGTATAAAGAGGGGAAAATGAGAGAAAGACAGTGTTTAATATTTGAAATATGATCTAGAAGACTTTTACGTCTTACTAAAGTCAAACTTTAGCAAGGCCCAAATTCACTTCCATACAATTATTAAGAAGGTTGGAATTAACATCAAATAATGGACACATGGGGTTAGATATAATGTAGGCCCATTATTTATTCTGGACAGAGTTAATAATACATTAAATAATAAAAAAACAACAACCCTGTTTTAGCTTGATCATATATTCAATCAATTAAACACCAAACAATTAAGTATGTATTTAAAGGAATAGTTAACAATTAGAAAAATGTGTTTATCTGCAATGTTGCCAAGAGTTATGCTGCGTCCAACACAATCATGTGAAAGGGAAAGATCCCCATGTTTTCAACGAAACAAAATGGAGGGACACACATTTCTTTATATCTTTAAAGTATGTCAAACTACCCAGCAAGAAAATTGTTTGCTAAAAACACCATTAATGGCTGCTATACAAGGGTGTAATGTAATGCTGTGTGACGGTTGTTTTACGACAGAACTGAATGTCTGAGTGTTAAAAAAGCTGTGCTTGTTCAAAACAGTGTCATACTTATTAAATTCCAGTGTTTAATTTCTTTCAACAAAGGATTTCGGTGGAAATGAGACATCTATGTTTGCTTGCTTTGGCCGGCAATTTCACACTGGCTGCTGACTTTAGCTTCACAGATATGAGACTGATGAAAGTTACAATGATTCTCATTTACTGTAACTTTCACCAAATGTAGACCTATTCCTTTAAATATTTCATGTTAAATTATGGAAGGGTTCTGCTCTCTAATGTATTACAGAAAAAGTCCATTCTCATTTTCAGGGTGTCAAATAATGCCGTTTTGTCAAAGCTGTTGGCATCTGAGAGATACGCACCAGATGTCCTTTTGCGTCGTGACCATGATCTTTTTTAAAACCTAACAAGTAGTTTTGGTGCCTCAACCTAAGGCGCCTTGTGGGTGTGTATGAGACACCAAAAGACTGTGACTAGATGGCAATATTTGATGCCTTGGGATGAGAACGGGTAGAGAAAGTTGACAGTAACATTACAGTATAATATAAATATTGCTTAGGCTTTCATAAATCAGTTCCTGACACAGTTCATTTGATTAGAAGCTGGGGAGAGTATGTTAGTGTTACCTGTGAGTCCTCTATGAGGATGTCTTTGATGAAGGGCTGACCCTGAGGTTCTCCGTAGTTCATCCTCACATAATGGACTTGGTAGCCTCGGACCTGACCGTGCTGCTGTTTGGGTGCCGGTGCTCGCCATTTCACCCTAATGGCCGAGGCGTTCACAGTTTCTGCGCCCACCCCTCTTGGAGGACCGCTTGGAACTAAAAATGCATTTTGGAATACAGGTCATGGGTCATAGATGATGGGCACTCAAACCTCTCAAGTAAAGGTCTTCACCTTAGTGAACCTTTCATCTAACAAAAAAATAATTGGTTTCGGGGCAGATTAAAAAAAAAAAAAAAAAAAAAATAGCCACAAGCAGAAAAAAAGTGAAAATACAACCCTCCAAAAAGTCTAAAACTGCTCTGATGTCTGGGAAAAAAGTCAAAAAAGTAAAAAAAAAATGAGAGTGCTTGAGGAAAAACATGGAGGAAAAAAGAAGTGGAGGAGAAGAAGCAAATGTAGAAAAAGATAAGAATGGCAGATAGAAAAGGATTTGTTGCCAGAGGCAGATCAACAGTGGCAGACAGTCAAAGAGAAAATACTGTTATCAAGAAAAACCTCTCTCGTGCTGCCAAGAACTACACTTCTACCAAAAAGAAAACAAAATAATACAAAAAGGCAGAAAACCTCCAGCCACCTCTTGCTATCTGTCTGACCCAAGTAAAAAAAGCACTTTAGGCAATGCCAGTCAGAAACATTTCTCAGTGGAGACACTGGGAGGAAGGAATATTAAGCATGAGTATCAAAAGTATGACAAAATATTCAAAATTACCTAGCATAAGATACACAAAATAAAGTTAGCTAGAAGATATCCCAAAAAAAGTTAAACGAGTTAAAGGATTGAGAAGAATTTGAAACTGCAGATGGCCAGTAAGAAAAGCCAAGGTGAGGAAAGAACCATGTACAGCTACAGCCAAAGGGATTGTCTTGTTTTTGTTAGTGAAGAATATTGTTATCTTTAAACAAGAAAAGCTCAATCACCCTTTTTCCCCAAAAGAGGGGATTTTAGAAGAAAGGGGAAGGTGCCGGTTAAAATAAGAGGATAAAAATGGCAGCAGGAGAAAAAAGGGGGCTGCTGTTGACAAGAAAAAGCAGTGGTGAGGGAGAAGAAGGAGAAGATTTTCAGATGTTGGAGGTTTGTGGTGTTTATGAAGGCATAAAGGAGAGGTTTTCAAAACTGGAGTGTCTGACATTGGTTCTTAAATGGATCATCCATTTACACTGCAGCTCAAGGACAGACAAAATGCCTTTAGTGGCCAGTGGAACAAGCTTGCTGTTAGTTTAGGGTGCTTTGAGCTCATTTAACACTATGTTAGTGAGTTAGAGGTAGCCATTGTTAGTGTGGCAGACCATCCTAAGAGATGGCATGTTTTTTTTTTTTTTTTTTGGGCACATACCATCTTCCTCGGTGCGGATAAGCAGCTGTAAACTTTCTGGTCCGTCCCCAGCTTCCGTTTGCGCGCGCACTGTTATGCCATACTCGGTCCATTTCTCTAGGTTTTCCAGGAGATAGGGAGAACTTTCCGGAGGAATTCCATCAATTCTTTTAGACGTTTTGTTGCCTTCGGTAGTGGAGTACTGGATGGTGTATCCCGTAATGATGCCATTCTGAAACTCCAGAGGAGGTGGAGCCCAACTTACCAGGATGCTGGTAGAACTGGGACTGGTACATGTGATGTCCTGGGGAGGTGCTGAAGGAACTGATTGCCCCGGAAGCACAGTCAGGGGTTGTTTGGGTAAATGTTATTTTGGTTGTGTGTGCAAGTTGTTATTGGTGGGTGAGGAAGTGTAGTTTGCCGTGAAGGAATGGGGATGAAATTGAGCAGACGAGAGACAGAGAACAAAAGACAAAGAAACATAAAATGAAAACAAAACACAGGAGAACAGAAGCTCTTTCGAAAAATGACCCTGCGACTAGAAATCAAGATGGCTGAACAAAGATACTGAATGATGGGTGTCAACTTCTGTTTGGTCGAAATGTTTGATTAATGACAACGAGTGAATGACTTAAATGACGCAAAAGAAATGCGACACAAAAAACACTGACTAGAGCTTAAATACACAAACATACCTGCCCATAACTTACTTGTCCTTACAGCCTACCCAAGCCTCTGTGATCCATGTTGGACTTCTCATGTCTATCTGCAAACCTTTGGCTTCTTACCTTGTTTTTACTGTAACTCTTACAGACCTCAGATTGGTAGTCAACAAGTGTTGTTGCTGTCAATCATCAATTAATTGTTTGTTACTATACTTGTAAAGACAATGTCTAATCCTGGAAATCATTAATAAATTACTTATATATTTGTTGAAATATCAATTCTGAGGTCAGCTAATGTCTGGATTCACGTTGGCCTTTTTTTTTGACAATGCAGCAATGCAAAAAGCCTTTTATCAGAATCTTTAGTAAACAAATTGAAGAAATTCAGATGCGTGTTTGTGGTTCAGCACCTACGTGAATTCAAATATTTGCATTGTCAAAACTGAAAGCCTTTGTCACTCTCTTTAAAACACGCACACACACACACACACACACACACACACACACACACACACACACACACACACACACACACACACACACACACACACACACACACTGCAGTGTGTGCGAGTAGACCTACGTGTCTGTGGTGTGTCAATGGACACTTCGTTGGTATACGCGCCGATTCCATTTTTGCTCTTAGCAGCTAGCTGGAAGGAGTAGGTGGAGAAGGGCTTCAGGTTCTTCAGCAGGTAGGAGATGGTAGGCTCAAAGCTCACTTTCTTCTGCAGGAACACCAAGACAAAAGTTCATTTTTGATATTTAGATTCAGTTCATCTCCTTTCTGCCAACCCAGGCTTCCATTCGTACATCCAATTTTCAATCTTTTATCATCTATTCAACCAACCATTAAATCCTAAGTCCCTCCATCTCTCCATGCTTACCTCCTCTGTGTCATCTGCCCGTCGGTAAACCAGCTCATATCCTGTGATGTGGTTGTCTGGGCCGCCCTGAGCTGTGGGGGCCACCCAGGATAATAAGATGCTGGTCTCAGACTTGGCTTCACCCTTAAATTCTGAAGGTTGGGATGGAACTGCAGAGTTAAGGAGGAACAGGATTAGTCAAAGTGAAGTAAGACTGCTGTAATCTGATTTTTGTAAATTTGCTTGTAATTTTGTTCAGGATTATAAGTACATTTATTTTTTAGCATTGCATAGTATCTTTATATGCACGGTAATACATATACGAAACAAACAAACCAACAAAAAACCTCTGCATGCTTCCCTTATTTTACCTCCAGTCTTGGCTATAATCTGCAGGTCCTGGGACAAGGGTCCATCTCCTACAGAGGTGAAGGCCAGCACTCTGATGTAATAAGTCTTATTGGGAGTCAAATCCTGGATGGTGATGAAGTTGGCACTGCGCACCATCTGCTTCTCCCACTGCACAACACAATGCATGAAGGCAAGTAGACACAAAGATGCACAGTCATGTATTACACACCTAGACAACACAAGTAATCATGTGTTCGGAATAAAAAGCAAGAACAACATTTAGCGAAACCATTCACGTAGAGATGCAAACCTGGTTGACTGGCAGCGTGTTGTCAGAGGTGTAGTACACTCTGTAACCGACAACCTGTCCATTGGGTTCCTCTGGCTCATCCCAGTGGATCATTGCAGTTGTGGCGCTCAGCATCCGACCTATGACCTGCAGAGAGACAGAAGAAGTTTAGCAACACTGTGCTGGGTTAAAATGATAGGTATTTTTACTGCAGCAAGTTTTGTTCAAGAAAGTTGGTTGGGAACTGAAAGAAAATAGAGATTTGTGTTTGCAAATTACGCACTGAAGAAAAGACTTACCTAAAAACAGTGTTATGTCAGTCAGAATAGCCAGCAGCAAATCATTTTGTGTAACAGGCAAGCTTCAAATGAGGACTACTTAATGCAACTTTTTTTTGTTTCAAGCATAATTAAAATTGTATATTTGAAAACCACATTTATATCCCCCTAAAGACATCTTACAGCTTTGCCACATCAGGGCATCATCCTGACCTGTCGAGGAGGTGAGGAGGGGGCCTGCTCAGCTGTGCGAGCCTCCACCACTTCACTGGAGGGACCCTGGCCAATGGTGTTGACAGCTGCCACCCGAAAATCATAGTGGGAGTAAGGGCTGAGGCCCCCCACGCTGTAGCGCGTTGTGGCAATGCCATCAATCTCTTTATACGGGTCCTCTGAGCCTCTGGCACGATGCTACAGGAAGCAAGAGACAAAGCAGGAAGGGAGAAGAAACACGTGCTGATTTAAAGATGCATTAGCAGAACTATCTATAGCTCTATCTGTATAAATATACACAAAGAAATTGTGTTACACCATGCCCTTTGTTGCCTAAATCTAGATTTATGCTAAAACTTAGAGTGAAAAACTGAGACACAACATGTCTGATGTAGGTGTCCTGCTTTTTCTGCATGGATGATTTAGTCCCTACTGTTTAAGCAGCTTCATTCTCACATTTTAATTCACTACTCCTTGTGGGCAGAGAGTGCTCACAAGACACCAGATTTCATTTGAGCAATTTGGCAAAGTTTATTGCTGTCAGGAGAGACATGAGGCTCTTTTCTTTTACAGCCCCACTTAGAGATTGAGGCTGTTATTAACAGTTTATGTTCATATGAAAATCTAGCGCTTTAGCCATCTTAAGTTCAGTGTCTCAGAAACTTGTGTAATACTGTGTGGTAGGTAGTGTGTGGCTGAGTAAAAAAAAAAAAAAAAAGAGCTTATGTGTCTGTCACACCTGTATGATATAGTAGGAGACAGGTTCAGGGTTTCCAGAATCCCATGTGAGTGTGATGCTTGTCGCAGTTCTCTCCGTCACCACAGGGGTGCCAGGAGCCTTTGGAAGAGCTGAGCGGGGGGCAAAAAACAGCAAAAACTCATCCACTATCCCTTTAGATTTTTAAAAGAAAGAAAAAATAAAAATCACAGTTTGGAACTTCAACTTCATTTTGAGTGAAAAAGCTGAAAACAATTAGGTGATGCAACCAGCTGAGTATCAGAAAAATACCACGACCATAATCTCCACAACAATTAAAAGTACTGGGAAAAAAATGATGGACAAAATTAGCTCGACAATTGGACAACACAAATCCAGTTATCCTTCACTTCAAAGAGATTTCTAACTTTCTACATATTTAATTCAAATTAAAAGATGCAAATATTGACAAACTAAACTTCAGTGAGAGAAAAATTATTCTGTTCCTCGTGTCAACGGTATAAAGTGGAGACCTTTTTCTCCAAGATTGCCAATGGAGAGACCTAAAGAAAAATGTCCAACGTAAACCACTGCAAAATACCAACAATCCTTCCTTTCCTGACATTGCAAGATAAGTTGTGTATTTCAATACATTGTGAAAAATGTAATTTTCTTTGTATCTGCTTTTGCTTTTAGGTTTTATTAGTGACTACATGTCCTATTCCATATTGCAGAGCACTACTTTTTTCAGACTTTTTTTTTTTTACTGGACCTTCCTCTGTTTACTCAAATGTTTATTAAAAAAAAACAAAAAAAAAACAGAACTCATGAACTGTTTTAAATCTTACTTTTCATTTCTTTTGTAATGGAAAGTTTCTTTTTAGTATCCTGCATACCTACTGCATATTCACAGAGAGAAGGCACTGTGGTTATGTCCTTGTAAAAAAACATACAAAACTCTTTTGGATGAAGTCATAACCAAAGTCTCACTTGAGTAAAGGTCGAACCTCCACATCCTCTCTGGTTCATATTCTTTCCTCTGTTCACCTATAAACCTCCTCAGAACCCACCTTTTACAATAATCTGTGCCACCGCCTCAATCACGCCGAGCGTTGACATGGCGACGCAGGTGTAATTGTTAGACTGCCGTACGTCAGTCAGTTCCAGGACATTGCGGCCAATGGGCATGTCATCCTCGGGCGTCAGGTCTTCTGCTCCCAGCATCCACTTCACGTATGGCATGGGCGAGCCTACCGCCACACAGGTGATGTTGACGTTCCCCCCTGGCATGATCTCGCTGTCGGCAGGGGGAATGGAGAAGCGTGGGGGAACCCGACGCACTGGACCAGATAGCAATGAAGGCAGGAAGGCAAAAGAGAGATGATTAGAAATTCATCATTGTGCAGAACAAACAGGGTTTATACACTGTAGAACGATTGTTTTTTTTGTTGCATCGTGACATCTGAGATGAAGTTTTATGGCATTCAAATTAGACCGCAAGTATTCAGAGAGTCTGGTACATCACCACAAGGGTGCATGTGATATCCAGATGTTTTATTAATGCTGTTTTTAGGTGCGCTACATTAAATATTTTATGAACTGAGACACAAAAGACACAAAAGATACACACAAAAAAAAAAAAAATCACAGCAAACACAGAAGCATTCACAGGGAAAACAGTATACAATTTATTTCAAAGGAGTGATGTGTGCAGGCAAGTTTAAACCTTCAGTACCACACATAAAACAGCCACACACACAAACACTAGTGGCAGTTTAATGGAAGAAAAGAAAATACTCGGGAGAGACTCAAAAGAGCCACACAGTTGTTACTGTACCAACCTTCTCGCAGCTCTGCAGTGGGAGGTAGGACAAAGCACAGGAGGAGGAGGAGGAAGAGGAGAGTAAAGAAAGGAAAACAGAAAAATATCAGAGAAGAGACAAGGAGAGAAAACAAGTTAGACAAAGGAGCATGGCAAGGTGACATCAGACAGAGGAAAAGCCAAAAAGAACAAGGATGAAAGTGAAAGCAAGAAATGAGGAGAGGAACGAAAAAAAAAACAAAGGCCATAGATGGCCTGATGTTGGTAAAAGCCTTCCTGTTTAAGAAAGCCTGTACCGCCAGCTGTCTCCATAGACTGCCTGTCAAACAATCACTGAGCAACGCTGTGAGATTGTACTGGCCCTGCAAGCACTGTTAGACGCACATCACTGACTCTGCGCTGTTTGTGTGTGCATGTGTTTTACACATATATATTTATATATATATTTAGTGTATGACATAGATGTGTGTGCATGTGTTCGTTTCGGATCCCCGGGAGCTATGTTGGAGTCAGAAAACCATGCTACACTGTTTAAAGCTTCATTTTTTTGGGGCGGGCAGACAACAGAGCAAAAGGCCCCGGGAATAAAAATGTCTCCAAGATTCAAACATTTGGTGGGTATTCGTGTAAGTGTGTGTGTATGTGTCTAGGGAGCAGAGAGGAAGATGACGCCTGAGGAAGTAAGATGCGTGTCAGATTTGGGGGAGAAACACAAGTCTTAACCAGACGATGATTTGGTTTTTCTCAGAGGTCTAAAGGCTAAGAAGGGAGGGCAGAGAGATTAACGGCTCAAGTGAAACATTCAGTCCAGCCTTAACTTGATGTAAATAACTGTCTTTTTTTTAAACTGTTCTGTTTTACAATCCTACAGTTGAAAAAATATATAAAATACAGCAGCTTATTAGCATCACATTAAACCAATATATTACATATATTTCTAACAGATGCCTGTGTATAGGGAAAAAAAAACTTATGTCAACTGTGTCTAATAGATGTTTCAAACTGCACATTCATATTCATGCTATTCTTAAATCAAAGTATTCTAATTGGACTCTGGTTCTCCCAGTTTGTTTTTTAACCCCCATCTTACCTCGGACATAAAGGTTAGCTGGGGTGGAATAGCGTGTCCCATCGCTGTTGGTGGCGACACACTCATACTTCCCCTGGTCTGACTCCTCACTCATCTCTATCTGCAGGGCACCTGTATGGATGGAGGGATGGAGAGAAAGAGCAGAAGATAGAGAGAGGGGAGCGAGATACACAGAAAGATAGAGAGGAAGAAAGAGCATTCACACAGAAGTGGAAGACATCAGATAATCAGGTATAGTACATCAATACATTAACACATAAATGGTAAAAACTGTAGAAAGGATAAATGAGTCTGAGAAAGGTTTTCAGCTAAAACAAGCTGAACTCTGTATGAGGAGCACAGTGAGCTAAATCTTTATAGCCACATTAACAAGTTTCTACCACTGTCAGCAAGAATCTGCCCAAAACAAGGGTCAGCTTCCTGATTTAGAAATGAGAAGAAAAGAAAGAAAAAAAAAAAGGTATTGATATAAGGCCTACAAAAACAGAGAATGTAGTCTTCATGCAAGGCAGAAATAAATAAACCAAGCAGCCAAAATATGGAGTAATCCACTCACAAATACAGTATTTTGAAAAAAAAAAAAAATCTTTGCTGAAAATTGAGATGCAGTTATAGTCAAGAGCAAATCATGGTTCATTTTCAAGGATAAAACGTGACAAAGATATTGCCATGGCAATAAGATATCCCAAAACCTTTCGGATCCACCAATGGGATCAGGAGTGTGATATCAATTAAAAACACCCAATAAAGGAGGTAAAGACATCAACCGACCTCCATCGAGGCCAACAGATCAAAAAAAAAAAAGGAACGACATACGCAAAAGCCTTGGGAAGGGACCGATGCTTTCTCGTTCCCTGAAAATAGAAAAACGGTCAAAAAAAGTCAACCAGAGGTTCTTCAGAGATGGGGTGGGAAGGCAAAAAAGCGCCCATAAAAACTTTATCAAAAAAGTGGTTGTTTGGGGCTTTTTATCGGTAATGAGAGAGAAAAGAGAAAATAATGGTAAAAAACCATGAAGGAATGTGTGGTGTGTGTGTGTGTGTGTGTGTGTGTGAGAGTGAGTGTGCAGCTTTGAGTATCTATGTGTGTGTGTGTGTGTGTGTGTGTGTGTGTGAGCATACTAATGTTTGCAAGTGTGTGTCTGAGTCTTTGCCATCTGGACGTTTCAGGCTGAGCGAATAACAGCTGGGAGGGAAAACAAAACTGGGACATTTGATTGGGCAAATATAGACAAGGTAGAAGGAAAAGCCGGGTCAGGCTTAGGCCAAGACCCACAAAAAAAAAAAGAAGAAAAAAGTAAAGAAAATCAGGTCACAAATTTTTTTTAAAGTAACAAACAGACTGAGGTAGAAGTCAAATATGCTTCATCACCTCAAACTAAGCAACAAAGGAATAAACCCAAGTTGTAAACACATCATGCTTTAGATTGGAAACAAAAGTAGATGTAACAAGTTAAATGAGGTTAAACAGATGGATACAAAAGAGAGGTCACAACATGGCGAGGAAAGAAGCAATGGATTTCTGTGTTATAGAGTGAACGCTGAGGCTGAGATGGAAAAATAAAAGGATGAGGAGAGGATGAAAGATGAGAAGAGGGGAGGTGATAGTCATAATATCATGAATTGCTTGCTCAACTCCAATTCTTCCTCTTGCACCTACTGCAGATCTGAAGCAGCTGGATGAGTGTCACCAATATGGCAGATTCTTGAGAGTCTTTTGGACTAAACCCCATATTGGTTAACCCACCCAGCGCTACTGTTCAGATCTGTGGGACAAGTAGGAACCAGGGGTTGAAAAGGAATCAGGCCACTGTGTCATGTTGGTCCTCCCAGCAGTCTTACCTCGTATGGGCGTGCCACCTGATTGGGCAATGAATGCACGAGATTAGAGAAGGAGAAGAAGAAGAAAATGTTAGTACCACAGAAGTAGAAGGGGGTAAAGGGAGAGAGGTACTGGGGCAGGGGAGGTAACTTGGACAGGAGACGAATCAAATTAGCGAGAGAGACTCAAAATATAGATCCTTAAGAGAGTGAGAGGAATAAGAGGCATAAAAGAAAAAGACAGAGTAATAAATAAAGACAGAATAAGCCTGAGAAGAGAAAAACAGGTCCTAGATAGAGTGACAGTCAGTGACAGAGCTACCAGGAGATGGGTTATTGATTGGACTTCATTGACTTGCAGCAGGGGCAGATGTGGCTGTAGGAGTAGGGTTGTGTCTGCTCTGCACTCATGTGGGTCTCTAAGAGGTGGCCCGGTGGTCTCTAAGTACATTAACTGCCCCGAGACCTTAACTGCTATTTTCCTCCACATGGATTGAAACCAGGTCTTATCCTGCCAGTTGCACAGTGTGCACATATATTAATATTAATATTATTATATTTATTCTTAGAGACAAAATCCACTCTTCAATACTTGTAAAAAAGTAGCATTGTCCAACATTGTGTTTACATAGATTTATATTGTTGTGCGTTTCTTAATCTCCCTCAATAATGGCAAAATTTAGACAATGTGACACCATCCAAGTACAAGACCTGCACCTGCTATTTCTGGTTCATGCACTGTAGGTGCAAGAGCGCGAAGTGCAAACAGGCAGGCTGCAGCTGAATATAAATCAAAGCTTGTCGTGAATAATAAACTCACTCTCAGCCAGTCATATCACAGAACTCATCGCTCTGAAACAGCTGTGCCAATTATAGTGATGCATGACTACAACAGCTGAAAAAAATGGCAGGATGATTCTCCAAGAAATCTTATTATTGTCTGGATTGTGTGGAACGGCACATCCCGTACACATAACCCATCAAATCTGCAGCCAAAGGCAGATGGTGTTGGTTTTTATTTAACTTGTCCAATAATATTAGAAACAAACAATAATTTTTGGGGGAATAAAGACATTTATGTGCCTGCGTCAATCTGAGCTATTTCAGTTTTGTTTCTACTGTACTTAAATGGTCATGTCATGCTACTTAAAGTGATGCAGCATTTGGATGGTAACGCCTTTCCAGAGTAAAACATGAAATGCTACTTTGACTAAAAAGAACATTTGAAAAGACAGCAGGAGCTGTAATATTTACTGACACATGCAGACTGCTTTATTAACATTCCCGCCCCAAGCACAATTTAATGACGATTTAAACACATTGACTGGCTGGGAAGCGGTTGATTTAAATGTTTTATTTACATTTTTAGCATTATTCTGCCATTACTCTGCATTTTCTCAGCATATAAAATTTGCTCTTGTTGATAAAATTACAACAATGGTTATGATACAACTATTCAGAACAAAGTCTGAAACTACAAAATCTTCCACTAAATATCAACAACTCACTTTTATATGAATGAACCTTCCACCTGTGCAACGCAGGCTATACCACACAACTGGGCAAAGTGAATATTAATGATGGGAAATTATCAAATTGTTGGAGTAGTGGAGTACTGGTTGTTGTGTCACCGCGGAAATAGAGCCCATTATGACAAAGTACTTTCAGTAGGGCTTGAACCGAGTCTGACAGCCCAAAAATGATAAGATAAAATATCTTAAACATCAACAGTAAATGTCAAGCTGATGTCTCAGCCCCTTGGAATCAAAGCGCAACAGGGAATTTTTGTGAACTCAACATTTAAAGCAAACATCAAAACTTCAAACTGAGAGAAGTCCACTGTTAAAGACATGTTGGTCTAAACAATACAGAACATTATGCAGCCACAAGAAATGTAGTGTTCATTAAGAGGGGTGTTGGGCTGCAAAATATAGCTCTGTAATCACAATTTCTTTAATTTTTTTTTTCAATTAACGCTTAAAATGATGATGGCATTTGAAAATGACAAGATAATACAATAAAACACAAGTAAAACAAAAGCTAAAGCCACCTTCCACTTTTGTCGTGTTTTAATCTCCAATTTGATTATAAAAATGGCAACAACATAAATTTTACTCTTCAGTTTCCACTTGATTCCTGTATCCCAGGCATGCTGTCTAAATGGAGTAAATCTGAAGTGATTGAAGCAAAGAAAAGTGGAAATTACAGCACTTAACTGCAAAATTTGAAAATATCCATGACAAAAGATTTATATTTTAAGAGTAATGAAGAGTGGATTTGTTATTTATAAATCCTTGCTAAGCTTTATTACGCTGATATTAAAAACTAAACATCTATGACCAAAGTGCTACTTCCTGACTGTAGCAACCAGGTTTAGTATACATATTACACTATACAGTCAACGTCTGGAAGTCTGAAACCTGGTCGCCATTGATTTCCTTCCTCCGGCTCCACCAGAGGAATTCCTAACAGCTATCTAGAGCTGATGGTTGATGGCTTATTGACTGGTAACTCTATACAGCAGAGTGGAGAGAGTAAGTGGGTGAGTGAATGATAAAGTGAGTGAGGGAAAGAATAATTGAATAAGTGAAGGGGTGGAAAAGTAAATAGGTGAGTGTGAGGAGAAAGTTATTATTCTTTGGGTGTGGAAAAGCTGCAGGTGCACAGGTGAGGGTGAGGCCAGCTACCTCTAGGGTGACAGATATATGTGAGCATGTCTGCATGTGTGTATGCATGTTCATGTGTGTGTATATCCTGTCTGTAGCATCTATCTGTAACCAATGTATAGGTGGCTGCGGAGACAAATGTGTTGTATTGCTGTGTGTGTCTAGATCTGTGCCTCTTATTGTGTGTGTGACTGTTAGTAAAATGCATGCCATGCATTTTAATAACACGGCAATATTTGTAAAGGTGAGCAGTAACAGCAACAGTAGCAACATTAGTGAACAGTATTTAGAAAAAAGTGGGCAGTGAGGGTGTGGGCCTCGGAACAGAAGCACTTACCAAAGGACTCTGTGGTTAAAAAGATAAGAGAAAAGAAACAGCATAGACATTGCATTACAATCGGACCATTGGTTACACAGAGGAGTTGACTTAGTAGATAAACCTTGAAAAAGTACTGGAACTCCAAAAAAAAAAAAAAAAAAAAAAAAAATTATAGATATTGATTATCTACACAGAACTGTGAACTTAAAAAAAATAAATCATAAAACATGTTTGTTTTTTATAATCATTAAATAAGATAAATGAGGCTAATATAGCAAATATTTGACATTTTATAACAATTTTTGTAAATAATTTAAAAGTACTTGTAAAATAAAGGTCAAAAAGGGATCCTGAGCAGAGCATTAAGGGTTGAGCCATTTAATGATAATAATAAAAAAACAGGGACACAAACAAAGAGGTTGTTATCGATAAAGAAGCCAGAGAGTTGGGTGTCCAATCACAAGAAAAGGGTTTTTTGGGTCCAGAGTTGCTCCCTGGAAGCAGCAGGAGGACTGAGGAGGGAGGGGACTTGGCTGAGATATGTTGGGATTTTACACACTACTGTGGCTATCAAAAACAACTGTTTGAAAGCTTGCATGGTTTTTCCAAATAATTTGTCTTGTATTTGACAAATTCCGTATATCCTCAAATCACATGGATACAATTTCTGGGAGTCAATTTTCACATCCACACAAGAAACACTTTCCAAGATATTAAGTAAAACAAAATGTTATTTGTTTAGTCACAGCAGTGAGGTATGTTAGAGAGGCCCTTCCTTCAGCGCATGCCACCATCACCTGGTTTCACCTTGTAAATCTTGCCAGAAGAGTAATTTGTTTGTTGAGACATGAAGCATGCTGATGCTTGTCAGAAACATTTTATAAGGTTTTTAGTGAGGGAAGAATTAAACCGTTCGTGATGGTGATTTGCACAGGAAGTCCTCAGAGAGTTTGGAGAAAAAGTTGGGAGTTCACTTTGAAAGGCCTTGAAGAGTTAAGAAGGATTTTCAACCGTACACAGTCAACTCATACAACGGCAGCAGCAGCAGAGAGGCAGCTGAAAGTACAGCCAGAAACCACGGCAGGAGGAGTGTAGAAGAGCAACAAGAAAAGGGGGGAACGGGGGCCAGAAATACAAAAACTGTAGGGAAAGAAAATAAAACAGTGGGATAAAAGGGGAAATTGAGAGGGGAATAAAAGCAAAGTAGGAGGGAAAAAAACCTGGAGGAGGAAACAAAAACTGGGATCGAAGGGAAGGTAACGAATGGAGGGATAAAAGCATTGGTTACCTGAGCGGAGCTGCTTGATTCGCCCGTTGTTATTGGATGTGTTCACTGGCAGGAAGTCCTTGAACCAGGTAATTTCTGGGTCAGGGTTGCCACTAGCAGCACAGAGCATGGTGGCAGTCCGAGATCGCTCCACCACTTTCAGCTGGGGACCCATGTCAATGGTGGGAAACCCCGAGGGAAGCTGGTCCTCTGGAAAGATCAAATACACTAGTCAAATCTTCAACCTGGTCGGACAGAGCGGCCGTGCAACTGTCTTATCACATATACTTCCACAGCAGTATGACCTCCATCTACACCACCAGCTGTACCAAATGTATTCATTAAATGGGTTTAAAATGGGACATTTGTTGGCTCTATCCGGTATAAAAATATATATATATATATATATTTCATTTGAGATCTAGCGATGCCAGAATTGTCAATGTTTATGCTTTGTGCCTTCTTTCAATGGGTTTGGTCAAGTACCATTTATAGAGAGAAAGCTGTGAAGTAGAACAATTTATCCAGCACGTTTGGCTTTTTATTTTGACTTCTCTGCACATTTTGGGTCCCAGGTCTTACAGCTGACTCTGATTGGTGGGAAGCATGTGATTATCAAATACATTAAAGCTGGTTATTGTTAGTATTAAATATATTAAATGTGAGCTCTATATAGATTTGTAGTCCTATTTGTGTGGCTCTTTTCCATCTAAAGACAAATGCAGAAGCACACCCTGTCGGTCACATCTCTGTAGGAATTAGTAAACACTCCCTTCCACATGTTCACAGAAAGCGTTGTAGCTTGAAACGTCAGACTGGTTTTTACATTAAAACATATAATATATATAAACATATATGGCAAAACTAGCTACGTCACTTTTGTTTTCAGTTTTTTAGCTACCATTTCTTCACATCATCAGTGTTGGATTAAGTCGTTAAAAATTAATTTGGACAGAATTTTCATTAATTTTTGGACAATTTTACTCAATAAAAAGTTAGGATATTCCAGTGAACCAGCCCTGCCTAATTAGTATAAATCTACTATTGAGATTGTCGGGCAATGAGTTCAATAGGCTCGACACAGAGTTAAAGATTTAACAGACTAAACAAAATGATGCAATTACACAAATAGGCAGAAACATTTTTTTTTTCCTTTTTCAAATTAATATGTGGTTACCTCTGGTAAAATTGAATACTTTTTTATGTTGAAGACAACCTTAGATAAAAGCCTTGGTGGAGCTAATGTAATATCATTGTAAATGTGGATAGCTTGTTCTTATTTTTTTTTCTTATTTGGGTTTCTGATTTGCAGCCAGGCTTCTTGGAGAGCCTGGCTAGCTGTTTCCCGCTAGGCTTTCCACCTGCTGACCGCTTGTGAGTGGTATCGATTATCTCAAACTATTATGTCAAATTAGTCTGTTTCTGAAATATGCATTTCAGTCAAAAGCCCTGGCACAGTGGACAGCCTATGTTCAATATACAACGTAGGAGATAACATGATGCATGAAACCTGACGGATGTGACACCAAGCAGAAGTTAGGAGTCCCGTCTCAAAGGCTTTAAAAGGCAAGCTAGCAGGAAAAATGCAACAGTCAAATTTAAATTAAATTTAAGTAAAAATTTGTTTCGCATTAGCCTCGAGACCTGAGGCGAGACTTTTGAAGAATCCAGTTGAGAGGTCAAATAAGTAACATTTCATTTGACCTGACGAACTCACTAAGGCTTTAGGCTTTTCCAACAGAAATCAAGTGTGATCAGATACGCTCTATTCTGTTGGGAATCAGTCGCAGCTGAGCTACACTTTTTTGTAGCTCTATCTATTGCACACAGCCCTCTGTGGAAGTTCACTCTGTGCATAAAATCAAATAGGCGCATCCAATATCCATATCCACTGGGACTTGCACCCTTTTTGGGATGGCAAATCAAATGTGAATTTATAGACATCGGAGGCAATTAAATCGAACACGGAGAGTCATTCCACTGTGATAGAGGAAATCAAAGGCAGTGGGCCAACTTCATTCAACTGAAGAGGGAGATTTAAGAGGAGACAGGGGACAATGCTTTGAGTAGGTAGGGGATCAAAGAAGACTGAACTCAGTCAAACCCAAAAGACACTTTATCCACTCCGGGAATCTAATAGCTGCAGAGCAAATCAGTTTAAAAAAACAAATCCTCAACTTTGTGCAAGGCTGCACTTTGAAACTGCGACGTAAAATGTCAGATTCATGAGTCATCCATAATAAAGTAGATAAAGACAGACATGGTGAAAAAAAAGTCAGATGAGCAAGGAGCGTGTGTTCCTGCATGTGTTTGCGCTGTATTTGATCTAGAAGGCAGTCTATTTTAATCCCCTCCTCTTTTTTTTTCTTTTTTTTTTACCCAGAATCCCTTGTGACTTTATCCCTCTCCACCACACAGAGCCTCATTAACGGGAAATCCTAGCACTGAACCCCGCCAAGGAGATGCTAATTCTGGTACTAGCCCATCGAACCATAGCCGATGGGTCGTGAGACACTGGCTTCACGAGCCGTGTGTGGCCTTTTAACAGCTCCGTTTTCAATCAATCACAACGCCCGACAAATGGAAACATGGACATAATAAACCAAGAGAACAAGATGAGAAGGTGTTTGTGTGTATGGGTGTGTTTGTGTGCGTGGGTGGTGAAAGAGGGCATAAATGCAAAAAAAAACAAAAACAGGAGCGTGAAGGAGACTAGAAGAGAAAAGGTTGGAATAGAGGAGGAAGAAATAGTGACAGAAAAGAAAACAGAGAGAACACGAGAGAAATTGACAGAGAGGGAAAGAGAGCACAAGGGACAGATACAGCATAACAATCCTGATTCTCTCCGCTTTCATTATGCAAACGCTTACTTCAAAGCCAGCCCCTCGTAGGCAGGAATAATGCATTCTATTTCATCTACCTGGGGTGGGATAGTGCACTGAACGTTGGGGATGCACAGTTAGAATGTTGCTCCCTGAGATCATGCATCTTTCTCTGCCCCTTTTCTACCGCCGCTCAAATGTGCACAAAAAAGAGAGAATTGCAGTCATGTCTTTGCGGGTAGACAGGTGCACAGGTATGCACTTGTACTGGATTAAAATACACAAACAGATAAAAAAAAACAACCAAGGACACACACACACACACACTTGTGTGAAGACAAAACTACAACAAAGGCTTTTCTTTTTTCATTTAAAGCTTCAAGTTTGAGTGCTGACTGAGTAGGCTAAAGCACATACACACATGTTAACACATGCACATAACCAGCCTTCCACCATCCATCATCGGGGCAGGTGTAAGCAACACCAAAGTGTGTTTGGGACAAAGCTGCTGCAGGATGTGCATGCGTGTGTATCCATGAAGTGGTGCTGCTGAACAGTAACAGCTAAGAACCCCCGGAGGTCAGGGCAGATGCGTAACCCTACACCCTCTTGTTGACGGAGCCTTCCACATGTCACACGGTTTCGTTTGGATGTGCTCCCACCTCACTGTTTCCACTGCGAGTGCTCCAGGTAATTTCACAGCTCATTGAAAAGCCCGGTCTCACAATCATGGGAACTGCTGTGCGAACATTGTCCTCTTTATTTAAGACCCCAAATGAAATCCACACACATTGCTTACTGGTTTTGTCATTTGAAAATCTGGAAGACAGCAAGTCAAGTCTGGTCTTACAATCATGGGAACTAAACAATGAGCTGGCTGCTGTATCAGAGCCCCGAGTGTAATATGTGCACCTGCAAACCAACCTGTTTCTGTCATCCAGGACTGACTGATGAACACTAGGTTAGGGTTATGATACAACTAATGCCTGTTTAAGACTTTATCTTCCAATACAATCTGAATCAACAGAACTGCACAACTGTGATTCTTTCTGCCTCCTACATGTTAACAGTGTCAGAGAAGTGATAATCCAAGTCTAGTCTGCTCTATGAGGCCACAATTTTAGGTGACTCTGGATCATATTCAGTTGAAATATAAATAGTGTATGATGACACGTAGGTAAAAAATGCTTTGGACGGTATGCATATTATAATTAACTAAAGAATAATTACATTTTATTCAACCTAGGCCTTTTTTATTGGATGAATTGACTACTTTATTTTATTAGATTTATTACCTACTTAGATTATATTTATAATTCATTAGGAAAAGAAGGTGATCAATAAAATCCTTATCCACCACAGTTTACAGACTCACTCTCTGGTTAAACTTTGACCTGCTGCACTTAAATCAACAACAACTCTGCTGCACTCACTATTAGTTCCACTTCCAAATTAAGTAGTGAAGAAAATTTGCCTAAATGTTTGACTTGTTTACAGCCTGTCTGATGATCTGACTGCTCATGTCTCTGGTAGAGCTGGTAATTGCAGGGTCTGTGGTTTACATGTACATATGTCCTGTACATTTTTCCAAGTGTCCTTCAGCAACACCAAGTTATTACTGATGGACAGCCCAGCACCTTGCAGGAAAGCTCTGCTAAAGTGTGTGTGTGTGTGTGTGTGTGTGTGTGTGTGTGTGTGTGTGTGTGTGTGTGTGTGTGTGTGTGTGTGTGTGTGTGTGTGTGTGTGTGTGTGTGTGTGTGTGAATCCATGACTGAGGCAAATCGTAAATTGCTTTGTCAGAGAAGATAGAAAAGGGCTATCCAAGGGTCGTCCACGATGTTCAGGCAAGTGTTTTGATGGCAGATAAAATCACCAACTGAGTTGTCCTTAAATATAAGCTAGAATATTAACTATTTAGGACTTTAAACATTTACAATTTACAACTTCATGTTCTCTATTTAGACACACACAGCATTTTTCTCGAACCATGAATTATACAGTATCTGTCTATAGAGTGGATAGAAAAGTATATAATTGCACTCAGCTTCATTATTATTTTAGCCGTTGCCAATCATAGCCATTTACTGGAAACCAAGATTTCAATTAGCCTGGTTCTAATCCTCAGTAATTAAGCTGGCTGACCTTAACACCGGATCCCTCCTGTCTGACAATCAGTCAAGTCAGTCACTGGAGCTGTGTCTTTAGAGACCCACGGGGGACAAGGAGACATGACTGACAAGACTGTGTGTGTTTGCGTGCCTGTGTGAATGTGTGTGTGTGTAGTTAGTAAGTGACATTTGGACTGACAGTCTTTCAGGGACTATTAGCTGCTCCCAGGTGGCCTCTTGTTCATCCGCAACACAATGACTCCTCAGAGGAACAGAAAGAGGCTAATCACTACATAAAGACTCACTGTTTTAGATTGAGGATACGCTTGGGGTTGTGTGGGTGATGCCTGTGTGTGTGTACGTGTGTGTGCGCGAGAGCTTGAGTGGTTGTGTTCTCGATAAAGAAAAAGACAAAAGATGAGTGGATTGGAGCTTCCATCAAGAGAGGCAGGGAAAATCAAAAATAGATGCAAAAGAAACCTAAGCAAGAGCACATACAGATGTACTGGGCATGTAGAAACACACACACACACACACACACACACACACACACACACACACACACACACACACACACACACACACACACACACACACACACACACACACACACACACACACACACACACACACACACACACACACACACACACACACACACGACCATGTGAGACAGGAAAAATTCTGGATGGATGGAGCGGAACAGCACAGAAGATGCAAAGAGTGGTCTGATGTGAATAATTTAGAGGTTGCTGTGTAGTAGACCTAAGAGCTTGTCGAGAGACAGAGAGAGAGCGTGTGATATAGAAAAGAAGGAATGGGTATAAAAAGAGAGAAAAGGGGAAAAGCAAAATAAAGAGGAAAAGGGAAAGGACTTGGGGAAAGAGAAAAAAACCAACCCCGACAGAGAGGACAGAAAGACATGAGACTGGAGGAAGAACTGAAAACTATGTTATTACCCCTCAGAGAGACAAGAAGCAAACAGAGAGAGAGAGAAAGACAAAGCGACAGAAAGAGACGAGACGGTAGAACAATAGGCTGCACATCCTTTCCCCATGAGCATGTACTGTAAAGGCAGGCGATGTGATTATCCACACTTGAGTGACTTCACTCAATAAGACACTCTTGAGCTTCAAACTACCGGTACATAATGCTCTCCTAATGGACTGCACTAAAACTAACATCACTATCTGCATTAATGGACTCTCGCTAACACTAAACAATCGACCGTGGTGGACCCAGACTCACACTTGCATATATATCCATATTTGAAGAAACATCTCCTGAGCTTACAATTTCTCTCGCATAAGTACTTTTAAAGTTAAAGGAAAAGCAGCAAAAAAAAAGCCAATGGTCAGTTCATGCTTCTTTTTTTTTTTTTTTTTTTTTTAACTAGTTATACCCTTACATGCAGTATGAAGCATGCATTACCAGTGTATACACAGTTAATGAATGATTGATAAGGATATTAGAGTCAGAATCAGATTCAGTTATATACAATTAGGCTGTGTTTAAAACTGTTTATAAATGTGTTCACAACTCATGAGCTTAAAAGATCATTTTTGATCTGGGAAATGGTAAATTATAATTAACAAATATAATCAATTATAACTTCATATTTCATCTACCAATGTGAAATATTGTCAAGCATTCATTATTTTGTTTTGTTGTTATTGATGCCTATTAGTTAATCACGTAAACAATTACATGTAAAATGCCCTTTATATCTACTTATAATTATGTTATTGTGTATTGTAGTGTGTTATAAACAATTTACTAAATGTTTGCATTAAGATTATAAATGCTAAATTAAGTGTGTGACATTTATGGAAACACAGATTGCATGTGTGTTTGTACTGACCTCGTAACACACTGAGCCTGGTGGAGGCAGTAATCTCTCCCGCTGAGTTGGAGGCATGGCATTCATAAATTGCCTCGTCTCTGGGGGTCCTCAGTGGCTGGATTCTCAGGACTGAGCCGGATCCATCGTCAAATTCTATTACCTGTAATTGGGAAAATACGTTGGAAGCAGTTAAAGTTCATATTTCTGTTATGGATCAAATGATGTGTAGATTTAGGGAAGTTGCTCATAGTTTAGTTTTTCTCCGTCTCTTTGGGATCTGATTACAATCTGCTGTTACTCAAAATGCAGCAACAACAAACTTTTCACAAAATCTCATCTAAACACTTTAAAATACTGCAATGTGTTACAGATAAAGCAACAGATGAAAGGTTCAAATGTTCAGCTAAACATTGGACACTAACATTGTTTGCAGGTCAGTGATCAACACCAACTTTCAGACATAGAAATAATTTCAAGACCTTCTCCCAGTTATTTAATTTACTGAAGAAAGCTGGATCCAAAATGAGAGATCAGTCAATACACACAATAAAAGAGATTATAAATAACATTTACTGGAGAAATGTTTGACTGCGATGTACAAACTGCCCTTGAATATTTCTCGTCTTTTTCAAATATGTAATATCTTTGGATGTTTCGGAACTACTGGATAGTACATTATACCTCCCCTTGCACAAGGTAAATACTTGCATGTAATTGATCTGGATTCTGAATTCTGGGAAGGTTTTTCACTGAAATCCAATAATATAAATCCCACAAGTCCTGACCGACAGGACAGCAAAAAGAAATATACAGCAAGTAGCCCAAGCTTACAGTGTATAGTCTGGATTAAAAAAAAAAAAAATCTCCCCAAGTGATTTAATCACAAACAGAAAGACACCAAGATTAAATTAAACCTAGGAGGAAACTCTGATTTATTAAAGTGGAAAAGTACCCTAAGCTCAGGGCTACTCGGACTGAGCAGGAATGAAGCTGATTCAACATCTCAATGAGTGACTTGTGAGGTGGGGAAATAAATCAAAGGTTACGGCCTTCGGGAAACTAATAAGGCTGATCGTATAAGAATCTCATATACTGCAGCTTGAGGCATAATCTGAAATATGAAAGAGTTGAAGCCGATAGCTTTTCACACACCTGAAAAACCTTTGAAACACAAATAAACAAAAGAGGGTCAACAGATTAAATCTTTAAACGAACAATTTTGACTACATATGTAAAATTTTCATGTGTCAATTACATAAATATAATAATAAATAAAGTAAATAGAGCACAAACAGTCCACCTTTCTCCCAGCGGGTGCTATGATTGTCATCAAAGGAAAAGCACTCATGTAAACGATGACAGTCATGATGGTTCTGTTATATTTAGACAAACTGAGTGAGTATATGCATGTGCATTACCAGAGCTCTGAGAAGGACTAATTTGAATATATGACAATTTATTTTCATTACTAATAATCTACCAAATATTTTCTTGATTTCCGTCCAGTGGTTTTCAACAGATGGGCGGCCATTTTAAGTGTGTAGTACATAGAGTCGATGAAAAAAAAAAAATAAGTCAAACTTTTATTTTGAAATCTACAGAATTTCTGCTGCTCATCGACAGTCCAAAACCCAAAGATTTTCTGTTCTCTGTCACATCAGACAAAAAGCAGCAGATCCTCACAACTCACGAACTGGGACTGGGTCATGTTGGCATTTGTGCTTGAAAAGGTATTTAGGTTTGACATCTTGGGAATAAGCTTATTCACTCTCTTGCTGAGACTTAGACGGATAGCACTCTTATATCTATCCATTAAATATGAAGCCGGGATGTGGTTAGCTTAGCTTTTCTTAAAAGTCCAGCACAAACAGCTAACCTAGCTCTTTCTATAGATGAAATATGGGCCGACAAGCACCTCTAAAGCTCATTGTTAACATAACATTAACATTTATATCTTCTATGTTTAATCGGTACTAAAAAAGAGTAAAAATCACATTGTCTCCTGGCTCCACTTGCATCTTCCAATATTCAAATGATTCCTTTATGCAAGAAACTAGTTTTTAGAGCAGTTGCCAATTCATTTTCTGTCAATTTACTAATTATTATTCATGTTTACAGCCATTTTTAATGTTGCTACTTTTACCAGTCAAAACGCATGTTGTAAGAAAAGTTTATAAAGAAAATAATGAGAAGAAACACTAATAGGGTCTGACAACAACAGCAGCAATATCCTGTTCAGTGCTCTGTGACCACTTTTTGCAAACACCACTGTTTCCACAGCCTCAGAGCCTCTGTTGTGGAATGTTAACCTTAAATTTCAGCATGAGAAGATCTCACTGTTGAAGATATAAAGTTTCAATTTGTTTTTCAGTATCTCAGTATCGTACCTCAAATCTCTGGTTGCTGACTTTTTTGCCTTTCTTGTTCCAGACAATCTTGGGCTGGGGGTCTCCTGCAGCCTGGCACACAAATGAAGCCACTCCCCCCTGGACTCCTGTTTGGTCTTCTGGGGTTCGTGTGAATCTGGGGGGCGCTGTATAGAAAAGATGGATTCAAAAAGTCAAATTCACACTTCCAGTGTTAGTCATTGTGTCAATAAATACAGGAAGAAGTTGCGATGGTCAGTTACACAACAGTCTTCACATGACAACCATTCGTGCTGCCGGTACTATTATAATAATAAGCCTTCACACACACATGAAAACATTCTGTACTGGATTACCATGTTTTCCTGAATGCACTTAATCTCTGGGATATCACTCAATATACCACAATAATCTGCCACTCACATCTGTAACAGTTATATTTGAGATCTGTGTCGTACATGTCGTGAAGGACAATGATGCAGTCTGTAAAACGGTCCAACATTCCAGTTGTTTTGGTATGTGTGTACTTGTGTTACAGTGTGAACCACTCTGTAAAGTACGTGAACACCTATAGCACATCTCTCAGGTTAGATGTGCATGTGGGTGGCTTTGTGTCTGTGTCTTTTTTTCTGTACACGTGTGCACGCTCTACCATGTTTCTCCCTCTGTCCCTGCACCACCAAAGAAGCTTAATATTTCTGTGCCATAAAGGATTTATGAAGACTTACTCCTGACATGACCACTAAAGCCCCTCGTTCCGGGGACGCCAACAATATCATAACCACAGCCTCCGCTGGATTGTGACATCACGATATCAAAAAGATTCGGGACGTCAGTCACGGCACGTCACCACCAGCTCGCCTAATGGCATTCCAGCCAAACCAGAAAATCCCTACTTAAGGGCTTACCGCCAACCGCCCTGACAAAGGGAGAGAAATTGCTTTTTGCTGTTTAAAAGAAGGGAGGGAGAAAGGGAGAAGAGCTAAGCTCTTCAGAGTAGGGGAGGAAAAGAGAGGGAGAGTGTGTGTGTTGAAAGAGTGGGGAGAAATGAACAGAAGAGCGAATGAGATAAAAGGAACAAGTGAGAGAGACAGATGGAGAGCAGTGGAGGGAGAGAGGAAGATGAGCAGGAGGTGGATGCGAGAAAAAGAGAGAGGGAGACACGGAGAGTGAGATAGAGAGGGAACGAGCCAGATGTACTGGCAAATGCAGTCAGAGAGCCTCAAGCTGCCCAATCACCTCTACACCTCACTGGCAAATCTACCTCACTGACTGTGTGTTTGTGAGGAGAGAGAAAAAGGAGAAAGACTGTCTGTGTGTGTGTGTGTGTGTGTGTGTGTGTGTGTGTGTGTGTGTGTGTGTGTGTGTGTGTGCGCTTACTTTTCCATTCTTGCATTTGCGATTAGTTGATTAAATAACTTCTCGAACGGCCTTCAATCATTGACAAAAGTTTCAATAACCCATTAATCATTTAAAAGTCATTAACAAAAAAAAAAAAAAAAAAAAAAATCCATTCACCACGTCCGGCCTCTAAATTGCGAGAACTTGCAGATCCTATTATGTAACAAATACTCAAGCTCTGGGAAATTGTTTCAGTATATTTTCACTCCTTTTGACATTTGGTATCCCAATTGATTAATCGATCAAGCACAAAAAAAAGTCTGCAGGTTAACAGACAATTGAAAATAATGGTTTCTTTGCAACTATAATACATACAGCATATCATTGCATGCACAATTTCTACACGCATGCTATTATCGTGTGTGTGTGTGTGTGTGTGTGTGTGTGCGCGCGATGAATGGATGAGTAAATGCGTGTGCACCTCTGAGAGACAGGGAGAGGGGAAAGAGGAAGAATGATGAGCTGGAGAATCTCTCTCTTAATCCTTTTGCTAATCTCTCCCCCACAAAACAAATGAAAAGTGTAAAGCCAGCAGATCCATACTAAAAGGCATGGTAGATCTTTCAATTGCTTTTCTTTTTTTTTTTTTTTTTACTTTTCCACCTTTTCTTTATCTCTCTTGCCCTGATCACTTTTGTCATACTGTATATCTGCTGATTAATTGTCTGAGGCTCTGTCTTTCTTATATTTTGCATCTTTATCTTTGTACCCCACTCCTGATCCTTTGCCACTGAATCCTCCCCCTCCCCCCCGCTTCACAGCTGCTCTCCTTGCTCCCGCTTTCATCGTCCTCCTTGTTACTCTTACCCCATCTCCTCCCTCCAGCTCTGGGGTGTTACATAAGTCTTCCTGTCACATTGACTGACTTTATGTAGGGAGATGGGGGTGCAACCCGTATGCTCCACACTTCTCCCCAACTCTTTCTCTCGCAACTCTTTCTCTCTAAAATGTCTCTCCTAACCTCTCTTTTTCATATCTCATCTTTATTCTCTTTTCCTTGATTCACACTTATCTCCCTTCTTTTACTCCATCCCTCTGTTCTCCTCCTCTATCCCTGCTCTTCTTCTTTACTCCCTCTGGGTGTCCTTACGGTTCTGTCTTTTGCCATGATCATTAGTTTTTTTTTTTTTTTTTTTATCATGCTGCTTGGGAGGATTAAATTGACATTTGGGCCAAAGGAGGGGGAGCTAAAGCTCAAAAGGGCACTGAAATTATTCTTACGAGAGGAAATGGATACCTGCAGGTTTATCATTTCACAGATATAAAAGGAAGTTGTTATAGGAGGGCAGTTTGCAGGAGTCACAGCTGTGGGTGCTGGTCCATGTTACAAGGTGTCCCTCACAGCTTCTTTTCCCTGATGATGGCCCAAGATGGAAGTGACAAGAAACTACTGAGTGGTCCACACAGAGAGATTTAGATGGAATTAGACAGAGCCACGCGTTCCCCTATTGATATGTGTGTGTAGGGTGGAAGGAGGGTGGCCTACATCACTATATAGTGGAATCTGATCTACACAACAGATGGCAGGGATTACACAATCAGCTACCCTCTCCGCACCACCTTCGAGTCACGTCTTAGGACGTGTGATAAACTTTCAGGGTGAAAACGATCATCTTTACGTTTTCTTCCTTTTTAAAAGTAAATGAAATTGAATAGCAGGGAACAGCTGTGTCCTAAAAATAAAAATCACAACATCAATAATTCTGACATCTTGATACATGCTATGCCAACATCGATTTCCAGATGAAAACTGGAGTGATGACAGATTCTGACTAATGACTGTTTTTTACTTATTAGTTTTAATTTGTAATCTGTCACAAATGTAACCATTTTTGGATCCGGTGTGATGTGCTGATGGATGTTTAGTGGAGTAGCACTTTGAAAAGACAAATAGTGAGACATAAAGGAAGCTAATGGTCCTGTGTAGGAGAGTAGGGGGGCATACTGTAGCTGGCAGATGCTGTCTTAACCTAGAGGGACACAGCAGGAGAGATTGAGTTTGTGAGAACAGATGCTTGCACAAACCTTCAGGGAGTATGATTTACAGATATAGAGTATTAAGATTGGGAAAGTGAATAAATTGAAGAATGCTCATATTTGGCAAAGACAAAAAATGGAAATAAATAGAAATTATATAAATCATTGTTGAAGTAGAGATTTAAAAGCTCCTATTCTTATGAAAATGTGGTGAGCAACACAAAATGATTAAAATGTATGTTTTATCCAAAATACGTGATGACTGTTTTTAATTCAGAAAAACTGAGCAAATGGTTAAATGAATCCAATTTAATGGTCTAATGAGAATTATTCTGTTTCAACTTAGTTAATGTCCGTTAAATGAAATGATGACGAAACTCGACATTTGTGTAATGTATTTTAAAAATCATTGTTCTAAGTGATCTGAACTCATTCCTAAACATCGTTTGGAAAACTCTGCAAAATGTTGGGAATGATGTGCCCTCAGGCCTCATCTTGTGTGCTCTCAATCACTTTAGCTGATCTGATGCAACAAAGCATAAAGCAGACAGGCCGATTCAAACAAATCAAATCAACAAAAAGCAGTGGATTGAGCAGCACAAAATGGACCCACTCTGATACTGAGGCATCAAAGTAAAGAATTAGGAAATAAATCATTTAACAATGCCGGATAAAATCTAAGAGGAAAATTCAGTATGAAGAAGCTGAGATTTCTTTGTGAAAAGACATCTGGCTAAAAAGAGCAACCTTTAAAGGTAGCTGAATATTTGGTTGTCTCTGCTCACGGACTGAAATGTGAATTATTCCTCAGAGGAGGAAGGCGATAGACAGTTATCGGGTGTTTCTGAGTGCGTGTGTGGACCTGTGCTCATGTGTATGAATAGCTTTTGTGAGTGTTCATGTCTGTGAGTTTGGTGTGTGTGTGTGTGTGTGTGTGTGTGTGTGTGTGTGTGTGTGTGTGTGTGTGTGTGTGTGTGTGTGTGTGTGTGTGTGTGCTCATGTCAGTAGTCAGGCTTCTACTGAGCAATTGACAGTCCTTGCTGAGGAAAGACCTAGCAGCATAGTATTGTGTATGGCTGTGGGCAGTAAGCAGATCACTCCCTGAATGAAAACTGAATCAAGCTTGTCACACAAGTTGAGGAACGGGGCCAATATAGCGGACTGAGCCAGGGCCACGATAGTCAGCCTCCAGAGTGGGCGGGCAGCTGGCCAGAACCATAACTTAAAACACATTAACATCAAACCGACACATTAAGAGCAAATTATCAGCCGCTTGCCTCTGTCCTGGTAATGAAATTGGATTGCTGTGGCCAATAAACACAGAGAAAGCTATCATCCCTCTGCAGAACACAAGTGATAATTGGAAAACATTTGGCAAAATGGGCTACTCCAATACATTGAATTAAATTATACACAATTAAGTGCCACACAATTCGATAAAACCTCACATTAAAATAAGATGTTATTTAAATTTCACAAAGATTAAGTGTCCATTTGAACTGTGTCTCAAACAAAGATGCAGAATTGGATTTTTGAATTCAAACACTTTTCTTTTTCTCATTTAAAACGGCATGTCTCTGACTTTCAAGTGTCACTTCACTGCAGCATACACAGCAGGTCTGTAGTTTTCTGGACAACCCCCCGCTGACGTCACAAAGCATTCCTATGACATCATCATTTTTACACTGATGCAGTAGCAAAAGATAGAATGCACTTTTACTGCAGATAGTGATGCATGTCTACCACCATATGACCACCATAGTTGCAACAGGGTCTGGCTAGTGCCGAGTTAATCAGGGTTAATTTGTTAGGAACACAAGGGAAGGAATTAATCAAACAGGATCTTCTTTTCTACACAGGTCATTAGAAACACATGGGCTACCCACTGGGTACACAACTTCACTGGGTCAGAGCTGGCTTCCCATAAAGAAGAACAGAGCGTTTTTTTCTGTGCTGGTCGCTGTGCATTACTTACAGACTGCTGCTCAGCTACGCTACAACTAAGCTAATGCTACCCAGGCCTCTTCACAGACGAGTGCACCTGCTAAGCTAATGCTAAGCTAAGGTAGTCAGATTTCGTTACTCACAGATTGGCGCACAGCTATTCTGGCTGCAAATATCTTCATCCATGCAGCACACTGAGGATATTCAGCTGCAGAACGGCTTCACTTTTCTTCTCATTGACATGGACTGTCCTGCTCTCAGGCAGATCTGTCTCATTCATGGTTTGACAGCATCTTAAAAATGAAGAAGTCCAAAGGGTCACCGAGCTACAACCTGAATACGAGAGCACTAATTTGAATGCGTTTTTAAGCTCTACCAAAATAAGAATATTAACAGTAGTTCTCTAATGGCAGTGTGAGCAGTCAACAGTTAAAATCATACCACACAACTTTGATTGACGTTTTAATTTTGTGTGAATGACTTATTCTTAATATTTATGACGTGACCCATTTCTGTCACCTTCTGTGGAGAGAAATTTGGACTGTTGCACAGCTGATAGAAAGAGGTCAACAAGCATTTAAAATAGCTTTTTATTTTTAAGGTTTAACGTTGTATTCTGGATGAGCTGACAAGTCATCACTGGAGCTGAATTTGAATACAATACCAAAACTCATTCCAGAAAATATTTCATGAATTATTTGGATAATGGCTGGAATTAGTTGAGTTGATAAGTGGCATGTTAATTAAAAGAGATATGCAAATTTTTTATTTATTTTATTCTTCTCTCTAATTTCCAATAAACACTGTATAACTCTCCCAATGTCTTCAGGGAAAAAAATGCAGACAGCAGAGAATATCCCCAAAATATAATTTTTTTTTCCAGGATACAATTTTATGATGTTTCCTGCCCTGACCTATAGTCAGTTGTAAGGATAGTAAATCCTGCAGAACCATTTTCTTTTTGAGGAACAAAGTCAATGTATAAAGATCTTCTTTGGGTCACTTTTGACCCGTCAGCACAGTAAAGAACAACCATTAGACTTAGAAAGGGAAATACAGTTAATTAAAGGACTAATACACATTTGTTTTCTAGCTTTCGATAAATGTTAGGACTAGAAGCAGGAGAAACAACTTGCTTTAAAAGCAAAGTAACCTATTCACCTGCACCTCCAAAACATAGCTTTTGTTTTCTTACCAAAATTTAAATGGAAAACTTTAGGTGGTTTATATGACCTGAAAAAAAACACTAATTGCTGTTTTAAGACTTTGGTTTATGTTTACGTTGAAATAAACCATAGATAATGTGTTGTTTTAGTTAACTTTAGATGTACCTCTCCAGTCTTTATGCTAAGCTAAGATGACTGACTGACTGCTGTTTGTAGCTGTATTTCTATTTCTATGCTGCTGTATCTTTAATTGTGCAGTTAAACATAGAAGAAAAAAAAGGGTGAAATAATCTACACAGAGCTGACTGGAATGCTGAACATGTAACAGTTGAGGCCTCTTGGTCATTTGATCATCACCCAGTGGCCTAAACTGCCAAGAGCAGGTTTTGACACTTTGTCAACCTTTGAACTGTGGTTATAGGAAAAAAATGTCAGACAGGATCTTGCCTTCTTTTTGCTCTTTCTGTGAGTAAAGCACCAGCAATCACTCACAGAAAACAAACAGCATCCATCCATCAGAAAATAACTTCTCTTTCACACCCTTAACTGATCCCCAGGGCAGAAGCCTTTAAACTTTGTGACCCTGCCTCATCTCATTCCAGTGAATCCTGACAGTACTTCATCCATCAGCATCAAGGAGCGGAGAAGCTTGCACGAAAGTACATACTTATCTCAGTCTAATCTCTTGTCCATGATAAGCGTTACACATGCCTGCGTACATGATATAAACATATGAAACAGACAACTACCAACATACTTACTGAGAACCAAATATAACAAATAAAAAACATTATTGTGTGTAGCTTTATACACAAGTGTGGGGCCTGTCAAAGAGCACACTGCAGATGTCTATTGCAAATACTAAAACTTAGGATAAAAGTGAATAACACTAAAAACAGGGGTCATGGGATTCACAAAAAAAAAAAAAAGTGTTCGTGGAAGAGTTTATTGCTTCTTATAGCAGCTCAGACCCTTGACCTCAGAACCTGAGGAAAATCTGAATGAAATACTTGCAGGTAAACAGAGAAGACTGGAGTCCCAGCAGGTCATATTTGGTGCCTTGCTGAAGGGCTCCCAAAGTTAGCAAAAATAGCCATGGTGCCATTGAGAGAGATTGAGCCAACCACCTTTTTAGATTCCAGCCAGCCTCAACCTCAAGGCCATGCGAGTGCAGGCAATATGGTTGAATATTGACGGGTCAATCAGTCACCACATGAGCAAGTTCTGTGTTTTCAGTGGTGTACACAGGCCTCATACGTCATGTATGAAAAGGTCATATTTTCAGTAACTGTAAAAAACAGAAAAACTGGTTGAATTTTTGTTGATTCCCCTGTGTTGTTGTTTTTTCTCCATCAAGCTCTGCGGATCAGGAAACTGGAAAAGCTCAGCTTTTACAACACATAAATGATGTGGGGCAAGGTGAGGGTAAAGAGTTTCCCATTACCAAGAGCCTCCTTAGGCAGAATCCTAAACCACTGCTGCTTGGTTTTCAAAATGTACAGTCTGCTTACTAAAGCACAGGGTTGCAGCTCAGCAATGACTCCCCGACTGTAAGCCTCTGAAAAATGAGCCGTTATGTTGTGTTGCACGTATAAGGGGTTATATTTCAGTAGGAATTTTTATTGTTACAGTCGAGTTGCAAGGGGAAGGAGGACAGCTTGTTGGTTTTGGGGCAAATGGGGGTCAGAACAAAGAACCCTGTTGTTGCATTGTTCCCCATCACGCTGAATGATGGGCAGAGAGAGGCAGCTTCTCGCACAGGGCACCTCACTGCGTACATGGAGCAGTGGCCTAGTTTGTGACAGGATCAGGGCATTACTCTTAATCCACCAGATAGATGTCATATACATGCACGCGCACACAAACACTCTGAGAAACAACAATGGTGGTGAGAGGGAGCAAAAGAGAGTAAAGGAGGGAGAATTTGAAAAAAAACAACCTAAAAACTCCACATATTCACACATGCAAAGCTTGGTGCGCTGCTTGCACTGTTATACCAGTGCTTGTGTGCAGGATGCACATATGGTGAAGTCATGCAAGGTTCCCAACTATGCACATGGGATATTAATCCATTTGATTGCATCTTAATACACTCAGTCTACTAGTGTGTGTATGATAATGTGTGTACCAAGCATGTGTTTCTAAAGTTTGATACAAATTTCAACACGTATACTAAGGAGCAACAATAAAACGTAGCCTGTTTTACAAAACCCTATTATTTTTTAAAATGTATTCCATTCATTTAGAATTAAGTTGGAGTGAAGAGAAGCACAACTGAAAGTATTTTTTTTGGAGTGCATTTAACATTTCACAACATGTAGACACGTGACGAGCACCAAAGATGTCAGCGTCCCAGCAGCCTGTTTGAATTCTCAACATTCAAATCTCTGAGTCCCTACTGTTGATATTAAAAGAGGCACTGAACGTCATACACAATGAGATAAAACGAGAAAAGAACAGCCTTTCCTCCCTTTTCCCCCCTCAAGCCCCCTGTCCCTCCTTTCTCAGCAGATTATATGGATGTGCTGAGAAGAGGCATAGAGCAAGCAGGAAAAGAGCAAAGGAGAAAGTCACAGTGAATGAGACGAGGGCAGGGGGAAAAGAAAAATGGAGACAGAGAAGACAAAGTATGAATCCTTTCCACCCTTGTCGCATCTGTGCTGCTCCCATAACCCTCATCGAGGAAGTCTGGGAGCATCATCGTTTTGATGGATGACTGGGCCTTTACTGGCTGACCCTGGAATTTACACATGGGACGAGAGGGCAGAGGGCTGAAAGAAAAACAAGCATGGTTTGCGGATGTGTGTACACTTCTAAAAACACTGCAGGATGGAAATGTCTACCGACAGCCTACACTTGTGTGCCGTTACAGAAGGCTTGTGAATACATATGTGGGCTTTGCAGGTTGGGGATGATACAGTGTATGTTCAGCATTGTAAGCTACACTGGATTTTCCTCCCAACAAACAGGCCATGATGTAAATGCTGAATGTTCACATATTCTTACCATTCCTTCTTCACACTTACAACTATGCAATCCTACTAGAACAGATTATTACTGATGTATAAGATAGGATAACTCCCAGATATTTAACAGCTCAATAGAGCTTGACTGACTGCCGTCTCTTTCTCTTACATTATACCCTCTCTGCTTATCCAATCTGGTGGCCCTCTTCTTTCATCCTTAGTCTCAAACCAAATCAGACATTGTGTTGCAAAATTCAAACCCTTCTTCATCAACCTGATGAATTGACAAGGGAGTCATACATGGCCAAGTCTTTCTCTTTAACAGGTAGAAACCCTAAACACAGTTTCGAAGCTTTCCAAGCACACTAGAATCCCAGTTAATATTAGGTTTTTGGAATATTTGAGTGTTCACACCCTGAAACACAAATTAGCTCTTGTCTGTAGATTCTGAGAAAGATGGATAATAGAATTTAAAACAGTAATTGAAATTAAAAAGGCAACTTTGGCACATAAAAAAACGAAGTCGGGTTTCCGATCATCGTCTATGATCTGTGCAGATCTGTGCAGGTGCATCTGCACAGATATGCACAAATAAAAACCCTCTGATTATTAATGGAGAGATAAAATGACTAAGAGGCTAAACTTAGTGGAGGTTTAAAAATCCATCACTGTCCAGAAATCCACATGTATGAAAGTGTTAACTCTGCTGTCTTGTTTGTTTGGAAGTAAAAAAAAAAAAAAAAGTTGTTGGCAACAGCTGATCCCAAAAAGTGGATCATGATAATTTTTTCAAATTTTGTCGTGGTGGAAGAAATAAAAGTTTTTTTGATTGCTTTATCTGTACTTGTGTCTGTTAATGTGCAAAAGCCAGAAATTCAAAGCTTCCAGTTTCCAAAATGTGAATATTTGCTGGTTTTCTTTGCCTTATATGATAGTAACTGTATATCTTTGTGTTTTCGGCGGTTGGTTGGACAGAACAAGCAATTTCAAGACATGACTTTAGACCTTTTGTAGAATTAACCAAGAAAATAATCAAACCAATCTGCTAAATAATGAAAATAATCTTTAGCTGCAGCCACAGTGAAAACTAGGATATGACTGATAACCAGGATATTATTGTGAATGTAAATTTGTGACAAGCCACAGGGATCAAACCCGGACACACACACACACGGTATGAACACAATCACACAAGCATTGGGGAAATTATCTGATTTGCCATATGTTGTCTGTCTCTTCATGCCAAGTAATACTGGGATGGACAAAAACAACTGGCTCCATACCAAACACACACTCATACACGCTCATATATAGAGATAAACACACACACAACCACACACATACAGTAGGGATATGATATCTGGAGCGCAGTGGTTTGTAAAACAAAATCAGGTCATTTCCACCCTATGTGTGCTTTTGTGTATACTGTACATACTATGTGTATTTAAAAGATATCTGGTGCAAACATTCTATTTGATTGTTTCTCTTCCATACACTAAATGTGTACAACTTTCAAGCAATAAAAGTCAAATGAAGAAACAGGAAAAGAAATATAATGTCATAAGTAGTTTTCATTTCTCAGTTACCTTCATATAAAGTGCATCAAAGAGTAAAAACCTAAATCAAATCAATTCTCGGTGTGACCACACTTGGTTGTGACCAACATTCGGCACAAAGCGGTGCCAACGCAGGTGTCTTTGTAAGGTTCAGACAGATATGGTTATCATTTTCCCCTCCAGCGGCAAATGTTGAGTGCCCAGCTGAGCGCCCCTGGGTGAGTTGGTCTTAAAATGGGGTGTGGTCAGGCGCATTGTTGGTGCACTGCTATCTTGAGACAGTGAAAAGTGATTGTGCGATTGACCAAAAAAACATTGGCCGCTATGTTGTAATCCGCCAAGGGCCAAGCACACATGACTTTTAAAGTGAATAGGAGATGACTCTTTCATTGGTTTATTTCTTGTTCTTCTCAAAACACCCATGTTTAATTCATTAAGAAACTTTTAATTAATCAATTATGAGATTAAATAAAACCCCTTTGATCTGTGTCTTACTTTGTGCCCAGATTATCTGCTGTTAAACTAGTAGAAGGACTTTGGGAAACGCCCTGAATTCAACTGTGCACTTGAATCGTTAAAATAAAGCCCCTGGTCTTTAAAACAGCACCACTTCTCCTCTGTACACTTGCAGAAAGTTTCCAAAGTATACTTGGCAGATAGTTTGTTCCATGACACTTCCAAGAACTGAGGCAAGTTCTTCTGTGGATTTTGATTGTCACAATTGCCTCTGTCATTTTATCCCAGACTGACTAAATGATGTTGAGAACAGGGCTCTGTGGGGGCCACACCATCTGTTACAGGACTCCTGTTCCTCTGGCTGGAGGTTTGAGGTTGTCGTCATGACAAAATGAATTTAAAATCATCCGATGCCTGTATGTGGCAGTATGTGTGTGTGTGTGTGTGTGTGTGTGTGTGTGTGTGTGTGTGTGTGTGTGTGTGTGTGTGTGTGTGTGTGTGTAAGTGTGAGAATATAAGCGAATAACAGTGAAAGGACTCACAGTCAGCATCAGCGAGGAAGAGGAAGCTGAGGAGGAGCAGGCCTGGACTGGCAGAGTGCATCATGGGATATGTCGACACATGCATGCTGTATCCACCGTGAGCTCACTGCCTCACTGTACAACAGGATGATAGAAACAGGCCCTCACAACCTGGGGAGAGTAGAAGGGAGAAAGAAGCGAAGAAAAAAGAAAATGCAATAATTAGAGAAAGTCCAAATTAAGAAAGTTTCAGACATTTTAATACTGGAGCACGGCGACACACGCAGACTCGAATTGTGCGAGTTCCCTCAAGGCCTCACACTCAAGTTATGCAGCTGCTTCTCCTCTGCTCGCTTCATTAGGACCATACACTCATTGCCGGAGGTGTGTTTTGATGTGTGTGTGTGTGTGTGTGTGTGTGTGTGTGTGTGTGTGTGTGTGTGTGTGTGTGTGTGTGTGTGTGTGTGAGACCGAGAGAGTTCATAAAGTAGCTGATGAATCTCAATTTATGGCAAACATTTAGCAATAAAACATCCGTCTCCTCAGAAGTTCAGTTTTTATATACTCAGTAAGCAACGGCTTACAACAACTCAACTCAATATTTTCGGCTTTAGTTTTTAGCTGTTATACAATCTACAAAACAGTGCTTCAATGGCAGGATTTGTTTTAAATGTACATCAAAACGGCATGATTTCAGATTGATGAGAACAAATGCTCTATCCTTCCAACCCTCCATCGTAAATCCAAAGGATTGATGGATGTTTGGGGAGATTAAAGAGGGAGGACCCTCCACTCACTCAGTCACTCAGTCTCTTTGTCTGGTCCTTTCCTGCTTTTCCCCACTTTTTTCTTGCATCTTGTAGTTTCCTAATCATTCCTTCCTCAAATCCTTATATCCTTTGCCTTCCCCTGTCATTTCAAATTACTCTCTCTACTGCATCTTCTTTTCTCCTCTCCAGATTTTTTTTGCCTTTTTACTCACCCTCTGTCTGTATTTCTGTCTGCCTATCTATCTCTCTACCATCTGCAGCGCCTGGTGTGAGTGTTTGGCAATAGAAGAGACAGGCGTCAGTCTGTGTGTCAGAAATCTCACAGCTCAAATCATGACATGGCAGATCTCTGCTGCTGTCCAGAAACTGACAGCACTGAATGAGAGACATTCAAAGTGAGTAAAAGCAGAAGTGTGAGATGTGCTGGCCTGTGCTCTACTGTATATGCATGCATTCCGTATGGGCTACTTCACATTGATGTCTCGGTGTGTGCATTGCTGTGTAACTCATCGGTGACGGCATGTATCAGAACTGAACTGTTTGCACATATTCATCTATGCGTGTGTGCGTGTGCTTGCAGCTGTATGGTCCTGTGGTACCTCTACATGTGAGTGGGTATGCGCATGCGTTTGTGTGCTGTCCAAAACTGGACAGATTCATCAGCAGCGGCAGCAGCAGTCTTAATCCCTTCCACTCCTGAACAAGCCATCTGATTAAAAAAAGAGAAGGGGGTGGGGTGGAAGAACACTGGAACCCAGAGCTCTTGCCATCCCTGCAGCAAAGGCAGCAAACAACTAAACCCACACTGGATTTTCCACTTGGTTTGGTCTGAAACAATTGCTTTGGGATAACCTAGATCTCTCCCTGCACAAATTAAGTCCTATGCACTGATTTACACAACTATGGTAAATATGGGGACTGAGCTGCATAGTATTCAAGGGCAGATAGGGAACCTTGTGTATCAATCCACAAAAAAAGGAAATAATTTAGTTTTGGATGTCAAATCTGAGCTAAATATTTAGATTTTTTTTTTTTAAAAAAAAATTTAATTTTTAAACTGTCATTACTTTTATCTCAGATTTTCTAAAAAAAAAAAAACCCAGTGTTTTAATGTTTTATATTTTTGCTGTTATTGTTCATCTCATTGAATTCCTTTTTCACAAGTTTTTTTAATCATATTTTCATTTTGCAAAATTTTTTAAAAGAACATGACCTCAAATGCCACATACTGTACTGTTTATTGTACTGCAAACTAGAGGATAAATGTTATAGTGTTATTCTAAATGCATACTAGTAATAGACTCGAATCTCAACAGAGCATTCATATGCATATTTGTCTAATCAAGCTTCTTTTACTGCAAAATTAATATGGGTAAACGCAGATACAAAAGGGCATCTGTTTCAGTGTGTGTGCGTGAATGTGTGTGTCTTAGTGTATTGTGTGTGGCCTCTAATCACTCCAGGTGATTCCGTGTCATTGGAAAAGCCTGCATTATTTAGTATCTCACTTCACAGCATGTCACGTTAATTAAAGAGCTAAGATAACTCAGGGGGGTTGAGGAGGTGCTGGTATGGAGGGCAGATGAAAAGATAGAGGGAAAGATGAGGAAAAGGTGTGTGGAGGGAGGAGAAATTAAAGCACAGCGGTAAACAGACAAGAAAAGAGACACGAAGTGGAAACGCAACAAAAAGAAGATAACCTGAGCCACACACACACACACACACACACACACACACACACACACACACACACACACACACACACACACACACACACACACACACACACACACACACACACACACACACACACACACACACACACACACACAGGTAGTCACCAGATTGTAATCTGGGTGGCTGTTGTTGCTAGTATTACTGAGAGCCGGACAGAAAGCCTCCCTCTGTGCCTGAGCTTCTACTGCTGCTGTGGATCACAGTTGGCCGTGAGCCATTCACTTACATTAGTCCCTATCACTCAATTATACACTATCGGTGTGCCTGGGCCTGCAGCTATCTGTTACATTTAACTCTGGGATAGCTTCTGACAGAACAACGACTAACTCAAAAGAGTGGCATACGGGTTTATGTTTTTTTTTACAGGACTGACAGAGGGATGTATAACCCTCTTATCTTATTAATAATAAACAGAAAATGAGTTAAAAAAAAAAAGGCCTGTTACATCATCACCAGAAAATAAGCATGCCTGTTACATTACCTAGCTAATAATAGGATTAACAGCTTTATTTTGTTGCATTTATGGGACCATTTTATAAGATTTTTCCAAGTTATTAGATACCATAACTTTTAACAGTATAGCTTTTAATTGTGAAAGAGTAGATGACAATTTATGAAGAGATGGGGCTGGAAAGTTGAGAGATGAGAAAGCAAAAGTGAAGAAAAAAGCAAATTAAAAGAGAATGTGAACCAAAAATGAAAAAAAAAAAAAAAAAAGAAAAGAAAAAGAAAATGTAGGCGGATGATGAGACAGAGGAGGGTAGACTACAAAGCGAAGGCGTAGTACAGCTGGAGGGGATGTTGTGAAAGATAGAGACAAAGACAAAAGACAGATCCTAAAAAGCATCGCTTAAAGCAAACCGTGTGCCACGGAAAAGAACACTGAGAATCCTAATTTGATTTGATATTCCAAAAGCTGAGGCACCAAATGCAATTAGACATACTAATTAACTTATTCTATTTGCCCTGTTGAAACAGTGGCAGACTGACAGAAATGTCAATGGGGAGACAATTTGTGTTTGTTGCATCATGGCACTGCACGAAAAACAAGATAAGCTAAATGGGGAAAAATAAGGTGTGTCCACCTCCTTCTCCATTAAGAATGGCGCTAAGTTCAAGTCACGTTTTCTGAAAACATCCAGAGGACCAGGACCATATGTTGATGGTCTAAGGGAGCTTTAACACCAAACCTTTAGGGTTTAGTTCAGATGAACTTTGATTTAATTGTTCTTGTGGTTCAGTTCATTTTGACTGATGAAAGCTGCCTACTGAACATTGGTATAGTTTATTTGCAAAGGAAGTGATCTTATAAATGACCTGTATAAGCTGTGTACACAAAAAGTATTATTGGTAACCATGGTAGTGCCTGGTAATCCATGGTCCCTTGTATCCATTTGTAAGGCACCACTAAGTGTTACCTGAACCTAAAAGGACTTCAGTCAATCTGGTCTCAGCATTTCCTCTATCTTAATAGGTTTCAACTGTGACACAACTTCTAATTATTTTTCAACTCCTTAAATCAAAACCAGAGATTTACCGAGGAAGTTGAAGACGCTGTCTTGTCAGTCACCGAAGAATCTCAAACATTTACACGGGCTTGTAGCAGATAGATAACAAGCTGTACGGAAACAAGATTTCCAGCAAAATATAACAGCCTCTCGCATAGCACAACAAAGAAAACAAAACTGGGAATGGCTTGGAGGGAGATTGTTTGTTTGATGTATGTGACTACTGAGCACATAAACTCATACACATGCTGATTACCAGTTATCTGTCATCTGTCCCACTGCACACAAACAGACTCCAGAAGTAACCCGAGTATGTTTTCATGAGAAATGTAGATCTTTAAAAAGGCACAACTCAGTGTCTGTAGGGACGACAATGCGCTGACAGAGATTGTAATTGCCTCTGCATAGAGTGCCTCACCTATCTTTTAGCACGACTGTATGTATGTACATATACTTTAAATGTTTGTTTCTGAGTGTGTATTTGTGAGTGTGAGAGAAGCACAAAGCAAGGGATAGGGGGCAAGTGCTCCACAAAACCACTTCTTTGACCTTTGCTAAAGTGAGTTAGACGCTGTGTGGGTGGAGAGATAAACATATATATGTCTGTATATATCTGACAATTGTGCATTCACCTATTCTATTTCAGAGGAAAAAGACCACCTGGTGGACATTTTTCTTCCACTTGTCTGTGCTTTACAGGTTAAGCATTGTTTAAGTCCTGGTTAAGCTGCAATCTTGCTTCTGTGAAGCTAAACATAGAAGTGTAATGGGTAACTGTAGCTTACAGATGTCAGTTCACACAACACAAATATTTCTCAAAGACCGTCATGCACATTCCCCTATGTGTAAAGCGGAGAAGCATGTTTCACCTTTATGGTTAGGTTAGGTAGGAAAAAAGGATTTATTTAGGATTAGGTAACATTCTTAGTCATGGTTTATTGTAAAGATGTTAAAATCTTAACAGGACTACTATTTTATATTAGGGAGGGAAATGCAAATTTATGCATCCGAAGATCCAAATCAGAGCTGTAGAACTGAGACAATAGGCTGTAAATAAAATGGACAAAGTGTCCAGGTCTGAAAAGTAAAGCTAATGCGGACGTGCCCTAAAGTTCAACACCACTGAAGACCACTGGGGGCTGGTTCCAAAAAAACCAAAACCAAAAACCCCATCTCTAATAGACTCTCATTCTGAAAGCCTCAATTTATCTCAGGAGTTACAATGTCAATACATTTAATCCACAAGTTACTTGCTTGAGGCTTGACACTTTGACTGGATCTGGACTTAATTCAGAAAAATGAGACTTGGACAGCCATGTTACTTGACTTACAAAAGCAAAATACTTTCAAATCTTAAAGTTTCAGATCCATATACTAGAACCTTTAGTTATTAGCTAATGCATTGAGATAACTTGTTTTCATTATGTAAACAACACTGTTTATTTAGCTTTGAAAGTCAAGTGTTCAAAAGCCACTTCATCTAAATATTCATAGCATTTTTACTTGCAGTTTGCTTGTGAAAACCTGTGCTCTGACTTACCCTAAACTATTTAAAATATCTGTAATAAATAGACGCAACATTTCCTGAATTGGCACTGAATGTTATCTATCCATCACTAACTAAAAACAGAAAGTATAAATGTAGAGTCATTTTATATGTGAGTGTATTATGGGAGAATGTGTTGCCACACCATTTGCTCCCTCCCACAGCTGAGAACAAATGACCAAATACTCATTTTCACTGGGAGAAGGAGCCCCAAAAACTCTGCCAAGTCATTTGAGTCGGCATTCAGGACACTGGCAGAAACAAGAAATCAATAAGACAAACTGAGAGGAGAGGAAGGAAAAATGTGATTGATTGAGATGAGGATTTAGGCTGTCTGGCTGTACTCAACTTATCACTTCCCCTGATTCCCCAAACACCTCCCCATCCTCCCAGCCACCTACCCATCCATCCATCCATCCATCCTTCCTTCCTTCCTTCACATCTTCCTTCAACCTGACTCATCTCTTCCTCCCCCTTTTCTTCATCCTCTCTTCTCTCACCAACCCATACTCTCATCTTCCTTCATCTTCCTGACTCATCTCTTCCTCCCCCTTTTTTTCATCCTCTCTTCTCTCACCAACCCATACTCTCACTGTCTGTTTTGCTGTCTCTGTTTCTATCCCCAAAGGCCCAAACAAACTCTTATTTTCCTTTTGCACCGTCTCATTCTTCTGCTTGTGCGAGTCGGTCTCACCAATATCATATCACTCTCTATAAAAACAGAGGACTGGAATGTCAATTGAGTATCCAGTTTGCAGGGTATTACATTCCTTTGTACAAAAATAAGAATTCCACAAATTTCATACACTGGTGCCAAGGGACGACCCATTTTAGATGGTGAATTCAGCTTCTATTTCCTGTCAGAATATATATTTATTTCAATTTCAAAGTTCAACTTACAGACATTACTCTTCTTCGTCTCTGTCCCATTCCCTTGATGTCTGAATAAAAGCTTATGATTTGGTCCTCCCAAAAAGAAACCTGGACCTTTCCAGCGGCTCTTTGTATGAAAGCAGTTTAGTCTTCACACATGACAGGTGAAAAAACACATTGTTACGACTTTGTTGAATAATGGGCAGGCCTTGACTATGGCAAAATTTGTGAGCTGGTCTGGATGTTGAACAGACATTTACATATCACGGTAAACATTGTTATTGTTGATGTAACAGATGAGGACACCTCAAAGACAAAGCTTTCTCATCAGTTTATTTCAGCAGCTGTAAAGTTGATAAATTCTGTTTCCTTTTTTTTGGCTTCATCACACAGACAATAATACATCCAACCAGCTTCACAGAGGGACTGTTGCCTTCAGGCAGATGATTTGATCCCATAAATGGCTGTCGGAGAGCAGAACCAAAGTGCCTATTTTCTCCAACTGTCAGTCACACAAAAAGTAAAAATCCATGCAACTATTACTTTCCACCTGTGAGCATTTATGACCTCTCTTGACAGACAAAGAGACCTGGACTGCATAAAATTTTCTATTAGCAGGCAAGATTCTGTCAGCATTTAGCCAGTGGGTGGTTCCAGTTTTCCCATTCTGATTAAACACTTTCCCAAATAATAGAGATGAAGTGCAGGCTGAAAAAAGGGTAAAACTGTGCACTAAGCAGACTGCTGAATGTGGCCAATCGAAGGGTTAAGCCAGCTGTGACTAACAGACCCATACTGGGCCTCTATTGGACCATCTCTGGCAGCCATCTATGATATTGAGAGAGCAAGAGGGACAGAGAGGGAGACAGAGAGGAGTGAAGTTGAGTGGATTAGCAAGAGGTGGGGGGATGACAACATGTAATTACCTATTTACCCAGCCTTTAGTGGAAACCTCATCGAAGGCTAATTGAGCGGTGCATTAGCGAGAGGATCGTAAAGATAGCAGCAGGACTGCAGAAGGAGGGATGGAGGGAGGAAGTGAGAGGAAGATGAGAGATGAGCACCAGCTGAGGGGCAAGAAGGTAAAAGACAGGGCTCTGAATAGCAACAACCAGGCAGAGTGGAAGGAAAGAAGTGGCGAAGGAGAGACTGTGAAGTGATTTTACGTTGGACACTGCGTAACAGGAGCTCTGATGTAAATTAACTTAAAGGTTCGTTGTGCAGGATTTAGGGGGCTCTATTGGCAGAAATATAATATAATATTTATAATTAATGTTCCACGTATCACCTGAAACTAAGAATTTTTGTGGTTTTGATTAACTTGTTTAAGATTAGGGTGTGAACATCAGCCAATCACAGGCAGAGTAGAATGAGTCACGTTTTTGCCATCCCCGTAAAAAACATCAATAGAACAAATTGGATTTCTAGTTTGGATTGGGCAGTGACAAAGAGGTCGGTGATGGGTAGGTGGTTCTATCACTTTCTGAAAAATGCTGCAATGGGTGTGAGTGGTCCAAATCAGGTTTCTGGGTCCAAATTCATAGCGACAGGTTCAAGTACAGAATTTTTACCCAGGAGACTGCCGTTTGTGTTCCTTATGAATTTTTTTTGCATTGACATATTTTTTGTTAATTCCCATAATGCATTTAACTTGTGTAAATTTACATTAGTAACTATTATCAAACAATAATGATGCACTAACTATAACCGAGTACTTTTAGTGCCTAGATTTAACCAAACTGCAACCGTGTCACAACATTCACCGTGTATTTTTGTTACCATGGTGACAAAGGTCCTGTACACCTGTCATTAGTGGTCTCCCATATGTGTCATTAATAACAACCTACTGGGTCGACTATGAGCTAGAGGGTCCTATTAGCCATGTGATCTTGATTACAACTGATAGCAGCCATTTAATCACTTATATCATTCAAAGCAGGTGACTAATCTGAGAAACTATGAAACATTCAAGTCATTTTCTGGCAAACATGTCAAACATTTGCTGTTTCTGGCAGCTTTTCCTTTAATTACATGATATTTTTTCTTACACAGTACATTTTTGGTATGTTCATGTTTGCCGGTATTTTAATGTTTTAAGTTGTCCACGTACTTTATGCCTGATTGTCTAACTATTTAAATTCTCTACATCATCTCATAATAATCTTAATCCACAATATAACAAGTGCCTACAGCCATCAGATGATTATAAATTGAATGAATGTTCTTTCTGCGATGTAGTACAACAATTAAAAAAAAGCCTTACAAAATAAAATATTATGGACTGTAATAGTACATCAGGTCCTTATGTATACAATACTCCAGTAAATCTACTTATTTATAATTCTCATAGTCCTGTGTCCATGTATTCTCATTGTGGCCATAATACCTCCTTCCTTCAGTGGCATACAATGTACAGTAGAGAGCCTTTAGTGCTCGGGGTGAAGTGGCACATCGGAGGCAGTCATCTCTGTAATGTGTTTTAGTACATGGATGGATGGAGGGAGAGATAGATATATGGATGGATGAGCCTGCAGTATGGTTACGGTGTGACTTCTCTGCCCCTGTAAAACGCTGCGCATACTCCTGTAGGCTAGAAGGGCTGGACACACATCAGGATGAACATGTGTGCTGACAGAGGCACAAACACACACACACATAAACACACGTATACACACACACAGGTTTACAGATTTAGCTGGCTGGGTGACCTCCACGAGCAGGTGGAATACAGCAGTAATAATTTACAGTCCTAGAGCAGCTCTCATGTCAAATAAAATGTGGATTTCCTCTATGCCAGAAGCGGGCTAACCCCTTTAATAACTGGAGCTTTTATCCACACAGTGCTTCAGCCAGAACCCATCTACCAAATCCTCCTCTATTATACACTATCTAAACTGGGTGTTCAATAGGTGGGGACTCGTCAGTCTGGAATACACACAGTGTAGTCCTTTACCTTTCACTTTTTTTTTCCCCCTTTAGAGTGCACTGAATCCATTTAACCAGCGGTCTTACGCTGCTTTAAATGAGGCAAACGTGCACCCATTCACAGAAATAGCCACATCAAATGCCCCATAATGAATGAGAGAACCTCCAGTTTTTGTCTGACTCAGAAGAAGAGGAGGAGGATGAGGCAGCAGAGGAGCCACGCAGTAGTTCATTCAGCAAGCTTCCCGCGTTCATTAAATTCCTCGGTGCACCACAAGTCAAGGGATGGCCTCCCTATTGTCAGAGAAAAACACTCTCCTCTTTAATGAGTGTGAGAGTGACTGCTGACAAGATAAAGGAGAGCTCTATGTGAATGTAAAAAAGTTGCTCTTCCTCCATACTCCCTTCAAGGTGATGGACAAACTAAAGCAAATCCTCATCTCTTCTTTTCATCTATTCATATGCAAGCTCAGAGAAAAATCCTGAAGAGGATCTAAAGCAACTGATATCTGAAAAAGCACCACAGAAAGAGAGGCAAAAGGAATTTGACAACACAACTACATCCTAAAGAAAAACACCTTGAAGGTCAAAGAGGGAGGGGATGAACAACCGAGTCCAAAAATACATTTCTTGATCAATCTTCTCCAATGTCATGTTACAACGGCTGAACGAGAAGGATGGGGTTACAAAACCTTTTTCCTCAGATTGATTTTGGCCAACAGAGTAGTGGGAGTACATGAGTATGACTCAAAATAACATGCAGGGAAACGCAAAGATGTGAACACTGTGTGCTGATTTTTAATTTTTAATTGACTGTGACGTTTCTTGTTATGCAGCATACAGAAGGACCCTTGCCAACTCTATGATCAGTCATAACTATATAACTAGGAAGGCAACATGTGCCGGAAACTTGATTATTGCTTGCATACGGTGCTGCAGATTTAAAGCAGTAAAGAATTCAGCGACAGAAGTGCAGCTCAATGCAGTTTCTACAGATACAAAAAGGCTTAACTAGATTTCTATACAGTATGAGCTGAGAAATAATTGAGCCTGATGTTGAGCTGTGACACATTACGCCACATACATGTCACACATGCCAGTTCCTTTGGTTTTCTGCAGGAATATTTAAACATACTGTGTCATTTTCCACAACACAAGCCGCTGAGAGTTCAGTGTACACAAAAGCTCATATTTTCCATTGGTGGTTACTTTATATGGATATAAAGTTGCATAGCTTGGAAGGACGGAGGACTGACAAATGAAGAAGAGCAAGGGAGAAAAGAGACAGTGGGGAAAAAGCAGATCTCACTCCTGAGAGTTAAAAAGAGAGACAGCAAAGAGAAGGAGAGAGAGACCATATTCCCTTTGGCTCAATAATTAAGACGGGGGACAATAAATATGTAATGGGGGCTTTTTTCCACCAAGTGCAGCTACCTCTCCTTCTTGGAGATGGGACCGCGGGGAGACAGGCCCAGGAAGAGCGACTAAGTACACTGGCCATTAAAAATGGATGCAAGGAGCACCGGCCCTGACGACCAACCACCCAGAATGTTGTGACGGGAGTTGCCGTGGTTACAGGGCTCCCAAATGGTCTTTGGTTGTCAGGGTGGATCAAATCAGACATCTGAGCGCCAGCGCCATCGCCTCCGCCCTTCCTAGGCTTGCTGCCGCTGGGGGCACCACAACTCGATGATGTCATTGAGGAAAGAAGTTTGGACCTGTAGTGTGTTTGTGTGTGTGTGTGTGTGTGTGTGGTTTGAAAGCGTGTGTGGGAAAAGAGAAAAGAGACAGAAGAGTGAGCAAGACACACAAGGGATAGAGAGACTGACAAACTCTCCCAAAAAGCCCTTAGAAAGTTTTGGTTGCTACTGTCAGAGCTCCATCTGTCTCAACTGAATCCAACACTTTATATAAGAGCAGGGCTACTTATACGAGTTTCTTCACTTTGATAAGTGCTGTGGTGTTAAACAGATTAGGATCTTATTGCCTCATGACTTCGAAAATATGACTTGTGTCCCAGATCTATCAGTGATCCATGTTAATGCAAAGTTGTGGAGACAACTCAGAGGAAGAAAGGAAGGGTATTGTTCAGAGAGAAAAAGAGCAGCAGTGGAAGACTCCATACTACTCCAGCTTTCACACACAGAAATGAGACTTTCTCTTTTGTGTTTTCTGGTAGTTAGATGAGAGCAATGATCCCATTCTCATATCTGACATTTATACTAACTGTATAAATGCATGGTACTGCAGCACCATGCATTTATACAGTTAGTTTTTTGTTGTGTTAACTGGTTACTTGGAAACTGGTATCAGCAAAGAAATAATCTACCACATAACCCACCCACGATATGCTGATTTATAAATTAAATACTGAATAAACATATGGAATATACAGTGTTAATTAGTTAGCTTTAGAGTTGCTGGTTGTTGGATTTGGTTATCTTTGGACTGAGCTAGGCTAACTGTTTACCCCTTTTTCCAGTCTTGCTGATAAACTAGTTTATTGGGTCAGAGTGGGTTGCTCAATGGGTATAATAATGAATATAACCATTTAAAAACATGTTGACATTCCCCTTGACTTAATCTGAATCTGTAGTGAAGTTACCTGGTAAATTGGTGCAATGTACAGTATTACCCTCAGAAACTAGAAATACTTGAATAAAGTACTATACAGTACTACACCACTGTGAGAGTATATGGAAACTGTAATATGAGGGAACGTGACCTCAACCGAGAGCAAGAGACAGAATAGTATATGATGTGGGGCATTGTGCAATGCATACAGGAAGGAGGTTATGTGCATGGTTTTGTGAGCTGTAGTCCTCTGAGGAGAGAAGCCCAGTATGGGGGTGTATACGTTATAATGGCAAGTGACAGCGATGCAGAGCTTGCCTTACAGAGGAGAGGACTGGGGGCCATGAAGAGAATACTGAGGAGGGACGGGGTACCATGGGGAGCTTTCCGTCTCACACACAAAGACACATGTGACATGCAGTGCACACCAACATGCAGTACAGCCATGTTCCTGTTTGGTTACAATACAAAAAACAGCTCCATACTGATGAAGAGTGACAGCAACAAAAAATGTTGCATGTTACGTTGCAGCTTAGTGTTTGATAAATGGAACACTCCCCCAACACACACACACACACACACACACACACACACACACACACACACACACACACACACACACACACACACACACACACACACACACACACACACACACATGCCAGAGGATGATGGATGCAGTGCGGTTCCTGTCTATCAAGGCGTGACCCCGTTTCTGTGTCAGTGATGCCCCTAATGACGTCGTCAATCATTACGCTGCACCACTGGCGGGGATTTAGGAGTCAGAGGTCAGGGAGAAAGCCTAAAGGCTAAATGAGGCCAGCAGAAAAACATGGCACATGTAAATACTCTCTATTGTATAAACTGTTTCCGAATAAGGTTAAAGAACAGCTTCATTGCTTTGATTACTGGAGCCGTGCGTCACTTGTGGAATTGATTTCAGGGTTAGTTTGGAAAAAAAAGGGGGCTCACTAGGTATGTAATGAAGCCGCATTATATAATGCGGAAATGCTCATTCTGAGAATATAATAATCTGACCCTGGGTACATAGTTATTGCTTGTGCTTTTCTTTTTCAGGGTTGGAGATGAGGAAAAAAAATGCAAGTCAAGAGAGTCAGCTGCTTGATGAGCTGCTCGTGGTCATGACACAAGGCAGAGGAACTGTTTCTAAATCCACAGATATACAGGAGACTGCAATATATGTCAGAGTAAACAATTCACAGGCTCTTACAGCAAAACTGTTACATCACTGCAATCTATTACATGCATGAGATTATAGGCTTTCAACCAGAAGCAGATACATACAGTATGTGGCATCAATGACTCATTTAGCTAAAGCAATGCCTATTGCATCTATTACATCAGTTTCTCTCAACAGGATTAGGAAAACATGAGGCTACAGTTCACGATAGGTTCATCAAAACACTCTTTTTCTGAACCATATAGTGTCATGGGCAGTGATAAATTCAAATTCAAATTGTTCTGTCTGAACAATGAGGTGTTAAACAAGTGTTAAATAGGTGTGTGAAAACACCCATCTATGTATTATATTAAGGTACTGGCTCGCAGGTAACACAAAGTCATAACTTTGATGAATCAACATCTTAGCACATAATGCCCCATTCATAATCAAATGTGGTTATAAACTGTGTGCACATCAAATGTGTTTATTTTTCCTGTGGGTACTGAAATGTGGCAAATGTGAGTATCACACTGACTGCATGATCATGTTTCATCACAGAATGTTTTGTTTCCATCATTAAATCGCAAATGTTTATCCTTAAGAATTAAAGAGGAAACACTTCCTTCAAAACTCAACAACATTTTGAACTCATCTGACCAATGAATGAGGACATTCAGTTCTACCAATTTCTCTACTGCCAGTTGTTGAAGGAGAAATTGAGAGTGCATACTAAAATCGTAGGAGTCTACAAAGGTGTTTCCTTCAAAGACTTTTCTCATTTCTCACTTTGCTCATTCATAGACACACAACTCATCTCCTCCACTACTTTTGACCCTCCTTGAATATACACAGTGAACAATGCTTCCTATATAACACAACACAAACTTGCACCGGATAACACTAATATAAAAAAAAACAACAAGACTCATATAATCATAAAAGCACATAGTGATCTAATCTGTCACTTCCTCAAAGTCGGATAGGCCAATACATCAGCACATGAAAAGTAATTCATCATGGAGCAGCGGCAGGTTATGGCAGTATGCTGATGGATAGGAGCTGTGTGTAGAGAGGATGGCTGAGTTGCCCTTGTCGAAGTTATGAAAAGGAGAGCAATGGGTAGAGAGGAGAGGATGCAATGAGACCTAAATGTGTTCTGAACAGACTCGTTTGTCACGCTTTGTCATCGAGGGACATCAACGCAGTAAACAGGCCGTGTGTGTGTATACAGTAGTATGTGTGTACGTGTCAGTTTGTGCTCTGCTGTATATTTGACAGCGTGTAATGAGGGTGCATGTGCATTTAATTACCACACTGACTGCTCACTGGAGAATACATTTTGATCATAAAAAAAAGGCACAATGTGTAATGTGAATCGGTGTGTGTGAGAGTGTGCGTGCGCACAAGCTCCCATTCAGCAAATGTATGTGTTATGGAATCCAAAGCATTTGACCCCAATCTGTGTCTCTGCATTATTTATAGTCCAATGCCAGCTTTCCTTTGTTTGTTTTTCAAAGCTTGTCTGAGAAGTGGAAGTGTGGGAAAAAATAAGAAAGGAGGAAAGATGACAACAAAATATGGGTGATTCCGGAAAAGAGCACTTTTCTATAGAATCCGTTTTCTCTCGAGCGCTCTGGGTAAACACATCAAATCACATCAAAAGCATTACAGTTAATTGATCGCTCTGGACCATCCTATAGTTTCCCCAAAGGGGTTTAAACAGTTCAGAACATATAGTTAAGTGCAGACAGGCTGCAGAATGGGATTTAAGAAAGCCGTCCTCACACACTGCATCACTGTACACTCCAATAAATGCACTTTACAATCCCCTCTCCCTGTATATCTGGCACACACACACACGCACACACTACAGTCCCCTTCCCTGGGCCTAGCTGTCAGGGCAACAGTGTGTGTCCTCAGAGACCTGCTGGGCCAAATCAATGGCAACCAGCAGCCTTCCACAACGAGCGCCACCATTTTACTGGCTGCCACCCAGCGCAGCACAGAAGCAGCTGAATTGTCTATGAGGAGAGCAGAACGGCATAGCTAGGCTGCTTACAATGAGCCCCCGTCACAACAGGAAAAAAAAAATATATCACTGTGTGTGTGTGTGTGTGTGTGTGTGTGTGTGTGTGTGCTGAGCAGCCAATTCGTTGAGCAAGCTTAATGTATGCTGCTTGTGTGGTTGTGTGTGCACGGGTTTTGGGAAGTCCAATTGGGGTAAGGAGGCTTATCATAAACTGCCTGACGTGTGTGTGTGACAATGATTGCGTGTGTTTTGCCTCTGTGAGCTGATGACAATACGGAGGCTCACTGTTGAATTCCAATCAGAGAGATGTAGCTTTGCAATTCTCATTCGTATGATTGTTCTCTTTCATGTGGCCCGGCAAAATGCATATGTTATGCTCGCCTTCAAGCAACTTCCCTCCCACATCCCATAGTGTGTACACACACACACACACACACACACACACACACACACACACACACACACACACACACACACACACACACACACACACACACACACACACACACACACACACACACACACACACACACATTATCTGTCATCAAGTCTCTCTTTGTCCACACAAACACGCACACACATTTGCACACACTCACTCCTGGCACGGCAGACTGGTTTCTAATCGGTGAATCAGCATATCAGCCAAGAAATGTCAGATTACGTTATAATCCTGTGTTTTAGTGCCTTAAACTCTGCACACATTTATGTGTGTCATAGTTTTGACACTTCCCCATGTCTGCCTCTCTGTGAACAGGGAGACAACGCAGATGCTGGCACACAGACACACAAAAACACACCCACTCGTGCACTCGGACATGCACACACCCACTGGGGAGCAGAGACAGTCTCGGGCTCAGGAGGTGACAGAGCTGTACAGCAGGAAGGGGATCAATCTGTGCCGTGACTGATTTCTGAAACTGACTGAAGTGTCTGTGTTGCTTCTAAAAAACACACACACACACACACACACACACACACACACACACACACACACACACACACACACACACACACACACACACACACACACACACACACACACACACACACACACAGCTACAACTGAAGTCCAATTAAATGTATATAATTAACTCATTTGATGACCAGAAGCTTCTTATTAAGCTCTCTCTCCTAAAATATCTCACATTAAAGCCTGAATCGGCTATAATATATTAATTAAACTTTTAATGTTATGGGACTTTTAAATGGCAACACAGAGTTGGAGCTGATGTAGAGGAATTAGTTTAATCTCTTTATGAAGCCAAATGATTATTTATTTATTTATTTATTCATTTATGTATTATTGTTGTTATATATTTTCTTAGATACAATCTCTTCATGATTTACATTGATAAAACATAAGGAGGCAAAGAAAAGCACAGCATTATCCTCAGTATTAAGCTCACACACCTTTGTAAGCACTTAAATAAAAACACTCCACAACGGCTCCATTGAAAAATACTCTACAGTTTATTGATGTTCAAGCCGAGACAGGAGCAGAGCCCCGTCTGTAAGTCTAGAAGACAACCTTGTTATTTTCAATAAACCTATTACAGAAGCTTCTTATGAAAGGCACGGGGGAGGCCGACTGCTGGTTAGGAATCTCTTTGCTTTGGCCGGGAGATTCAGAGGATGCAAAGGGTAAATGATGCCAATTTCTACACCAGGGGATGTATTAAATGACAGGTCTAATTTAATATTGAGATATTGAGAGACCATGCTAAGGCACTTCCTGTGTCTAAAGGCCATCCAGGAATGGAGTAGTTGGGGATTGCTGAGTAGGTGGTTTGAGATACATTAGAGAGGAAATGAGTTCATAGAATATGTTTATAAGCCGAATGATGGGCACAGTGTAATGATGCCAAATCTGTTGATACATTTTCATAATGCTTTGGCTTGTCAATGATATTAGTATTTCTATTATATCTGTGTATCTTAACTTTGACATCATATCACATTAAAACCAAGTTGAAGTGTCTTGTGACTACACATGTTCCAGGACATACAGTGTGCGACCTGCTGTATGTTTGACGTAGAGCCCCACTCACATACACACACTGATACAAGTGGATTCCCATAATTCCTGTTCCTATAATCAAATAAATGAAACTCCAGCTACCAGATAAAACATTTGAGGTCAGGTTTGTAATATCTGCTGCCTCGTAATTTCAAATGTTTGGTGTTTGTAAAGAGCTCTTTCATCCACATGCACGTGCATACTTACATACACACACATACACACACACAGGTTCCCAGGGATGGACACACACAGATGCACGCACACATCAACAGATTCACAGAGCCCACAGAGTACATCCTCACATCCTGTACCTGCAAACCTTTAGACCATTGAAGGTCACTCTTTACTGTGACTGTTACACAGAAAACCTTAATACCATCAAAACTAACAAAGGCTGTGAAAAACTGCACACACACACACACACACACACACACACACACACACACACACACACACACACACACACACACACACACACACACACACACACACACACACACACACACACACACACACACACACACACACAGAACACATATCACGCATCATTTAATCCCAGATGCCTTCGGGAGTCTGGGGGAAATAGGGAGGCTGAACATAATTCCTGAACATGAACAACAAGAAATGGGATTTGTGTTGGACTTTCAGTCTCCTAAAGAGAAGAGGCAGAATCAGACAGACAAACAGAGAGACAAAAGAAAAAGCCCAAATCTACAGTCTTATCCTCATTCAATTGGCAAAAACAAACAAAACACAAGACAATCAAAGTCATTAATTAAAAATCTGCAGGCAAACAGTGGTGAGAGCTAATCCCATGCAGGCAGAACAATTAGGAGCTCAGAGAGACTAATATAATTAATGTGGGGAGGGTGGGAGCCAATTTTAGGAGTCCAGTTGCCGTTTGGCCCCACTGTTTGTGACTGGACAGGTTACAAGAGTGAGCCAAGGACTGAACCTCAGCCATCATGGCAGGTACAGACTCCCACACAGGAAACAGAGCAAGCACTCTCTGCTCATAAAATCGGACCTGGACAATTCCTTTTTTGGCCATAAGTTTTATTCTGAGATGTTAACAAAAATTTTCCAGATTGATATAAAACAAGATAGATGCCGTGTTCACATAAAAGGCTTTTATGTTTAAAAGAAGAGTCAGCATGTAACTATCACAGCTGAATAAAGAGAAGAGAGCCACCTACAGAGAAATCCTAAAGAGAAAAGCAAAGGACAAGAGATGCCCACACTGTTTGACTTATAAGTATTCTTTGCAGAAAAAAAAAATACCTCAGGGGTGACAGCTTTGTGCCAAAGATGCTATCAAAAGCAAAAGAAAGAGAAGAACAAAAATTTGACGACTTCCAATTTAAGTGAAAAAAGTTACATATTCTGTTGCTCCATAAATTGGAGCAAACACTGGTGCTAAGAGCCCTATCTTTGCATCTATACTTAGAAAAAAAGCAAGCCATGACAGTAATTTCACAGATAAGAACTGAAATTTACCACTGTGTCGATGGGACAGTGATTAAAGGAGAGAATAATAAGATGTAATGCAAACACGTCACACAGGCGCCACAGTATGGACGGAGGGGAGGAGAATATAAGAGAGGGAATCAGAGGAGAGGGAAAAGCAAAAACTGAAAATGAATAAATTATTAAATAAGTAAATAGCTAAAAAAAATAAATAGAGAGGACAGTGGACCGAAGACAGACAGGGCCACTGAAGAAGGGATAAAACCAGCAGCAAATTTTCTGGCAGAAAGACAGAAGTGATGTGGAAGTCCTGCAGCCGTGCCACTAAGCCCCTGCTGCAGATTAAACTGTACAGTAGTACAGAGTGGTGGGAAGGTGAGGAGGGGAGAGGCAGATAGAGCGAGAGAGAGTCAGAAAGAGCAGTACTGCAGAGGGAAAATAAGGCTTTGTGGTCTGGCACCAGTTTGCTATGTAAAACCATCATGCGTGCCATGGGGATAGAAGATGAGGGAGAAGGAGCACAACATTGGTGGGAAAGACAGAAGGAGCAGATAATAATTGGAGAGGAGGGCGGGGAAAAGAAGACAGAGACAATAAATGTGAAACTGAGAAGAGAACATACGGAAAGGAGGGAAACATTTAAGCCCTGACTGTGGAAGTTTGGGCTCGGATGGTGTGTGTAAGTGTGGTTGGAAAATGGAATTGTTGTGGTCATGCCCGGCTCCTTCACAGTGTCTCCCTGTGATTGGAACATTATTGGGGGCCATGAAGGGATCGCCCCAACCACAAAGTCGGTCTCCCTTACGCTCTCTCTCTTATTCACACACTCTGAATCCCTTTCCTCTATTTTTGTCAGGTCCTTATCCCACACACCCTATATCTTATGCCCCTTCCCTTCTGAAAAATCCAACACAAATGCACACCCACACACACAAGGCATCACAACGCATGGAATAAATATGAAAATCTGATGCCAGTGCATCTCTGTTATGAAATGATAAACAGAACACTGCTAAAAATGTTGGCTTGTTGTGTTCTGCCACTACAATACTTTGATAATTTTTTTTATCTCAACAGAAAAGGAAACAACGAAGCAATTTTGTTCTAAGAAAAAGAGAGATGGAGTGAGAGCAAAAGAGGAACACAGAGAAGAGGAGAGCCACAGAAAGGAGAAGACAAACAGAGCGAACAAACCTGCCTGAGTGGAGAACAGATGAAGCGAGGAAAGTCTTAAGTTGAATTTTTAATATCTCACCATATGCTCCTCTCCACAGGTGAAGACATCTTTTCTATTAATTACCAATTCACAGCCTGTATGTGGGTGTGATTGCGTGACAGATAGATGAAAACAGGAAGAACAGAAAGTGAGGGATGAGTAACAAAGGAAAGAAAGAAAGGGCAAAGAGAAAGCTCAAATAAGAGGGCAACATGAAAAAACAGATAAAGCAAAGAACAAACAGAAATACACACTATTGATTGGGCTGAGATGTTGGAGAAGTATGGGAAAATGAGAGGGGGGGGGGGGCAATCTAGATATCAGACAGAGAAAATGACAGGAAGGCTGAGACATGGGTGAACCAAAGGATAGATGATAGGGAGAGCAGAGAGAGATTGGAGGCTGTCCCCTCCGACTGCCAGGTAAATCAATAGCATCACTGTGCCTCTTCTCAGCTGTTGGTCCACTTCTTCAACTCCTCTCGGCTCCTCATCCCATCATTTCTGCAAGCAGCGAACACAGCTTGATGGTGGCTAACTGTAGCAGGGGCATGAGCTTCCCGCCTGCCGCTGCTGACTATTACAGTCTGCTTTCATCATGAGGTTGTCTCTCAAAATATCATTCCTTTGCATAGTTTGATTGATGAGAATTGGCTCTGAAATAAAAACGGAGAGTGACGAAGTTGTAGGTATTCTAACTTTCTCACATTTCGGCCTGATCAGGCAAGATATAAGAATAAACATCTATAAAAAAAAAATTAAAAAAAAGTGGTATAAAAAACATTAAATCTATCATCTTTCTTCTGTATCTGTTTTTTGTTGGTATTTTTTCTTGACTTGGTTCTATGCTAGTGGCAGGGCACGTTGATCCAGGCAGGAATCTGGGTCTGTTGACCTGCTCATGTCTCCCTGGTTAAGCCTGTGCTGGCCTGGTCTGTGGGAACCAAAGGCACAGTCACTATAATTACCAACCCAACTCATAACATCCCTGACCTCAACATCACCTCTCCTAACCTGATTTAACCCTCTGCGCAATGACCAGGACATTTACAACATACATGCCTTCATGTCACAGACGGATTTGTGCACACAGAAATGTGCTGAAAAACATGTAATGCGCGCGCGCGCGCACACACACACACACACACACACACACACACACACACACACACACACACACACACACACACACACACACACACACACTCACTCACTCACTCACTCACTCACTCACTCAGCTGGCTCTGCAGACACTGGCATCCATCACATCTTGTGAAACTTAATCTCTCTGAGAGGTGTAACAGCTGCACTGGTACGCATGCACATGTGCACACGCACACACAGCACACAGACACAGTGGAAGATCAGCTGGAGTAAACTTGTTCATCCACAGACTGGCATGTGACAAGGCACCTCTGACCTGAGAGTAGCAGGCTCTGGTCATAAAACAGGCTGTGCTCCACTTTCCTAATGTACCCAAAGTATCGAGGGCAGTAAAGCAGCACTCGCAGTAACACTTTTAAAAACTAAAATAATTTCTCATCCAAACACATAGTGAGACATCATTTTAGAGGATAATTACCTTAATTCATGTTTTAATTATTATGTACACATTTAGCCCATAAATAGTAAATCTTAACTTTTTTTTTAATAGAATGTTACTTTAGCACATATTTGGTCATCAAAACAAATTTAATGGAGTGCAGATATTTAATTTTGAAACAAGACAAAACGTGCGGTTTCTACTGCGCAGGTTTTTCATAGCAACACTTCACGTGGATTGAGGCACTTACTGGAGCAGAGAAACTGTACGAATAAAGTGAAAGATCAGTCATATGAAGAGATCTCTCTCACCCTCTCCATAGACATGTCTCTCTCTCACATTCTCAAGCCTAATTGCCGTAAAAGTACTAGCATGATTGATTTGTAAGCTAGTGAGGTCTGTAATGCTGCCATAGACAGTGTTTAGAGCAAGACTGCTGACTGCTGACTGCTGTCAAACACACACACACACACACACACACACACACACACACACACACACACACACACACACACACACACACACACACACACACACACACACACACACATTAGCAGGCGCTCACATACAGTCATCAGCACATTATAGTCATTGAGTTATGGCAGTGGCATAAAGAGAAATATAAATGCAACAAAACTGTATGCGATCTCTACATCTCACTTGTATAAGCAGATCATATAGATTGATAAACGGGGCTGACAGCATGGAGATCAGCCATAATCACTCTTAAAAATGTGCCTGAATAGATTGGATACAGGCAGGCAGAGTGAAATCCACAGACAGAAATTCACCTTCATAATCCACTGTAGCCCGTTTGAGTCTAAAATGTTCATGCAGCTTTGCATAAATTCACAGACATCCCACTCAAAACAGGTTGACCTGACTGACAGCCATTAACAAGTCACACTGCTTTGTGTCTGCATGTACACCATTAAACGTCCATCCAGTCTGCTGCTGCGTGGCGGTGGCATCGCGTCAGTCGTGAGAAAATACCTCTGAGCATGTTTTGAGGGAGAGCACCAAACCCCAGGCAGGCAAAAAAAAATAAAATAAATAAATAAACAGGCGATTTCAGGATCCTTAATCTCTCATCAGCATTAAAAACCTCATTTCAAGAGCCGCTCTGAAGCGAGGAGAATTGTCATAATCTCGCAGCAAATTTGATAGGAATGCAATGCAATATATTGATTAACAAATTCAGTGTATATTAATGTGTCTGTGACAGGAAATAAAGATCAATATTAGATTATAGTCATATTGCACTACAAGTCCTTACACGTTAATCAAATTGACAGGTTCTAATAAAATGACATATACAACAAATAGGCTACCATTGATTAGGCAAATTGAGACCAATATGAAGTCACTACTGAGGGGCTATGGCACGCGCTAAATCCTAAAAGGGAATATTATAGAAATATCACGGCGATTCTCCATTAATGCGAATCCAAAGCCAAGGCGACCACCTGAAACACCAATAACACAACTAACTGTTCACACTGGAGAGGACAGGTAGCCTCCAGCAGATATTGGCTGTCAGTCATATGTGTTTGACACCGGAATACACACACGCGCGCGCGCACACACACGCATGTGAAACGGATAAACGTAGATGCATCTAGGCGCTTTGCACCGGGAATATATTATCATACAAAGTTCAGCCTCTACTCTGCATGTCAACAACAACAAAAACTAAACGAAAAACAGGACGCGAGACGCGCTCACCATATCAGCGTCCTGCAACGGCACCGTCGTTGGAGAACTCGCAGTGTGAGTAGATTCAAGCTCTCCGTCCGTCGTCTGACTGTATAACATCCACCGTGGCTGCAGCCGCTCTGCCCAAATAATCCAGCACCGGGCGTCTGTTTTCAACCCCCCACCCTCCCCTCCTCTCTCTCTCTCTCTCTCTCTCTCTCTCTCTCTCTCTCTCTCTCTCTCTCGCTCCAATAATTTCCTACCCGGTGTGTATATGTATGACTCGGTAAGGTAGCTGCTGAAGTCCCCCGGTGTGGTGGCTGGAGTGAAGTTAGGGCATATTTAAAGCTGCAGACGCCGCGCGTAATGCTTGCGACATGATTTTGGGGAGTCCATTCTGTAGTGTGGAGCGATGTGGAAGCGCCAACTTCCTTTGCCATCACTCCCTCGCCCGGTAAGAGAGGAAATTGTCCCGGTGCGAGTTGGGTGGGTCGATAAAATGCAGTCTTAATGTGTCTTGAAATCAGCAGAGGTTAAATTAGCAGTGCACTCACATTAAATGCATCTTAATTTGTCAAGAGAATTGTGCAATATGTACGATATCCCCGAATAGAATGAATAGATATGCCATCTCAGTCTATGTGGAAAAATGAAGTCATTATCTTACTCCACTGGCAACTTTTTTTCCTCATTTATTTTGTGGAAATGAAAACTAAATTTTAGATTAAATCTCGGTTGAATATTTGTCAACAGGCTCTGTGGGATACTGTTGGGTTTTGGAGATTAGGAGAAGGGCAATCACAGACACAGTTTATCCATGGAGACAAGTGGAGTTGATGTTATCTCCAGTGAGGAGCAGCTCCTTGATAAACTTGTATATTGCCTTAACATTTAATGTTATTTCGGCCATTAGTTTCCAAATTGTTCTCTATAGAAAAATAAACCAATAATGGGGAATTTAAAGAAGCACCGAGTAGGAACATTTTATATTTTACCACTATCTTTTGCAGAATACATTTTAGAAATTGGTTGCCATTAACTGCTCCAGCTACAGTTTAGATAACTGTATGATGACTGAAATGAAATCTCAAATCTTCCCAGATGGAATTGCTCAGAGTGATTAGGGTACACAACAAGATTATGCCAGTTTGCATGTGAGCAATTAATCTTTGTGTTAATTCGGTGCATTACTGTATGTTTATTTATATGCAAACAGTTTAAAAGAAGTGTTTGTTGCAAGCATGATCATGTTATCCCCAACAACATGGGCTGATGTATCAGACACGAGATAAAAACTCTTAAGTGTGACTGTGCAAGAAGCTCGAGATACTGGGGATTAAGGCCTTTCTTAATTATATGATGAGCTGCTGTGTAAATGTGCGTTTTGTGTAAAATATATGGACATGGTGTGTAAAAAACTTTGAGGAGTGTCGAGACTGTCTGCGTGTTGACAGAGACTGAAAGTCAGCTAAAGAGGCAGAAAAGGCGAGACAGGCTTTAAGACCAATTTTCAGTCTTTAAACACATTTGCACCACACACACACACACACACACACACACACACACACACACACACACACACACACACACACACACACACACATGCACGCACACACGCAAACACACACATACAGTCTTATCTAAGTGCGCTGACCTAGAACACCAAACACAATCAGTGGTTCAGCAGATTCCCATCAGCACAATGTAAATGAGACGGAGGAGCGTAAACGTGCTTTTGTTGCAGAAACTCCTCAGCTCAGTGGGTACAAGAAAACACAACCTCAGGCTGGGCTGGGACACACGCGGACACGCACCCACACAGATGCAAGCTCGCTCACACACCAGAGACAGATGTGAGTGCCCACACATACGCGATGAGGTTGCGCATAGACAAACAGAAACACTCAAAAGATGATAACCCAGCACATTGGAGACAGGAGGTTTGCTATCAAGATAATTTCACAAGCTAAAGTAGAATCTGGAGCTGCATTTGATGGGCCTCATGTAAAAGTGACACACATTTGCACGGTGAACATGCAATGAGCTGCAAAGCATTGTGTTCTGAATTGTGTTGCATGTGATGTAGTGTGCTCTCTCACAGTCAACACGTATCCATACAACTAGCTCTTGATTAAATATTCAAGTGATCCCCTAATAAATATGTACGGGTATATGAGTTCAATATTCAATGTGTGTGTCTATGCATGGGTGCCTTCTGTGTGTGAAAAAAGCATGACTGTCAACAACACACATCTTCACTCGGGTTCACACGCTCCCCACAGGCAACCAACTAATTTATCAGTTTTCAATGTTTTTTAAGTCATGCATGAACACCGCCTTTCCCGCGCACTGTTCATCCACAGTCACAAGCCCAGCCCGACACATCAGTTAAGATGGGTTCATGACAAGTTTAAACTAGCTCTCTAGTTTGGGGGCGATACTGTCTGCAGCAGGGTTAGAAAGCAGGCTTAATAAAATACTCCAGGCTGTTATGCTGCAGCAAAGGGATTTTTTTTATTTTTTTTATCAATTTAGAGAACATGATTTTCACATAAATTGTTCTGCTCGCTTATGAACTTAATCCTGTGATCCAGATAGAGGAAGTGATACGCTCTACATATCACACTGCTGGCAATATACAGGCTTTGAATGTTCTGATGTTCTGGAAACAGCACAAGTGGGATTGATTAAAAAAAAACAAATCATAAGACATGTACATCATAACATTTTGAATGCTGAACAGTAGAAACTTGAATATCTTTGATATCTTTAAACTCCAAAAGTGTGACTGAGGCAATATAAACCTTAAATCATCTTTAAGATGATAAGTAGACAAAAAAAAAAAATTCTGCTAATAGGTACAAAGCTTGCATTGCAACAGTGCTTCTTTGTGAAGGCTGAAAACAGATGGCGTCGAGTTTGATGTGATGGCATCAGAGAAGCTGCTGGCTATTTATGAACATTTCCTCAGTACAATAAAGGCTGAAGTATTTGCTGAGGAGACGGAAACTGTTTGAACTGATTAGGAGCTCGGGACTGGGACTCCAGAGTAGCTTTAGTGTTTAAAAAAAAAAAAATTCTTATTGATTTTATACTGGCCATCAATGGAGCCCTTCAGTTCATCCCGTGAAGCCAGCCGTTTCAGCCCCTGTCTCTTTAAGGACCTAGTCCCGAGAAGGCCCACTGTCTTCTGATTGGCTGACTTTCAGGAAGCCTGCCAAGTAAGAGCACCATTGACTGTTGCTGTGTACCAAATGACATACTTCCCATAGTACCCTAACAAATTGTGCTCTTCCATGTAAGGACTCTTACTGTGTAGTGCAGTAATTCTGACAGAGTAGTGTTGTTTCAATCCGAACACTGCCGTTCTGCACTGACTGTAAATGACCTCAGCATGTTAATACATCACCCGCCAAAATATCTGCAGCTTTAATTATTTTACTCAGAAATTAATGTGTTTTTGTTTCCTCTGTTTAACACACTCAATAAACACATTGACTCTTTTTTTTTTCCCAGCAGCACACTTCTTTTTTGGGGTGTTTTGAGTGCATCATCCTGGTACTTGTTGTGCACTGCATGTTTCTGTACTTGACAAAGTGAACGCACTTATGTACTCAAATAGTGAGTGTTAGTGCACAAGTACACCATTTGGAATGTGTATAAAAGTGGACGTAACTTCAGGGCCTGAAAAAAAGAGGCCAATGCGGAAGTGCCTTAAGCTGCAATACCACCGAGTGCCGCTAGGCTCCGAAAAGTTTTTGCCTCCATAGATTCCCCTTTAACTTCTCTCATTAAATTCAAAGTCAATACATTTTTTCTACAAGTTATTTTGGTGTTTTTAGCTAAGGTCGCTTCCTCTTATTAGTTTTATTGACGTCACTGTTGGTTGCTGCTTGGGCAGCACCCAGTGCTTGTGACCCCCTTCTCATCCTCTTGCCAATGTGGAAAAGAAAACTCGTAATTGAAAATGGCAACTTGTAAATACATCTGAAAATGTTCAAGCTTGAAGATTCCAGAACATATGTCACATTCATTACCTGCTTATTGTGTGACATATATGCGGCTTTAGTCTTTCAATCACAAGCCGTATAGAAACGTTTTTCTACATATTTCTCTCTTAATTGGTTGACATGTAGGAAATGCACTAGTAGTTTGGAAGATAAGTGGATTGGAATATATTGGCTTGAGTATAACTGCTTTTGGTATTATAGACAGACTGATTGGGTGGATGGACATGTCCATGTGCTGTGCAGGATGACCACACAAAGACACCCACAACAAAGTAACATCAGCTTGTCACAAAACTGAGTGTTTAGAGCAGTCTGAAACCTTTTTCCTTTAAGAATTACTTTTACATACACTATTGTTTACCTCATTATTCCAAACTTTGTCCACTTTTAAAATGAACATCCAAGCATAACAGGTCCTCTTAAAATACACAGTGTCTCAGCAAGCAGGTTTTTGTGTCATTTCTAAAAGTTCAACTCCTGATTTACGATAGGGGTGCAGAGGTGCAGAGTAGTGGCCCATTAAAGCCATGACATTTCAATAATTGCCTCTAATCTCAGCAGTTACAATGCCACCCACTTGCAATACTTGCGCGCACACACACACACACACACACACACACACACACACACACACACACACACACACACACACACACACACACACACACACACACACGCCTTAAACATTGAACCATACCTCACACATACAGTTGACCTCTACCTTCCAACTAGCACATGAACCCCACCAATATACACATACAGTGCATACATGCTGTGGAAATGTTTCAGATACTAAAAGTAAGGCAAAGATGCTTTTACAAATACTGCAATGAATATTTATATTAATCAATTAACGTCATACAAAGTGCGACAAGCACCGACTCTCTTTGGTACACCTGTGGCAGGTAGGTTTTTCCAAGCATCTTGTATAACTTGCCACAGTTACTCTGTGGATTCAGACTGTTTGTGTAGCTTCTGTCTCTTCATGTTAATCCCAAAGTGACTCCATGAGATCAGAGCTCTGTGCAGGGCAGACACTCTACAGTAGGACTCCCTGTTCTTGTTGCTGAAGATAGGTTTTTATGACTCTGGTTGTATGCTCATGCACTTCAGAGTTAATATGACGCCTCCCTGATAACATTGCCAGATGGATAAGAATCTAAACATATAAAGTGACATTTGCACAGCACTGGGTGATTAATATTCCCAGCGTCAAAGATTGATCACAGAATAATAGACATTTTCTTTTCTCTTATAAAAATAACGCTGTACAAATGTGAATTCACACATACAGTAGACACGTGTTACACACACGAACACACTCCATATCATTATCCCTTCCTTCCTTTACGCACCAATGTGGCATTTGCCAGTTCTTCAGTCATTTGTTTTCCAGAGCGCCATTAGAGGCTGCAGTGGGCTGCTAACTATTAGAGGCTTAGCTGGTATTAGAGATGGCACCTTCTCTAGTAGCACCTGGACAATTACAACCATAATTTCATAGAGAGAGACAGTAATACATCTAACAAGAAGGGCGTGAACAGTCAGAGGGATGTCAGGGGAAAGGCTGCTGACTGGTGTATTGTAACTGTATGAAAACTATATTCTTTTTTGAAGTCATATAAACAATTATTTAGTGTTCCAATTCTCTCCAGTCCTACCCCTCCTTTTATGATTTCTATGCTATTCAGGTGAACTGAATAAGGCTTTTTTTTTTTTTTTTTAACTTTTTTACAACATTGATTTAGCTCTGACAATGTCAATCCTTCCCTGGCTTAGCTGTTAAAAAAAGGTAAATTGGAGCTTTTAGAACGCAAATCGATGAATTTACCGGAGCCAGTGCTGACATCTGTTTTTATTCATATATACCTGTTAAAATCTCCATGACTAGAATTGATTTTTAAACACAATACACAGATGAACTCGGCTGGGCTGAATTATATCTTATAGGCTCAGAATGTTGAGCAGCATTACACTCCGACACACTCAGGGAACCTGCTGTGATATGCACTTTAATCATGCACAGGAGACAAATCTGCTGGGTTTCACAAAAGGCAGGTAGGTATGACTCTGCAGAGCGTGTGTGCTCGCATGTGTGTCCGTGTGAGCCCGGTCAGAAAGAGTGAAAATGAGAGAGTGACAGAAAATAAGAAGAACAAGAGTGCGAGCAGCTTAGCAGACCTAAAGAAGCTTTTATTAAACACTAAGAAGAATGATGAACACCCAGCCTGCTCTCTTCGCATCGAGGAAATTGCATTTGGGAATATTGAGCTGGCTGGTATGATGAAGTACACAACCCCTCCTCCACACACGCACAAAAATGCTCATATTTTGATGGTAGCATGTATTAGCAATACAGAAAAGATCATATTTACAGCACTTACACGCGCACATCACACGCACACACGCACACAGAATCTCATTTAGTCTGTGTGCATGGCTTGGATGAGCACTCCCTACTACTGAAAGAGCGGAAATGAGAATCGGTGCAAACAGAGAGAGAGAAAGAAAAAAGGAAAAAGCAGCGAGAGAAGAGGAAGCGGCAGAGAGAGACCAAATACAGGAGTGAAGAATGAATGAGGGATAAAGAATGAAAAAGAGTGAAACATCCTCATCGAGCACCGCCATGGCAGCTTTTTTTTAAAGGTGCTGTTCATGTGGCTAATATTGATTCCAGCGTGAAACACATAAGGACTATTATTTTCAAAAAAAAGAGAATCATTATTCTGACATTGGAGGCAGTTGAAGTCAAAGGGTTCCATAGAAATGGTGCGCAGACCGGCCATTACCCATTGACGCTGACTCAAAATGAGTGACAAATGATCACAATATTACAGGCTGTGAGCAAGGTGTGACTATGAAGAGCTGCAGATTCTCACCTTAAATGTAAAAACCCAGAGAACGTAAAACGAGAGGCGTAAACAACAAATGACAAATTGTATAAATGAAAAGGTTATACCTGCGTATACGGCACTGATGGAGGAGCATCTGTGCACTGCATAGATGGACACATTGGATATTATAATAGTGTACACACACACACATTTGCAAATACAGTTGAATGGCTTATTTATGTTTACATAAATGCAACAATGACAATAAACTATAAAGAGCTTTCAGGAACATGCTGCACACACTTGCTGAGTAATTACTTATATACAGAGAGCAACAAAAGCAGACAGCAAAATGAAATACTATCAGTGCTTCACAGACACAGATACTTGCTTGCATGAGTACACATGCTCACGCACACACACACATACGGGTCATGGAGAAGTGGCTGTCACTGTGATTGGTTCCTGCTGCCGAGGGCAAACCCACAATAGCCAATTATCTGTCATTATACACCACAGCAGCTCTTGCGGTCTGGATAACTCTGCGTGTGTCTGTGTGTGTCATAGTGGGAGAGATTGGCAAATTGCTAGTTATATATTTCAGCAAACTGAAAGAAGAGAGGAAAAGTGTGGAGGAGGAGGTAAGGAAGGAGGAGTGGAGGGTAAGAGGGGACAGTTTGAGGAGGCCAAGCAGAAATATGCAGAGTGAATATAAAAGGAAGCAAAGAAGAGATTGATTATTATATTTGACAGATGTAGAGAAGATGGAATCACAGGGAGCCACAGACCTCCACTGAGCTGCATGCTGATGACAGATGTCTGGTGACCAAGACATGCCTGATGCAGCAGGGTCAAAGTGTAGATGGCCACAGATTGAGGGACTCAATCAGCATATGACTAATGGTCCATCATGTGTGTGACTAAGGTATGAGCGGTGTGAACAGATTTTCAGACGACAATATCTAAGATGACTGTATCATTACGCAATTGACTTCTATTAACACACAGCATAGGGCCCATATGACTTAGATTTCCCATATACAACAGTGCATGGGCTTCAATGATTGGGTAGTTTTCTGAAACTAACGAGGTGAGTAGTAGAGAGGTGAACTGTTACCTGTCATTCTTTCATATTATGTTAACCACACAACATACAACATGGTTAAGGTTAGTTAGAAAGTCCTCTAACATTATGAATCTAATCGAGAGCAGAAAGATCCTATGACAAGAGTATGTTAAAACATTATTCTTTTATTTATTTTTTCGCTAATGAAGTGGGAACAGTGACTGCAGCAAATTCAGTTTTCAAGATGGTGATTAGAAAGCGATCCATTCCCACGATTGGTATTCTGCTCGTTTGCTTACGAGAGATACACAAAGATGAATACTTTGGTTTGACTGTATGTCTGCTCCTGTTGCACGCAAATGTGCAACAGGATGAAATATACTGTGACGTGCACAGAGAAGCTGTAACCTCGCTGAGTAATATCTATTAAGTTTCGTCTCTTGATCAAAATCATCACCTGAGTGACACAAATGGTTTCCTGAGCTGTGGTCCAGATTTCTCTGTGGACATGATGAGCGGGCGCACATCAAGTTTTGTGTCAAAAAAAAAAAAAACGTCAACAGAAACCCTTGAAATGCTTCAGGAAGCAATGAAGCAATGAGTCTGGGGAGGTGTTTTGAGTGACATACGTGTTCCTGAACATCACTGTCCAAAACCAAATAAGCTGCATATGGTCAGGTGCGCAACCCGGTAGGTTTTCTTAAACATTCACGGGCTTGTGGATGGAAAAATATGTCCCCCAGAGTCAGACTTCTGAGGTGTCTGAGGTAAAACATTCGGTGCCACCAAACTCAACTGTGGCACGATGAAACTGTGGTGTTCTCCAACATGACAACATGCCCGCTAATTGAAAGCTAACAAGTTTCTTCCCCACAACAACATAATAGTCGCTTCCTATTACCCTAACTCAGCATTTGTCAGTCACATGACTGCCCTTCTTCAACCCGGGCAGTGATGGTGCCAACGGGCACCTTGTGTATATCTGTCTGACGCCAATGGCTTTGACAAAACAACTGGGCTGGGATATAACACAAAACATTTCTAGCTCTCAATTTTACATCTCATTATTTGTGTAGGTCATTCAGTAGGAAATTTAAACTTACAAACATTATTAATGCTTTATGACGTAAAATCTCTGTATCTTTCAGTTCATGCTAGTTCTAGTTCAATAACTGATCGCTAAAGCTTTTTTGCTACTTCATTGAACTTTCTTCCTATTTAAACCTGAAGAGCACTCGATCATGACATATGAACCTAAGTCATCACACCATCTGCTTTGAAATTAAGCCATCTTACTGTACACTCTTAATAAACATCCAGTGAGTGTGTGTGTGTGTGTGTGTGTGTGTGTGTGTGTGTGTGTGTGTGTGTGTGTGTGTGTGTGTGTGTGTGTGTGTGTGTGTGTGTGTGTGTGTGTGTGTGTGTGTGTGTTTATCAAGTATGACACTGATCTGTCTCTGCCTGTTTTACAGCTATGCTTCCATAATCCCCATCCTAATCCACTGCCTGTGTGTGTATCTCTCTGTGTGCTTTTTCATGTGTGTGTGTTGTCTTTTTGTGTTTGTGCATGTGAGGCATGGTATTTAAGCTTATGGCTTTCAGTGGGGCTCTGTTTCCCATGCCTTCCACACAATATATAATACCATAAATAGATAGCCCTCCAGTCATCTACTCCATTGAACCACTCAGCACAATGGCATGGACACAATCACTCTGCAGTCAATATCTCCATTACCATTTCAGTCAACAGAATAAACACAGTGAAAATTGAATGGTTATGGGTAATATTACTCTTAAATGAGCTGATGAAATGTGTGCAGTGATGATGGGGAGAGATGGGGCCGAGAGTGGCTGAAGTGAAGAGATTTGAATATGTCAGTGCAACTAAAAGACAGAGGAGCATCACAACAAACAATCAAGATTACTTTCCTCATCTTCATCTTTTCTTTGTCATTTCCTTACTAAAATGTGAGGATGTTTTTTCATTGATCTCCTTAAGGGTGGTTGACTAGCTGTTTTTTCTTGGTTGTCAGCATTTTTCTTGATTGGAAACTGTGGTTCCAAACTTGGTGTTGGGAGTCTACAAGAGGTTGCAAGATAACACAAGTGGTCAAAAGATGATTAAAAGGGTACCATTCCAAATTTCATTCTTTTTTCTCTTTTATTTCCAGTTTTTTTTACTTCATGTCTTTAAAACTATTTAAATAAAACAAACATCACACATAAAAACAAAACAGGCTAAAGTAAGAACTGAGATGAAAAATTGTAAAAAAATAAAAAAAAAAAAAAAAAAAAAAATAAGTTGGAAATAACTAATAATTATATAGTAGTAGAAAAATACTCCTTTGTGTTTATTGAGGCACTTAAGATCTACGGTGTAAATCGACAGTAGGAAAAGGCAGGGAATGATGGGAAAAAAGTCAATGGCGCCCTATGGAGTTTGACTTGAATAAAACTGTCCTTATGCAAAGTCATGTCAATCAAGAATATTTAACATTTTAGTGAAAATAGACATCAAGGCATGCAAGTAGGAAAGAAAGAAAGAAAGAAAGAAAGAAAGAAAGAAAGAAAGAAAGAAAGAAAGAAAGAACTATGTAGATCACGGAGAAAGGACTGGTTCCTTTGAGTGTTTAAGAATAGTACTCGATGAATAGAGAGAGGAGTAAGAGGTTGATGAGTGGAACCCTCAGCAATGATAATCCCATTAGTACTGTAATGCATGTTAAGCTCTCCACTAATGACGGGTGTGCATGTGTGTCACATGTATGAGCGTGCGCGAGGTGTGTGTGTGTGAATATGGCTGAGTCCTGCTTGGGCCATCCTAATTATGAGATTGACTCACGTGAGGGTAATTACAGCATTGGAGACAGTGGGAACAAGGCTACGACTGACCCAGAAATCTACAGGCTAATGAAGCGATAAGACACACACACACAATCTTTCCTTCTCTGATTCACGCTCACCTCACACAGAGAGACAGGGACAGAGTGCCAGAAAGAAAGAAACAGTCAAAAAGACAGAGAGGGGAACAATGTTTCCCTCAGACTGCATTAGAGAGAGTGGAGAGATTTGAGAGGTGCTGTCAAGAGACGCTCTGTCAGGCAGCTTCAAGCTCAGCCCTCTTCCTAGTATGAACTAATCTGGCTGCTCTGTTCTTTGTCATATCTGGCCATAGCTCTACAGTACTGTGGTCTGCTTCCACAGCCGTGGATTAAGCTCGGCTATCCGAGACTAAATTCTCCATTGAAGACTCATCTAGGTGTAATCCCTGTGTGAAGCCAGCCCTGGATGGTACAGTATATTATATCTTTCACAATGACTATTATACACATCAGACTGCACGCTCTGGAGATACAGGAGACAAGCACAAGGATGGATGGCTTTGTGTCGACAACAGAGCCAAAGACTTGCTTTAATATGTTACGTAAAATGAGATTGGTTCACTTAAGGTGGCCCTACTGGGAGCTCATCAACTCACTCAGAGTTCTGACGGGTTGTTTTTCACCTCAGTGATTAAAATATTAAAATTTGAATACACCCTGTCACATATTTCTTTCATAATCCTGTCTCCTAGTTTTCTATATTTGCATTAACATTTAATATTTGCATTTCTTTTTGTTTGATTCAGTTTTTTCTTTAATTGAATTTGCCAAGAAAAAAAAAATCCCACTTGTATAACCCAGTGAGACACACATAAACACAAGTGATAAGGACAAGTCAAAAAACACGCCAATCAAACCAAAAGCATACAATGAACGGAGCTCAAGAACAAACACGAATCAGAGTTTTTTTAAAAACAGGAAAAAAACTTTCCTTAAAAATTTCCTCAGGTTTTACTATAAAAACATATGACCTCTCAAACAAGTAAATACCAATCGCAGACGGTAGAATGTCTATGGAATGTACAACAGCTGCTGTGCACAAAACAAATATCTTCTATATGTTTCTATAGGAGTAATATACAAACAACAGTGGTAACATGGTGACAAAAGAGCCCTTAGTTGTTAAATCTGTAAATTTCATTATAAAAAATTCTGCCTGTCACAGTGGACCACTGACACAACAATCACTTGCCTCGAGCTCCCCGACATAAAATCTGAGTTCCACATCAAAAGGTTTATAGATGTGAAGATTTAAGAACCTTGTGTGCTGTTCACAGTGTATCCCGTGGTTTCCACTACACTTTAATATTATATACTGTATATGTTGTTTGGGTCCACTGGACCCAATGGTAATAAATGAGTAGAAATTGTAGGTAAGAGCAGGTAAACATGGTAAAAACAGATCATAAAAAAGTAATAGATTTGCAGAATGTCCCCCCCGCACACGCTGCTTGCAGTAACACACACACGCTCATAAAATCCTATAATTCATTAGTTACTATTTCTTATCTATTCCCAAAATCAGGAATTAGCTGTCAATTAATCTAAATTTGGATTCATGGTCAATAAGTCCCTGGTGTCCTGCAGTCGAAAGAAAAAGGCAAATATGTGGCGCTCATGATAACACTGCACACAATGATGGGCGAATCTTTGGACAGGTTTTTAGACTAGCTGGTGACTGGCAACAGCTGCATGAGTAGAACCCTATACTGGCATTTTCTAATATTGTACAAAATATTGGACATCAGCATGTTGGTTATCTGGATGGTACTAAATCCAGATGGGATGAGAGGGAAGCTGTGTAATAGCTAGAAGCTAGGAAAGGCTTTTGTAAAACCTCAAATCCAGATAAAAAACTTAATATTGAATGGACCTCTGCTGCCATTGTGAAGAGGAATCAGGAGAATTCACACACACACACACACACACACACACACACACACACACACACACACACACACACACACACACACACACACACACACACACACACACACACACACACACACACACACACATGTCTACACATGTGTGTTTCTCTCCTACCTTGGCCTTTGAAAGTATGTCTGAATGAGTGATTTATCGTTCTAGGTTGTAAAGAGTGACAACAAGAGGAAGCGCCGTGACCTGTGTGAGCTCAAGGATAGAAAGACACAATGTAGATATAACAAATATATTTGTTTTACACAGTATACACAGATACTGTAAAACTGTGTCGCTCAGGTGGTTTATTGATTAGCATGTTTTTTGTGTTTAGCAAGGTTGTCATTTATGTTGAAAACAAAGAAGAAAAAACAATATATAATGTATATATTAATGTATTTCCATTTGTTGTCTTCCCAAGACAATAGACATCAAAAGTGATGAAAAACTTGTTTCATTAATTTTTTTCAAAATAAAGCATGCATGATGTCATGAAGCAGCTTGGATCATGAGAGCTGTTGTCTTTACTGTTAAACGACCACCACTTAACGTTGGAAATCTAGCTTTAAATTAGCCGTTAGTGATGACTTTTCTCTCTCCCTCTGTCCTGCTCTCTCTTTCTCTGTGTGTCTTATGTTTAGTTATTCTTCCCTCTTTTAGTGATAATGGTACATGGAACAAATGGAATACAGTTTTCCATTTTGCAGGCGAGGCTCAGTAAATTGAAAGTGCAGTTCCACACCTTGGGAATCAAATCAGCCATTGCCGTTGGCCTCTACACTGAGGTTTAGTTGCTTTTAGACATTTTAGTGCAGAAATATTACATATTACACGTTTAAATCAAAGCTGCAAGTCATCTCTCAGTTGCATGCAGTTCAACAAAGAGTTTTCTCTTCTATGTATTTCTAGTGCAAATACATTTCAGAGACCTGTAGTTGTAATGTTGTTTGATCCTTCATGAAAGAAAAACAAAAGGTAAAAACCTGCCCCAAATAATAAACAAATACGTTTTTTCTCTTATCCTGTGAATAATCTCAGGCTCCTCAGATTTATCTTGCAAGGCCATGTGCAGGTCTTGACCCTCACGCTGATAAACACTTTCTTAGAACACATCCATCCGTCATCTTCCTCTTATCCGGGGTCAAGTCATGGTGGTCGCAGGCCAAGCAAGCTGACCCAGACTTCCCTCTCCCCTGCAACATTTTCCAGCTCATCCCGGGGGATCCCGAGGAGTTCCTAGGCCAGCCAGGAGATATAATCCCTCCAGCGTGTCCTGGGTCTTCCCCGGGGTCTCCTGCCAGTTGGGCGTGCCTGATCAGATGCCCGAACCACCTCAGCTGACTCCTTTCGATGCGAAGGAGTAGCGCCTCAACTCCGAGTTCCCTCCTGATGTCCGAGCTCCTTACCCGATCTCTAAGGCAGAGCCCGGCCAACTCATTTACTTCTCATTTACTACTCATTTACTAGGGAACTCATTTCGGCCGCTTGTAGCTGCGACCTCATTGTTTTGGTCACGACCCAGAGCTCGTAACCATAGGTGAGGGTCGGAACGTAGATCGACCGGTAAACTGAAAGCTTCGCCTTCCGACTCAGCTCCCTTTTCACCAAAACAGTCCGGTGCAGCGCCTGTTGTACTGCTGCAGCCGCACCGATCCGCCTGTCGATCTCCCGCTCCATCCTCCCCTCATTCGTGAACAAGACCCCGAGATACTTAAACTCCTTCGCTTAAGGCAGGCACTCCGTTCCCACCTGGAGGGAGCAATCCACCGGTTTCCGGCACAGAACCATGGTCTCAGTTTTGGAAGTGCTAACCCTCATCCCCGCCGCTTCACACTCGGCTGCAAACTGCCCCAGTGAATGCTGGAGGTCGCGGTCCGAAGAAGCCAACAGGACCACATCATCTGCAAACAGAAGAGATGCGATCCGGAGACCCCCGAACCCGACGTTCTCCTCCCCCCGGCTGCGCCTAGATATCCTGTCCATGAAAGTCACAAACAAGATTGGTGACAAAGGACAGCCCTGGCGGAGGCCAACACCCACCGGAAACGAGTCTGACTTATTGCAGAGAATACGAACACAGTTCCCCCAACCGGTTGTACAGAGCCCGGATGGTCCGTTGCAACTGGTCCGGCACCCCGTACTTCCGCAGCCCCCCCCACAAAAACCCCAGAGCACCCGGTCGAAAGCCTTCTCCAAGTCCACAAAACACATGTAGACTGGATGGGCAAACTCCCAGGACCCTTCCAGTAGTGTTGCGAGGGTAAAGAGCTGGTCCACTGTTCCACGACTGGGACGGAATCCGCACTGCTCCTCTTGGATCTGAGGTTCAACAGACGGTCGGAGCCTCCTTTCCAGCACTCTGGCATAAGCTTTGCCCGGGAGGCTGAGCAGTGTGATACCCCGACAGTTGGAGCACACTCTCCGGTCCCCTTTTTTGAAAATGGGAACCACCACCCCGGTCTGCCAGTCCATAGGCACTGTTCCTGACCCCCATGCCACATTGAACACAGTTCAGAATTAATCAGCAACCTCAACTTGAGCCTCATTCTTGAGTCTGCATGGTGTCTCAAACCACAGTGTTTTACAGTTTCTGTGCTCACAAAGTCACAGGACATTTCTTTTGCTTGTACCAGTTTGCACAACAACTCCATTGACACCGCAATTTAAGTGATAAGTGATACTCATCGTGCTGGTCTGTGAGGCAGAGCAGGTTACTCTCAGCCCACTTTTTAGCCATCTCAGGATCCCTGTCTCTGTCGCTCCTACGCAGACAGTGTGTGTGTGTGTGTGTGTGTGTGTGTGTGTGTGTACACATGATTGACTGTATTTGAATGACTTATCTTGATCAAATTCCCAATTACACCGACAAGTGTCTCTTCAATGCTACGCTCTTTGTAGAGATAATCAAACAAACAGACATAAACATCTTACAAACACCCACTTTCACACACAAAACCTGGAAAACTGAAACACATGCTTACACACACACACACACACACACACACACACACACACACACACACACACACACACACACACACACACACACACACACACACACACACACACACACAAACGGGCCAGAGGCACCAGGCACTTCATTTCCTATTCCGCCCCCTCTCCTCATCTTCGTCTCCCTCATATTCCACTCTGGCCTCCCCAACATTCAACCCACTGTCACTATAGCAACCTCACACAGCGCTACCAGCAACCAGAGGCCTAATTATGTCATTGCAACATCTGTCAGAAAACTGATACACACACACACACACACTCAAACATTAATACAGCTGCACACGTTGAGGCTCACCAAGCAGCTCACAGGCATATGTTGGCAAACACACACAGCATCTCTAAACTGAAGATAACTTTCTTACCTTTGTTCATGGTTCATCCTGGAAGATGAAGTTGAAAAGTGGGAGCTGAAATAGAACAAGATTTTTCATGTGAGCTTGAACTGTCTGCACACTTGATCTATCTGCAGAAAAATAGATCGATTGTTTTTTGCACGGTTTTTCTTGGCCTGGAAGAATGATTTGCTAAAAAACCTGAGCTGATGAGACTGAGAGATAAATGTGGGGAGGCCTACAAGGCATTTGCTGATAAAAAAAAGAAAAGAAAATCAAGTCTGCTACAGATACATTCCTGCTGGGTATGTCACTCTGCTGCCACCTGTAGATTAGACCTGGTACTCCACATACACAAAGTCTCAGGACTCTGTCCTGAGAAGGTCCATCCAAATCTAACCAATTAAACTGGGAAAACTGGGGCTAGAAAATAAAAGGGTAGGTGAGTTGTGCAAACTAAGTTACTGCTCGGCCAGCTACTCTCAGCCCTGCAGTGTTTAACATGCTGTCTGATTACAAATCAATCCCCTTGATAACATCTCACTTCTTTCAGTGTTCAGTACATACGACTCCCAGTGAAGCACTCCGTCTTCTCAGTATACTCTGTGCATCATCTAACAATACTTTCAAAGAGTTTCACAAAATCTATTTTTGTTTTTGGAAGTTTGCAGAGGCTTGCTACCAAAATGAGTCACACACAAACTCAACTCAAACTCCAGCCAGCCTTTAGAAAAGGAAAGTGGCACTCAGAGCAACACACACAACCTACATGCAGCCTCTGCATCTTTTAACACACTGAAAAGGGGTGAGCGAATGCTTTATATTTAGAATGGTGACGCTATGCAAACTTGAGCGCTAACATGAGAGGAAAGCTCAGCGATGCGTTGAAAAGCTGCATATTCAATAATGTATCAGAGGCAGAATTTTAAAGACAGCTGGGGATCGCTGCTCTGTCTTGTCCTGTCTGCCAGTCTGTCTCTTTGCATGTTTTTCCTGCAGTCTGTCCACTGCGACAGCAGTAGACTTGCCACTCCTGTGGGGAGCTGATGTTTGCTTAAACTTTCCTCCTGTCGACAGTGTCTTCACTCACTTTGTCTGTCCCTGCAGGATGAGTCTCCCTCTGCTTTTTCTTCCCTTTCTTCAGCACAACAAAGATCGCCATCTCTTTTTCTCTTTCTTTTTGGTGTGTTTTTCTCAGTGGTCCTGCCGCAGCCTTTTAGCGAGATAAATTATATAGACATCTGGTCTGGATAGTAGAGGGAGGAAGTGTATGTGTGTGTGAAGGTCTCCATGATAATTACTGCTTACCTGTTTCAGTACACAGGCTCACTGTGCTGCTTCATCCTTGAGGAATGAAAGAGTAAGAAATCTCCCCAGAATTCTCCTGCGAGAGAGAAGAAGAGAGAAAGCAAAGGGGGTGGGAAGGGGAAGATGGAAAGTAGGAAAGGGATTAGGAACAGAGCCTTAGCCTTTCGGAACTCAATGCTCTTAAAGCCAACTCTGGCTTTCAACTAAGTTCCCCCTGTTTGTGTCTTCTTGCATTTGCCCTCACATTAGGGTGTGTGCTTATGTCATCGCATTCAGATCCAAGCATCCAATGTGAACCCTGAGTTCAACCACTGCAGCTGAGCTCTTCCAAAAGCAGTTTGGGTCAAATGGACAGCCCTGGCTGAACTCCTACACTGGGGGCTTTTAAGGCTTTTAAGGCTTCCATGCCAGCTACTTACAAGCCGTACGGGAGGAAGAGGGGCCGAGGAGCCGGAATGGGAAAAGCATAGAGCACCTCAGTATGATTAGTACACACTATGAAAGATCAAAGGGGTTGCATTAGGACACGTGTGAATACAAGCACAGAGGAATGTGAAATATACACAAAAAGAGACACACATATCGAGACACATCCATGTTCTTCCATGTTTTGTGACTGTGGTGACCCAGTGCCTTTATTCTGAATTCTTCTGCCATCTATGGAGCGCAGCCGAGTACACCAAGTCATAGCAAACGATCACTTCACTGGTGAACTGAAACCCAGATGGATCTCAGAGGATCACAGGCAGTTCTACAGTTATTTCTGGTATGACATCAGTCCTATAGATATCAGATATTTCAAACTTATTTTTATTTTTTTAAGTAATCAGAGTAGTTATGATATACGGTATACTAATTATTGTTGCAAGCTCTCATTTATAGTCAGCCATACGTTGCTGCAGGCTGTGACCAGTTACAGACATGATATCACAGAGCAAAAATAACAAAAGGGAGATTCCTTTTTTAATTATTGACAATATTAAGATGGTTAGATTGAATCTGTCCTTGGCAAATGGCAAAAGGTGCTATAACAAAGAGTCGCCACTAGTCTGTGCTGTTACACCGCTCCTGTGTTTGTGCTGCTGACCGACTTACTAAACAAGGGCAGAGACGATGATGGCAGCATACATTAAACTGCAGGATCCGATGATGTAAAGATCGGGAGTGATTTAATTGCAAATGAAAACTGGGACATATGCCATTACTGGTGCATTCTCTCACCTGTAAACACCAGATGCATTTAGGTCATAGTGACAACATCTTACGTAATGGAATCAAAAGCCATTTGAAGAATCTGTGTGTTTGCTTGCCTCTGATGATCTGCCTAAGATGTGATAGATTTCAGTGTTTCCCCATCTTGCATATATGTGCACCGTGGCAAATGGATGTGCACTAGGTGTGAAAACTGGTTCACACTTTATTTTCAGTTGATGACACATTCCTCCTTCGATTCCTCTGCACTTGCACAATGTTTCTTCTGTAACGATCAGACAATGGCTGGAGAAATCATTTGGGTGGGGGATTATTATAAGCATTGGTTACCCTCTATTGTGGGCGCCAGCTTCCTGCTCCATCATATTGTTTTCCTGTTGGGTTTCAATGCTCCCTGGTTGGAAACCACCTTGTTAGTGAGAATGTGCTTCACCTGTGCTGGCCCAGCAGAAGTAATTAAAGCCTCAGCAGCTTTGAGCAGGAGAGAGAGTCTGGAAACTAGATCATTTGGAAAGCTCATGTTGGTGTAAGCAATTTCCGTTTACAGCTCTTGCACAATATGAGACGACAGGTCATGTTTATCCTGCATCGGTGGACACAGCATTACCGTAAATTCCTCCCTGATTTTTGTGTGATAAAGTGGCACCCATGGTGAACGTCTGTCTGCAAACCCTTTTTCACTGCTTTGAATTTCTGTGAGGACTCCCATGGGAACCCTTCAGAGCATCCTTTGAAGCCCTTTTATGTTAATGTCTGAAGTGACTATTCAGTGAGAGTCAAAATGTTGATAGTAATTTTGAAGGGAATTCATCTCTCGGTGCTGCGTCTGGACATCACCTTAAAGGTTTCTGCTGGTTGCGGAAATGATTCAGGGCAAAGCGGCATATTATTTAGGTCACTGAAGTGCTTTCACATACCCTTTTCACACCATGATCCCAACTATTTCTGCACTGATCTGCACAGCAATGGCCCAGATAATTTTTTGATGTCTAACCCTAACCAGGGCAGCTCAGTGGAACTCGGCTTACTTTGGTTTGGCTTCACTCAGCATGTGTGAAACACTCTTCTTAGGCTTCTGTCAACTGGACTCAACATCAAGGCAAGTGGGTAAGCAGGGCAGCCGAGTGGGCATCATATGTCCGTCTCTTAAGCCTATTTTAAATGTAGTGCCAGAGGGCACATATAACACTGACATGATTACCTACAAACTCCATCTCCAGACACAATCCTCCTCGAGATGTACCATGTCTTTTTACAGTGGCAGTTCACTGTAAAGTGTTTCAAGATCATATGCTCACCACTACTGTTATTTTCTTGGGGAAATATATTTCAGCAGCAAATTGAAGTTTGTAAACATGTTTACTCTTTCAAAGTGTGTATGCAGCACTGATCAAAATTTGCCTGGAATGTTAAGGAGGTTGTTGCAGGTCAAGTTGGCAACAGGAACTCTCAGAGCGGCATGACACAGTTTTGCGTAAACAACTTGAACTTCTTTACAACTTGTGTGTGTGCGTGCGCCAGATACAAAATTTACACAAAGTGATAGGCATCTAATCTGCCCCCACAAGAATGATTATGCATTTTCAGAAGATACATGATACATGCACAAACGCCTGCAAGCCTTCTAAAGTGATTTGATGTTCCTGAACCTCTTCAGATTGAAAAAGGCCTTAAGTAAAATGAGAATTATTTAACTACAGTTACAACGTGCATGTTCCTTCACTCAACAGACAACCTGCATATGATAAAGTAAGATAAGGAGACGTATAAGACAAACACTCTTCAAATTCAGGTCTCACTTTAATCCTAAACTACATTAAAAAAAAAACGAGCTCCTCTTAAAACCTAAAGTAGGATAAGTACAAGTACATCCTGCACTTTGAGTTGAGTCAGATTACAATGTTCCAGGATGCCTTCATGTCTCAGTTTAATATACCAAATGCAAACTTGGGAGTTGAAACCAAATAAGTTTGTCTAAATCTTTCACCTCGGCTGGCCTTCTCCAACATATATTTATCCGCAACAAACATCTGGATGACAATAAAAGAGTCAGGCACATGAAAAAAATGCTATGAAGGGAAATAAATAATTGGTAGTTTTTATTTATCTCTTCCCAAAATGAAGAAAACAAAAGCTTATTTATGTGACCATTATTTCCCTTTTAAACACCACCAATTCCCCCTCATACACCCAGGCATAGGTTTTCAAGGTAGTTGGCACGCAGGTTGTTCCAAGCATCCCAGAGAATTTGTCTTAGTTGTTCTGTGTATGTAGGTGGTCTCAGTTGCCTCTGTTTCTTCATGTAATCCCAGACTGACTAATGTTGAGATCAGGGCTTTGTGGGGGCTATACCATCTGTTGCAGGACTCATGGTTCTTGAAGCTTAAATAGTTCTTTATGACTCTGGCAATGTGTTTGGAGTCGTCGTCATGCTGCAGAATTCATTCAGTACTGATCAGATGCCTCCATGATGGTATAGCATGTTGGATAAGAATGCTTTTCAGCATTGAGGAGACAAATAATTCAGTTATATCCCCAACTCAGTGAGCCCATGAGCACAAACCAGTGAGGAACCTCTACCGTGTTTCACCCTAACGGCATCCTTGAAACACTCTCCAGCTCTTCCCCAAATAAACTGCCTTGTCGCTTGGGCTTATCGATCAAAAAGACTTCCATAAAGACGACTTCAACAAGAACAACTTCTGACTAGACCTCTCTGGATTGTAGATGGGTACACGAGGGTCGCACTGGTCTCTTCCACTTCTGAGCTGAAGGTGCTCAGCTTTATGTGTTTTCACCTGCTGCACTGAGTTTCATTATATGACCACTGTTTCGGATCCTTGACCACCCTTGGAGAGCACATTTGGAAATCCGTCTGCTGCCAAGTTTCTGCCTGTCAGAGACCTTGCTGATAAAAGATGACCAGCTTGTCCTGCTGCTATTTTCACTCTTGCCATGAGTTTTAGATGAAACTGTCATTGACTGTCCCTCACTCTGTTTTATTTCTCTGTTTGGCTGTTTCTGATTCAGTTAATGGTTTGGTTTAAATTACATATTATGATGTTTATGATCAGGTATTTGTCACACTCATGTAACTACAGACTGGGCTAAATGCCTTAAAATTATTTTAGGTCTTTGTTCCGTTTGTAAATTGGTCTTTTACTTTACTTTCATTAACAGAATACAAATATCTTAATTCAATATTTATTTTTTTTGCAAAATGAATGTTTGGAAATCTAAAAAAAATAACATGCTTATGCATAAGATAGAAAATACCAAACAAACACGCACAGAATAGTATATCCTTGACTATTGACTAGAGGATCTTATTGCTCTGTGACACATGTTGTTTTTCAGCTCATTGTTTTGGACTACTCGCACAGCTTTACAATTAATCACCATAGGCTACAAAGTGAAAGCAGCGCGTACGAATAGCAGGCTGGACTGACTAAAACAGAAGTGTATTTCTTTCCTAAAACGCAAATGAGATGAACAGTTGAAAAACGTGGCTGGCACACCTCATATGTACACAAGACTTTACCTTTTTGGGGTTCATTCTCACTACTTTCATCAACTTTATTTCTAGTTATCACCAAAAAGCCTTTGATTAACCCACTGTACACAAAATCTTCCAACCTGAACCTGGCATGCACTAAATTTCAAAAAGACCTGATCCAAATGGGACCTGAACAGATCTCACCTGAATAGACCCGAGGATAATGAACTGGACTCACAATTTTGGTTAACAGACAGGAGTAGGAACGAGCAGCAATATAAAAATAATAATGTTAGACTGTGTAAAGTCTAACGAACTCATAACAATGATTCAATGACGAATTTATTTAAAAAAATGTATGTCCTACATCGATCTCCTGCAACAAGAATAAGAGCGATAATGAAAACAATTAATGAAAGACGAAGATACCACGCAGGCTCTGGTTTACATTTACACTCGGGATTCAGATTATGCCCATTAGTTAGCAGAGTTAGTAAAGAAAGAAACAGATAAAAAAAAAAGGCAGCGGATCCTTGATTTGCACTGACTGGACAGACTCCAAATTAATGATAATGTTGAAAGTATGCAAGTGTTTGCTAACATGTTCACCAATTCTGCCCTGCTAGGTGATGATATGGCAATCTTGTGTTAACAGCTAGTTGTGCCTCTCCCTAAAAAAAAAAAAAAAAAAAAAAAAAAATCGATTCATATAAATGCAACGTTATAGCAGCAAGAACCTTGATTTTCACACTTACATAAAGCTTGACGAGTTGCAAGAGACAGATTGAAAATTGTTGTAGCAATTCTGAATCGCCACCCCTCCGTCTCTTCACACACACGTACTTCCCGGATTCTATACTTCTCAGAATGCAACTAAATTGTGTCTTTGAAAGTCTTTCCACATCTTGTAAATGCCTACATCCTTTAAACTAAACAAATCTCTGTGAATAGTATGTGGTCTCTAAATCAAAGCTAAGTTAACACTGATGGCATAATTAGGCTCTCTTTGGAACTTACAAAGAACATATTTATATTTGGTTTGTTCCTTTAAGTTTAAAGGTCATTAGTTACATTAGTGATCGTATAGAAACAACAATCTGTTCACTTGTGTCTCTTGGCCAAACCACTTGAAACCGCCTGGACTACGCCTTCAAAGTTACAGCAAAAAGGGCTAAAAAGTAAGGAACATAAACATAATTTTCTAGCTTAGTGGTAGGCAGAATAGCCACAACAGAGGGGGGCTGTAAGCCATCTACAGCACAGCAAATTCCATGTAATAGCAGTGAATTGATTCAGTTTACACAAAGGATACAAACCCCCCTGCAGTGTCATGCCTTTGTGAAATAATCCTATATTTTCAAATTCTATCTAACAGTACATTGACGACAAAACCACGATGACTGTTCTCCAGAGCGGCAGATGCTACTGAGTGCTCGGGGTGGCCCCGTAGTCATGGATATATGGTGACAATTCTGAATTATCATTTGGTAGGTGCAACAAATTACTCAGTGGTGTCCTACTTTTAAAGACATATTAGACTCCACTGTGCTTGGGGCCAAGAGAGCGACTGACTGAGGGAGTGAAACAAGTGAAAGAAAGTGTCTACAACGCATAGGAGAAGTAAGAAAAATGAACGGATGTCATAGGTTGAAGGAGAGAGAGGAAGATATGGAGAATTATAGAAAATGAGAAAGGGCAAGGGAGATATAAGAGGGAGGAAGAACTTCTGAAGTAGAGAAACTTTGAAAGAGCTTTGCCCTACTCCATCTGCTCAGCTATCATCTTTGAAAGGCTAAATTACACAGTAATTCTAATTCCTTTGCACAGTTAACATGAAATTCTCTCAATGCTAACATACTAATTCTTTTACTGACAAAGACGATGGTTGCAGCTTTTCTCACCAAGAACCTACAGTTCGTAGTTTCAGAAGAGAAACACCTGACATTTTTCTTTCAAATGTGAGTGGGATGTAGTGTTAATTTAGGCAGAATAAATAGAGAAAGGTGGCAGGATGTCACCAGTGTGGTAGTGGGTGAGACCAACATGACCTGACACCTGGTTATTTTTTGCTTTTGACGAGGTCATAAATGTCAGGCAGATATTGGATTCCCACGAGTGCTGAATGGGAATGCTGGGGCCGAATATGAATGGCCACAGAATGACTGCAACGGATATCCTAATGAAGCCTCGCGCTCCTCCGAAAGTGACCCATTTTCTCTTTCTCTTCTCTTTTTTTCTCCCTCTTGCTGATACAGATGCCCCAAATTCTTCACAGGAAAAAATATGCATAAATTTAATTAAAATGACTAAAATTATTGGGATAGACTCTGATATCTCCTCTCTCTAAGCCATTAGTCGTTGGGTTTACTTGGATTCCAGCGGATGAGGCATCTGATGGGGTCAGTCTTCATTCTCAGGAGAAAATGTCACCATGGAAATGGTAAATTACAATAACACAAATGAACTTTCACTTTTAAAGGACAAGACGGAATTGAAAAGATGTTTTAACAGTATACCTGTGTGTGTCTTTATGTACATTTGTGTGGTTAGGTCTCAGTCCTCTCCTGGTTTTAAACTTAAATGATTTTCCTGCTGTCTTATGCAAAAATGTTAAGAAATATTAAAAGGATTTGAGGGGTTTAAGAAGTAAAAGTGTGGGGACCAGTCCAAACTGCAAAGCCTTGCAAGACAGCAGGGGATTTTGTTAAATATCTCGCAATTACAAAATTCCCTGGAGCAACTGATTATACAGCACTCAGACACCCACTATAAGTGCACAAGGTTGTTAGCTGAACAGAAGATGATCTGATTCGGTGCTTTGAACAGGCTGTGCTTTTCCAGGGGTCTTGGACAACCTGAGTAAGCTAAAATAGATTGTATATAAACTTTTCATGTTCATTTCATTTTACCTCCTATTTGTGCTGCTCATGTTGATGCAGGGTTCCTGAACAATAAATGATTCATGAACAAAATATAACTCCTCTTGTACTGATATCATGAGTGAAAAGGAGAGAAGAAATTGTATATTTCTGCCCATACATAAATCATAGGTGTAAGGGATTGTAATTTAAAATTCAGTAATTAGTTCACAGTTAGTTGGTACCCATGGTGCTTTACTTACACATTAGTGGGAGCTGTAATTTTTCTTTGGTTTGTGTTTCTTATGGCAACTAGTGGATGCAAAGTTGTCTTAAAATTTAAAGTGAACCCCATGCACCAAACTATTTTTTTTTCTGTTAGCAGGACAGATAAAAGTAATGTTGAATGAGAGATTAGATTAAATTACAGGCCCAATCCCAATGTCCACCCTAAACCCTCACTGATTTAGCTGACATCACAGCTGTAGTGTTTTAGTTTGATGGCTGAAATGGTATAAAAAGCAAAATGGGACACTTCATCGTGACATCACACCTTGCTGGCATCGCCATTGGAAAATAAAAAACACCACAACTCAAAAAAAAAAAGAATGATTAAATGAATCATGAAAAATATGATATATATATATATATAGATAGATAGATAGATAGATAGATAGATAGATAGATAGATAGAAGCCTATACGTTGGATATATTTAGGCCTATATAATGTTTATTCGTTTTAGCTAATTACCAGAAAAGGCATTAATGTTAGTAAGTCAAATGCAGACATTTAACTTAAAAAAAACAAAAAAAAACTTTACAAACGTGCAATAAATAATCACAGCAGCGAGCAGCCAGGTGGTGTTTCTTCTAACATCCTCCATGCTTTGTTTGTTTACACTCTGTGGGTAGCAGACTACGGGCAGGACAACAAGAAGGGTCCAGCCAGCTGTAGCAGGACCTTATTGGAGAGAAGACGACCACGTTGAGCATGTCGCTAATTTTGCTATGAACTGTGGGTAATTCCCTTTGGCAAAAGCTTCAGAAATGCAGACTTACAGAAAGGGCGCTTAAAGGGGTCAGAATGTCCACCAGAGGGCCCTCACAGACTCGATGATTTGACACTGGGACAGCCCTAAACCCTCACGGACTTACCGGAAACACGCCTCAAAGTCTGTGAGTCTGATAGGGTGGACATTGGGATTGGGCCACAGAAGCTATTAGGAAAAGAGGCTAACTCAAACATGACGTCATAACTTTGACTCTCTATTTATCTTAGTTAGAATTATTCATTGGCCTCTTGCTTTCAGATCATAGTCTCCAGTATGTGTTAAATTTGGTGGGGGGAGATGAGGAGTAATTTCACAGTAGTCTTGTGTACAAGTTTTTAGTTCTTAGTCATCCTGCTAACATTTAAGAATCGCCTGGTTATGTACTGAAACATTATTCAAGCTGTTGATGGTCAGTAAATACTTTTAAAATGTGGGCTACGTTTTTAACCTGTTAAAAGGCAATGAGTAATATAACTGATTACTTTTGTGATTAATTAGTAAAAGTAATTAGTAAAATAATTGAATTAACTTTTTTTAAATTTTGTTTGATTAGGTTTCTAGTAATTAATTAAATTTTTTCAAGCATCTTGCCCAAGGCTATTATTCACAGACATAGTTTTGAGACTACTTTACAATGGTTTCTAAGGTGATACTACAATCTGGCCATTTGGTGTAAACTGTTGTTTTTTCCTGCTCTGATGGCATTCACTTTTCACAACAGGAAGGAGGAACAGATTTCTCCTGTCACCGCTTCTGTATGTGTGTGTGTGTGTGTGTGTGTCTATATTCATGTGTTTGTTTCTTTCCGAGCATCTGCTGTCATCCGGTTGGTGAAAAACGAGGTGAATATAAGTCATCCAGTGAGAGGTAGTCACTAATAGGATAGAGGTCGCTCCCTCTTCACTACCCTGGCACATAGACACAACTTGTGCACACACAGACTGACTCAGACACACACACACACACACACCTCCACAGGAATGAGCTATGGCCTTATTACCCACCTCACTTCCTTGCAGCCGGTGTCCTCCCGTAAAAGCACAACACTGTTCCTATCCTCTAACCTACACATTCTCAATCTATCCATCCATCCATACTTCCATCTATCCATCCAGCCGTGCCCCCCCCCCTTCCCAGTCTCAATTCCACCTCCACCTTTTCTTGTGACTTTTTCTCCTTCGCCTCCTCCCCACCTTACCATTCCCCCATACTTATTTTCTCATTACCTCATTCGCTCCTTGGTACCACACCTCCCATCACCCCTCCTTCCTCCTTCCTTTGGCACTTCCCTCTCTCCTCACCTCGAGCACCTGATTTCTACCCTGCATTAAAATAGCTTCTTCTGCACCTCTTTTCCCCCACACAGCACCTACCTGATTTACTCAGATCTCTCCTTTACTGCTCTACTCCTTCCTCTCTGCTTCAATCCTACCGTAACTTGACCCTTTCCTTTCCTTTCCTTTCCTTTCCTTTCCTTTCCTTTCCTTTCCTTTCCTTTCCTTTCCTTTCCTTTCCTTTCCTTTCCTTTCCTTTCCTTTCCTTTCCTTTCCTTTCCTTTCCTTTCCTTTCCTTTCCTTTCCTTTCCTTTCCTTTCCTTTCCTTTCCTTTCCTTTCCTTTCCTTTCCTTTCCTTTCCTTTCCATACTCTTCTGAACTTTCATCTTACACCTCCCCGCTTGATCTATTAATCTCTCCCTGTTCTCGCTTAGTCTTCCTTATCCCCTTGGCTCCTTTCCTCCCTTCCTCCTTCTCTCCCTCCCTCTTTCTCACCCTATTTCTCTCCACCTCTCCCAGCTTCAGCACCTGCTGCTGAAGCTGTCCAGACTGGCAATGAAATGCAAACGGAGAAAGGTAGGAGGTGGATGGGAGACAACACAAATAGGGGTTGGCTATGTGCAAAAATAGGTGGATAAAAAGAAAAACAGACTCTGAGAAGAGTATGAGCAAAGAAAAAAAGGAGATGGGACTGCTTGAGGAGAAAGATAAAGTGGCTTGAAGAATCGTGTGGTGCAATGAAAGAGTGCAGAGATATAATAAAAGGCTTCTTAATTTAAAGTCCTTTTCTAGAAGCAAAAAGTTCCACTACTTCATCCTGGTTCATTTCGTGGTGTCACATTCATTGTTCTGTTCTAAATTGTTTGGCCCTGCCAGCAAACACAACAGCAATAGTTTTCTATGGTTGACTGAACACCTCTGTCCACCCATCTGTAATTTCATTTTTTTGATTTGCGCCCCATTTTTTCAAAAGTTCAGATAAACCCAGTTGTTGCACACATTGTATCAGTGAAAGAACATGATCTAAGGGGACTTTCTCCGTTTCTTCCTGTGGAACGACATGAATGAAATCTGTGGCATCAGCCCTGTCATATTGTGAGAGGAGGAAGGAGGGAGGATGAAGAAATAGAGGTCTCAGTCGAGTGATGAGGGAAATGAGGACAAACAGATGCTAGATTACATCTTTGTGTGACAGTTACACACATACAGAGATTTTGTTTGATGGTCTGCATGTTGTGTGTGTGTGTGTGTGTGTGTGTGCTTGACAGGAGGAGGTGTCCTGCCTGTCTGTAGCAGGATGTGATAATTAACCTTTCTCCTGCTGAGAGGACTTATTAAAGCTAAGGCTGTAAACGAGTTTTATCACGAACACAACACATTGCACAGCTTAAGTTGTGTAGAGCTATTGTACGTACATATAGAGTGAAATTGAAAAGTGGACCATGCCGGGCCCATTCTTTGTCCATGTCTATCTATATTTATTAATATGCTGACTTACCTGTCACACTAACTTTAAAGTAATGGCCAGCCATGTTGCCACAGGAGTAAGAGTCTACTTTTTAGTCAAGCAGAATTATTCAAACAGCCCCAAAAACATTATCAGCTGACGAGTCATCAGTTGGCTAATTTTTACCTTTTCATCTTTTCCTTTTACCTGCCATCTGGAGCGATGGAAATGACTATTGACTGACAGCTAAACAATTTCACAACCCATCGCATGCACACATTCAAACAGGATTTCTGTACGAACCACGGTGGAGGAAGTATTCAGATTATTTACTACGAATAAAAGTAGCAATAAGGTACGATGAGATAATGCAGCAAGTCCAACAGTGAAGTGACAGAATATTGGCGAAAAGATTTGCTCAAAGTTTTAAAAGTAAAATTACTGTAATTATCATGCAGAATGGCTCATATACAGTAGGTTCTATCATTATGTTTGGGACCGAACTTTTAGAATAACTTGAACTCATTTGCCTCCTCTGTATAGTTCAATCTATTGGGTTTTAACTGTGGGGCTTAGGAGATTTGCTGCAGTGGCACCGACACACATATCATTGAGGCAATCAAGGTGTATTAGTCCATAATTACTGCAATTTACGTCAAACCTTACTTCTTTTTGGAATATAACACTCAAATCTGAGCATACATGATACATATTAGATTCAGTATGACTCTGTATGACTACTTTTCAAATACAATGAAGGAAATAATTCTTTCATCCCTTGCCGATTTTATAAATTTGCCCACTGACAGAAATGAACGGTCTATAATTGTAATGGTCATTTTATTTTAACAGTAAGACACAGAATATACCTTTTTTTTTTTTTTTTGTGTGAAAATCACATCATATTAATGTTATAAATTGATTTGCATTTGATTGTGTGAAATAAGTATTTGATCCCCTCGCAAAACATGACTCAGTACTTGGTGGTTTCTTGTAGTTGGTCATCAGGTTTGCACACATCTCAGGAGGGATTTTGGTCTACTTCTCTTTGCAGATCCTCTGCAAATCCTTAAGGTTTCAAGGTTGTCGCTGGGCAACTTGAAGCTTCAGCTCCCTCCACAGATTTTCTATGGGATTAAGGTCCGGAGACCGGCTCGGCCACGCCATGACCTTAATGTGCTTCTTCTTGAGCCGCTCCTTTGTTGCCTTGGCCGTATGTTTTGGGTCATTGTCGTGCTGGAAGGCCCATCCACGACCCATTTTCAGTGTCCTGGCTTAGGGATGGAGGTTGTCACCCAAGATTTCACGGTATATGGCCCCGTCCATCCTCCCCTCGATGCGGTGAAATCGTCCTGTCCATTAGCAGAGAAACACCCCCAAAGCATAATGTTTCCACCTCCATGCTTGACGGTGGGGACGGTGTTCTTGGGGTTATAGTCAGCATTTCTCTTCCTTCAAACACGGCAAGTCGAATTGATGCCAAAGAGCTTGATTTTGGTCTCATCACCTTTTCCCAAGCCTTCTCTGAATCATTCAGGTGTTCATTGGCAAACTTCAGACAGGCCTGTACATGTGCTCTCTTGAGCAGGGGGACCTTGCGGGCACTGCAGGATTTTAATCCATTACAGCGTAGTGTGTTACCAATGGTTTTCTTGGTGACTGTGGTCCCAGCTGTCTTGAGATCATTAACAAGTTCCTCCCGTGTAGTTCTGGGCTGATCCCTCACCTTTCTCATGATCATCGATACCCCACGAGGCGAGATCTTGCGTGGAGCCCCAGACCGAGGGCGATTGATGGTCATTTTGTGTTTCTTCCATTTCTGAATAAATCACACCAACAATTATCTTCTTCTCACCAAGCTGCTTGCCGATGGTCTTGTAGCCCATTCCAGCCTTGTGCAGGTCTGCAATCTTGTCCCTGACGTCCTTAGACAGCTCTTTGGTCTTGCCCATGGTGGAGAGGTTGGAATCTGGTTGATTGATTCTGTGGACAGGTGTCTTTTATACAGGTAATGAGTTGAGACAGGTGTCTTTTATACAGGTAACGAGTTGAGATTTGGAGTACTTTCTTAAAGCGAGAGGACTAATCTAACCTGTCTGTGGGAGCCAGAATTCTTACTAGTTGGTAGGGGATCAAATACTTATTTCATACAATCAAATGCAAATCAATTTATAACTTTTATATGATGTGATTTTCTGGATTTTTTTTGTTGATATTCTGTCTCTCTGTTAAAATAAACCTACCATTACAATTATAGACTGTTCATTTCTTTGTCAGTGGGCAAACTTACAAAATCAGCAAGGGATCAGAGCAGAGAAGACTGCTGATTTTCTCACGATTTCAAACCCTAATTTAACATACTTGTCGGTGTTTTTTTTTCAGTCAAATTTGGATGGGTAGTTAAAAACCCATACTTCTGCTTCATTTCTACTTTACAGAATCTTTAAGATATAGCTTGAAAGCCACCCTGCTGCTCATACCTTGTATTCCCACAACATTCATGTGTTAATCCACAACTATTATCAATACTTCAAAGCTTTAAGTACTGCTGGATGCACAGTTTTTTTTAGGCTGAGAGAGCGGGAACAGAAGAGAGAGGGAAATTTAGGGTGAAACAGTTAAGATACAAACATTGAAAAAGTAAATAAGGTATCAATGATTTCAGATTTAATGAAAGAGACGAGGGAGGAAAAGAGACAGAAACTGACTCATGTAAGAGGTAAAGAAACTGTCAATGTCTCCACACTTACTGTTCTCCACATAATCTGAATCCAGCCAAATTAGAAAAACAAGACTGGAATTTCCTATAAAATACTTGATATGTGTTGTATTCACTCTGCTCTGCAGCTACCAATCAGCTTGTCGCTCCCTCACTGCGAGCTAAACACTCAACAAAATCACGACTGTTTGCTGTCCTGGCTCCTAAATGGTGGAATGAGCTCCCCAACGACATCAGGACAGCAGAAAGTCTGTACATCTTCCGTCGCAAACTAAAAACACACCTCTTCAGACTTTACCTTGAATAGTAGCACTTAAAATGGCACTTACTTATAGCACATTGAAGTTTGGCTATCTTGAAGAAAATTGTACTTTCTTGATTGTTGTTGTTCTGAATTTGTACCCTCATGGTTGAAATGTACTTATTGTAAATGGCTTTGGATAAAAGCATCAGCTAAATGAAATGTAATGTAATGTAATATTACAAGGACAACAAATTTCAAGTATGTTTTCTTTGCTGCGTATGCGTTATTTTTTTAAAAAGTTTTTAAGACTTTTGGGTGGTGCAGTGGTTAGCATTGTCGCCTCACAGCAAAAGGGTTCCGGGTTCGAATCCGGTCCTGGGCCTTTCTGTGCGGAGTTTGCATGTTTTCCCTGTGCTTGCGTGGGTTCTCTCTGGGTTCTCCGGCTTCCTCCCATCACCCAAAAACATGCACTTCAGGTTGGTTGGCGCCACGGTCGTGGCAGCCTGTTGCTCCCCTTCGGGAGGCTGCTGTAGCAAAATAATTTCCCCTCGGGGATTAATAGAGTACAATAAAATAAAAAATAATAATAATTAAAAAAAGACAGTTTCAGAAAGAAAACTGCTGATTTTCCCTCTGTAAGTAAAACAGTTTACTTTGTTTTCAAATCTTAACAAATTAATCCTACATTAGTCTGTTTTGTTGTAATCTTAATGGTGCCACTTGGCAAATATTTAAACAAATACAGGTTTAAGAGACAGGGATTAAATATAGCCCACAGATTAACTGAATCTGTAGCACAACACAAGGAATAATAAAAGGAGTAACAACCGGACATGGCTGTCCCAATTTTATGAAACACATGATCCTAAACTAAGTTTAGTAGTATAACCAACAAGAAAACATCGAGTCAAGGATGAGGAACTGGGAGAATGAATGGCAGCTGATGAATGTAAACAGTCACCCGGTGGGTTATTTGGGTCAAACAGAAATAGCTTGTTGGTCAAATCAGGTTTAAATTTCAGATTTTACTGTATTTAGTTGGTTGTTGATACCTATTTTTTGTTCAATAAATATCATTAGTTTTGCATGCACAACATTTTTTTTCATGCTTCACCTCCCCTACAACAATTCCATCCTTGGGGGAAACATTGTATAAACAGCATTATATTTTCTGACTCATGTAAAGTACAAGTTCATCATAATTGTACTTAAGCACAATACTATGTGTAAATGTAGTTAAATTCTGCTTACAAAGACTGCCTTGCACAGGAAAAGAAACAAAACTCAGAGTATCAAGTGAGGGCCAATGTGGCAGATGGGCCAGCAGTAGAGTAACACTTTGTGCCCCGAGTGGCTCCAGTAGCAGCATGCCAGCCAAACCTTAGCCACTAATGAGGCTCAACAGAGCCCACTCCAAACACTGAACCAGATACACACACAGGGAAGAGACGAAGGCGCATACCCTTACACACGAACACATACGCACACATATGTTTTTGCACAACCTTGGGCAACAAAGGAAAGAGAAGACTCAGAGTCACACTAGCACGGCATCTGTGTTTGGTAGGAACCCCTTTTAACTTCTGTGGTGGACTGGCATCCCTCTCTGCTTGTCCTCAGCTCTGATGTAGGTGTGGGACATTTGGACAATATTCAGCTATAATTATCATAGTTTTTTATTACTGATATGTGACCATGTTTAGTAGTCATGACATCAGGCTACAATTATTCAAAATGTTTGTAATTGTTCCAGAGCAAGGGTCTGTGTTTTAAAGATGTCTAAAGTTTTTCTGACTACAGCACCTTTTTAAGTAATTCTGATGACAAGGACAAATGAAAAATCCCTTTGAAAACTGGTTCACTTTATATTTGCTTTCAGCCACTCAGTTGCTGGTTTTAGCACACATTCCTTCCTTGTCGTGGCATTTATAAGCTGTAAAAAACCCTATTACTAACACTATAAACTATTAATAAAAATGGTTTGTAACACACTAGAGGTGTAAAGGACATCCACCCATACATTAATATAGTCATTCTTCTTATTTTATAATGAGTTGTTCTTTTCGTGTAGCTATGATTTACTTTCCTAGCCTGTGCTGTTGGATATGGATAATTTATAAAAGCAAATCAGTGTGCATTTTCTGCTGGGTGTTCGTTACTGACCTGTTCTTATACTATTAAATGATTTCACGAGGGTGGATCAAAAGGTTCTGAGACTCCTCCTCTTGCACACGAACAGTGCACATCACTGTGATGGGCACAGAGAACAGAGAAGCTGTAATCTTTGTGAGTAAGTACTCCAAATTCCGTCGTCACACATGCTGTAAGGAGTGGTCCCAGTGTACCTGTGACTTCTCTGTGAACATGACCACAGGGCGAACATAAGATTTATGTCACAGTCTGGAAATCAGCAACAAACACCCTTGAAATGCTTAAGGAAGCTTGTGGCAATAAAAGAACGAGTCTGGAGGGATTTTTTTTCTTTGAGCGATATTTGCATTTCCGAGGGGCAGAACGTCATTGTCCAAAACCGAAAAAGGCGCGTCTGGTCAGGTGCGCGACCAGGTGAGTTGTCTTTGACGTTCGCGGGGTTGTGCACTGAATTTATCATCCAGGGTCACACTGTTAATGTAATAGGTTGAAAACGCTATGGTAAAGTTTTTTTTATTATGAAACAGACACCCCTCTTTTTTTTGTGGAGATACCACTGTGAAGAACTACGCTAACCGAGTGGACTTGAACATATTGTGGATTTACTCCACCAGGTCAGTAGATGGCGCTTTCGCGTTTCTGTGGATCAGACTGAGAGACCGCAGTTTCCCTTCAAGCCCAACGTCGTGCAAGTCAGAATAAAATGGCGCTGGCTTGATGAAGACGTTACCTCATCTTATGTCTCTTCATTGATCCACAGGTACTGTAAAATATGTTTAAACTCTTTAGTTTACTGTCACACAAAGGGGAATAATTCAGGAACTACTTTGCTGTGTTTTGAGATGACTGTGACGGATATGTGACGTCTGAGTGTGTAGTTAAACCGAGTGAATTTGCCGACAGTAACGGCCGCGGTTCAGATGCTAGTTAGCCTGTTACATGTAGTAAAGCAGGGTTGTAAATGTAATTCTGTGTATCTTTGAGAAATGATTTTATATGCATATACATATTTTCATGTTACTTAGAATGTTACAGCCTTTCAGTGTTTAGAAATGAGTTTCACCATAAAATGTTGTTTAGAGTTACTTATATATTGCTGTTCAGCAGTTGCAGCCACCGTCCGCCATGTTGTGCTTTTTGCCAACGGAGTATGAGCTTATTGTGAATCTGGTATTTTCAATAGTCATAAATTTAAGTTGGGTAACAGAACAAATTTTATTTATTTTTCTAATTACTGATATTTTATTTGCACTTTTCTGTATTTTCCTATTGTTTTGAATACTAATATAAGAGAGTAGTACAGGAAAATATGGCTTGATGAAGACGTTACCTCATCGTATGTCTCTTTATTGATCCACAGTGAACCACAGATCCACAGTGCTGTTTAGCCTGTGTATCACATGTTACCGGTCCTGATACCCCTGGGTCTGGCGCCGGTTACATTAACAAAGTTCTACTGTGATGTTCAGAGGCATCTGAAGGAAAACATTCAGTGCAAATGACCTGAACTGTGGCGAGATGGCTCTTTGGTTCCTTCACATGACAATAAATCTGCTCATAAATGTCTCACTCACAACAACACAGTCGTCACTGCCCACCACTCCTACTCACTGGATTTGGCTCCCTTCAACTTCTTGCTGTTCCCCAATAATTTGTCACAAATTTTATTTGTGCTCTCTGTTTAAGTTTCAGCTGCGTAAAACATCGCAGACATACCTGGACCACTGCTCACAATAACGCGTAACTCTGGTGCTGATTTTGATCAAGCAACAAAACTTTGAATACTTACTCACGAAGGTTATAGCTTATCTCTTCCCCGTTTACGTCACAGTTCTGCATGCCCTTTGCACACACCAGTAGCAGTCTCTGAACCTCCAGGTCTACCCTCTTACAGTTTGAAACTTCACCTCAGTCTCACTACCTGCAACTCCAGAGCATCACGTTTTATCCACTTGGCATTTCAACAGTTTCTTTTTAAGTGGCTGACCATTTATTAAAACTGGTGCTGCAGGTGTTCTATTAATCTCCATGACATGAGTTTTGTCTGAGTACAATGCTGAAATCTGTTTGTTTGGCAAAATGTCAGGTATTCCTTTAGTTGTATATCATGCTATATTAGATTCTGAGGAGACTGGAACAAGAACAGTATTGCAACTTTTTGATCTTGATTACTTGTAAGGAGCATGAAATCGGGATATTGTAGTTTACACAACACATTACTTTTGCTGAACATGAATGTGCATTCTACACAGAACTCTGGGTATTAATCAGTTCCAAACTCAAGAGTATTTTTCATTTTAGTTCACCAATTAATACGACGTTGTCTAACAAAGAGAAGAAAAGTGAAATTATCTTTGATTTATTCATGTTAACGACACTTACAGAATGGAAATATCTTATTAGACATTTCCTGGCGACAGCGGGGAGTAATGTGTTGCAGAATTGAACTTAGTAAAAGTAAGCAGTGGTTGTGCGACTAAGATGTTATCTGAAGTATAAATATGACAACTTTAAATGTAATCATTTTTTAAAAGTTCAAAACAGAAAAAAAATATCTGTTACAAATAACTGTATTTAACTTATAACTTTTATAAGCATATAACCAAGCTTCCCTGAAACCACACCAAACGGGGCAAAAATAAGTTTGAAGACGAGACATGGAGGGCCTAGAAAAAAGATTTAATTACATCATGATGCAGAGCGGCAGGTCTTTAGAGAAATAAACCTTTTTTATGTATACCTAAAGTCAATACAGAAATGTATAACTCATGCATCAACTGTTTAAAAGTTACAAATTGTTTAGGAATGCATTTAAATTGACTGAAGACATATAAGTACAACTATGTTTTCCTATCAAGTATTCATTAACTGTTGCTATTATAGTTATAATTGTTAACATAGACATGAATAAACACTTACAAATGTCCATATATATGTATATATATATACAATGATGTGTGTTATGGTGTGTTACAAGCCATTTGTTAAGTGTTTTTATAGAGTTAGCCAAGTCAGAAAAGTTCATATCTGTCACATACAGTCGCAGGGCTATTTAAATGTGTATTGCAAATTCCAGAGAAGTCTAATTAGGTAAATTAAGTAAAAACACCTGAATATTAATGGTTCAGCAAAATAATGGCAATCAAATAATTAAAATGGGGTTATTTAACTGCCAATATTATAGGTGATGAATCCAGAAAGCCAGAGTATGTAATACACCCATCAGCCCGCTGCAGCGTACTGTGTCAGTGTCATGTTCTATCTAACCTTGGTATTAAAAAAACACATATTAGGTTTAGGAAAAAAGAACAACAACACGTAGTTAGCTTGGTACAAAACGATTTCCCCTTCGTCCCCAGGGGGAAAGTCCTATGCTTGATCCATCTATCCACACCTAACATACTTGCCTACAGACTTTGCTGCTTTTTTACTTCCGTCATTGACTTTGATCATATGTGCGTGCACTTTTCAACCCAGTATCCTCTCATGGACTGGCGGGTGTCCGAATCTAGACATAGTTTTGACATCTGATAGCCTTGTGCTATGTTTTGGCAGTTTTGGGGCTCTATATATTATGAATGTGTCGGGCCTTAAAGTGTTGGTATACATGTTTGATTTAATCCTGAACGTTATTTATTTTTTGTCTAATTTCAACCATATTGATAAACAATGATATGGATTTTATAGTGTTTTAAGGACGTGTTGAAAAAATTATACAAATCAGGGGTTTATTGAACTTTTCTTCACAGCAAGTTAGACAAAGTTAAATCCCTAAATAAAATAATGGACCGTCTTGCATCAAAGAGCACTAAGAGATACAAGATTTTCAACCAGTTGGAAAAATACACCGCATGGACACCACATGTTCACACTATTGCACTGCAGCTAGTTATAACACAGACATCATGTATGCCCAAACACAAGGTCAGACCCAGTTGTAGCACATTTAATTTTCTCTTTAAAGTATTGTGAGTCTGCTGATATTATTACACAGAATCCCAACCTGAAAGTAATAAGTTTGAGATATAGTAAAGTTAAAACCTGTAGTCCACAAATAAACAATAACAGTGGCATCGCCTTTTAAAAACTGTTATTTTTCGTTCTTTCTTTTTTTGCAGGAAGACCCCGTTATGACTAACAGCTTGTGACAGGCGGTTTCAGTTGTAAGACACAGTGGAAGAAGATTTAAAGCGCATTCCGTGTGTTGTGCAGAACTACTACACAGCTAATATGATATATTATAATGATTACAAATTATTTATTCACTAATAGAAGGATGCAAATGTATCATAAATGCTGCTATAATCTCTGTAGAAAGTGTAATACTGGCTGCTGCTTCAGTTTTGTGCATTTCTGATCATGGCTTTACCAGGAGAGTGCAGTGGGAGTGCTACCCAGAGTGTCTCTTTGTTATCTTAACACAATGTTATTGTGTTTCGGTGAGTAGGATCCTGAGCCAAATAATTTTTGAGGACGCAGATTGTTTCGTGATACGCACACTGAGCCAAGTGCTGATTGCATGCTGTGTTTTATGGGTAGAAAATCAGAGGAAGAAAGTACAAGAGAAGGAAAACATGAAATGAGACTCTCTTACCTTAAGAAGCACTTCAGCACTTCAAACTGCAAAGACAAGGAGCGAAACAGGGAAGAGACAGAGGGGAGAGGGAGGGACAAAAGAGGATGAGAGGAAAGAAAAAGAAAAGATTGAAATTAGATTACCTGGTGCAGAACAACAACTTTCCAAGACAGTTCACAAGAGAGCATGTGAGGTAAAACTACAGAGTGCTTTGATTTCTTAAACAGTCCTAGTGTGCATTTGTCAACAATGCTGTTACCCTGTCTTCTCCCATACACATACAACTATATACACTCTGCATGTATATTAAAAAACTTTCTTTTTAGAGTGTATCCTACGATTACGCAGATTCCCATTCCTAGAATGCATATCACAAATCATTGTTTTAAAATTTAAACCCCCCAAAAATATTTTGTTATGGAAACAGTCGCCTCACACTCATAATTACTTCTTGTGCAATTTATACAAATGAGAGCTGAGCTCAGTTCAGAGTCATTTTAGAAGATAATTGTTTGATTAATTGAATTACTGATTCAGATTTAAACAGATCAAATAATTGTGATCCTAATCATTGTACATTTTGAATTCCAGAGCAGGTGGGTTTTGGCAGCTTTGACAAAGACTGTGCCGATGATCTACACGAGGAAGCAAAGTGAAACAGTTTCTGCTGCTCTGAATATCATTTTGGCAGTTGCATCATTAAAAAAAAAGTAAGAAGCTGCTCTTAAATTTGCTTCTGAGGAGGCTGTTAAATAAAAAATTTGCAGAATCTAAACAAACAAACAAAGAAATATTCTAGACATAGCTTTCAAAGATTCACTGAATCTCTGGAACCGCTACAATATTTATTCCTCTTCTCTCTTTCCCCTGCAGCTCCAAACTTCATCAAACCTGAGTCTAGAGTGGAAAGTAGAGAGATAGTACTGGTTTGTTGGAAGTTGTTCTTTTCTGTCATCCCTTGCCAACCACTGATTTTCTGTTCTTCAAATTGCGATATTCTCCTGGCTGCAATACATGTAGCCTTAGAAAGAGATAATGCACACTTTTCCACCAATAACACACGGTGACATGCAAAAAATGTAAAAAAAAAAAAAAAAAAAAGGATCAAGAAAATGTTTTTAAATTATAAAAAAAAAAAAAAAAAAAAAAAAAATCCAAGTCCTTCCTAATTAAAATAAACTGTAAGAAGCAGATGCTACCTTGTCAGACATATTGTAAAGGTTGACCTCACTTGAAGAACTATGTTTTCTTACAAAACAAATTAGCTGTAGCTTTCTACTCAGTCTCTGAAAAGGTCAGCAAAATAGAATCCAGGTACCATTTTATCTTTTTAATCTAAAGAGAACTGAAATACAGAATGACATGAATTCTAGAGTCATCAAACTGGAAGCAGAACAATAGAGTGCAGTTCTGTGAGGTCACTGGAGAGAAAAAAGAGACTTAACAGTGGAAAGATGAAGTAAAATGAAGGAGACGGTACCCAAAATCTAATTGTAAGGAATGATAGGATTTGGTTTGTGGCTATGGGTGATTTTTGTTGTTGTTGTTGTCAGTATTACAACCAAAGTTACATGTAACTTAAGTTGTTGTGGACAAGGTTGATATGGAGTAACTCCATAGCAAAATCATTGTTTTGTAGATATAAACGTTTTGGGACTGATATGAGGATATGTAGTAAAATAACCTTTCCTAAAGTTGCTTACACTTACACAGCAACCCTGAACTAATCTAAAATCCATTGGACCGGGCATTAAACAGACTTTACCCTGCCAGCTTCCTAGTATGAAGTCCGAGAACAGGTTTGACATAGATGATCTCCTGTTGTGTGCGACATGAGTGAAAAGGCAACTCCAGAGTTCATATGGCAAAACACCTTTACACATACCTTAAACTAAATTCAAACCAGACATGTTTACTGTGAGTGTCTACACACACACACACTCATACACACATACAATATTATCTCAGTACTGGCACCAAAGTCCTTGTTATGTACATAATTACACATACCAAACACACATCGGTTTAGACATGTGTGGCTTACACAAATGGTACAGCCTTTAATTAAGCTTAAAAAAACAACAACATGACACCATATCCATACACTTGAAAATCTATCTGACACCCATCAGTGCACACAGACATAGTCCCCCACCTCACACACACACACACACACACACACACACACACACACACACACACACACACACACACACACACACACACACACACACACACACACACACACACACACACACACGCTCTCACACACACAGAGCGATTAGAGTGTTTGATTAGTGAGGAGCAGATAGATAACCCTCCTCGAGGAGACATTGACCAACAGGCCATTGAGCTAAGCCAATCTGCGTCTGTGTGTGTGTGTGTATCAGTGTGTGTGCAGACGTGCGTGTTTGTGTGAGTATGTGGAAAGCAGCCGACCGATGGAGTCTTTAAGTTGTTAGAGTAAGCACAGTAAATCTAATCCAGTTGTGTTTAATTGAAAGAGAAAGAAACGGTCTGTTGACATATTCATTAGGTCCAATTACTCTGTCCGATCACTGCCATCTCACTCACTCACTCAGCGGAGAGAGAGAGAGGGAGAGACAGGGGGGGAGAGCATCAGCAATATTTATGTCTTGGCAAACAACCATGAGAAAAGACTGATAGTCCTTGAATGATAAATAAATAACATATTTATTCCACTTACTGAATGACAACATGGTGCATTTGGAGGCCTCTAATTTCATTTGATCTCATTCAGGACTGGCAGAGTACTGAAGAGTAAATCAATCTGACTAAAACTGGCATCACTAAATTACACAGTCTTATTAATGATTCAATAAAGGTTGTTGGGCTCAGGGGTTGTGATCATGACTTATTGTAATAACACAATGACACAGGCACATTCCCCATAATGAGCTCATTGTAAACACTAACAAGCACAAACAAAAACAAGAACATGCTATTTCTGGTCACGTATCATCTGCCTGAGTATGTGAGTGTGTCCCATCTACATGTGGGGTGGCTTGTAATTAAGCTTTCTAGCTTGTTCCCTCACATTGGATGTGAAGGTAATTGGGGCTTTTGGATACTCACTCTCAATCTCTGTCAATGCGAAAGTGTGTGTGTAAGTGTGTGTGCGTGTTGCAGTGTCTGCATTCTGGAGGATGGCCAAACCATTACTGTGTGCTCAGCCTGCTCTAAAGCAGCTTGTGATTCATTAGTAATGAGACCATTTGCAAACTAAATGAGTGTTTGAGTGTCCGAGCGCCGACGTGTGCAATGATTGTGTCCACTTACTCTACTCGACATTGCTTTGTTTTTTTGTAGTAAAACACACTTTCTCCCACTCACACAGAATTATGTTCCAATGTTTTTAAAGTGTGTTTGTCTGTGTGTGTGTGTGTGTGTGTTTGTTCAGCCAGCATGAGAAGCTCATGTGGAGATAATGAAGTCAGTCAGTTGTGCCATTAATTACTGTTTTACACCTGCTTGTCTCAGCTAATTAGACATGCTGACACACACAAGTATACACACATAGTTTTTTTTTTTTTTTCACAATATGCATGTACACGCACACACACTTCATAGAATTACACATGTTTGAGCACACATAGAAACTCATATTTTACCACACTCAGACTCCAACACAAACTTCAAACTAAGTTGGGTTTTGTTTTTTTAACGCCAACTAGTTAAAAATAAATTCTCATTTTCACTTTGCTGAAGGTGAGATGGCACTGCTAACCACAGCATGGTTCGGGGATCTCTCTCCCTCTTTTAGTCTCACATACAAATACATCTCCGTACACCTCCTTTCTCCCTTTCGCACTCTGTCATTCCCTCATCCTCACACTCCTCCTTCCTGCACACATTCAGTTCACTCTGTCTCTCGGTACACTGTATAGTGTATTCTCTGCTTCACTCACACCACACACACTATCTTCTAGTCTTTAAACTGTGTCTCAGTGTCTGTGTGTGAGACAGAGACAGTGTGTGTGTGTGTGTGTGTGTGTGTGTGTGTGTGTGTGTGTGTGTGTGTGTGTGTGTGTGTGTGTGTGTGTGTGTGTGTGTGTGTGTGTGTGTGTGTGTGTGTGTGTGTGTGTGTGTGTGCCTGCGTCTCTCCGCCTAGCCCATTTCCTCAACAAAGGCCACAGCTGCTGCCGGTTTGCTGAATAAAAGATGACAGAACCATAATATCAGGAGATTACCAGCTAACAAAACAATGATTTTGTCCAATTTAAATAGTGACATCAGTTGCATCACAAGCACTTTGCATGTCAACTGTGATATGATAATGTTTGCTACCAAATGAAAAGTGTTTCATCTGCACAGAGATTCTCTGACTTCGTGTCTCCTCCTTTTGTTCTCTCACTTCCGATCTCACTCTTTCTCCTCGCACATTTGCTCAGGCTCTGTCATGAGCGCACACACACACACACACACACACACACACACACACACACACACACACACACACACACACACACACACACACACACACACACACACACACACACACACACACACACACCGAGCACGAAGAGCATATGGCTATTTCTCTCCTCTTTGAAGGGTTGCTTTGAAGCTATGGCACCCGTATCGATTGGCGCTCAGATGAGCTAGCTTCACCAGAGCCCTGCGATTATCTGTCGCTTTATTTCAAACAGCGCGCAAGAGAGGGGGCTTACACACCCATCACTCACTCGCACTCTCACAGTCAGTTATACACTCATACATGGAGCACACACACGCGCGTCCACACACAAACGGGGATAATGAGATGAGCTTACACGCAGAATCCCAATACTTAAGGCAAGCTGCGCTTCAGAACTGACAAGTGAGTGGTGAATGTTAAGAAAGTGAGGACATAGTGAGAGAAAGAGACTATAAAGTCTGGCAAAGTGATGAAACTTAAGAGAAAACATTTTCCCCTAAGGCTCTACTGTGATTTAAAAAAAATATATATATCTGTTTCTACACAGGCTTTATGAAAATCAGTTTGTCAAAATGAAAATTTAAACAAGAATGCAAAGTTCATGTGAAAAAGGTTCAGCATGGGTCAAGCTTGGCTTCAATTTGTCAACTTTAATGTTTTTGAGAAAGAAAAAAAAAATAATACGAAAAAAAAAGCCTGGTCACTGTGGTCTGCTTTTAGCAGACTGCAGCAGGGATTATTCAAAGAGGGAATTTCTGCTTCATGCCCATAGGAGTAAGACAGAGAGAGAGCCAGGGTGACATGAAATGTTAATGGTCTGCCCAGAGCAGCAGAACTTCATAAAAGACTTGATTTAGAAACTACAGTGGCTTTCAGGAACAACGAACACTGCCATACCAGACAGAGCTGGAAGCACATAAAAACACACACACACACACACACACACACACACACACACACACACACACACACACACACACACACACACACACACACACACACACACACACACACACACACACACACACACACACACGTGTAGCATCACTCACGCTCTGATTAAAACCTGAGGCTACACTGCTAAGTTGTTATTGAGAATAAACATTTCAGAGTGTGCAGTTCATGTGCTAAAGAGCATCACTCCTGGAAGCACAGTCAAACAACAGGAAACACACCAACAGAGACACACACACACACACACACACACACACACACACACACACACACACACACACACACACACAAAGACGGTACACTGTAGAATAAACATATAAGCATACTGTATTATGAGAATGAGCCATTTCTATTACACGCAAATGCAGCTGGAAGCTTTTCCATCTTTCTTCATGTCAATCACATTCACTCAAGCAACTTAATGAACCAAGAATGACTCTAGTCCTCAGCTTAAGGTTCAAGAAAAATATGTGTTTTCGATACTCTGGGGAGGATAACGCCCCTGCAGGGACTTAATGAGGACACACACACATCAGATGCAACCATGTGTGTGCATAAACACGAAGCAAATGTGTAATTGCAGTGTTAATTGTTGGTCATTATCTCGATGTGAATGCTTGCTTATTTATGATGCTGAGGCAGGGGGATCGCAAAGCTGACATTTAGTCTGGGATTGAGAGGAAAGAGGGGTGACACCATACTGTATACAGGGACACACAAAACATACAGGCACACATCATACCACAAAACAACAACAAAAATTACATCTGAACGTGGTAAAATAGGTTTCCTACTAATTTTAAAGACGTGCATTGCCTATTTATACAAGACTCACATATGTATCTCGGTACTAATGACTAAGAAAAAAACAGTCATTTAGCCTCTGGTTTTTCAAAGTAAGAGATCAGACCTCAGACAGTCAAAGGTCACCAATGGTTAAGCTTTAAAAAAAAGTTAAATTGTCAGTGTATGATATTATCATGTTATTATTTACAAAATGCTGATGTAATGACTCTGGGAAAATTGGAATTAATGAACAAAATGTGTTGTCAGCACAACTTGTGTGTTAAATGTGTTAAAAGGGTCAATTTAGGAATTCACTACTGAACGGCCATAAAATTGGGATTCTCGCAAGAGACAGATTATAAGACTCCGAGTCACATATGAGTGACAGCAAGGTTGCAATGCTCATTGTAAAGCAAAACGTTGACATAAATACATTTAAAGTACTGGACATAATATAATTGTGACTCATTGATGGTGCTAGATGAAAAGTTTAGGAAAATACACTGGGATCACTACAAATCATGGAGGTCTGTACCAGAAATATGTGTCAATCCATCTTGTATTTACAGCATGTTAAGACATTTTACTGCATGAAAACATTGACCTGCTGATGTTGCCAGGGGAGAAAATGAGGACTTCATCCTCTGGGACCATAAATAACTGTAAAAAACTTTTCTGGCAATCCATCAAATAGTTGTTCAGATATTTCAATCTGAAGCAAAGTGGTTGACTGACTGACTTACATTGCCATCCGGCTGCATGGTTTATAGTGCGGCTAAAACAAGAATGTCCAAAACTGACAAAGTAGAAGCTGAATAATTCCTTGAATTACAACAGGGCTTTCGCACCATTTGGTGCTCGGGCCCTAAATATGCTGATGTAGCAGTATGGGTGAGGGTATTTTAGGTGTCTATGAGTGTCTGTGTGTAAGTATCATTTGTATCACTGTCAAAAATAAATAAACTGATTAGTCAACACAAACTCTTACCACTTGTCTGGCTATGCAGAGCACTGTGTGCATGTCTAAGTGTGTATGTATGTAAATGTGTGAATGCAAAAGAGCAAAGGCAGTCTGGAGAGGTTAAGATAGGGTCACTGAGTTTATTAGCTGAGGTGGGAGGTTTATAGTCATAAATGCACCTATGAGAACCTGCAAGAAATGAAAATGTGTGTGTGTGTGTGTGTGTGTGTGTGTGTGTGTGTGTGTGTGTGTGTGTGTGTGTGTGTGTGTGTGTGTGTGTGTGTGTGTGTGTGTGTGTGTGTGTGTGTGTGTGTGTGTGCGAAAGCCAGAGGAAGAAAGCGAGTGTTTGTGTGTGCATGTGTGTGTGTATTTGTATACTCGTTAGGTCGGTATCCAACCATTACAATCAGCGGTAATCCTGACTCAGCATCAATAATGACCCCATTAGTCTCAAACCCCTACTGGTACACACACACACACACACACACACACACACACACACACACACACACACACACACACACACACACACACACACACACACACACACACACACACACACACACACACACACACGCAAACACATACACACATTGCCAGATGGACACCTCCTCTCATTACCACATAAGTGCATGTAAATCATTATGTGATGATTTTTAAAAGGACATGAAAGCTATACAGATACATGTCATGTAGAACACTTAGTTTGCCTAATTTGTATCTTTTGACCAAAGCTGCTTGGACAGATCAGTCGTCTTCACACCACTGCCAATGCTGCGGCGGCCACACATACCCATTTTTTTAATGTCATTTCAGCTAGTGTTGCTTGTGAATTTGGGAAGGTCAGGGTTCGTGGAAAAACTTACTAGTTTTTAAATCATCAGCTCTTATTAAAACTGAATTTAAATATTTTTGAAATTATCCTGTATACAAATGCTAGTTTGTGTTTTTTTTTTCCAAATTCACAGGAATATGCTTAAACACTATTCTCATTAAATATGCATAAATTTGCCTTTCGATTTGATCATGTCTCTTATTTTTTTTATTATATGCACTCATAGAAGACAGTTTTCACTTGACTTTCACACTGTAAGAAAGACTTTTACAAAAAAAGAATAAAGAAAAGATCAAGAAAAACACCTACAGTATACCAGGAAGGACATGGAGAAACATATTCAAATATACAGCAACTCCTTAATTGAATTCAGGCCATTATCTAATTTTGTGCTTACTGCACGGTGAACGTTTGGACCTTCATGGATTATTACTTTGTTTTTTTCAGCTGTCACACAGTTGCAGTGTTTCAGCCTGGCATGTGAGTAGCTGTGAAGGGTGAGGACATGCTGTAGAGGACGCCTCGTTATCGTCCCTCAAACAGAGGACACTAATATGTGTGTATGTGCCTGTGTGGGTATTCAAACATGCAATTTTATGCATGCTAATGCACTCTTTGTTTTACGACACTACTTGTGTGTTTGTGTAGAAAGAGAGAGAGAAATATAGTGTGAGAGAGACAGAGCTAGGAAGAACAGAGGAAAGACCAGGAACCTGAATGATAAATAACAAACTGGCTGTAGCATGAGCATACATACAAACACATAAATATATAAACGCAACTACTCGCACGCAGACTAATGTGAAAGGTCCAGTGAAGAGCAGCATTGCTGACAATGTGAAGGTCAAAGGTCATGGGTCAAAGGTTAAGATCCAGTCAGCAAGAGTGGACCCCACAAGAGACCTCACCTCTGCTAGACCCCGCCTGCATGTGAGTGTGTGCGTCTGCTGTCAGTGAATGTGTCTATGTACAATGTCATAAAGAGAGACACTAATGCACATATGCACAATTACGTCACATTTCATATCGAGAGAGGATGTATGTGCCTATCGGAAAGCTCACAGTAGGTATGTAATCCTCTCTTAAATGTTGCATTTGTGTGTGTGTGTGTGTGTGTGTGTGTGTGTGTGTGTGTGTGTGTGTGTGTGTGTGTGTGTGTGTGTGTGTGTGTGTGTGTGACCCTATGCCCTACATCCTGACAGGAAGAGCCAGCGGGCGAAGAGAGGAACACTGGGCCCTGAGGTGTCAATCACTGATCCAGATTGACAGACGCGTTAGCTAGCGCTGCTCTCACATTCACCCACACACTCTCCCTCTCAGGACTGCACTCTGTCACTCTCTCAGGCTGACTGTCTTTCACTCCCTCTTCCTGTCTCTGTCTCCTCTCCGTTCCCCCTCCGTCTCTATGCTTTGTCAACTCTCCCCGCTGTCTCTCTTTTTTTTTTTTGTCTGTCTCACAGTCCGTGTCTGTACATTCACATGCTGTTTGCAGTTTGTCAACTCCCGCCCCCCATTTGCCGTCTCCGTGTCTCAGCACGTCTCCTCTGTTTCTCTGACAGATAGGTGCCTCAAACTATTTTTGTTTTCTCTCTACCTCAATACATCTGCTTTCTTTGGTTTTCTAGTTTTCTTCACAGCACACGGTGGTGGTCATTCAGGCATGTCCACAGTTACCATGTCAAACATCTGTCTCTAAATGTGATTTTTTTTTTTGGACTTTTTGTTTGGCTGTCCTTGGGAGAAATACAAGTATGCTGTTTATTGCAGTAGGGACACACAATTATATAAAATGTAGCTATTTGTTCAGGTATTAAAATTTGTGCTCGACTAAACCTTTTCTAATGTCAGGGTCAGGCTTGGGTTAACCTGAATGTGGATAATATTGTGTTTTGACAGTGTAGGCAGATTTAAAATATGAATTTAAACCAAAACGCAATTGTAACAAACTCTGAGAAAAACAGATTGAATTGCAAAAATAACTGTTTGAATGTTTGAAGATTAATTAACTGAAAAGCATTTGCCAAACTAAAAGGTTTGCAGGTCAAACTATTTTCAATGCAAACATTATAGACTCTAAAAATACAGTCAAAAACAAGAAATAATAACCTGGTCTAAAAGAAATGTGTTTGCAACCAGTTGAGTTGAGAGAGCGGTGCTGTACAGCTCCTGGCTGGAGTGGACATCACACAGGAGAAAAGTGTGAGTTCAGAGTCAGAACAGTGGAAAACTCATTACTTTGGGTGAACTGAAATCTGTGATTACAAGGTTGCAACTCCTAACATATATCTGAGTTCTGAATATTTAAACAATCCCAAAGATTTTCATTTTAATAACGTTACTATCTATCTCTGAATGAGGCAATACAATGGTGATTGAGCTTGTGGCCCACTGATAAAAGCGTTTGCATTTGCATTTGCTGTATTTTACAAACTGAAGGAGTTGGGTGTCTATGGCAACGTTTCTGGGAAAAATTACAAGCAGCGCACAGCCAGTGACACATTTTCCATCATCCAGAAGTAGCTATTCCGCCAGACAGGGTGGGCGGAGCTAACGCAACAGGTTCGCTTGTCGACCCCAACCGACTGACGTCACACAAGCGAGACCGTTTTAATCTCTCGGTCGTGATGTCCAGAAACACGTGTAATTACCACCTACTGTCGAAGGTGCCACTAAATACAATGAAAGGGAAATCATTAAAATTGTAACTTAAAGTTTAGCAGTTTTTGAATGAACTCAAAACTGTCACAGCTCAAAATGCACTAATTGTTACTGACTATTCTCATATGGGGGTAAATCGGGGTCATCGTAAGCAGAGGCATTCAGAAGATGAGCCTGTTTCTAATTACATGAGGTGTCCAGATTGTGCCGACATTGCTGCCAGCATTGCTGCCACTGACAGACTTATTTAATGACCACCAGTCATGAAGCTGACAAAGCCGACAAAAAAATGTGTCCTGGTGTAATCACATGGCTGCACTTTGTGACTATAAGTCACTTTGGAAAGACAAGTACCACTGACACTCAAATCATCTGTTTCTGATGCATTGGTGATTCGGGTGGGTGATGCTGAGTGTTTTGTTGTATGGTCTGTAATAGCCTTGGGCACATAGCAACGTGCTAAATCTACTGCTTACCTCACAAGCATCTACAAAGAAGAACATTATTTCTAATGAGAACTGGGCAGAGTTGCAAAATCCTTCCTCAAAGGAGCATAAACTGCTGTGCCGTACTGTATGATTCAGCTTCAGTCGGGACTTCCTGGTTTGTATCTCATCTTTTCACTGGTACCTGTAGCCACACACCCACTCCATTGAAGCCGCTTGTGTTGTTTTGAGGCAGAGCTATTTTTAGCATGGCAGGATGAGCAGCACTTGCACTTTATGAGCAATTTCTTGAAGTCACACCTATTATTTATGTATGCCGTTAAATCTGTACAGGAAACAACTAAAGAATAATTACATTTGAATTTATGTGGTATTTGGGCTTCACTAAACTGGATTATCAAATATGATTGATTTAGTGTGACGTGATGAGAGGTAGGGTTTCATTTTCATGTTCACAATATTCAGGAAACTGACCTTTGCTCTAAATAATTTACCAATCCAATCTAATAAGACGAAGGCTAGTTATCTATGCCTGCAATCACTTAACATACACGAGTGCATCATGTACAACAGACATGGAAGATAGGGATGGGCTTTTCAAGCAAAACTACTATTCAAAATTCACTTGGAACTATGCGATAAAAAAATCTACTACTCATCCCCCGGCCACCGCTCGACCGCACACCTTTTACACTTGTATATGCAGTTTATGCCGTGCAGAAACACACGCATGAGACACAGGGACCCACTTGCACCATTAACTCAGCTCAACAAATGCCATCCAACTTCTAAAACTGTTGCCTTGAGCTCTTAAGAAGCTTGTCTTTAGTTTCATCTTTGAAATGTGGGCCGTTGTTTGCACTGGGCGACCAACATCAAATCCATTGTTCTGGCCATTATTATTGATCAATGGATGGATCTGCTCAGGGCTTCACTCTAATGTCAGTGCTTAGGCGTATATGCTAGCTTTACCTGCAGAGTTTGACTGCACCTCATCTTCATTCATTTTTTGATGGAGTTTCACACAGAACATTTTGATGGCTGTATTTGTCTTTACTTGTTTCTGCTGTTCGCACGGTCGCATTTAATCTCTTCGTGACACACAGTTTCACCTGGTAGCAATGTGTTCATCTTCTCCTTATGTTGTTTAATGGTGGTTGGCAGACAGCTTTTAGGTGCATTCTGATGAGAGTAACGCATAACAACAAATGGCCGGTAAAATCAGAGGAAATAAGGAAGAACAATAGTCACACATACTAATCAGTTTTGAATATATTCATGATTATTCGAATATGAAAAAAATCACGTCAGTCATGTTAGTTTATTCTAATTTGGTTCCTTCCACAAGGGTAAATTGATTAAATAGACCACAACCTTCAAACTTCAGTGCATCCTGTTGCTCTTGATAGTGAGTAATAACATTAGAATTACAGAAAGCTGGCAATCAGTGGATGGTCCTCACATGTATGGTAAAAGTAATGTATGCTTGTGTATATCTCTGAAAATATGTTCTGCTATGCACTGAAGCAGCCAGCCCGGTCTTTGAAGATGTATGTGCGTCCTTTTTAAAGTGTGTGAATAGTCTATTAGTGGGTTAAACACACTCACAGTGACCCTTCAGGCGCCACTTTCACCCGTCACCAGGCCCGCCGTGCTTAATTGCTGAGAGAGTCGTTTGTAAATAAGAATGTGAGATCAGCAAATCTTTGTGTTCACCAAGTTGCACAAATTGGTGGCATGTTTTACCTGGAACTGACAGTATGAATTATTTTGTGTGTCTTACTGTGTGTGTGTTTGCGACAAACTAAGAAGAGCAGGGAAAATAGGAGAGAAACGGTGCTCAGTTACATCTCTGAGCAAAAGGTAAATCTGCCAAACTAAATTCAGACACTATTTGTTTTTTTAAGTGTTTCCTTTCGTTCTTTTCCGTACTCTGTTCACATTCTTCTCATTCTGTCTCATTCTATGTTTCCCTGCATAATCTTCTGTGTCTCATCCCTTTCTTTTCCGTCATCCTCGGATTCCATTTCCCTCCTCTCTCGGCCTTCTTCATCTCCCTGTGTATTGCTCTATCTTCCATCTGCTTCCCCTCTCTCGCCTCCTCTCATCGCTTCCCTTTCGTCTCGACACCTGACAGAGACAGGATCCAGCAGTAAATCTCCTAAAGCACAGTCATCCACCATCTTTCGCACCACAAAGCGGGCGAGAGAGAGAGAGAGAGAGAGAGAGAGAGAGAGTGAGAGAGAGAGAGAGAGAGAGAGAGAGAGAGTGAAGAAACACAGCGAGATGGGAGACATTGAATGTTAGTTTGTTGAGACGGAGAACAAAAGATACAAGATAACAAAAAGACAAATAGACACAAAATGGCCCGAGACGCAGGCGGTGGTGAGAGGGGAAACAGACACTGATGGAGGTGCTAAAAGAGTGATGGAAGGCAAGAGACAGTGAGGGAGGAAGATAAAGACACAAGCTTTCACATAACTCACATACTGAGCAGACAGTAGTCCATCCATGCACACATGCACACACATAACAGTGGCAGGAAGAGCAGCATGATCAAAACTCCCTTTGGGCCAGAAGACATTCTTCCTGCCTGAGCAGAGTGAAACATGTTGGCAAGAAAGCCCCAACTTATGGAGGACCACCACTCAGTTCTCGACGCCTCACTTTAAGCTATGTGTGTGTGCGTGTACGTGTCAGCATGTACGGATATGTGTGAGGCAATCTTTGTTTTTTGTGTGTGTTTTCAACTTGTGTTTACGCTTACACACGCAAATCTGTCCTTTTGCAAGAGTCTACACCCGTAGTCATGCGTGGGTGTGTGTTTGTGTGCGTGCGACAGCGGGCTGGGCAGAGTGTCCGTAGCCGGTGGTTTATGGCTGCTGAGGTCTGATTACATTGGTGTGACTGGAGGGGTGAGCAGACTGGTGGTTCTATCTGTCTTCTCTGTGGCTGACTGAACAGACACACAGCGAATGGAGACGACTCAGCCAGAGACACTTGGCCTGCCTCCCAGAGATCTTACAGAGATACAGCCACATAATGGATTAACACAAGCAAACACATCTGATTCATACTCGATTTGTGAGTTCCGTGTCTGTCATTGAATGTGATTATTATTTAAGTTGAAAGTGTCGAACCCTGACTGATGGGCTGTTGTGTAATAATGGATATGCTTTTCACATGTGTAAATCCATTTATCACCACATTTGTAATGATTTTCTTGCCTTGAACTCTTTTCACTTGTGAAGTAATGAATGTGATCCTCAAAAATCAAGTAAGGATGAAGAGAGAAAATATTTTTATATAATCATTCATCATTCTGCACTTACCTGACTGTGTTTGCAGGCAGCAAGCTTTGCCAGAACCAGATAACCCCTGATTTATGCTACTGATCCCAAAGAACATGACCTGAATACATTTACTGGTGAAGTAAATTTCATAAGTCAGTTGTATGGCATACACAATATATATCTAACAAGTAAATTAAAGTGTAAATAAACACGGTGGTGACCTGTCCTGGTCTACAAACAGTATAAAACTGTGTCAGTGCACGATCCATTCTACATACGCACTCACCTGCAAACTCAGAAACACGACTTATTCCTGCCCAATTTATACCATGCATGCGTAAACATTTTACAACGTTAAAACACTATACGGCCACCAGCCAAGGCTATCCAGCTGCAGACGAAATGTCGGACACGGAGGCAGACATTCCTCCCTTCTTATAATAGTATGGAAATTGTCAAGTTGTCCAAGTCATTGAGATGTGACCACTGATCGCTTGTTCATGCTCTTTTTATTTTGTATGTGACCTAGGCGATATCCGCTAACATAAAAGCACAGATAGGCGGGACAACTGCTCTTGTTTAATAAACATGAAAAGATGTGTTGCGTTAATGACGTGATCAATACCGAAATTAGAAGAATGTGATGACACCAGGACGCTGAGACAATGACTTTCTTTCACACAACCTTATCCAATAGTGATATTATCATGCAGCTCGCAAGAAATTTCCAGAGGGCTCCGCAGAACTCAGGTTCAGACATAGCTTAATATCATATCCCTCGTGACAATTAAAACAGCATGAAATTTTGTTTAAAATCCTGTGCGAAACAGATTGGGCAGTGTTGCAAAAGATGGTAAATTCTACGCATACGGTGACTTTTGTTTATATGCAGGATGGAGTGATTCTATTCTATTCTATTCTATTCTATTCTATTCTATTCTATTCTATTCTATTCTATTCTATTCTATTCTATTCTATTCTATTCTAATTAAGTCAATTCTTCTTTCCAAAGAGAGTGTGATCTTTATATAATATGAGGCACTGTTCTAAGGTGCTCTTGCTTAATGATAACCGCGATGGATTTATATAATACACAGAGGGATAAGGCAGAGGTAGCATACTTTATCTTGTGACTGTAAGTGTGCACTAGTAGGAGCACACCGAGAGAGGGAGAAGTGACAGGGTGGTGGGGGTGGTGGTGGTGGTGGTGGGAGGGGTGGGGGGTTGTAGAAATGGTGAGAGGAGGGGGTGAAGTGTGGAAGAGAGGCTAGATGTTGTTACATTTATTGGGATGTATCTAAACCTTTTGTGCTGTGGGAATTTGAAGACGAGAGAGGAGAAAGAACAAAGATAGGGCCAGAAGATGGGTCTTGTGTGACAGAGAAGGGAAAGAAGAAACAGACATGAAACCCAGAACAAGGGGGGGGATGAAAGATGGAAAAGATGCAGGATGGTAGAAAGATGGACAGTGATGTATAGGTGTGCTGGACAGTCCACTACAGCACAGGGTTATTCCCAAGAGTGTGCAGTGTACAGAATTAAAGAACACAATGTGGCGTAAAGCGATGAGGGAGTCTCAGAGGCCTGACGTTGTTTCTATTCACTTCAACTGTAGCGGAAGGAATCACCTTCTACTAGTCACTACAGTGTGTTTGTATTTGAGAGAAAGACAGAGAGAGACAGACGGAAAAACTAACGACAAGCATGTAACATAATATGGGAAAGACAATGAGAGGGGAAACTTGTGCGTGCACGCGATTATGTGTGTTAACGTGCGGATACATGCATGAACGTGAGTGTGTATGTATGTAAAACTGACTGCATGTGAGTGTGTATATCAGATTTTTATGTGAATCCTAAATGTGGATGAAAACCAAGGCTTCATGTTTTTAATCAGCCCCATCTGAGCGCTGTACGGGGACTCTGAGAAGCTTTCATGTGGAGTTTCTCTCTCACACACACACACACACACACACACACACACACACACACACACACACACACACACACACACACACACACACACACACACACACACACACACACACACACACACACACACACACACACACACACACACACACACAAAGCATCCCCTCATGCCTTCTGTTCTAAATTTACACCTAACATGAGAACAGGAAAATGGGGGAGAAGGCAAAGAGGAGCAACGCAAGGTAAGGGAATGAAGGAGGGGAGTAGAGGAAGAGTGGAAGTAAGAAGATGAGGGTCAATAAAAAGGACAAGAGAGGAGGAAAAGTGCACAGGAGAGGTAAAACAAGTGGAGACAGAAATTTGGAAGAAGCAAATCTAAAAGGAGAGCAAGAAAATAAGAAATGAGAGGAGCCAAATTTGATTTAGAAAGCAGGCAAGAGACATGGAGAAAGGGAGGGATGGAGAGAGTGAGATAGACTCGGAGAGAGACAAGGAGGCAGAAGGACAGCGGTATATTAGTCAAGGTGTCCGGTCTATGTATTGCCTGCTGTGCAATACCACCCCTCTGATTTACTCTGCCGAGTGACTGATGAGAGGGAGGAAGAGAAGGAGGGATACCAAGATGAAGGGATGAGAGAGGAGGGAGGTCTCGCAACGAGTGTTTAGGCCAAATTAACGGCACCTCATAAATTAGACTAACAGCCAAAGCGGAGGGGCTGGAGGGGAGGTGGCTCTGTGTGTGTTCCTGTGTACACAAGTAAGTATGCTTTGTGCATGTATGTGAATGATGACATGTCAAAAGGGAACAATTTGAACCAGTGCAAACAGATTACTGTCTGATAAAGCAGAGATATCCAACCGCTAACTCACAAACACAATCTTCCCTTGATTAACACAAAGTAAAGAGTCTTCTCCTGCACGATGTGCTCATAAACTGAAATATCAGGGAGATTGTGCACATTGCGGAAGTTGAATCTAAGTTGCCAACCTTTTCACACGAGATATTTTCCTTTTGGCATCCTTGCAGAGCAAAATTACTGTGAGTTTGACAGGTTCACCCAGTAAATTTGGGTGTCCAAATCATGTCTGATAAAAGTTTCATTCAGATGCAACCAACTTGCAAAATTTAGGAAAAGTGATGCTACATGGATAAGGTTGAAATTTTGGCACACCAAAGAAAAATTCATATTGAATGTAAACTGTTCACTGCCAAATCAAAATGTTCATAATGAATATACAGTATCTATCTAATGTTCAAAGTTGTATTTTATCTCCCGCCAAATCTGCTCCTGGCAACTTAAGCATGAGTAATGTTTTTAAGGGTTTGTTTGAACCCGAGGCTACAGACATACCTTAAATGACCTCTTAATACCACATTATGTCGTGGTGGCACCAAATGTGTGAAAATTATGTGCATAAAAACAATGACAATAGGAAGTCAAATAGGATCCTTTGTTGTTTTAGCCGCACGAAGATGAGTAATTGCTCGATGGTTAGCTACTACAGCGCAGGAGCCCATGAGTCGGAAACGTTTTTTAAAACTACGGTTAGTGTTGCCATGACAACGAAGGTTGCATAACTTTAAGAAAGTAGTAACTTTAACGTACAACATGGTCCAAGTCCTCATTTTAACCCTATCCATTATATTTCCCTAACCCAAACTAAGTGGTGTAATGTGCCTTTGACCTAGCGGTTTGGGACCGCACAGATAAATAATGTTAAAGAATACGTGAAAAGACCAGGGCCTCCTAACACTGTATTAAGTGGTGATGGCACATATCTCAACACAGTAGGTGCCACGTAATGTCCCACTCGTCTAAAAATAACGATATGTAGGACATAGACCACAAATCCCACTCTCCGGTGTCAAAGTCCTTTCCTTTGTGTGACCCATGCCTCCGCTCTGCCACTTAGCAGCACTGTGTAAGGATGTTACATTTTAACATTTTCATGACTCCAACTTTGCCACTGAATCCAATTCATGCAAAAACTGCATTTAACCATTTTCTAAGCAATCAGTATATGAACATATTTAGGAAACTGGTTAGTTAGTGTATGGGAATGTTAAGCTGACACAAGGCTTGGTGTAATTTTTATTCCACTTTTAGATAATCTATGTTTTCTGTTCCCGTCCAAGCAGTAAATATCATAAATCCTAGCTCGTATAAGTTATTTATCTTACCCCTTTACATTCTAAAGAAATGTTAACTCTGTCAGAGGTGCAAGCACTTGCCGATCGCTGTGATTACAGCAGTGCTTGACTGAGTGAGATACTAATACAAATACGCACAAACACACACACACACACACACACACACACACACACACACACACACACACACACACACACACACACACACACACACACACACACACACACACACACACACACACACACACACACACACAGACAGACACAGACACATTAAACCACCCACACACCAATCTTGGCAGTGCAGAGTTGATGCTCAGAGTGATTAAAGTGGCATGCTTCGGAGTGTGTCACCTGGGTGCTGCTGTATCTTAAATCAGGACAGTGGAGCTCAGATTGGGTATTGACTGGTCTGCAGAAGTCTCCATCCATCACGCTGAGAAACGATAGCACAGAGGCCGCCATGATGTAGCCATATACCACTGATGTTGCTCACTGGCTGGCTGAGGTGACGTAAGGTTAGGGTTATGGCACAAACCCTTATTTACACAGCATGGTGAGCAGGCAGAGACGGGCTACTCACTGGCAGATGTGGACTGACAGGCAACACGTCTGCCGTCACGATATGGATAAACACATTTCACAAGCTAACACAAAGGCAAGCTCACCTGTGACAAACACAGAGTGACAAACATATGCTGAGACATGCAGCACTTATCCTGCGAGATAAGGCTTTCTTTTCTGTCTCTGTAGTGTTGTCTCTCACTCTCAGCGAAACACACACATACGCGTACAGACAAGCGCACACACCTACAGACGTACCACTCTGTCTTGAGGGCCTGAGAAGCATCTTTTGACTGTGTGCCTAATGATAATAAATGAGCCATCATGGGTGGGGAGGGAGGCACTAAGTCATCCCCTTCATCGACAGGAGGAAGACTGGGAGCCCCAAGGTCACTCCACTGTCAGCATCACTCTCCCTAATGACTCCTCTCGTTCTCTCCCATGCACACGTTCATTCAGGTGCACATACATGCGCACACACAGAAAAAGTGTCACCAAAAGGGCACCGTGCCATGTTTACATTAATCTACTGCTCACACACACATGCATACCAGAGACACCTGGTACTCTTTAGTTTAGGATACACTGCGTTTATCTTCTAAGTAAATCTTAGTTTTGCTTCAACAAGTGCAAGTGTTTGCCACTAGGTGAGATCATTTCACATTTTCAAGCCTACAGGTTGCTTATCCAGTTCAGCCAATCAATATATGTTTTAAGAGATGTTTCCTTTAAATAACTTTTAGGGGTCTGAAAAGTTAAAAAAGACAAAAAGATTAGAGAAAAGGGGATTTTTTTTTCTTTTTTCTTTCTATTTTTTCTTTGGTAAATCATCTTACAAGCCCTGAGATATATACTCTGACCTCTTGGGTTGTGAACCCTCTGATTTAAAACCGCTGTTCTAATTTGTAGACACTGCAAGTTTTCCAAAGGAAGAGAGACTCACTCTGAACTATTTAATGAGTTGCTTGTTTTATTCAAAAATGATCTTAAAATGTTATCAATCACTAAATGAACATGTTAAATGAGATGTACTCTCTGCCCTCATTGTGAACAAAATGTCACCAGCTAGCTTTTCCCTTCAGCAAAACAGCACCAGATCAGATCAGGAAAGAGGTATATAAGCATTTTGTAACTGAAGCATCTCTTTATGACCCTCCTAACCCTCCTGACTTCCTTCCCTCTCCCTAATGAGCAGCCATGCACTGTCATCCCTCACAGGCACAGATCAGGATTCAAATCCGTGGAGGAGGGCCGAATAAATTCCTCCAGCTAAGAAACACAAACTAAAAGGAGTCCAAACCAGTGAATGTAATTAATGCTGCACGAAAAATGTAAGTTTGTGGGAGAGAGGAGGCATCAGAAAACACAATGGTGAAATGAACAGGAAGGTAGCACCTTTACCTTCAACTGTGGGAATTCTTCACATAAACACACACATGGGCACCCGCGCATGCACACACACACACACACACACACACACACACACACACACACACACACACACACACACACACACACACACACACACACACACACACACACACACACACACATACATTGCAAGTTTAGACAGGAGCTGTAGCGAGCTAATTTGCACCACATTGAAATGCATCTCAATTAAAGAGAAACACATCGAGGTGCCAGGGGAGGAGAGAGGAGAGAGATGTGAGAGAACGGGAGGGTGGAACGGGGTGTGAAACAGATAGTGTGTGAGAGTATGAGAGTAATAGAAGGGTGGGGGGGTTGGGCTCAACTGTATTTGGCAAGGGAAGAAGAGAGGGAAAGAGAAAACAGAGGGAGATAGAGCGTGTTTTCATCTCCCTCTCTTGGAAAAACATCTCATTTTGGGATGAATCAGATTTAGAAGGGGTCTTAGGAGGTTGAGGCACAGCTAAAATCCTAACTAACTTCAACCTTGTTATCACCACCTCTTTGGTTTGGTGCCAACACAAGAGGGCTGTCCCTGCTAAAAAGGTGTGTTTGTGTATGTGTTTGTGGTTGTACTCAAATATTGTTTAAGCCCAAGGCCATGCACTGTTTGACAGGATAGGCGGATACATGCAAGACATAATAAGGGTTTACCAGCAAATGTGACAGCAGGCCTGCATCTTTGAGATTTTTGCAATGTGTTGAATGCTTTATTTGTCATATTTTTCCATTTAAAAAAAATTGATAATGTGCATAAGTACATTTGAATGAGTACGTGCTGTTAAGTGTGATTTAGTAAGTGTGCATGTGAGAGAACAAACAACAACCGGAGGAAGGAAAAAAAAGACACAATCTGTCACATGGAAAAATCAGGATGTGTTTTGTATGCCGCTACCATTTTGCATGGATTGTCATGTTCCTTTGACTGTGATGGTGCTGTCAACCCACCATTTTAACAACAACAATACCAAATACAAGTGGGGCCATTGTTTGTGCTGTCGAAACATAATTTTTTTCCTTTAAAAGCCCTTTAACCTCGTGTTTGCCTCCGCTCAGATAAGTTCCACAGCTCTAACAATGAAGAGCATTAAGGGAAATAAAGTCCCTCTAATCTTATTCTGGGGTAAGATGTTGGGCCCTACTCCTGACTGCATCACCGTAATTTCACTATCACCATGTTGTAATACACCTACTTTATTACCAGTAGCAGTGATAATCAGATGATCAGTATTATAACCATCATTAAGAAGAGCCTGAACAACATTGTCATCATCACCATCATCATCAGTTTGACTGCCATCAGCGGCACCATATCAGCACATCATCTGAGAATACATCTCATTTTCACCTGACAAAAAAACTGATGGGGGTTACGAAGGCTAAATGATTGGTTCGTCGCATGATTGCCTGGCCATGTCCACGATGAGGTTCAAAATCTCCACTGAAACACGTGTGTGAATCCCAGACTGAAACTCATCTGAACAGAGTGCAGGAGGTAAATCGATAAGGGATGACACAGGACACTTTCCCAATGAAATGATTTTTTTTTTGGATACACCAATACTTTCCCCTTAAATGTGTCTGGAAACATGAAATAAATTGTGACTGTTAATTATCCACCCCTCTCCCACCGGTATCATTTCTTGCTGCATTTTCACCTTTTCAGTCACTGCAAAAACTGAATGGAGACATAGCACAGTGGACACTCAGCTGTTGTCCAGCACTTTTCCTTTCATGTCCCCTGAGTTATAAGGTGTCTTAATATGTGTTTAAGCCGGGGGTCTTGTTTGGTCAATCCTCTCAGCCTCCTCTTGTTCGTGCTTGCATTCATATCTCTAAGCTAAACTAAGCAGTGGCCTTCTTTCACATAAACCTCATGCTGGTGACAAGCATGTCAAAGCCGGAAGAACCTACTGTGTATCAGTGAAGACCCTGACAGCTAAATATATAAATATATATGCTAAAAGAAAAACTGCTTACATGGGTTTTCCTTTTCCTCCAATACTTTGAGTTAGCATAATCTTCCTGTCTCTCTCTCTGTCCCTCTTTTCTTTTTGCTCACTTATTCTTTCCTTTCCACACACATGACTGAGCAGAGCTGACTCTCAGACACACACACACACACACACACACACACACACACACACACACACACACACACACACACACACACACACACACACACACACACACACACACACACACACACACACACACACACAAAGAAAAGCCAATCAGAAACACACACAGCAAAACACACACACACACACACATGCCTGGGTACATGCTTCATAATGACGGTCCCACACTGCACTTGGACATTAAAAGACATCAGCAAACTACTCAGACAACCTCCACAGGCACTTTGTCTTGTCTTTTGTGTCTTTATGGCCTCTCAATCTGTCCTTGATGACACCGCTTATGAGCCTCTGTTGTGCATGGACTGACAGATCGAGTTGTCATTACATTAAGTAGGGACTCTCTATTAGTGCAAATGGTGGCACATAACCAGATAATCGGCTGTGGACAGCAAGTGTGGCTACGTGGGAGGTGAGATGCTAACGGATGGTGTGTGGGAGAGTAATGTTTTATGTTGGAGGAAGTGTGATATCGCCATTATAGACAAGCTTAATTGATAAACAGGACAATAAAAGCAGCAAATGGTCCCATAGATTTCTGCCTACAGCACAGCCAGCAGTACTGGAGGATGTCACTATATATAATAGGCAATAATGGCACTGACAATGATTCCATATTAAGTAGAGGCTTTAGAACAGTATCAGATCATGTCATCATTGTAGAGAAATAAAAGACTAATAAAATCCCTCTCATAAAAGGAAGGAGCAGCGCTTCCCTGAGGGATCCCTCAAATGATTCTTTCTTCTCACACTCCTCACACCTAATCTCTCCACCTCCCCCCCACCCGGCCGGCTTTATTTTATCCTCCTCACCCTCCGTGATAGGCATACTGACAGTACTGATAATTGTCACAAATGGACACGTTTAATAAGCGCATAATGAGCGAGAACTTCGCTTCCAAGGGGTAAAAAAAAAAAAAAAAAAAAAGGAGAGACCAGCGGAGGAGCTGCGCTGCCACACTCCGCTTTTGGCGTGAGCAAACAATTCATCAAACACTAAGTGTTTTCTGGCGGTAATCTAAAAGAAGACAAAAGTACCTGGGTCATTTAGACACACCCGTTACATATCAGTACAACAAACCAGAGGGAGCACTTTGAAATGTTTTCCGGCGGAAAATGCAAATGATTCAAATCAAGTGACAATTCTGGCCAAAGTGGGCTCACCACAATATCCGGATCAGCGCTCGGTGTACGGAGAATCCCGAGGAGTTTCCCGTGTCTTTCTTCACCCCAAGTTGAAGACAGCGACCAGACGCGGTCCCACAGTCCCGACTCAACTGCAAAAGGAAAAAGGTAAGAGCACATTGAGAGAAAGCACGTCAGCCAGGAGACTCGCGCATCCCGGGCGGCAATCGAGGTCAATCCCCCCCCCCCCCCCCTTACCCACCAAAAAAGTACATCAATAATTGCACACGTTTATCTCACTAATCCAGTGCAGTACCTCTTACACGAGACGGGATGACCACCAGAGAGTAAAAGAGACGGGAAGAGGACCGGGCAAGGCAGCGGCTGTCAGATTTGACTTCAAACTGATGCTGACGATGCGCACTGAGATAAGCTCCGAGAGAGAGAGAGAGAGAGAGAGAGAGAGAGAGAGAGGGAGGGAGAGGGAGAGAAGCAGACACACAGAGAGAGGGGCAGCAGAGAGAGACCAATCCATTCAACTGAATTTAACAATTCACCACTTAAAAGTTACTCAAGTCACTCGTCTTTGCTCCAGGAAATATACCACGTGAACTCAGAAGTCTTCATTAGATATCAAAAATGATTCTCCACTGAAGCATGTTGGGGGTTACCAAGACGAAATAAAAGGACAAAATACAGTTAACATACTTCCCAGCCCGAGGATAGACACTGTGTGTCCTGCCAAACACACACACACACACACACACACACACACACACACACACACACACACACACACACACACACACACACACACACACACACACACACACACACACACACACACACACACACACACACACAGAAAGATTAAGCAATTATTGTACAGTCTGCCATTTATAGCTGTTTGAATTGGAAAAACAAAATTGGAGACAGAGAGAGGCTGATTTCTTTAAACTCACTAATCAGAAAGAACTGGAACTTTTTGGCCCAAACTTCAGCTTATTGCACCTCTGGAAACATCTCATGGGACTTGCAGCACTTGCTGTGTTTATCATCCACACATTTATTTGACAGAAACCAAAGATCCAAAATTACTCAACTATTACGAACAACCGAAAGTTTTTTTTCTTCTCCTTTTACAGTGACAGATTGCAATAATCAATACTGTTCTATAAAATGCATGACTGATTGAGGTAATACTTTGATACAGTAATGCACATGGTAGATTTTCCATTTTCCATTGCATGTAATTCTCTTGCTGTGAAACACTTTGAGCTGCATTTATTCTATGAAAGGTGCTATACAAATAAAGTTTATTATTATCATTATTGTTATTTTATAACAGCTTTCAGGAGCACAGGTGAGCCACACAACGTTTACATATGAATTTACTTTTACAAAGTAAATCCTTGAGCTGCACGGAAAAAACAGCAGATGCGGCTGTACAAGGGCCGTGTATTTAATGACCATGGCTATATAGGCTGTCTCGGACTAACTAAAAGATGAGACAAGATGTGTCAACATCACAGTTTATCACCTCACCAAATCTCCGCAGGGGAAACCCTGTATAGACATTAAAGGGACAGGAGAAAACAAACAAACACATGGTACTTTATCTGTCAAAACATAATACATATACAAAGATTTCATATAAGCAAAAGAGATTACAAGCGTTTCACAATTTAGACCGTCAGACATTATTACAAAAGTCAAACTCTCTCATCAGAATGAAATGTGTGCATTTCATTCTGTCACCCTCTTCGTACCCACACAGGTGAGACTTTGTATCCCCCTCTGGCCTTGACTGTCCCACAGCAGCAGGCAGGATGTTAGATCAGACCTGAGCACAAATAAATCTCTTTACTGTGCTCAAATATTACAGCGTCATTACAGGGGAAAAAAACAATGATAGAAGGAAGTAAAAAGCTACAAAAAAATAAATTTAAACTGATTCTTCTTTGGTGTGAGGCAACAGTGGAGACCAGTGTGGTATCTTATTAAACTTGAATTATTTCCTATTTGAATTTGGAAAATTCTGCCGGCCGAAGGTTTTGTGTCTCATCTCTTGAATTTATTTGTATTAACGGTGATCTTGACTGCTTGGTGACAGCTGCTTCTCACAAAGTAACAGCAGCGAATGTGAGGAGGTAACCAGAGGAAACAGAAAAAGAGCCAGGACGGGAGAAGGAGGAGAGAAGATGGATGGAGCGAGTAGAAAAAGGGCCAAAGTTCAGGGTTAGATCCATGACTGTCTCATGCTACCTTTCCTGTCTATAGATAAAATGAGAGAGGAGAAGGAAGGACGAGAAGGAGAATAATTTCAAGTGCTGAATCTTTTCTTTTCATATCTCATTCCTGAGTCACCACTTCATCTGTCCACCTACCCCCAGCTCTCTTTTTCCTGTGTCTCTCTCCCTCATTCGCCTTTCCTTCCTTGCTTACTCGCACTCATTCTCTCTTACAAGGAGCATCTCTTGTTTGTTCATGCACCCAAATGTCTGCAACATCCTGCTCTCTATTTACAGAGCATGTGGGATGAAATGTGTGTGTGCATGTGGCAGCTTTGTACTTGTGTAACTCTGTGTATCCGTATGTATATGTATGTGGGTTCATTGGAGTGTTTTTTTGTCCAGCACTGCTTAAACGTTGAAATATTGATCTGTTCTCTAACAGTATACAACTCATTGCTTTTGTGAAATGTACCGTTAACGACAAGAAACTATTAACTAAGACAGACGATAGTGTTTAAAGATATTTCAGTAAATGTGAATCAATAAGTCAGCTGGTCAGTTAAATAACTGGTTAATCAATCCGATCCTTCTCATTTCTCCTTGAAAGGGTAGACAGAGGAAGTCATACAGAAGGGCAGAACTGTATTTCATAAAGCCTTTAACTTTCTGGATTTAAAGTTTTCAGACTCTTTCGCTTCCTTGTGAAAGTTGTGTTGGCTTCAGAGCGGTATATTTAATTCACTCTGGGACTCAACACTGCAGTAGATTTAGGTCTAAACCTGGATTTCAAGGTGATGAATCTTATTGCTATGCACCTGATGTTATATCTGTATCCATCTGTCCATCTTTATTCTCTTTCATGAATCTCCCAAATAATAAGAGGTAATTCTTTGCCCATGTGTCAAGTATCAAGTGTCCGTGCGTTTTTACTGTTCGTATAAGAATAGCTGCTGCTGTCTTGAGGTTACATGAGCTGTTACATTGAATTGTAAACTTTTTTACCTTCACAACTTCATGAAACCATTTTATGGTGATTGTTAAACAGTCCTTCATTAGTGTTCTTAAATAAACTGGCACCTATAATTCCTATATTATAGTTCTTATAATACCACTGAATGAGAACCATTGGAAAACTGTATAGAGGCAAACTCCTCATCCCTCTGTCTTAATTATCCATCCCCTGGGCTGTCGTCATTAAGGCAAGCCAGACACTGGGACATATTTGGCATTATATTTTTAATGCTACAACAACCGGCTCAGCAAAAAAACACCACAGATTATTCACCGTGTGTGTCTTGGCTCTGCTCCATATACTGTGACACATTATTATACTTTATTCCCCTCCTCTTCCTCCTTCTTTTCACCCCTCCTCTTCTCCTCCTCTCCCTCTTCACTCACCTCCCCCCTTCCTCCATCCTCTTTCCCTCCTCAGTTGCTTTTCTTGTCCTCTCTGGAATCAAAAAGGAAAGAACAAAGCATCGTCATACATGTTCTGTCGATTCGCTTACAAGGTCTGTATTGCTGTGTGTGTGTGTGTGTGTGTGTGTGTGTGTGTGTGTGTGTGTGTGTGTGTGTGTGTGTGTGTGTGTGTGTGTGTGTGTGCGCGTATGTGTGTGTGTGTGTGTGCGTGCGCACTTTGGAATTGGGGCTGACGGTGCATTGTATGTGTGCCAGTTGTTTGTGTGCCTCTCTGTGTGCAGCACGAAATTCAAAAACTAGGCCATATCGACCACCCAGGGGTTTGAAAGCTCAGGGGGTACCAAAGCAACATGGTTTAAATAAGAAAAAAAAAACACACATTTCAAACGACATAAAGGGGGGGGGGGGAGACATTGCATGTGCACATTCTTACGCACACAAGCAGACATACATGCATACACACACACACAGGGACACACACCCCCTCCTATCTAATAAACCCCTGGCCTGCGATGTTCAAAGCGTAACAACAAACACTTAATCACCCACATCTGAATAAACCTTACCGAGCTTGATTAACATCCACATTTCATTTACTTTCCTCCTCCAGCTCGCGCTGGTGGCCCGCCATTTTCCTATAGACTAGGGCTTCCCCTGTTGACAGCCCCTGAGAAATGAGCTGCACACCTTGTCACTATTGAGCCACTTCAGAGCTTAATGGGTCCGAATGGGACCAGTTCTGATCTGGTTTTGAATTTCATCTCAGAGGGGGTGGTCTAACTCGACCTTTGACCACGTCAGTGGTTGAATGGGTTAAAGGGAAAAGTTTCAGCTGTGTGTTTTTTCTGGTGTGTGCCGGGTTTGAAATTCCTCGTAGCACACACGCTACCACTCGAAAATCACCAACGAGAAATGAATGCAAATTTAATTTACAGCATAGATCCTTTTTTAATGTGAAATGAGAGGGTAAATGCTTGACAGAGCAAAATTAGCTCCCATCACACTATCGGTCCATCAACATTATAGCAGTGTTCATCTGCGAGTGAGAAGGTGAAGTGGGGGTGAGTTTGAAGTGTTTCTCTTTTAAATTGACTAGGAATATCCATAATACCATTAACATAGTCCTATATCCTCTGCAGCAACTACAGATAATCACCTCCCAACTGCATCTCCATTTAGACATTGATTATGTCATTCCACTGTTGACCTTAGGTTCTGACAGAGCAGAAAATGCAACCCTAACATAATCTCAAACTGCAAGCTAAGGTCACACTGTTGGATATTATAGATCAAAGAACATTTTTATGATAGCTTTTAATTTAGGAAGGGGAGGCAGCAACTAAACACACAGAGTTATCTTAGTGATTGTGAAGGACAGTTGGTCCTACTCCAAAAGCAAAGGGTGGTTACACCAAATACTGATTTGACATAGGTTGTCCTCTGTGTACCGAAGTTTGTACGAAGTTCATTAATAAATTAATCAATACAAATTTGTTTCTATTTTCTAAATCCCAACATCACTTTAAGTGCCTTAAGTTTAGCATAGAAAGATTTTGGCAATTTGAAGTGAAGCTAAATATTGCTAACTTTTTCTTCTACAAACTGACTGAGGTGACATGGTTCCACAGAGCTCCAGCTCGGAGTAAAATCTCAAATATTAGCATTACATACATGTTAACGATCTCTGTTTGTTTCAAAGACAAGACAGAGTGAAGTACTGTTGAGGGTTAAGTTTTAGCCAATCCTGCGCTATTTAGCATCCAATTTAGCAATAACTAGCTCGATAGATTGTTTACCTGCCAAGCAATTATAGAACCAAATCTGCCTCAGTGCTCCAATGTTTCAATGGCCACAGCTCCTTTTGTGTGTCAGATGTTATCGTTAAGGTCACAGCTCTTGGGTTTTGGAGAAATTGAACTGGCGGACATTTCTGACATATCACTGCAGGACACACACAGATGTAATTAATAAAATGAACCACCTACTTCAGTTGCAGGGTCCTGGTGCATACCTTTGTCATGGCAGACACGTTTGACCTGTCACAGCAGGAATAGCAGCAGGTGGAATTAATAACATTAATGCTGACTCAGTTCCATTAAGTGTCACAGAAAGTCAGAAAGTCAGGACAGTGAAGCAGCATGTACAAATGCAGTGAAATGCAGCCATCATTAATACACCTGTGTTCTTCCTCCTATGACATGTCAAAATGTCTGTTATGAAATAGGTCATTTGTGCATGCTGACTTGGTGTCACGCTGTCGTGACTTACTGGGACTGTTGAATAGAACAGAGCCATCATTAATGTTACTATTTCCACCAATGCAGTCACAATGACTCCTGAGAAAAAGGCCTTTTGCAATGAACCTGTGGGGAATTTAAGTCTAACGGTAAAGGTAGATCTTGCTTTTGAGTGCTTGACTTTCTTTACTTTCCAAGCAAGTGCAGTACATACAGTATAATTAGGCCAGGCTGGCTTTTGATAAAGCTTGAAATTTAAGTAGACCCATTGACCCAAGGAGTTGATAAGCAGCTGTATTTGCAACCCCCTGCTGATATATTTATTTTCTGCAGAGGCAGTGAAGGGTTACTGATTGCAATAGTTGGGAAAAGTTACAATGAGAAAATAAGTAATCCATAACTAATTCACTATTTCCTGAAAATAATGAGAGGTTATTCTTCATTACTATTCCTTGAGAAAGTAATCATTGCTCATTACTTTCCAAAAATTATAGTGATGCTCACTTCTCATTGGGATCTTATTCAGAATTTGAATCTGATGGTAATGTAGATATACACTGCACTGTTTGTTACTCAGCACAACTTCTCTGTAGGAATTGAAGATTTATATCCAATATGATTGAAATGTGCCAATGCAATATGTTCATGTAGTGTAGTTCAAAGTAACGGGGTGAAGGTTTGACTCTTGTTGGTAGATGCCCATGTAATGTGTTCAACTTTGATAGCCATAGCAACAAGAGTTTAGTTTCTTCACCTTGACCATACCTACTCTGGAAAAGGTGGTGGAGAGGAGGACGCTGAAGAAACTGTTATCCATATTGGATAATCCGGAATACCTCCCCACCACCTGCTGCAGGGACAGCGGAGCACGTTTTCCAAAAGACTCCTCCAGCTCCGCTGTCACAAGGACAGATACAGGAGATCATTCCTGCCCACTGCAACAAGACTGTACAATAACTCACCTCTGGCAAAATCCATCACACAACAATAATACCGTTGGTTGTTTGTTTGCTTAATTTCTTGCACTATTGTTTAGTTAGTTTAATTTAACATTATTCTATTTTATTGTATATATTGTGCATTTTCATATTTCATATTTTTACTGTTATTTTTATTGCTTTACCTTTTTCTATAATGCTGCTGTAGAAAAATTAATTCCCCTTGTGGGATTAATAAAGTATCTATCTATCTATCTATCTATCTATCTATCTATCTATCTATCTATCTATCTATCTATCTATCTATCTATCTATCTATCTATCTATCTATCTATCTATCTATCCTATCTATCTATCTATCTATCTATCTATCTATCTATCTATCTATCTATCTATCTATCTATCTATCTATCTATCTATCTATCTATCTATCTATCTATCTATCTATCTATCTATCTATCTATCTATCTATCTATCTATCTATCTATCTATCTATCTATCTATCTATCTATCTATCTATCTATCTATCTATCTATCTATCTATCTATCTATCTATCTATCTATCTATCTATCTATCTATCTATCTATCTATCTATCTATCTATCTATCTATCTATCTATCTATCTATCTATCTATCTATCTATCTATCTATCTATCTATCTATCTATCTATCTATCTATCTATCTATCTATCTATCTATCTATCTATCTATCTATCTATCTATCTATCTATCTATCTATCTATCTATCTATCTATCTATCTATCTATCTATCTATATCTATCTATCTATCTATCTATCTATCTATCTATCTATCTATCTATCTATCTATCTATCTATCTATCTATCTATCTATCTATCTATCTATCTATCTATCTATCTATCTATCTATCTATCTATCTATCTATCTATCTATCTATCTATCTATCTATCTATCTATCTATCTATCTATCTATCTATCTATCTATCTATCTATCTATCTATCTATCTATCTATCTATCTATCTATCTATCTATCTATCTATCTATCTATCTATCTATCTATCTATCTATCTATCTATCTATCTATCTATCTATCTATCTATCTATCTATCTATCTCAACCCTACTTTTGTTGCCATGCTTTTCAGAGAATAATTACTTAAAATATGAGGGTCATTAATATACAAAAATTGCACTGAAAGACAGGTCACAAAGACAGATAAATTCGGCATAAGGAGGAGGTTGGGGGTAGTCGGATGGAATAAACACAGGACTTTCACAGAGACCACTGATGTACGTAAAAAAGAAAAAGTTAATGTCAATTTCTCTTAAGTAACTTGTTTAAGTTACTGACATTATGTAATGTATTTATAGGGCTTACGTAAAACTACTTATTTTAATCTAAACCATGACCTTTTCCTAAATCAAACCCCAATGTTTTTGGTGCCCAAACCTAAGGAAGGCGCCTTATTTTTCACACCTCGGCGAGGCATAGCCTGACACTCACATGGTATCCTGCAGAAGAGTGACACCTGGTTGGATGCATGCAGTACATGTTTTTTTGTGTATTAACAGATTTAACAGGTTTAATAAGTACAACTACTAATTTTCAACACAGCAATTTAATTACTGTAAATTAGACATTTTGCAACACAGTTTTAGAACAATTTAGAACAATAGAAATAACACCAATGCTATTTTGTATACTGCCTTGTGGCCCACCAACCTTTGCCAAATGATGGGAATGAAACAGAAAACTCTCTGATGCTATATATACAGAAAGCGGCTCAAACCCAGAAAGAGTGTTCACCAAATGAATTATTCTTACTCTGCAGAAGCAAACCACCATAGAAGAAAAACAGGAAGGGGGGGAAGAAAGGAGCAGGAGAGGGAGCAGATGAGCACTTTGGAGCCTGTCTCTGTGGCTTAAGATGTTCTGCATTAATTCTCTAAGGGCCTTAAGGTCCCAGATTCCCATGTTAATTGATATCCCCATTAAAGAGATAAGTCGGCTCAGGGAGGAGGAGAGCGCAAGAGAGCAGAGAAGTAACTGCAAGGTGTAGTCGAGAAGAGAAAGAAGAAGGGGAGGAAGATGAGAAAGAAAAACAACTGGATGGTCTGAAGGAGGGAGAAAGGGCAGGCAAAACAATGGAGCAGTCAGCAACTTGGAGATGACCCCAAATGTTTTACGGTTTGCTTAGGTAATGGGTGTGCAACTGTGTCTGTAAGTGTCTGAACAAATACCGTACATTGTGTGTATGCATCTGTGTGCATGAGATAGAGGAGAGGGACATGGAGACGAGGCCACACAGAAAGAAAGAGTGCGCTTATTGGCTGACAGAGCTGCTCTCACCTAGTTTGGGATGAGTCACAGTTCGCAGAGCTGTTAATTACGCCGATGGCTGAATCAAAACTCAGAGAACGAGAGCAGCTGTCTGCGCATTTACATATCACACAGCCTACATGGAGAGGAAGGGAGGGAGGCATGAAAGACAGAGACTGGAGAAAGGTGGAGAGAGACAGAAGAAGATAGAAGGGGAATTGATTCGGAAAAGGAAAAAGAAAAAAGAAAAGGAAAGCTGAAGGGACTGAAAAGGATTCAAAGAGAAAATGAAAGGTAAAGAAATCAGGGCAGGGGGAAAGGTAGCTGAGGGGAGTGTGATCTGCCAAGAAAGAGTGACAGAGCTGAGGTGATTAGAGAGAAACGCAGAGACGATCACTTCAGCTGCGGTACTAGTCGTTGGATTTTGGCTTTACTTTTGTGTTTGAGTTAAATAACTTCATACAAACACAATTTTTTTTGTATGAAGCCACAGAAGAATTTATTTCCCCACTTTTCAAGAACCTACACTTTTTTCCTGTCCAGACCTGCTATGACACTCAAAACAAGCTTCGAGCATGGGTAGCTTCACAAGCTGGCACAGTTTTCCAGAGTCTTGCCACAGATCGTCATTTTGTCAGTCGCAATAGCTAAATTTGTTTTATTTATTATGCTTTCTTTCACCACATTCCTAAAACTGACAGCCGTAAGGCCAGCACTGACCAGAAAAAGACTTGCTTTGATTTCAAAGTCACAAACAAGGCAACCCATTAGCATACAGCTGCCAACAGGCAAGCCTGCAGCTGCACTTAAAGCCTTTAATTTCCTCCCAAAAATAAAGCAACAAAACAACGCAAGAAACACAAAACCTAGTGGCTGCTTTGCATTGGTTTACCATCTGAATAGCAAATACATAGCCTACATTAATACAAGTGGCCAGTGTTTGTGGTACTGTAACAAGTACTGTAACAGTGTGATTTGAATTACTACTACTAGCTTCAAAAACATTATATCAGTCAAATTGACTGAGATGAATATATGTTTTCTTTCTTTAATTTTGTGAGACTGTCATTAATAAGAATGGGATCGATCCATTATTTATTATTCTTTGACAATACTGTATGGCCGTGATAAACAATTACTGACAATTCTTTTCCTCGTGTATTTTTCTCTGACGTATGCCTTATCACTGTGGGGTGATGACGCTTTCTGAATTACTGCTGCTGTATGGTGGGCAATGAAGCTTATTGGTGTAATTGCAGTTCTTTAACCTTGAAATGACTGCCATTTATAAATGTAAACCACACTTTCTAACCAAGCGTGGAGCTGGACCTTTCGAGGAAAAATGAAAGAAGGTAGAAAATAGAAAAATACAGAATGAGAAAGGAAGCATAGGACAGGTAAATTGTGGTATTTCACATGTTGTGAAGGAGACCTGTGAGTCAGTGACAGCGGTTGTAATTTGCCACTGGGAACAAATTTAATTGAGGTGATTTCGAAGTCAGAAATAAAATGCCATCTCTGGGAACACTTTACAATCAAGTTTATCATCTGCTTTCATCAAACAGACTAGGTCACTGCTTTTTGGCCACAGAGTTTACCAGACGTGAGGGGAAGGCAAATGAGATGGTTGTGTCAATCACAAAGGCTTCGTTCATGACAAGCAGGTGGCTGTGGTGGTAGTGGAGGTGGTGGAGGGGTGTGAGTAGGGTCTCTAGTGAACAGTCTCTCAGTCTTAGTCATCACAAACTGCACTATGCTGAGTTGCAGAGAAAGAGGAGGACAGGACTCCATGTTAACAGATATGTGGCTTTGAAACTGGATTGATATTTTCCTAATGCAAATATATTTAGAAAAACTACTTTTCAAGAATATTCAAGAACAATACAAAGGAACTGACAAACATAAAAACGTTTACATTTACATTATCAGGAAAGGTTATGAATGGAATTGTGTCTGTACATCTATGAACAGAATGACTCCAATATGTATACAAAGTAGCACAACTAAGAAATAAGATAAATTATACTGCAAGTAATATATTTAAGCCCAGAATGAGGCTATACGTTTTTCTTCTTTGCCTCTGTTTAATAACAAACGGCAATTGTTCTTTTGAAAAGTTAAAGGTGTTTTTTTTGTATTTGCATATTCAAATGAGAATATGTGAAGTCTATGCTCAAACAGTGGAGAGAAAAACTATTTGCTGAGACTTAAAAGTCACAGATGCTGCTCCACTGTCCTTGAGTGAGAATATAAAATGAACTGAGAAGAATAGAAAATAAACAATCTGAGCCTGTGAGGCAGAGATATAGAAGTACAGCAGTATTTAGAGTACAAGAGAGTTCATGACAAAACATGTTTGAACATTATCACTCCGGGTTTACATTTATATCACAATCAACACAAAATGTCACAATATCCCACACCCTGTCACAGTTTCATAAAACAGATCAAGCCATAATCAAAATAAATCACATTATAATGTAACACACAAGACCTGAGTTTGAATTCTTCTTTTCTGTCAAGTTAGCGGTGGATATTTTTTGTTTAAAAATAACCCTGCAAAGTTTTAAGAAGTGTTTTGTAAGAAACAGAAAATAATCAAACTGTATTGTTTAGACAAAATAACGAGTCAATAATTTGCTGTCTAAATTCCTTACAATTTTTACCACAACAGGAAAAGCTGTTTTATGCAAGTTAAGTGTGTTTGATGTTTTTAAGTGTAGCATAGCAAATTCACTGAAAGGGCCACCTGGTTCCACTATCATTAAAATGGATTTAGCATTGTTGTGCTTCATTTCCATAACATCAAATATTTTAGAGCCATGGTTTAAAATTTTAGAACTGGCTCAATAACATCACTAACGATTAACTTATGAGTAAGAACAACTTTATTGTTTGTCACAACCAAAACAACAAAACAAAACAAAACGATTATCTACATTTTCTTTACTATTTACAGTTTTGAAGAGGAGTGTATTTTACACTTTTTGCAAATATTTTTCTGGCCTGGTGAGAATGACAAAGAAAGTAAGACTGTCCTCCTTCCAACAACTTGTTGAAATCAGTATATTTGGACTCACAGATACCCTTTAAAGTTAGTTGACATCTAGGCGTCTTAACGATAATGTCAATCCTGTGTCTTAGAGAACTGACACATATATATGAAGTCAGTTTTGCCTTGTTTGGAGGAGGCACATTGAATGCTGGGTATATGACAAATTAATCTTTTGTCATGGTAGCCACAAAAATGTGAGAGAGAAGTGAGACTTTCTTTCAGGAAAGTCAGGAATTTCACTGGATCACGAGAGCCAAATAACACTCCAAACAGACTCAGCTCCTAAACTGTGCACGCCCTGAATCTCAAGGACAATTTGATAGTATACCATAGGTATGTAAATATTAAAACATTGGACCTTGTAGTATCTATTGCAATTAACAATAGGACAGTTTATGTACAGATAGCAACTTCACAAATGGCCTGGTTAAGAGAAAAGATTTCTGCAGCCTTATCTCTGGGTCCTGCCAATATTAACCACATGACACAGATGTTGGCAGGGAAACTAAGAATTATATTGATTATGAGTGGAGCCTGGACATCTGAACAGTGGATCAGATGAGATACAACAGTCGGTAGACTATGATTTCTAACCATCTTGCCATCTAGCTTCTCTATAAAAAGATGAAGATTCAGCATTCTTCGGAATATCTTCTATCACTGAGCAGAAAGGAATCGAACTTTGTCAAAATCAATTCCTTCAGTGACTAACAAAGATAATCAGATATTTTAAATCTATGGTAAGCATGCGAAACATGACCACTGAATTGCAGAAAACTATTGCTGCAGAGTACTGCAAGCTATAGCGGAGTATGATTGCTGTTATACTATACGAGGTGTGATCAAAAAGTGCAGAGACTGTTTCTGCTGCGCATGAACGGAGCTCAGCAAAGAAACGTGCATAGAGCAGGGGGAAGGAAGTTTTTCGAGTAAGTATTTCAAGTTCAGTTGCCCGATCAACGTCTGCACCTTTGTTATACATAGACTGTGTATAAAACTGAATGATTGTTGCGATTGTTGTCCTTAAGATGGAATACCACCAAGTGCCACTCAAAGTTGGCTCCCAAAAGTCTTTGGCTTGATAGACTCTCATTCAAACGTTGGGTTTCCATTCAGATCGAGTCAGAATCACCGCGCGCTGCCCCCCAGCTCATCCAAATATGGTTGTTTCTGGCTCCAAACTGCTCTGAACTAGCAAGATGGCGATGTCCGATCTCCAAACTCGAGGCTTCATAACGGCACAAACCAACAGGTGATGGTCACAAAAAAAATTATGTAACTCAGGTGCTGATGTTGATCAAGCAAAGTAATTTGGATGAGTTTGGAGAATGAAATCAATAAACACATTAAAAAATGCTTAACAGAGCAAAAACTGTTTTAATTTTAGCAGAGAGACTGAGGCTTTATTCTCCAATCTAAACTGAGGTCATACTTCTGCAGCGTGTTACTTTGGCTCCAACTGTTCCAATGTGTTTCTGAGCACTTAGAACATGGAGTGCTGATGTGGAGTTCAAATGATATGCAAACACACAAAAGTTAATGAATAAAAGGATTTAATTGTTTAAATGAGATAATGTAGGTTTGCACAAATGTACAGGCAGATATACTGTAAATCTTGAAGTCTGCTGTGTTACTGACATGTTACAAGTTATGACGCAGTTGACATTTTTTGTAATACGTGAAGAATGTCATTGTTGATTCACAGTAATGTTATACGATATCTGGAAACTTGACACTCACATGTTACGGCCACTTGATACAAGGCAGTTTACCAGCCCCCTGTAGGAACAGCAAAGACTGGACAAACTCTGACAGGACAGTGAAGGTGTGGGACACATTTAAAATGTACAAAAACATTTGTTGTGTCAAGTGATCTACTAAAGAAATAATAATCATTAATGGGACATATGTGACAATAATTGATACAGTGATGATCAATATTATGCAAAAAGCCTTCCGTTTCGTGTGGTTCATGCCGTCCCTCTGCCTGAATCCTTCTCCTGGACCAGGCTTTTTAAGGACCCGAAGAGTACCAATAGAACAGTAAAGCTTCACCACAAAGCACACGCCAAACTGCATTACCAAAGTGTAGTAAAATCCCAAATTTATAAAGATACTGCAGCAGCAAGAAAGCAGTGTCAACAACCAGATTATTCCAGACAAGACCAGTTTGTACTTCAGTGCCTTTAACCTCAAGAACACCACCGACTTTACTACTGCTAGATAGCGCTCCACACAAATCACTGCTAAGAGACATGGGCAACCAGTGACTATGAATCCCAGGAAAAAAATTCTAATCTTTACCAAATATGACCTTGAAAGAAAGCACGTAATTGCTAGCAAAATGTCACGGAGGCAGATGAAGAGTTCAAAAGTTGCCACTTTGGGAGCGTAGAACTCCGATTTGATCCACTGTCTTGACATTATCAGCTGTAAGATGTAGATACTGACAGGAAGTTGGATGATCAGGCTGGCTACTTTGGAGATCACTGTTAGATGGCTGCACCAGAGTTTGACATAAAATGGCACTGAGGAGCTGTTTCATAGTGTTACATGTGTATGAGGTGTTATGATTGATAAAAAAAAAAAAAAAAAGTGGATATAGAATTCATGAAAAATACTAAGTGAGCCTGTTATCAGCTAATGTTGGTGATAAATAAAGAGTTAAAAACCATTGGTTATTTCAGCTTCACTGCAGTTAAAAAAAAGTCTCTTCATATTGTCCACATTTATTCCCACCTTACTCTCTTTTCTTTCCCTCTCAACAATGGAAGCAGAACAAAAATCGTTCTTAACTAACTTCAAGTGAGATCATAAATCACGTGTGCATTTGTATTTGTGTGGCAAAAAACATACACTGCTAGTGGAAGTACATTGGCAAGGCGCTTGCACTGCAGCCTGTTTTGCACTTGCCACCCAAAGCACTCTTGCTCAATCTCTCAGATATACTTACAATTACCACAATCGCTTAACACAGCATCATATGATGGTGGCACAAAATGTATTAGGTTACGTTCCAAGACCACATATTAAATTACATGCCACCACCCCATATAAAATTAAGTTTCACCACCAGCAAGCAGCAACCAACCACGGTCAGTGAACTGCTATTCTGAAGCCTTGAGTTCGGGATTTTAGCCGTCGCCATTTTGCTATTTTGGAGCCAGAAGTGACTATATTTTTATTTATTTATTTTTATTTCACTTTATTAATCCCCGAGGGGAAATTTCTTCGCTACAGCAGGGGGGCTCTCAGGGGGGAGCTGCTGCAACAGGCTGCCACTAGCGCGGCGCCAGGTAACCTGACCTGAGGTGCATGTTTTTGGATGATGGGAGGAAGCCGGGGAACCCGGAGAGAACCCACACAAGCACAGGGAGAACATGCAAACTCCGCACAGAAAGGCCCAGGACCGGATTCGAACCCAGAAACTTTTTGCTGTGAGGCGACAATGCTAACCACTGCACCACCGTGCCGCCGGACAAGGTGTTTGGACAAGGTGAATATGACTCAATCTGATTGGGTACCTGAGGACACTACAACCCATCCGTCAATAGCGACTGACTGCACCACAGGCCTGTCAATAAAGGAGACATGTCCCATGCATTTTGATGCCTAATATCTAATTAATGATGGGATTATTTTCAGATGTATTGCCAGAAAGCTAATAAGAAGTGGTATTATTACTTTTGGTAAAAATGTACTGCCTTTGTATTTCGTGACAGAAGTCAAAAGGAAATCTATGGCATCAGAGTCTTTTTAAAGCCAACCCTAGAAGCCTTCAACAGTATTGCAGTTTAAGGCAATCTCATTTTTTGGTCCCGGAAGCAACGTCCACTTTTATATACAGTCTGTGGCTACCACTATTACATGCCACCACCATGTAAGACAGCGTTAGATGACCTTGACCTTCACAGGAGTTTCTCTTAGAAGTTTTGTATGTGTTCCACAACCGTTAAAATTTATGTTAGAAAATAATTTTGTTTTATGGTATGACAACATTGTGGTTAAAAACTGATTAGGCTTAGGCAGATTTAGACTTCATTAAATCCAAATATCCTCATTTTCCTAATCATCCTCCTGGGTCTCTGATCGACTCTTTGCTTGCTTTGGGTCCCATGCAAGAACGCTCAATCTCAATGATCTATGGCTCCATTGACTCCCTTAACTCGGACCAGACGTCTCATTTGAAACAGATTTGGGAACAAGAAATTGATAACCGCTGGGCTCGTATTCTCGACCTGGCCTACTCTTCTTCTATTTTTGCTAGGCATGGGCTGTTGCAATGCAAGGTTCTGTTTCGGAAATGTATCCAAATATGAGTGTCAGCTGCAGTAGGTGCAAACAGTCACCTGCAAACCATACCCATATGTGCTGGTTGTGTCCAAATTTAAAAGGTTTATGGGAGATTTGATCTGCCATCGACAGGGCAACGCATCCTAGCCTTAACGACACTTTTAACTAAAGGCCTTATATCATTTAAGTAGAAACACACCCTCCCGCCTTCACACAATAGTTGGTTAAAGGGGATCTTAAATCATATTAAACTTTAAAAGATCAGATTCTCACTTGGAGACTCCAATACCTCCTTCAAGGAGACTTCGGAGGCCTCCTAACCCCATGCCCCCCTCCCAATTTCTAGGATTTTTTTGTTTGTTTGTTCCTCTTTTTTTTTATTTTATTTTTTTAGGTATTTTGCAATTTGCCATGGTTCAACTACCTCCAAACAACACATGGATGAATGTAATGCTTCGTCTATCCCAGCCTTCTGGGGATAGTTCTGTTTTTTGTTCAAAATATTTGGAAAATCTCAAAAAAGATTTGAGAAGAAGGGAAGGAACTTACAAGGATGGAAAAATAAGGTTGAGGTTGATATTTCCCTTAAATCACATCAGAAATGATGGAAAAGAGGCAGCTGAATTGAAAAGACTGGCAGGAGGTGCACTCCAGGAGCTAACAATGCATGGAGCAGTTGTAGAAAATGACTCGTCTGACACCAAATCCACACACAGCAATTCTATATGAACATACAAAACCAACACATAAACCTCGCTCTTGAACCGCAATAAATAATAAACACCATGCACATGCTCAGATCAATAATGTTACACACAGGAAAGATGTTAATGATTCATTGATCAACTAGCATCCAAGGAAGAAACAAGTTGCAGCTTGCCCTGTTTTGTACTAAAAGTGGCAGCCACGTCGATGAACCCCACGGTATATTCTCGTGTACTGGTGGCTGTCCAGTTTGGCTAGCTAATTGAGGCTGATGATAATGTTAAACTATAGCATCTTAAAAAGAAGCACAGTGTCAGACAGCAGAGTGCAGCACTGTAACTGCACTGCTGTGAAAGTCTGTCAGAAGCAGAGTGTAATGGGTAAGTTTTCTTTCTTACCATTAAAAAGAAATCACATATTAGTGAACGTAGCCCTGTTTAGAAGGTTTAAGGTAAGTAATCTGCTAGTCGAAATACAAAAGTGAAAGTTGTTGATAAGTTGTTTTTTTAGGGCAATTTTCACACCTAAATGCTAAATAAATCCAGGAAACAAACACAGCTCTGTTTATAAATGACATCTTCCTGAAAAAGTGAGTATAATTCGTCAAAAAAATTATTTACAAAAACAATGACCTGCACATTTAGTGCCGAATTGTCTTCAAAGGGAAAACTAAACCAACATTCTATAACAAATGGTTTCACATTTTTATGCATAGACATCTGAGGTAAACTTCATGCAAGAAAAGGTGGACAGAGCTAAGGAAAGAAAACTTTAGATGAGCCACATAGCCTTCACTAACATTTACTGAGCACTCATTTGTTTGGCTTAATGGATGAAGAAAACCTTTGGGACTTTGAAAGAAGACCGCTTTCTATCTCTAGGCCTCACTGATCACACTGATAGAGGGTAGCTTTCCAACCATTCTGAGGCAGAGCAGAAAACACATGGTATAACAAATGTAAGGGCTACGTCTCTTGAGATTAATGCCCCCATAAACAGGAGAATGAATGATCACAATTTAAGGAATGTAATTAATCAGTGCAACAAGGATTATTGAATTAATAAAATTGATGAAACTATTGTTAATCATTTTCCGATCCTCACTGCCAGAGCAGAAATATTTCAAAGGAATAACGAGCCACAAGTAAACTTATGGAATAGTTTCCAAGGAAAATATATTTAAAAAAAATATATATATATATATATATCACAACAAGCAGAGCATTAATAAAAAACATATACCATATAAAAATGCATTATTATCTAGGATTAAACATTATTAATAAAAGGTTTACACTACTTAAAGCAAAATTAAGATGGATTGACAAAGTAAGCGTCCTGGTAAAAAAATTCTACCTTAATCCATTTACTCCACAATTTTAATAAGATAATGATTTAATGGTTAAGGGATACTTGTTGTCACAGTTACATAGCCTGGCTCTGCTGGACGAAACGCAATGACATTGAAGTTGTTCGAACAATCGTGGCGGTGGTAGAGTTTTGGCGCACAACATTCACTATACGCTGGTCAATGCCAATTGGTTGAAGGCTGCTCTGGTAGTTTCAAAATCAATTAGAGGGCTTCGTCCAAAAGGATGCAACGACAATAAACATTCTTAAATGGAGCATTGCCAGACCCATGTATTCAGCATTAAAAGTTGGTTAAGGCTGGGATAAAAGAATAACCACAGTCATGGTTAAATTGACAAACTTGTGACTGATTCTGTCATTTTTCTTCTGAGGACTATCTCCAAATATATATTTTTTTAAAGTATGAACAGTCTCAGAGTTAAGGATCATAGAATTATCTAGTCCATTTAATTCACAAAAAGTGAACCTAACTTAAACTGAAAGCAAAATAATGATGAATATTAATGTGAAGTGTTTTAGCATGGTGATTATTATTAAGGTGAATGAACTGCGATGAATGTGTCACAAAATCTACAGGGTTTCAAAGTGTTCCAAAATCAAACTGCCGGGAAACGAGACAAACAAATATAATATTCAAGTAGGAAGCGCTTGTTTCATTATGTCAAACTATGTTCAAGAAAAGGGAAAATAAGGACACAGAAACAATGCAGCATGACAAGATTTGAGTGGGACATCATGTCTATATTTTTTTACAATTCACACTCATTTACGTATCAAATCGCAGTATGCTATCGCAGTATGCTATCCCAGCGACCCAAAACTGTCCACTCACTATTTGTATAGAAATATCTTTTCAAGGCTTGGAAATAACACTAATCTGTCATGTCAAACAAAAGCACAGCCTTAAGCTGTTCAAATGACAACAAATATGTTTTGACAGTTGAATATTTTGACTCACGGCTTAAAAGTTCTGCAGTGTTCTGGTATAAAAGTGCTATTATATTTTACACAAATTTGCAAAGGTGCATCATAGTAACTGTTATTCTTGTAAGGGGGAATATAGCTGAATTCATTGCTGAATATGCTTCATGCCACAGATGGGCTCTTTTGAGTGCTGCTCTGTACAGCTGCCATGAAAACCATGACTAGTTAAATCGTGCCAGACAACCAACAGCGAAGTAGCACTAAAATTATAATTTCATTGCACTTGAATAGGAAAAAAGACAATATTAAGCACTAATATGTTTGTCAGAAATATGCTTAGCAGCATAATTTATTATACAATCCTTGTTCTGTTTAGAAATCCCACAGAAATGTATGAGAGTGCAACACATCAGAAACAGTTATATTATTAATAGTCTGTTGTTACTGTGTGAAGTATGCGCATCAAAATCGGGCAAAATATTGTTTTTCTCTGGTGATGATGAAAAACAAAAATGTAATCAGTGAATGATAAAAGATGATTTGTGTCATGACCATGTGTGAGAAATGGACTGAGGGATGAATGTTGGAGAAACACATGAAGTTTTAATCATGACATGCAATTTTTATGTGACAAAAATTCATGAAAGATTTTATGAACTAAAAGCACTTGACACACTCCAAACACCAATATTTTATGAAAAAAAATTAATGATACATTTAAAGATAAGGAAATGTAAAGTAATGTGTAAATTTGCAAAGATTTTGTGCAATTGCCAAGATGGCGAAACAACTGAACACACATGCTGAGTGGGAAGATTGAGAAATTCTTTCTCTTGAGGAGAGCAAGTTTCACTGCGTGATTATTATTATCTTGTCAGGAATATTTACACCTACATCCTTCTTTTCTTCAGATGTCACCAGTGATGTATGACTATGATGAGTTACATCTCAGTTCAAGAAAACTTTTATTAAAGTTTTACTTGATAGTTTACCCATACCAAGAATTATACAACCACGAACCCTGCGGTCACATGCCGTTAGAGTAAAAATTGTATTGGCCTCTGACATGTAAAAGGTAAGATTTCTGATGTGGCAAATACATAAATACTGATCCGAGCAATCGCAAACTATAAACTGATTGAGAAAATGACACAGTTTTTGTCTAAAAGTGTGATAATGTACTAAATATAGTGAGAAAAAAAATTGTTGAAATAATGATTTCTTCATTTCCAAACAAAGCACAGCAGTGCTGAACTTTAACGATCAAGAGAATGGGTGCCATCTTTAAGTCCAGTATCCAATTTTCCTTAAAGGTGCAGTAAGTGATATTTTATGTTAAAATACGTGTGAAATAGCTCCACATTCCACCTGCCATCACTGGTATTGAGTATTTGGTCAAAAACATAGGTCTCCTGGTCTGTCTGCTCTGCAGTAAATAGAGAATATATTTTCTAGTATCCTGTTCCTACTTTGTCTAAGCAGGAGAGACAACAATCCTCTCTCTGAGTTCACGGGCAGGGGGCAAGAATTCGGTGTTTCCAACTGACCATGGGGAGCAGAAAAAGTTACCAATTCCAATGCTACCAACAACAGCTGACACAGCAAAATACAACAAGCCAATTAAAACGGCTAAAATGATGTGGCTTACTGTGTATCTGCAACACCCAGCTCTTAATGGTACCGTCAGAACAGGGGCAACAACTAAAAGATAGATACAACAGAGAAAAGTACATCTGTGTCGCAGTGTATTGATGTCTATTGTGTTGTACAGTACATTTAAGGTGACACGTTTCAGCACGGTTGCTGCTTCTTGCACTGCTATAAGGAGATAGTTGGCACATCAGCAAATGCTGGCGCTAAGCTCATGTTAGCTACCAGCCATTTACGTTTCATACAGTATACTAATTTATTCATAGTTATGCACACCTGAAAAAGAGCACACACTAACAACATTTTGCAGGCTAGTTTCTAGTTAGCTGTAAATATTCCAAATTAATATTGTGAAAGAGCCTGATGGTAAAGGCTGCATGTGCAGTATAAAACATGGCAAAAACCCAGAGGGCAAGGCATTGGTGGTCTACAAAGTTGTTCAAACGAGAAGAACTCCCATCTCTGCTCCACTTACTATCAGCCACAGGATGTAGGCACTGGTAGGAGGACCCCACATGAAGCAAAGAGAGTAGGCATCACTAAAGAAGTACTTGGTGGGTCGCATGTAATGCTCCAGGAAAGTTTCTGAGTGGGAGAAAGTTGAACTGTTGCCTGGAGAAATGCTCAATTCAGCAGCCATTAAAATGTTCCTCAGGTTCTGTGATCTTTAAATTTACAGAGCTCCTTGAGGCGAGATAGAGCAAGAGAACTCAACAGTCAGGGATCCCAGAGGCAAGACAACAACCAGAAAACAGTGTAATTAAATGAGATGAGAACGTGTAAAACTTAATAGCTGGGAAATGATTAATAATCACTGCATCTGTTAGCATATTGCACAGATGATCTTTTTATATTGGATTTTTGCATTTCTCTCATTAGCGTCCAGTTACACATTGGGAAACCAATAATAATATTGGGTAAATTAGAGACAAAGCAATCCAAATGGAATGTTTTCTGTTTTAAAATACCATTCCCAAGAACATAATGCATGTTTTGTCTGTTTTTACATTAAATAATGCAGGTTAAACCTTTGCCAAAATTGACACCACACACAGGACTGAAGTGACACACTCACAATGAACCTGCTGCCAAGAAAGGCTTCATCATATTATTGACTTCAGTTTTGACTGATTTGTTTGCTTAATGAGAATCACCTATTATCTTTATGTCAATATGAAAAATCGGTCCATGTATTGCCTAAATAAATCTTCAAAACTAAAACTTAATAGCCTTGCTATCATAAAGGAATCAATATCTATTGTTCAATGTGAATTAGGTTAATCTAACTCCTTGTCAATGCTTTATCATGCATTACCAGTTTTAAGGTGGTTTACTGATGAATGCTAAAAGCAGAAGCTTGCAGGCAGGATGGACCATAAGTAGGCTAACAAAAACAGAGATTGTGGTCTTACAGCTCGTGGAAAACAGGAAAGAAATATCTGGCTTTAGAGGTAGACAAGTGCACAGGTATACAAATACTGGTGACCTTATTAGGTAATTGAGATCATGTGAGGTGAGTGTGGCAGACAACTGAACAGGTAAGACTGAAAGACTGAGGATATCTGAGGCCTCATTTAATAAATAGTGAATAGAATCTGAACTAAAAGTGTACATGGGCAAAAAAGCTGAAAATGGCATACGCCAAAAAAACTTGTAGATCAACTTCATATCCTACCCTCTTCATGCCCACATTCAACCATAAATGGTCAATACACAGCACCTCCCATCAATGAGCCTGCTGCATTTTTTTTTTTTGACACAGAAATCAAAGTGCTTGTGTTTGAGGTGGAGGATAAAAAGCTCACGTTGATTTCTGGCCACTGGTCACAATTAAAAGAAAATGCTGCGAACATGTTGCTGCTAGAAAATGCAGTGTGTTCATAACAGGACAGTATCTGAAATTAGTTTTAAAAAGTGGTGAAATTCAAAAGGTTGGTGCAAAAAATAGAATTGTGAGCATCACATTGTCAGAGTGTGTCTGTTACTTATGGGTAAAGAACAGGCCCAAGCTGTCCCTGCTGGAAACACGAATGGCCTCTTTACTTAGGGAAATAAGTGTCACCGTGGTTTCTAGTGTGCAGCGCTCTGTGCGCCTGACAGCACAGTCGTGGTCACTGCAGCGCTTTTATCTATAAGAAGATTCATACTGGGTGATATATAATAGGATTAGACTATATAATTAAAAACTATTGACTCTCTGTTCTGTTTAGCCTAAGTAAGTGTCAATGTGGTTAAAGTACAAAGAACTCACTTAAAACTGACAAAACTCAAGCCAGACTTTCCTGAACCCAGTAAACTGCCATCATCCTGGTATTTTAACAGCTGCAGTCTCCAAGGCTGACCACAAAGCCAGTCTATTCCTCTCCTCTGAGCTCCGAGGGAGGAGAACTTGATGGTGCGACAGCACTGATGAAATATTGAGCTGAATTTGATTGGAGATTAGAGTTTTCTTATATCTTTTACAATTGAAAAGGTGCTTATGAAATAAGTATTCCTCACCAGCATGAGCACATTACACTTCTGGTAAGGATGTTTATGATAAAGTGATTCTATTTAACATCTGATATGAAGTGAAATTAAATCTTTGAGAGGCATAATTACACGTAAAATTATGACTCTCACATTTAATTTCAATAATCTGGCTTCAATTTACCACTTTACCATCTGCATCACAAATTCTCTGTCTCCAAAACATGCATTGTTTTCTGTTTTAGAGATGCTGACTTTTACATTGGAAGTGGCGTACACCTCTTTCAGGCCCCATTTTGTATGTATGGAAAAGAATATATGAGGCCCCTAGTGAGTGGAAAGGGGTTATACATGGAAAACAAAAACAGGACTCAGAGCTGAACTGTGACAGACAAGTGTATTACCAGACACAAGTTCATTTTGTGAACTGACTAGGTCAGGCCACACACTATTGGTGATCGTTTCTCGTTGTTGCATTATTGATTTATTTGAAACTACTGGAGCAGCCTTTCACCAACTGGCATCGAAAACCATACGATGTATGCCGCGTGCCAAAAATCACCAAACTATAAACAACAGACCATCCTCCAATGTAAGCCGAGTGCAATGGTATATCAAGTAATAGTAACTGCAGGTAAACACAAAGATCATTTCAGAAAAAAAGGGCGGTAAGAACAATGTAGAAGTTTTCTTCATTCTTACATCATTTCTGAGGCATCTTATTAAGTTTCACATAAAGCAGAAAGTGTGCCACCTGTCAGACCACATATTCCTCTCGTCTATTTTCTCACTTCCCTGTTTGCTCCTTTGAGCCTGTGTTTCCCCACCCTCATGAGCATAACAGCAGTATTACTACTTTCATCCAAGCAGCTCAGGAAAAACTCATTTTGTCAGAAATATATTGTTAAAACTTGATTTAAAATGTAATGTCAAACATGTATTTTTGTATTTCACAAAGTTACACGTGTGATATGCCTTTGATTTGCTGAAGTTGACATCCAAGGAGACTTACTGAAACACAAACACACTTTTAGATGCACAGATATACCGTGCACGCAGGCACACAAGAGCTGCCGATCCTACCCAACGGTGAATGTTGTACGGAGGAGAGAAAGTGACTGATTACTTAATTATTTTTATCAGAGAAATTTTAGAGGGAAAAAAGCAGGAGAAGAGAGAGCTGTCATCTCTACCGCTCTGCTGCTGACGGGATATAAATAGCAAGTAGGTTCTCTTAAAAGTCGAGATCAAAACATTTGCTTTGTTTCCAGTGCGTAGCTGTAACGTGGCTTTGAAACCTGAAGCAGGGAGAAGATGCTCCTTCATGTCTCCCTCAGTAAGCTGGAGAATAACGAACAAAACAAGAAGCCTCCTCTGAAATGTCTGACCTAATATTTGACAGATAGTCAAGAGATATGTATCCAGGGACCAAAAACAGATTTGCAGGAAAGATGAGCTCATATTGTATTTCATTGTATAATTTTATTAGGTTGCAGTCCAAAAGGGAATCCATTTCCTTTCTTCTTCTACTACTAGAGGAAACTTCAGTGCATAATCAGTTATAGTGGTGCGTAATTTTAACTGTGTGAAACTTGTTAAGATAAAATTACAATTAGGTCGCACGTGAGAGTCTTTCCCGTTCGTACTTTCATCATTTTTATTGACAATCTATCTATAATTTTATTAAATTACATTAAATTACATTACATTTCATTTAGCTGACGCTTTTATCCAAAGCGACTTACAATAAGTGCATTTCAACCATGAGGGTACAAAACCCAGAACAACAGGAATTAAGTAAATACAATTTCTTCAAGAAAGCCAAACTACAAAGTGCTATCAGTAAGTGCCATTTTAAGTGCTACTAAAGTTCTACTGTTCAAGGTAAAGTTGGAAGAGATGTGTTTTTAGTTTGCGGCGGAAGATGTACAGACTTTCTGCTGTCCTGATGTCGTTGGGGAGCTCATTCCACCATTTAGGAGCCAGGACAGCAAACAGTCGTGATTTTGTAGAGTGTTTAGCTCACAGTGAGGGAGCGACAAGCCGATTGGTAGAAGCAGAGCGGAGTGAACAGACTGGGATGTGACAGTAGTCCAGACGTGAGATGACCAGAACCTGGACCAGAGCCTGCGCCGCCTTCTGAGTGAGAAGAGGACGTAGTCTCCTGATGTTGTGCAGCATGTATCTACAGGAACGCGTTGTTGCAGCGATGTTGGCAGAAAGAGAGAGTTGACTGTTGAGTGTCACACCGAGGTTCCTAGCAGTCAGGGTCGTGGATAACACAGAGTTGTCCAAGGTAGTAGTCATCCAACTGATTGTTTGCATTGTAAATGTACTATGTTGTTGATTGCAAAGCTTCCCGAGACAGATTTGTCATTTGTGCAGTGTATACATAAAACATGACTTGACACTAACAGTACTGTCCTAACACAGACGATACTGTGTATATGATCTGTCAAAGGTATGGGAAACCCTCTGAACAGAGTTGGTGGAGGACATAATGAGACATTCTATTCATGAGATCCACCAGTTTTCTTATCAAACTCCCTGTTGTGTAATTGACTAATCAACATTATCCAAAGTACACAGTCTTTGTTCTCTGGCTAATGCATTCTGATGGGTTCAAAGACATGGAAAACAGACAGTGAGCAAGTGAGACCGAGCATGTGTGTGCAATTGCATGTGCCAGGAGACCAATTACATTTCCAAGTTGTACTTCAAATGAGGCAGAACGAATCACGACCCTTCCCCGAATTGGCTCACGCAAAAACAAAAGTACACATTCGCTATACACACACACACACACACACACACACACACACACACACACACACACACACACACACACACACACACACACACACACACACACACACACACACACATGTGATTTTTGTCTACAGTAACTCATCTGTTCACTTTGGCGGGCTCCATCTTCCCTGCGACAGCAGCTGCTTTGCTTAGCAGGTGAGTGTGTAATAAAAATATTGATTTTGTACAAACAAATAGCTCCCAACTCACTGACTGGGCAGTCCTGGCAAGTAAACAGAGTAAAAGAATAGAAATATTGACTTGAACAAACAAATAGCCATCAACTGACTGACATGGGCACAACTTGGAAGTAAACAAAATAACATGATTCAAATATGAAATGGAGGAGTCTCAACAGTTTGTCATGTGTCGATTTAGATTTGCTGACTAATTCTCCCACCATCAGTTTCCATATTTGAACAGCTCAAAGTATCCAACCTCTCTACAGCGGTAATCTCACTGCAAGTAATCTTCGGGATGCATGAACATGGAGGGAGAAAGCCCTGCCTTCAAGCAAATAAAAATGCATAACACAAAACACCAAATAGTGTACGCATGTATCTATTAATCCTTAGTAGTGAGTAATCCCAAAGTGTTTATGAACTGGGCTAATCTCCGTCTCTCCTGCTAAGGGAGCGAGGACTAGGCTCCCACACGCAGGTAAGCCTTATTCCTGAACCTCGGCCACAACTGCTAATCCCAATTCCGGATACAGAGGAGGGGAGCTGGAGAAAGAGAGATGATGTTCGGCAGTTTATGTGTGTTTGTGTGTCTGGTAAGTAGAAACCACGTTAAGACCGCGATTTAATAGTTGTTGACTCATGTCAGGGATTTCTGCCAGCAGGTCCTGATGTGGGTGTTACAAGAGTCACCAGTAAACACGTGCTGTCAGTTATCATAACAAAACAAAATCTAAACTACTAAACAGAAATTAAAAATAGAAATATACTTAGTAAAACACAAGATTATGCATCACACAGGAAATTAATTTAGGCAGTTACTTTCTCTATTAGTTGATGTGTTATAAATAATTGGAGCAGGTTTTGCTGAATAGGTTAATTACTTGAATTTTCATTTTCTAAAATTCCTCTTCTGGACTATTTATCTAAAGTGCCACTAAAAAAAAAAAAGAAAAGAAAATCTAGATATAATTGATTTAGTGGAAAATAAATATATAAGAAAAAGTAAAAATTATTATAACCATACAAAAGTTATTTACTACAATGTCAACAGATTTGATAAACTTGTGCTGGAACATGGTTACAGGTTTGCAGGCAGGCACTTATTTTGACAGTATAGATCCAACAATCAAAGTTTTTTTTAAATTTTTTCCTCAGTTTTTCTTTTGCTGTTTTTAAAGAAAATCTGGTTACGATAGAGCTCTTCAATAACATAAAGTGGATTAAAAACGTCTCTCTAGGTCTGCTCCTCCCTTTCCTTCTTTCTACTTCATTGATATGTTGAGGGAAGCTTTTCTTTCCTGCAGGAGCAGACCATAAATCAGGGTTAGGCTGAGTGTCGTATAGCATTGTTCCACAGTTACTTATTGCTCGTGTTTGCATTGGTTTTATTTTTCATGATCATGCTGCCCAGCTGTGGGCTGTCAGTCATAAATTGTGGTCCCATGGATACTCTTAATGGCCTATGTTCGTCCCACTGTGAGCTTCCATGTAAACTATGGTTACTTTGTTGTCCAATCACACACTTGCATGCAAATTGTAGTTCACTTAGGGGTGGCAGTGCTTTTGTATAACCATGTTCTTTAATGCAAATAACTTTAAATTAAGATAGCCTCTTGGTACAACCTATTGTATTATTAAATACAGTATCCTTATGATGTGCAAATATTTATGTTCATTAAATTTCTTGTATTTTTTTTTTTTTTTTTAAAGCTTCTTATAAAGAGCCTACACTAAAGCAAAAAGAAATCCTTCTCCCTCTGGGACATTGCTTAGTAATAATAATGTGTCCAGGTCAATAGCAGCCTCTACTTGTATACTGTATATGGTAGGTTACAATATAGCCTTGTGACTAGATAGTGTTGTGTATGTGTTTGTGTGACATAGACAAAGATACAGAGAGGCCAGCCTCCCTGACTCCAAAGGCCCTGAGGCTCTCTGACCTATTTCTGCCTGGGAGAAGCTGCTTCATCACAAGCAGAGACCAGCTCCTGCACCTGGACTGTGACTGTGTGTGTGTGTGTGTGTGTGTGTGTGTGTGTGTGTGTGTGTGTGTGTGTGTGTGTGTGTGTGTGTGTGTGTGTGTGTGTGTGTGTGTGTGTGTGTGTGTGTGTGTGTGTGTGTCTGTCTGTGAGACCATAAACTCTATACAACTCAGGTATTACTGTACACCTGTCTTAGGTGCTCGCTGATGTGAATGCACACTCATCCCCTCCTCCTGTCTTCTATCTCCACCTTTTCATAAAGGTGCACTTTCACACACACACACACACACACACACACACACACACACACACACACACACACACACACACACACACACACTCTCTCTCTCTCTCTCTCTCTCTCTCTCTCTCTCTCTCTCAGTCTCTCAGGTGCTGCCTGCTGCAATGTCCAGTGCTGAGTGTTGCTGTATCTGCGTCCACAGCAGGACATGCACACACACTCACACAATCCCACACACACACCCACACAGATCCTGTTACACTAAATGTGTTCACAGCAGGGTAAACCTGATTCAAACAGCTAGAGAGAAAGTCTAATGATTGATGATAAGACCAGAATATCCGCAGCCACAGCAAAATCACACAAACAGGTTATCTGGGACCTCCAGGCACTGAGCTGCTTTCACATGGCAGAGGAAGTGTACTTGGGATCATTAGCTCACACAGACACAAACACACCCAAACAAACAAACAAACACACACACACACGCACGCACGCACGCACGCACGCACGCACGCACGCACGCACGCACACACACACACACACACACACACACACGGCTGTGACACCCCCCTATGCAAGTACAAGCAGATCTGGGCACGGAATATGCACAAATGCTTATACATGCCACCAAACTCCCTTTCACGTACATACAGATTCACACTCATGCTCTCTGCCTCTTTTCTCCCTTTCTCTCCCCGGTACTTTGAGACAACTTTCTGCTGAACTGCTGAGGAGGCAGGCAGGTAAGCAGGCACATCAGCAGTGGGGCAGAGGTGCTGTTAGTCTGATGAGCAGTAAAGCTGTCAACACCAGAATAGCTATGAGGAGCAGCATTTGCTCTCATGTTTACCAAGCTGAAATCTGCCTGTCTGCCTAATGTACTCCCCTTATGCGGCAGTATCTTTATAATCTATATGGATTTAGAACATCAAAGCATGAAAATATAGAGCCAGTGATGTCCATTCGCACTAGCCAAATAAGTTGTCATACATCTTCAACAGTGTTAGGACTGTGGCCTCAGCTGTCTAGGACTGTATTTGCTGTTTGCGATATAGCAGTGATGGTGTTGCTCCTGTACCAAAAGTGTGATTGGAGTCTTTCCCACTGACGTAAGCTGGAGCATTCTCATACAGAACGGTGATGTAATGGACTGTGAAGGTACTAGTCAGTCTCCTTCTTTTTGCTTCCTCCTCCTTTGTGTCTCACTGTTTCTCCCTCCCTCCTCTCTCTGTTCCCATCTCTATGTTTTTTTTTGTTGCCCTCGCTTTCCTTTTTGTCTTGGCAAGCTACTCCTTCTACTCCTCTGGGATCACTGAAATCAAACCCAACAGCTCCCTCGCTTGGTCACAAAGGGGAACTACATTGACTCTCTACTTATATCTGTAAGGATTCATTCCATTGATCCGTAAGTATTCCTCATCCCCTCATTTGCCTCACTTATATTTTATTCAGTTTCCAGTCACCACAGATTGGTCTTTGTTTTTTAACATACTTTCTAGACACAGACAATTCTTTTGTCTCATTAACTGTCAAAAACGTGAAACATTTATTAGACTCAAGTTCCCACAAAGGAATCCCACACCAATGCTTCTCCTCCTCCTATCCTCCTCTTCTTTTCTTCTGTCTTTGTTCTCTGTCTTTATCAAATAAGACCCACCAGCTCTCTCTGCCCACTGGAGACACTGCAACAATACAGACTAACCTCCCCAGCTTTCTTCTCTACTTGACCATCACAGTGTGAGGGGAAAATTCTTTTTTTACATATATGAATTCAGTGATGGCAGCAGGGTTTCATCTGCGCTCACATAAAGACACACACTTCACCAGTCTGGACCTTATTCTGTGGGGGTGGCCTCCTTAACTTTCTATATCTAACACTACAAAGGGCTCAAACTGCCACAAAAATAGACAGAGAGACACACACACACACACACACACACACACACACACACACACACACACACACACACACACACACACACACACACACACACACAAATAAATAATCCTTTTGAATGAATTGACAATTAAGATGACTGCTGTTATCTTCATTCCAAGAAAAAAGTGCAAAAGAAAGAACACACATCCACATGCATGTGCACACATACAGTATACATGAATGCACAAACACATATACATAGCATAGAACACACATATACAGAAATACCAAAGTGCAGTGGGGGTTTTGAGAGGAAGCTCACAACATAAATATCCAATTACCAAACACATCAAACGCACAGAGGATGAAATATTGATAACTTTGAGATATTTATGTAATCCACAATGGTGCCTTATATAAGTGTTCCATTTGCAAGGAGAAGCAGAAATGTGCACGGAGGTATTGTTTTTTTTTTTTTTTTAACATGACAGAAAAAGAAAGAAACTCTGTTGTATGTTGGCAGTCGATGCTGTAAGCATATGAGAGAGAGGTGGTTGAAAGCAGTTGGACAAAATGTGCTCCCGCTCTGGCTCCTTAGTTCTCTCACATGAAGTGGTCACACTGAAGATACATGTGCACAAACACACCTCTAACCCACATGTAACAGTGAGGCTTGATTTGAGATCATTCTGCCACAAACGGCACACATTCATTAATCATGCTGTTGAACCAACACAAGAAAGGAAAATAAAAGCAAAATGAGTGATTACTTAACCACTAGTGGAGTTCTATTCTGGTGTTGGATGTACATTTATGAGGGGGAGTGACTGGGATGTTTCATTTGGCAGTTTGTATGCGGCTGTCAATCGTTCAGTGATAAAGCCTGTTCCAAGCATATGGAGCCGACGGGGGAGGTTTTGGGCTTCTGTCTTCACTGCTCTGCTTTGAGCTGCAGATCATAGAGAGCCTTTGCAATGGGATAAACAGGCAAGGAAGTATGGATTCTCTCTAATTAATTGTAAATTGTCGCTGCTTGAAGTGGATATGCTGAGTGATGTCTGCATGTAGAGTATGTGTTTGTGTTTTCATGTGTAAGACAATTTGAGAGGGAAAAACAGAGGGGAAGATGGAATAATTTGACTTAACTTTCGTGCCTTATCAACAAGCCACTCTTCATGGTTTTTCCTTTGAAACTGCTGTTCCCCACTAAGGCCGAATAAATTAGAACTCTAAATAGGAATAATAATGAGAGCATACATTATTTCTCTTGTTGGTACTAGTTGATGTTGTTGTTGTTTGTGTCGGCAGGAAGGCTCAGATCTCCATATATGCAAAAAAAGGTAACTTCTCTGCATGTTTTATAAGTTTGGAGGATCATTTTAATGGTGACCCAAAAAGTTGTCCTAGATATTTGGGGAACATCCTTTTGAAAAATTCCTGAAACTACAGACCGAGAGATCGACAGAAGGAAGAGAAGAGAGAGAGAATGAGAGAGGATGAATGACAGATAAAAGAGAGCAGAGATAAGGATCAAATGGAATAGAACTTCTTCCTGTATGGTGAATGACTTTTAAAATCAAACAATTCTCGGCTTTTACTTTTAAGTTCTCTATATGTTAAGTGCATTTTGGAACAAGTGGTTAATCACACCGAGGACTGTGAACATTATGATTAATGCCCATTTAAAGATGATGTACTCTCAGTGACCTCAACCTCAAGAGTGTCTTACATTCTTACACTCAGCGAGCTCCACTAGTGGTTTAACAACTCGTTGTTGCCTTCTCATCAGCACGTCCCCTCGGAGAAATCCCTGATGCCATTTCAAATACTGTTCCATTACTTTGAAAACTCATGGTCTTTTGTGCAACTGATCTCTGAATGTATAGTCCATAATCAAGATGCAAATCTTAGCCACAGTATAGAAACATACTTATAGGTACTTGACTATTAGAGTCATAAAGGTAATAATAATATAATAATCGACATATCACTGTAAAGCAGCATGGCGGTGCAGCGGTAATCACTGTCACCTCCCAAGCCAGGGCCTTTGTGTTTGGATTTCTCTTCGTGTCTGCCAGGGTTTTCTGGCATCCTCCTAGTCTGGCTCCGCCCAACTATTACTCACAGCTTCAGTCTCCGTTTGGGTTGTCCTCTAGAAATCCTGTTCGCATTAAGATTTGCTCAGCATCTCTGAAGGACGGGCCAATCAGGGTCCTGTGGGGGTGTCTGATTACGCTGAAGTGTCAAGCATTTGTTTCTAAATCTAGTTCCAACAATGGCGGTAGAGTTATGCTGCACAACATACGTCATATAGTGTTAGTTAGTTGAAGGCCACTCCAATAGTTTCAAAATTAACTCGAGGTATATGTCGAGTAGGATGCACCAACTGGAAACTCCAATAGAGCATGGCCAGACCCAAAGATTGACCCAGTGAATTTGTGTCTGGTATTACCAGGATAGCGTTCTCCCACAGTCCAAAGTTAGTTGCTTTAATTCTGTTTCATATTGTACAGCAATTTAGATGTATTTTCCTATATAAATAAAACTGACTTAACTTGACAAAGACATGAATGTTAGGTTAATTGATGACTGATCCTATATTGGCTGTAAATGCAGAATGGCTGTGTTGGCCCTGGGATGGACTGGAAGCATGTCCAGGGTGTAACTGCCTCAGCCCAAAGATGCTAGGATAGGCTCCAGACCCCCAGCGACACTGTTCAGGATAAAGCAGGAATAGATCATAGACAGATGGATGGAACTTCATTGCAGTGTGAATTAAGACCAATAATGACGACAGAGAGCTCTGGCTTCTGATTGGTCAAGATGTTAACCATCCTGCCTATGCTTGTTTGTTATGGTGTGTTCATGAGCAACTGGAAAGTGGGAAGTTCCAAAATCTAAGTGGGGAAAATATACCTGAACGCCTGTTGAACTAGGAATATCACACCAGAAAAGTGGGAGGTTTTTGAAAGCTCGGCGAAGTAGGTTTGATGTCACTTGACATGCCAGTGTTTGTGAGGAAAGTTAGCCTATAGTTTGCTAGCTGTGTTAAAGGCTAACTACTAAAAACAGCAGTAAATTAAACTGTGTAGAAATGTAGTTCTTAAATAATACTGATCTCCTGAGCTCCATTTCATCCCTGCATTGGTTTATGTAGATGATGACGGGGTTGTTTGTCACTTTTCAGTATTGTAACGGCAGAAACAGCAGATTTCTTGGGGGCGCCTGTGTTGCCTGTTTGTTGTTCTGATGTGAACGCTCTCAACTAAAAAGTGGGACGTTCCCAAATGGGAGCTTTTCTAATTCCCAGCTGCCTGAACACACCAGAAAGTTAGTAGAAGCCAAGATGCCTTGAGAGCACATTAGTCTTTTATCTTGTTTGCCATATTTGCTGTGCTTATCATGCTAGTGTAGTATGTTTATGTATTATGCTTTTATCTACCGTTCTGTATTTGAAGGAGAGGTTTTTTTGCAGCTCATTTGGAAGACATGGACTGCGGCGTTTTATAGAAGCACACGTCAACTAAATGTCTGCATTTAATAGCTGAAGTGGAAAATTTCAGAAATTGATGTAGCCACATTAACACTGAGTGGAAATGTTTGATTTCATGTCTACTGTTTTTAATTATTATGTCTGTTTCAGGGTCAGTGAATTCTATTTTGAAATCTCTGCTCCTCTTTAACCCCACCCTCTTTCTCTTCTAATCAGCAACAGAGTGCTCTGTATTACTACGGGTTACAACGTGTCTCTTGGAGAAATGAAGGAAAGAAATATAAAAATTTTCCACATACAAGTAACAATGCAAGAAAATATTTGTAAATATACCAACAGAGCTTGCTAGAATTACCACTTTGCAGTTGTGCGCGACTGCCAACCAGTCAAGTTCCAGTTTATATCCATGTCAGTCCAAACGCATAGAATATGTAGTGAAGACTTTAAAGGAATCCTTATATGCATTCGCATGCTCGGCAATAAAACAGATTGACAGTAGACGATGCTTCAAATATAGATGTTGCTGCAAAGAAGGTACAAATTCTAAAACTTGGATGCTTCACACACACCCTCAACCTAGCAGCACAGAAGATCAAAACAATCAGCAAAGTTTTAATGTGGACACTCACAATAAGTGTCACCAGTTCAGTTTCTGGCCAAATGTGAGACATGGTTACATTAGCTGATTCTATTTATTCTGTCCTATTAGACATTTGTGTGATATTTTGTCATAATTAGCAAATTAAATTCTTGTGAACGTTTGTGTCAGGGTTGAAGAAATTCCCTCAAGGCGTTCTCGAGATATAGCTCTCATGACAAAGGGACGGACAGACTACCTGAGATCCAAAAACATGCACCTCAGGTCAGGTTACCTGGCGCCGCGCTGTGTAGCAGCCTGTTGCAGCAGCTCCCCCCTGAGAGCCCCCCTGCTGTAGTGAAGAAATTTCCCCTCGGGGATTAATAAAGTGAAATAAAAAAAAATAAAAATGCCTCTGGTCGTATAGCTACTGCCAGCACGTAAGAGTAAAAAGAGAAACAAAGGGAAAATGCACTTGACCACCAAATACCGCGCATGTGTTAAAACAGCAAAAGTCATTATTTACCTTGCCTGTAGGTGGCACTTATTAGCAAGTCCACATATAAATCTCTTTAGGTTTCCAGACTAAAAGTAGCACAAGTCAGACTGGAACTGAAAATCTAAAAATGGAGGCCTGAAAACACAGGTTCCTTAAATAAAGAGCCAATGTGTTCGAGAATTTTTTTAAATTGAAAAAAAAAAGAAAAATGCAAAATTGTTACATAAATGACCAAATACCTTGTACATTTGCAAATTTGTTAAACTATATACAAATACAGGATAATGTCTTACTGACTCTTCATTTAAAGTTTCATGTTTCATACAAGAAACCTTTATGTCGAAATCACCTATGGAGTCACCTTTACCCAAACTCAACTTAAATTGAGTACATGCCATATGCAGTACGTTTGGTGCTCATACGCAGTTAGTGCTGGTGAGCTGAGCCAGGGGAAAGGTTAATGTTGGTTACTCCCCTGCACCGCCCTCTTTTCATGGAGGGAACATCTGAAATTCCAACAGGGACATGTGAAATACAGACAGCAACTCCTATGGCCTCACAGCACTGCACAAGGTGCTGCTCCTCCCAGCCCTAAACATAGACCAGCTTCAGAGGCTACATAGCTTGCAGCATTTTCCCTTTCACAAATATCACTTAGGTTTGATTTTTTTGAAAAACATGATGAGGGTAATTTCATTAGTTTTGGGAAAACCCATTACTTAACGACAGCAGTGTTAATAGTTCACTTAGAGTTGGTATTGAAAAATATTTGATGGCAATTGTGAGCTCAAACTATAAGTCTGTTTTGTAATACTACACATTGTGTGCAAGAGTGGTTAGGCTATGTGTGCCAGTATACATACAGTATGTGTATACTAGAGTTTGTGTTTGTGTGTTAAAATTGAACACATGCATGTGTATGTAGACAGTATGGATCTTTGTAATAATCCCATTTTTCATGCTCAGTCACAAGCCAAGTATGAAGTGCTACTGCTTGGTAGGACAAAGCACAATGGGAAGCTCATGTGACTGTATTAACTTTCAGACTTAATCTCTTGGAGTCACGAATGAGAGAGAGAGAGAGAGAGAGAGAGAGAGAGAGAGAGAGAGAGAGAGAGAGAGAGAGAGAGAGAGAGAGAGAGAGAGAGAGAGCAGAAATTGAAAGTTAGAGAGGATTCAAAAGCAGGCAACAAAGTAAGCAAAAGAAAAAAACAATTTAGATATGTTCTGTTGGTGCTCTGAAACCCCCATGTCTCAGTTTCTATCTATGGTTTGTCTTGACACAGAGAACAGAGAATCTTGTTATGCAAAAGTGCAGATTTGGCACTGAATTGTCAAGTAAATCGAATTGAAACAGAGATCACTATGCGGCACCCCATGCGGCTTCAAAGGTAACACATACAGCAAAGAGAATAACACTGTTATGCTCTTATACCAACACTGACAGCGAAAAAAAAAAAAAAAATCGAATTTCCGTAGTTAGGTTCATAGCTTGGAGCAGACTGTTAGTGTCCCTGCTGAGGAGAAAGCACAGTAATAAGCTGGTGGGTCAAGGAGGTTCATTGGTTCCATGACAGGGGTTTATAGTTTTGTCATGCTGGTCTTTTGACATGAGAATCAATGGAGCCTCTGGTCAGGATCAGCTGATTTTATTTAAAGGTAAGCTACAGTTAAAGCCTCCCAGAAGAGCTACTCATATTGGGAAGATCACAGGGCAACTGGTGTATGATCTATCAGAGGCATATTACACTTAACAAAAGGGAGACAGTGAGGGGCAGAAAAGTATCAGACAAATATCTGGACAGAACTGCTGTCTTTACCTCGAGTAAAAAGATCAGAATTGCATATTTTAAATTGGCATCCATGCGACAAAACATTCTTTCTACAACTCAACTCATTTTAAGCTCAACCACTCCATTTCCCACAGAATTAATGAATAGAGCTATTTATTTGTTTTATAAATGACCCCATTCACGCAACCACATTTGAAGGTAATAAGCATTTAGTGTGACAATAAACTGTTCTAATGGAATTAAGCAGCTGAATTTCAAGCTTTAATATGGATGGTGCAAAATTTGTCACATTGTGAATTACATTTTTATCGACTTAGGTGGTTACGAATTTTTTATTTCTACATTGCAGTGAAGTGGTGTAATTTCAGTAACACAGATTTCTATTTAATAAAAACAGATTTTTAATTGTAAACTAACCGTAACCACACAATGTTGTGTTCTCAATATGTAACAGTTTGTCCAGGGACACAACAGTAGCACCTCTGTGAAGGACAGGCCGCAGAGTTTGGAGCAAAATACTAACGTCAGCACACTGACACACTCATAATGACAATGTTAACATTGTGACATTTGGTAGACCTAACATTTACCATAGTTACCATTTGAACTAATGCTGATGGGAATGTCAGTAGTTTTGCAGGTCATAAACCAAAGTGTTGGAGAAATGAATCAGTTCTGACCTGGTCATGGTCATGAGAAGGAGTCCTGAAGAGTAGATGATTGACTGAGCCAAATTTCCCAGTCAACCAACAGAATATCTGTTCACTCAAGTTGTTAGTTGTCTGTTGATCAAAACGAGAAAGGTGAATCTTATAGTGGCCATAGAGTAAGTCACCAACATTATTCAGATGAATCATGAATGCCCATACCAAATTTTATGCCAATCCAGCGAGAAGATGTTGTGTTTTTTTACTGGACAGGTTGAAACTTTGATCTGCTGGTTGTGCTGCATAAACAGTTGGGAGGCATAAAATTATTATTATATTATTCTAAATTATTGTTTATATATTTCAGTTTGTATAGCCTGAAAGCATTACAGTTTTTTATCAGCCACTCAGAAGGACAGACCAATCAGCTACCAGTGGAGGTGGCTAAGTCCCACTACAGTGGCGGTGGTAGAGTTTTGGTGCAAAACATACATCATATGTTGCTCAATGCTGATTGGTTAACGGCTGCTCCAATAGTTTCAAAATGAACTCGAGGTCTACGCCCAGTAGCATAAAAAACTGAAAACAGCGTACCCAGACTCACATGTTTGCACAGTGAATTTGGATCTGGTAAGAGCAGCTATAGCATTACCACAGCGCCTAAAATCTGCGCTGTAACTACTCTGTGTAGCAGTTGTGTTGTACTCTTGGGATGTCTCAATGATGCTAACCTGGATACGAATATAAATAAACTGTGGCACAAACACTCACCTGGGGATTTTTTTCTTGCCTCTAGCTATACACCATTGCTGTCACTGTACATTTACAGACAGATCACAATTAATGCAACAACTGTCTCCAATTTCCTTGTATTCCTGCTCTAACGATGCCATCATGAGACCGAACGGGAACACGCCAGACAGCCACGTAATGTAAACATTCTTTGTATTACATAAAGTTAAAGAAATGGGAATCTTTGTTAGATAACAGTAGGAAACTGAAATGAGGCTGTGCTGTTCTAATCCTAGCTACACACACACAAGACTAGTAACAAAGAAATGAGTGTAGTGGTAGAAAGAAAGGTTGTTTATAGTGAAGAAAAACACCTGTAACACAAACACACAAGGGAACCAGCTTTCTTCTGGATGAACTGACTCAAGAGAATAGCACTTTTTGTCAGATGAATTGTGATATTATTATGAACTATTGCTTGTGTTTTCCTTGAGCTAGTCAATTCTACTTTCACTAGCTCTATGTCGAGCCCTAATGGTAGCATCACTGACGCCCCAAACTCACAGCCCACCTATAATTGCTCCTCCAGAGTTCACTGTGCGTGTGACATGCCGCCCATGCTTCACCATAGCCCTTTTAAGAGTCTCAAAAGCATTTAACATTTGAGTGCTACTTCATGTAGAGACACCTGGTGGTATGAGGAAATCTTGGGGTGGCAAAATTTAACATGGCAATGTTCGTTTTTCACCCTCCCTCGTTTCTTCGTCACCTGCTAACATCACCCTCCCTTGGACAGGCCCAATTTACTGTCCAACCATCCAGAGTCTACACACTCAGTGTATGTCTTGGCGTGGTGTGCACACTCACACTTGACATTTGAGCAAGATTTTTAGACTGGGATTGTTTTGAAGAATATTTTCTATGTTTTCTCTGACAACATGGAGTACTGCATTTTAAAAGGATTCCTGGCGATTATGCTGATACAACACTGCACATCTGAAGGTAGGGTGGTATTATGTAAATAGCTTGGATTATGTATGTGATAATATCATAGTATTATGATGAATAGAGTAACACCTGATTCAAAACCACACATTTATTTATTATAATGTCCAAGCCTTGCACCTGTTCATCTTCATGGTCAAGACACTGCATGTCTTTATATGTGATCAAATAATTTGTATAATTTGTGATTGTGGTGTCACATATGGCATTACGATTAAAAATGTCAAAACTACAATATATTAATGTCTTAAATAGACAATATTCCTTAATCAGTATCAATATAACACACACACACTAGTGGTCACACTATATTCCAGGTTAGTCTGATGGTCTTAAAACACCCAAAAATATTTGATGCCATCTCCTTAGGTGTGTCCACCTCTATCCAATCCTCCACTGTGGTCGCCCGCCAAGATGGCCAGACAATATCCCAGGACCCAGAGCTGCCCCCTGCAGAGGTGGTGCCAGTTGTATCCCCTCCTAGCCTGAAGGAGGTGCAGCAGGCTGTGCAGGAGGCCTCAAAGCAGGTGGAGGGTCGTGGGGCAGAAGAAGTGCTGAAGGAGCTGCTGGAGAGGGTAGTAGAGGCAGCTCTGGGACAAGCGGAAGGAGGGAGTGAAGCAAAAGCTGATGCGGCCGAGGTGCAGGAAATGGTTAAAGAGGATGTGCTGGGGGCTGAGAGTGAAGCTGACACAGAGGCTGAAGTGCTGGAGCAGGCAGTGGAGGAGGAAAATGTGGGAGATACTGGTGTTGGAGAGACGCCGGAGGTAGCAGAGCTGGATGCATTTGAAGATGTAGCTAAGGAGGGAAGAGGAGTTGTCGCAGGAGAGATTGAAACACCAGGAGGATCTGAGGAAAAGAGCACCGCACATGTAGAACCTGCAGTCAGAGAAGCGGAGGGTGTGGAGATTATCGATGAGTCTCCGGGAACTGAATTTGGTGAGGAGGTTGTAGGAGGAGCTGTGGCTCCTTCAGAAGAAACAGGAGGGGATTTAGCTGTAGATGAGGCAGTGGAGGAAGACACTGAGGAGCAGGTTATGTTGTCAGAAGACAAAGGAGCAGTTGAAACAGAAATACAAGGGGCAGAGGAAACACCGGCTGTTGTAGATATGGCAGTAGGCGGAGAGCCAGAGCAAGAGATTGTGGATGAGTCTGAACCTGGCCTGGGGGTGGATGATGGGCAGCAGATAGGGCATGATTGGGGAAAAGAAGCTCTGGGGGAAGAAACTCAGGAAGACAAAATGGAGAATGAGGCCTCAGAACCGCCTTCTGATAATTTACAGATAGAAACCAGCCAAAGTGTAGAAGGAGAATTGGTAGAGGAAGAGGAAGAGGTCAACATAGTAAAGGACCCCGAAGGACCAGAAGCAGAAGATGAACAAGGCCATTTAGTGGAGGGAGGAGCTGCAGAAGGGGTAGATGCAAAGGGTACATATGTGGGGGAAGCAGATGAAAGACATGGAGATAGTGTAATCAAGGAGGAATCAGTGGCATTGGTGAGTGAGGGAGATAAACAAAAAGCAGAGGAAGAGGAACAGATCGCATTGGTGACTACACATAGCAGTCAAAAAGACGATCAAGGTGAGATATATGAAGAGAAATGTTCCAACAATTTAAAACCAAATGTACTATTTGCGCAATCAAAGTGAAACACAACAAATTTGGCTTTTTTTGTGGTGGTCTGAAACTGGTATCACGCTCCACTGAATCTAGAAAAGACGTCTAAAACTAACCTTCCAACAAATCTAAATCTTCAAGACTAAATACTTCAAGCTCTGGCTGCCCAATTCACTTTCACTTCTACAGTATCTATTTACTTTCTGACACTTTGAATATGTAGACCCTGCAAAAAATTTGGTTCACAAATACCTAAATTGCAACAGTATTTGTCTTAAAAAATCAGGTGTATATGACTCAGCGGCTTTGGTCAATCATTGCATTGTTTGCATCTTAATCTACTTTGAGAGAGAAAAGGTCCTAAGATTCTAAGCCCTTTTAATACACTTCACAATAATATTGTTCACCAGCTGATGCCCTAAAAAAAAACACACAAAAAAAGAAACATACCGTTGTGTTAGCTGTGAAGTTTCTTTGGAAGATTAGACCTTTTTTTTTTTTTCATGTTTTAAACTTTTGGTAGAAAGTAAAACAAAATGTATTCAAAATATCTTCATATGAACATTAACTAACTCTCACTCTGACCATGTAACATTCTCCATGTTCAAGGTCATCCATCCAAGACTGTTACTTTTATAATATTATCTGTAATTACAATGATTCTACCAGCAAGCTTACAATGCATACAAATCATGCCTACCACCTGCTCTCAGCTACAACCCATCTACACCTTATTCTACATTCCATAGGTCCACTTGACAAACCTTAAACCTTGGCCTCCTGCTATCATTTCCATGTGTGTGTCACATACCAAACCCCTCTCCTAGAAGTGCTGGTGATCTCTGGCCCAGAGTCTGAGGATGGTGCTGAAGCCTCCATAGATCAGAGCCCTGAGAACCAGGCTCCCACCCCAAACCCATCACTCAGCATGGGGGAGGCTGGAGAAAATACCCTCAGTGATGAGAAACCTAACCATGGCAACGAGATCACCCCCACCAATGACCTTTTGCAACACAACCCTGCTGTGGCCCGACCTACACTGGATCATTTCGTGAATGATGTTCTCGCTGAAAACCGTCAGGCAGAGGGAGAGACACCAAGGAAGGCCAATGAGCTCGTGGAAGATAGGACTGGAAGCACAGGTAAAAATAAAAATAAAAAATAAATAAATAAAATAAAAATATATATATGAATTTTTTTTTATAATACAGATAATATCAATTATAATTCTCAAGCAGTTTTAGAGACACGTTTTAGGCTATAAATGATTTGGAGTATATTCAACAGCAGCTTAAAACCTGGGCAGAATAAAGAAGAGGAAAAAAGATAACTATCGTGATTCTGCCAACAAAATATGCAGATGGCCAAGATGATGTCATTCCATTTGACTAAGCAGTTGAGTAAGCTCACTGTACACTAACTGGTAGGGGAAGACCAGAAAGCTGGGAGCGTCCTGTCACAATATAATGTGCTATTTTCTGCCTTACTCCATACTCTTTCTATGCCCCATTGCATCACGCATGTTTAAGCTGGCACAGTTTAAAATCGCTTATATTTGGGGTCAAATGACATAGTAGCAAAAAAAAAAAAAAAAAAAAGGACCCTTTTTTTCTTCTCTGCAAAACTGTAATGAGTAAACTAGATTTGAAATACTTCAGAGTGGAGCTTAATTTTTGTCATTTGAGGGAGAGTTAATATAAATGTAGCAAAAAGTAGTGGATCAGATTTTTTGTTTGTCTGATGAGTATTTTTCTGTTTATTAAATCGAGTTTCTTCCTTTTCTGCACTCCTATTTTCGGCTCTCTCTGCCTTAATGCATCTGTTTAGCAACAAATGAGCTGGGCCTGGAGGCATGGAAGATTGGAGCTATTTCCGCTGCAGTCTTCCTGGTTTTGGAGACCATTGTCATTACTATCTATATCCTCAAATGTCGGAACAAAAACCGGTAAGTGACACCAGTTTATGTGCATTTAGTCTGAGAAACTCTCATTCAAAAGTGGTTTTACAGCCCCAAGTGCTCTAGTGAACTGAAAGCACAGCCCAAATCTGCCATAATTGAACTTCTAGCCAATATATTTTCTTATTGTCTGCCATCAATTATCATAATTTAGGAAGGCTGAGCAACATTATACATCAAACAGATTCATACAAAAGTCAATATACTTTATAAATTGTACTATAATATAGAATAATTTAAGTTCTTTAAGTTTTCTCTTTTTAGTTTTGATGAATGAGAATCATAATAATATTACTCCTGCTTCGACATTAGCCTCGACCACATCCCAGTGCTTCTTCTCTAATAGCTGAAACAAGCCATGTGATTGCTAGCTGAAGCACCAACAGTGCTACAATCACAGATGGGACTCACAGCAGTGCTGGTACATGATTGCTTCTGATGTTGTCCAAGCTGCAGCTAACATTTCAACACTGGTAGATGATAAAATGAGGACACTGTGCTCAGGTACTTCCCTCTCTGTTCACAAAAAGAGAGTGGTCTTTCTTCACTAATATGTTGTACCATTTTTTATTATTTCTCCACATGGCTTGCTGCAACATGTAGTTAATTTGGAGAAGGGCGACTGTAAGCAACAACAGTAATAAAGTGATAAAGGGATATTGTTTATGTGTTTGTGTGTATGCAGTGCCCTGGCCCTACATCGGGCATGTGAGGAAGGGTGTGTCGAACCAGAGGCAGCAACAGGAGGTGACTGCAGTGACGACATACTCCCTGCAGGCAATGGACAAACTCAACAGTATGTTTACACGTTAAAATATCTATTGAGGTGGTATGGAAAAATACAGCCCATATATGTGGCTGAATTCCAAAAATGAAAGAAGAAAAAATGTAAGTGTCTTAACAAGCCTCCAGATTGGAGTGCCAGGACCGACCGTGTTGCATTACGGCTGCAACACGGCCACCGGAGGTGATCATGGCCATTCGAGACAATGCTTGTGATTCCACCAAATGAGAATCAGTTCTTTGCTTTACTTCATTAAAAATACGCCCCGTAGCAGATCATCTGGACACAGGAATGCCATAGAGAGTACGGTCCATTTTCAAAATAGAACACGCTTAACTTTTCACCATCTGTATATGCACAGTGCATATTTATATAATAGAACATTTCTTGAAGCGTTTCAGAAGAGACAAGAACAGCAGAGAGCAAACAAACTTTTACAGCAGCTGAATTAGAACTGAAAGTAAAGGTAGAGATCAGACAAAACTCCCACACACTACACTGACGGCTCCAAAAAATTATATGAAACAAAGATGAAGATCTCATTGTTAGCATTCACCAGACTTCATTACAGATCAACATTAGAAGTTTACATAATGTAACACACAAAGAGTACTTCTCCCTGCTAGCCTTTTCTTTTCTCTCTCAAATTCCCTAATAGTGTGTGATTTTCTGCTACCATCACATTGATACAGCCATTTTCTCCATCAGCTGACTTGATGTTATGCACTGACCTACAAACCTGTGGTTTATGGCAACCACCAGTTGTGTGCCTCTCAGCTGATTTCCTCTTGGCAGTTTTGTAGCCTACGTGATCAGAGTTCTGCTCACTGCGTCACATGAGAGTGAGTCTCGTGAACTCAGAGCATTACTGTTTAATGCCACTATTTTTCCTAATCAGACTAGCAGGCTGGATCAATAATAAGACGAAAGGTTTTGTGCACAAATAATGACCATGTGAAAGTACAGGGTGACAATGTGTGTAAAAAATGAGATAAAAATATAGGCAGAGATATTAAAGTCAAAATGGTCACCCATGTGTGTTACATAATTTACAAATGAACATTTACAAGTGTGTACAATGATTTGTGCATAATTGTGGGTACTCAGGAATCCCTGTTTAAATCCACACACAAATATCAAGCGGTTTAAACACAAGTAATAGATTCTTTTTAAGAACAGAATTTTAACTTCCACTTCATAGATATGATTAGTTTCACTTTCAAAAAGCTTCTTGTGTTTAAAAATATAAAACAAATATTCTTTGAATATTCCCTTTACAAATTGTTAAATATGTGTGCACAGATCGCCTGATATGGACAGATCAAGCTACATTTGCATGTTGACTTTTGAGACACTCTTTACGCTCTCAATACATGCTGCGTTCGTGGAAAACTGGGACATATGGGCTTTTAGTAAATTAATGTGCAATTTCAAAGTTGTAGAAATGTTTTTCTAAATTGACAAAAAAAAGAACGCATACTTTTACCAAGTATAACATCTATAAAGTAGCCTATAAATGTAAATAAATGGTTCAAATAAGTTACTGGTCAGTGGTGGACTACTGGGAAAACAACAGGTATTTATATCTACTCAGGTTGGGATGTATGTATTTGTAAAATTGTTTAACACTTGTTCAACATTCTTGGTATGCATGAGTGGATTGAAACACCTAAAATTACACATAAGTTGCTACACACATTTGTGACCATTTTGAGTCAAATTTCTTTCCGTATTAACGCATATATAAGCATAACTCAGACATGCATCTGACATTCAACTGAAGTTGCTTGTACTAGTGAATGTGTGCAACACACAAAGAGAAATGTGATGCGTGCTGAGCACAGATGATAACAAAGCAACACTGAATTATTTAAGAGTTGACAGTCATTTTGAAATGTGTCCTTGTTAAGAGACTTTGCAGAAGCAGTGACAATCCAGTTGTCATTGGAATAGGGGATCACTAAAATCACTGTCAACAAACAACAAAAGTCACTTTCAGAATACTATTGAAAAGTCACATCGTTAGCAGCAGTTTCATTCAATAACAAAACTGCTGCATAAGAATGTAAGAAGCCATGGTGCAAAGCAAGCAAATTCAGTAAGCGTACATGAACTGTGGCCATGGAAACTATGTACAATTTGGGACCTAAAATGTTTTCCTTTAGCTCAATGTTTTTCTTTTTTGAAAATGAAGGTGACTGGCTTATAGTTGCACCAAACATCAGTATTGACACACTTGGTATTTGACTGGATTACATTGAACTTTGTACTTGCAATGGCAAAATGGTGGGTTTACACGGAGCTGGATCTTACTTTGATGCACAGTCCTAGAGCAGGTTGGCTGGACTTGTAATCTCATAACTGCAGAACAGGCTTTGCTTAAGTTTTCTTTGGAACTTGTTAAGATGTAACAACCTAAATCATGCATGTTTTAGCCATTTGCAAAGCAGGGATGCAGGTTTCTCAGGGTGAGTGAAATCCTACAAGGAGAAATTCCTGGCCTCTAAGCAGAGATACTAATTAAAAATACATATCAACCCATGAGGTACGTTTCAAACTTCTAAAATGGTTTTATGCATACAACTTAAAACTGTGCATTAGAATTGTTTAAAAAGCTTAAAACTGTGACCCAAATCCAGCACTGAAACCTGTATCTCTAAGACCCAGCGTGAACCTGACGCGAGGTACTTTCAACACTGAAACTATGGTTCACTTTATTTCTCACATTAATGAAGCGATACCTGCCAACTAGTTCAAGCAGGCAACTCAAGCTACAATGCTCTACTCATGTGACACGCCTCATTCTTCACAACCATCTGACTTAGAGGTGTCTAGTTCTTGTAAGCGCCAAAATGTTCCCTCCTCTCCTTGTTCCTTTCAATGACAGTGCTGCGGTGCATCAGTACAGCGGCTTTGTATTGTTGTTATTTTACCTTCAATTCTAGATCCTGAATGAAGCTTCTTTTGATACCAGTTTCATACAATCCATTTTAAGAAAAAGAAGATTTCATAGCACATTAAGCTAAATAAATAGAATAGATAGATGCCCCCTAAACTAGGATGCTAGTTAGATGTCTGTGAATGCAGAAAAGCCTCCAGTAATAGCAACGCACGCAACTTAGAAAGGTGTGGGGCCAGAAATTAGTTAATTAAGTTAGTTAATTATAAACGAGTGGAATAAGGTGATCTATGTAAGATTTACTAAGCTAAATTTAAACCGTGTGATGTTATGTATGTGGGTAGGCCACCCAATTAGTGGTTATTCATAGTAAGTTCTGTGGCTCACTGACCCTGATGGGACTTAATCGCAAAAGTTATGCGTTTTAAAATGAATGCATGTTAGTATGGATGTAGCCTAGGTATAGAAATTGGGTAATGGATTACAAGGCATTTTTTTTGTACTAGATCATATAAGTAAGTAAGTCAGTTGGGGCCATAAAAGTGCCGAAAGCACTAAACACTACTGCTGCCTGTTCTTTCAGCCCGACCACCACCAAGGCATCCACATGCAGGCGCTGACTCGGAGTTTAATTTACTTGCTCATAACTCCCTATTATCTATATGTAAACATATCTGCGGGGAGTGATGAGGTGGGAGCATAAAGCAATGATCTGCTCCTGCAATACAAATTTTAAACATGAGTTGTCTGACTGAAATGAACTGAGCATTAGCTTGCCAGACTTACTTGGCAACACTCTGTCCCTTTCAGTCTTCCCACATGGGTACCGAGTATCAACACTTGGATGTGTGATACGTATAATGGTGCAATTTTCTTTTGAAATGGTCTATTTGAAAATAAACCTGACGCTGACCAAAGCCTAATGCAAAATTAGTCACGCTAGACAGCTGTCATCCTTAGAAGAAGCACGGTACATGCAGGTAAGATGCAGAGGTTTAGCATTAGCAACACACATCTGGAATTGCATTTATGCCCTTAACGGGTATTCAGCTGGGGCGCTTTAAAAAACACGTTTCAAAATGTTTTCACACAGGACAGCCTCACCTGCAATTAGTCAATAATGTTAAGAGATCTATTTGTATCTAAGTGTCATTAACTCACAGCGTATCTCATTCCAACTGGTTAGTAAGCTCTCCATCTGGTGTGGAAGTCATTAAATAAACAGACCTTCCAGTGAGAATATTTGCTCATTTGCTCATAGCAGCAGTTCAACATCCATTATGAACACACCATATCAAATTGTGTTTGAATTTTACAGTTACTTAAAAGTATTTTGTATGTAAAAATATTCTAAGCAAAAATAATGAATCCTCATTTGCATCAAATAGCCCCTGTTGTACTTACTGATAGTACTGATAGCAAGTGTCAGTTGTTACTGGATTTTCCCTTTATTTAACCATTACAACTGTTTAACCTCAGCCAACTGACCTTCTGTCATTTCTACCAGGATAGCCGCGCTTGATTCCTCCAAAGTGGCTTCAACCAAGGCCAAAAAACAGGAGCAGCACCAGAACGAGAATGCAATAGCCATGTCAGACCTCCCGCCTACCTCCACAGAGGAGTCTGCCAATACTGGACCAGGACCCGACTCCTCAACAGACCTCAGGACTTCCATTCTCTAGGGGAGTCCAACTGTTTGTCTGTTCTTACTGTATTTAAATCAAACCCAAAAAGCCACTTTCCACCCCTGCACCCAAATCCACTTAGACACCAAGTGCTCACCCTAAATTCTCAAACCCTAATTAAACCCAACACACACTGCCTTGGATTGTGACTGTAATAACCAGTGTATATGTATCACATTTATACTTGGTGTATATGACTATATGTTTGTCTGTGTGTGCATGTAATTTGAAAGAAAGAGAAACTGTAACACATTTGACATGTATAAATGTGTGGATGAGTGAATAGGAAAAGTGTGTTTTAAAATATTCTGTACATGTGCAAGTGTGTAAATGTGATAAAACTGTTATGTATCTAGTTTAAAGTCTGTAATCTCTTTCAGCAGCAATGGAATTAATGAAAACTTTATTTAAACTCACCACATTAGTCAAAGCTGTTATAACTATGTAAAAGGGGCAGCAGGCATGAGCAATTCCCCAGGAAGTCATTCCAGTCTGTTCACAAAGTGCCGCAGCACTACAAAGTGCTTTATATGGACAGTCTTATTAACTGTACAACACAAGCCCATTCGGAAAATTAAAAAAAAAAAAAAAATCGATTTTTCATTACTGAGATGGAGTTTAAAACTTGATTTGATTTTTATTCTACATAACTCTTGACCTTTGTATTATCATGTGTTATTTGAGCACTACCAAATAAAAATGATAATGTTAAATTTGTTGCTTCCTTATTGATTCCCTGTATAGATTTTTCTGCAGTTGCTCTGCACTGTGTGGTTTACAAGGTTTAGGTCAAAGAAATTCAATAATTTGAGGTGAACAAGTGATTAATTTGCAGGCGGACATTATGAAGAAGTTTTCCCTAGTCTCCTGTTGGCCTCCACAGATAACAAACCACAACCATATTGGCTGAAACCTTGGCATTTTCTCATATGATTTTCCCCTTACTAAAGATTCTCTCGTCAACTAATAATCGTTAGTTCAAGCCAATTATTTAAATACATATGTTTGGGGCATTAGAAAATGGTTTGACTTCCAGGGGTCACAAAGAATGTCGTTAGTAAGATTGTTAACAGTGTGCTATAATAATGAGAAATACAAAACCGAAACAATGGGCATTCAAAATACAACTTTTACAAGCGCATGCACAAAGCAGGGTGCCTATTATTGACATTTTAAACCGCATCAATCATTCTGAATTTATCAGGACAACCAGCAAAGAGATTGAAAATTTTGTTTTAACACAGTCTTGTTCATTCAAGACCCACAGTGTCTGTGTCTAGACTACTAACAAAATATGAACAGGCAGGCCGTAAGAGAACCTGCACCTTCCATTTGGTAACTAGCTTTTACAGTCCGAAGCAACTCTACAGTGACGAGAAGAGGCCGAGACACACCGTGGAACCGGACCTTTGTTTTGTTTTCTGGGACATTTTTAAATATCTTAGACTGAAACTTGTACCTATCAACACACTTTTCATCAAGGATGTCTCTGTACATTGCTGCATTCATCTTTCCCTCAACCCTGACTAATTTCCCCGTTCATGCCGCTGAAAAACATCCCCACAGCATGATGCTGCCACCACCATGCTTCACTGTAGTGATGGTATTGGCCCGGTGATGAGTGGTGCCTGGTTTCCTCAAGACATGACGCTTGGCATTCAGGCCAAAGGGTTCAATCTTGGTTTCATCAGACCAGAGAATTTTGTTTCTCATGGTCTGAGAGTCCTTCAGGTGCCTTTTGGCAAACTCCAGGCGGGCTGTCATGTAAATGAATTTAATCCATTTTGGAATAAGGCTGTAACATAACAAAATGTGGCAAAAGTGAAGCGCTGTGAATGCTTTCCGGATGCACTGCACCCCCAGGTTATCCACAAGGCCATGTTTCTAAAGAGGAAAACTCAACTGGTAACAAATGTTTCTGTAAATGATTTATAACATCTCACAAGGCACAGTATGAGAGGTGTTTTTTTCCTGCAACTAAACGACTAATGAAAACTTGGTCGACTCACTTCTCTTGTCGCCTAACACTCAGTCGATTGTTTGTGGGCAGCTCTACTTCAGCATGAATACTGTCTCACAGTTGAGTCTTTTCTTGTGCGAGTGACCACACAGACTGGCTTCATTTTGGCTACGATCACAAGGCATATTGAATGTTTGCGAAAGCACTGAAGTACTGAAGTACCCTCAAGTGTATCAATGTGTGTACTGTGTTTGTGTGTGTGTGTGTGTGTGTGTGTGTGTGTGTGTGTGTGTGTGTGTGTGTGTGTGTGTGTGTGTGTGTGTGTGTGTGTGTGTGTGTGTGTGTGTGTGTGTGTGTGTGTGTGTGTGTGTGTGTGTGTGTGTGTGTGTGTGTGAGCTCCAGCATGAGCTCCAGGAGGGTCTGGTCATGTGCTTAATAGCTACTTAAGACAGAAGAGGGAAATGGGCCGACTCTTGGGGGCCGACAGTTCTGCAAACAGAGGAGCAGCATGCACAGTCAGAGGTAGGGGAATACATTACACCGATTTTATGTCTAATTAAACTGTAGAATTCAAAGAAATCTTACAAGTTAATAGTATACATGACTGCTAAGCACCTGTAGAAAGTGAAATGAAGTATTTTAGCCCAAGATAGGCATCAGATTTCCACATAACTCAGCCCATGTTGTAGAGCCTAGTATTAAGGTTGCATTCAATCAGTCACAATATGCTAGATTTCTTTTACTTTTTTTTACAATTGGTAACTCTTCTTGGATGGTTGTTATCTCAGTTTTGTTGTAAAATAATTGCTCCTGCCAAATTATTCCACACTCCTTCATTCATTCCTAATCAACAAGCTTCAAAAGATAAGCAAATGTAACGAAAAAAAAAAAAGGTTGAAGGAAATCATCTCTTGCCGTCTATTGTTGAGAGCATTTCTGAATTTGTGAGAGTTGAAAGCTAATGGCTTTGTAAATTATGAATCATGACTGGATTGCCTGCAGGGGCGTGTAAGAAGTGAAGTTTTAGAATAATGTTAAGACGCTTTAACAAGAGAACACAAACCGAGTAGATGTTCTCGTCTGCGGTGTGTTAAATTTATTTTGTACTGTAGCTAATGTGTTCTGGGATAGACTCTGGCCTTTCACTACCCTGAACATGATGAGTGGTTTAGAAAAGAATGGATGGATGTAAAACTATAATTCGCAACACGTAAAACATGTCTACTGTCTCTGTGTGTTTCTAAAATATCTAACCTACTTTATTTTGATCTTGTTCTCTCTAACCTCCCGTATGTCTCTTAAATACTCCCTCTTCTTTCACCTTCTTCTCTGGATTTTGTTAGTGTGTGGGGAGTGGGTCTCCTGGTCGTGACCTTGTGTGCCACCCTAACGTTGGCCCAGTTCCCCCGGGTGTGCGTCACCCCAGAGGGGCTGGAGAGCGGCCAGTGCTGCCCATCCCCTACAGAGGTGGCAGGGGATGAGTGTGGCTCCCGGACAGGAAGAGGGCAGTGCGTGACCATTGCGGCGGACAATCGGCCCCATGGACCGCAGTACCCTTATGCTGGGCGGGATGACAGGGAGAGGTGGCCGCTCAGGTTTTTCAACCGCACTTGCCGGTGCAATGGGAATTTCACTGGCTACAACTGTGGCCGATGTCAACACGGGCTGACTGGACCAAACTGTGATCAGAGGGTCTCTGTGGGTAAGTGAACGGACCCTAGAAATACAATTTATAATTTCTATCTCCTACTGCACCCTTTAAGATTTCATGGGTCTACATGCGCCAAGGGAATGAAGGCAGCATTTAGTGCTAGAGAAAGAAAATGTCTATATTAATTTTTAATAACATTTTCTCTTCTCTCCTTATCCTTTATTCCTCCCACACCTCAACAACCCCTCATTCCCTCCTGTCTTTGTCCACCCCATTAACCCTGCTCCAGTAAGGAGGAATATTATGGAGATGAGTCCGGCTGAGAAGCAGGCGTTTGTGAATGCTTTGGACCAAGCTAAGAGAACTATTCACCCTGACTTGGTCATCTGTACAAGACGGTACGTATGTATAATAACAGGATGCTACTTACAGGGCTGAGTATCAGTCGACAATGTTCAATACCAATATTGATATCTGGAGTTTGATACTGGTCCGTGCATAATACCTTTTTCAATACCAATTTTATAATATCCTTTTTAAGAAAAAGAAAATGCCACCAAGTGTAACCCAATTTCTTCTGTATGTACACTTAGCTAGGTAAAATGATGTGTTTTAAAACAAACAATATTAGTGTGGATGAAGCTCGGGTATTAAATTGTGGTACCAAATGAAGAGCCATTTTTCCATACTAAATAGTACTGCAGCAATCTATTTCTTTGCCATAAAATAAATCCTACCCAGGCTATGATTACTTATCATTAATTTCATGACCTGACTTCGTAGAAGGAGTGACTTGTAACCAGCCAGTCTTTGGTCTTGTATCAACACACTGGAACAGGTAGCCAGGTTTTACCAAAGTACCTGCAGACTCAGTCTAGTTGAGTCTGGCATTTGAAAGCTCAGCAATATAACTATGGGTGAACTCGTGCTGTGTTTTTTTTTTTTTTATTTATTTTTTAACATAATCAGTTAAATCATAACATATCCTGTAGCAGCTTTATTTCTTTCTTCTCTATGAGCAGCAGGCAGATGGAAAAGCAAATTATCAGATTTAGGAAAGAGTAAAGGGAATTATAATCTTCTAAGTAACAGTACATAAATATGTGAATAACCTCCTTCTAAATCAGCTGAGGTTTGCAGTCGATTAATTTTTGAAGCGATTCTCTCCTGCAGGTAAAAACCTTTTAACCTCCTAATCAGAAACTTTAATTTCTTCTATAAATGGCCAAGCCCAGGACTTCCGCTGCAGGCCAGACATTTAAGGCAGAGTTCCCTTTGGCAGCGACTTCAAGGAATAAAATACAATATCTACATATGAGTGGCTGAGCTAAAAGCGTGCATCCTCGCACTTCAGATCAATCAGCATTGTGCAGGGAAAAAAACAAAACACAAATTGACATGTACCCCTTGTGTTTAGGTACCAAGAGGTGTTTGGGCCTGATGGCAACACCACAATGTTTGAGAACGTCACCATTTACAACTACTTTGTTTGGAGCCACTACTACTCAGTCAGCAAGACATACCTGGGGCCGGGCCAGACCAGCTTCGCGGGCGTAGACTTCTCCCACGAGGGCCCAGGTTTTGTCACTTGGCATCGCTATCATCTGCTTCAACTGGAGAGAGACATGCAGGCGAGTAAAGGGCAGGAGGGGAGGTAAAGGGGGAAAGTGGAAAGGAAAAGAGGGAGGGTAGCTTTTGGGCTGATGAAGTGATGGGAAAAAGGAAGTAAGGATAGGAGAAGGGATGATGATGAGAGGAAGGAGAGAATGAAGGGGGGATTTGGAAAGATTGACACGCAGTGTCAGGAGGAAGGAGGAAGAGGAGGTAAAGGAGAAATATACTGAGCAAGAAAATGGGAGAGGATCATATGAAAAATGTGCAGAGGTAGTGGATATAAGAAAAGAATAAGAAGATTAAACTGCGTAATTTGATAAAAAGCAAATCAAGAAAACTGTCAAGAAATAATTTACACAACCGCTCTCTTGACCTGTTTCATCTGTGCAGGACATGCTGGGGGACCCAACATTCGCCTTGCCCTACTGGAACTTCGCCATCGGAGGCAGCGAGTGCGACATCTGCACCGACGACTTGCTCGGAGCCAGGAGCCAGTTCGATATGAACTCCATCAGCCCAAACTCTTTGTTCTCCCAGTGGCGGGTCGTCTGCGAGAGCGTGGATGACTACGACAGTTTGGGCACCGTCTGCAACAGTAAAGACAGCCACAGAAACGCACCCGTTACACACCACAACTGTGCAACAGGGTGGTGTTGATATACGGCATCGTCTCAGTTGCATCAGGAAAAGAGGGCAAAGAGCTCATAAAGAGAGCATGTAGAACATAAGCGGCTATAAATAATACCTCACAGCTGTTGTGCTAAATTCGATATTGCTCGCTATTGCTACAGTTTGTTTTCAAATGACTCCGAGTTGCTCTGTGCATCTAAAGCACTGCACCTTGGATTTTGGAACAGTTTTTGATTCATTGACCCTAATTTCTCAACAGAAGACATCAGAACATACAGCAGTCTTCAAATGTTAAATCTAAATGGGTCACGAGATGTAGACAACGCAAACTTTTAGCCTGTAATAAGCTAACACTGCATAAGCTCGACTTTAGGTGAGCAGATTTCTGAAGGATTGGATCTCATGCCACACAGATTACTGCCCTAAATCACTACCTTTCCTTCAGTGCTCAAATACTGTATTGTTCTTTCATCTGGAAGAATTAAGAATGTCAATCACCTTTCACTGAAAGTGCTCCGCCACAAACACAAAAAAGGAGGTTCTTTTGAAGTGCATTATGCATAAAAAAAAAAAATCATGTTTGGTAACAGGTAGGACATGTGAGTGGCCGACGTGCCAGTGATCCGTCTCGTTATTCCCCTTAGAGTCATGACAGGCCCGGTATTTCCTGCGTCAACAAGCAACGTCTCCTTAATTGGGTTAGGGGGGTTGCCTCATTTGTGCATGTGCTTGTTGAAGACAGGAATCTAGCAGTCTACTGGTTTCCTTTGATCTGAAGGAATAATCTTCAAACAGACAGACAACTCAGTTATGTAGCCTTCTGTTTATGTGCTCGTGTAGGAGAGAAAGCACACAAAAAAAAAAGAACGAAAGGGATCATGCATGCGAGAGACAAAAAAAAGAAAGACTTGTATTCAGTATCAAAGCTCCCACTCACTACTGTTGACTTTTATTGAATAATTAAAAAAAAGAGAGCTGCCATCCTGTCATGTTGAAGGCTGATTGTACTAGTCAAGTATCCCACACAGAATTAGAAAGTGGTTAAATAATACAACATTTCTAATTAGAGTTCTTTCCGTTTCTTTGGGGACCAGTGGCTCACTAACAAAAACCTACAACTGTCATTACTCAACTTACGTCTTGTGCTATCGTAAAGGAAATTATGTTTGACTTGAGTTAGACAGCAGCATTACCTCTGACCCTGGTTTCTGTGTTCAACACCAAGGCACAGAGAGTAGCCCCATCAGGAGGAACCCAGCGGGCAACGTGGCACGACCCATGGTGCAGAGGCTGCCGGAGCCCCAGGACGTGTTGGACTGTCTGACGCTCACCACCTTCGACACGCCTCCTTACTACTCTACCTCCTCTGAAAGCTTCAGGAACACTATTGAAGGTGTGTGGCTGAGGGTCATCGGTCAGAAGAATAGCAGCAGTTTCAGATTTGACATTGTCCCATCCGCCAAAAGGGAATTATTTAGGAGGGGCTCAGCTGAGGAAATAAAGTTGCTGAAGTGTAGATGCAGACACAAAGCCAGAAACACACTCACTCAATCCTCCACCCACGTGCACATACGGTTCGCTCCAGCATGGCATTTGCTGTTTCTAATTTTGGTAAATGAGAGCTTTCATTAATATTTGGGTTTGTTTGTTATTTTGTTCTGCATTTTCTAGGCTACAGCGCCCCCCAGGGGATGTACGACCCCGTGATCCGCAGCCTCCACAACCTGGCTCACCTCTTCCTCAATGGGACGGGTGGACAGACCCACCTGTCCCCCAATGATCCCATCTTTGTCTTGCTACACACTTTCACTGACGCAATCTTTGACGAGTGGCTCAGCAGGCACCGACCAGGTACACTGAGATTAATTCACATGCCAATACAGCAACATATTCACTTTGAAGGATGAAGAGATGGATCAACAGTTGTCCCTGCCTGCAGGTGACATCGTTTACCCTGAGGAGAACGCTCCCATCGGACACAACCGCAGGTTCAACATGGTTCCTTTTTGGCCTCCTGTCACCAATGCTGACATGTTTGTCCCTGCCCGAGAAAACCTGGGATACTCATATGAAGTCCAGTGGCCAGGTGAGTAGCCGCACACATGCACACATGCACAAAACCCAGTTAGACCTGCTAACATTCCGCTACTCCTTCTGCTTCTAGTTCGTGCCTTTACCCTATCTGAGATCATCACTGTAGCCGTCATTGCTGCAGTGCTGGTCGTGTCAGTGGTGGGTGGCATCATTGCCTGTGCCATGCGGGCCCGTTCCTACCACTCGGCTGAGTCCTTAGAGCCGCTGCTGGGAGAAACTTTTCAACGCTACTCAGACGACGACCGGAGGTTGGACAAATCCCAGTCTGTTGTCTAAATGCACGCCTTTCTAAAGAGGCCTTAAAAATGTAATGCATTTGTTTGGCATTTTTTTTAATTCTACATTTACACTAATAAAGTTGAACTGGTTGTGAACCCGGAGCCTGTTGTGTGTCTGCAAGTATTTTCTTTGAATTTAAGCTGGGTCCGATGGCATAGCTGTGGGAACATGTTCCATAAAAGGGGTGCTGTGACAATGATGCATGTGTGAGTTGGGTAGGAGGTGACCTTCAAAACTCGTGAAAAATATCTGTATAAATTACATGCTGTTAAATGCAAACTGGTTGTGTACGCTTTCTAAAATAATGGATTGTGCTGCTTAAAACGTAGTAGTAGTAGTATACTTATGATTACCACATAGTATTTATCTATAATTTTGGAAGAAAACCCTCAAAAATGCACTCCATTCACATCCGCACACACACAGACAAACACACATACATACATACATACATACATACATACAACAGCAGCTGGGCACTGGCTCATAGGGATCTGGAGTTACACAATAAACAATGATGATAAAACAGTGAAAACTGACTCTGTTATTTACTCAGAAAGCAGGCAATGATCTGATAGCAAACACAAACAGTATACACAACAGTATCTATGCGATGTCTCTTATGAAAGATTTATAAAATTTATAAAATATCTTGATCATAAAAGCATCGATCACTGACATAGTTAATATTCCCAAACAAAACAAGATGATCAAACTCACTGTTAATAACAGACACATGTGCATTTAGGCCTCTGGTACACATTGTCTTACTTTTAAACAAAAATTATTTTATTTTATTTGTTGTATTTTCATGCCTGTAACCCTTAGAGATACCAGCCATGGACCAGTTTCTGTGTTTTACAGGGAGGACAGAGGGTCTTTAGGGGAGACAGCGGCTCAACAGTATCTGACACACATAGAAGTGGTAAACAACTTCTGAAAGCTGGAACCTGAAGACTACTTTCAGATGCAGCTCGGCGCTGCGTACGAAGTTATTTAGTCCGCTTCCCGACAACCTGCTCGGTACCAGTGGAAGCTTTTACTTTCATATGATTACAGTATCTTCAGTCTAGCTTTAAAACTGAGCTTCTGAAAGACAGTAATATGGGCCGAGAGTGGCTGTGGGTCTTTGAGGGGTAAATGTCTTGCAATGCCATGTAAAGCATGTTGAAATGTAACCGTTCACGAAATATACATACAAATAAACTTGTCTTACCTTGTTAGTAGTACCTTCATCATCTCCTCCATGTAATTGGCTTTTCTGTCAGCCGCTGGCCTCTTCCGCTCCCTTTGCTTGATAAACGTTTGACTCTGTGCTAAAATACTAGAGAACAGTACCCGCGGTACTTGTCCATCGTCTTCCGCCCGACCTGCTGTCAAGTGTTGGTTTTAATCCGCTACGTTTTCCTCTTCTTAATGGCTTTATAAAGAAATTATAAAGTCACTTTTGCGTTGCCATTTATGTCAGATGATGATGGGCTGTTTGTGTTCACCTGTCTGAAGGACCTCAAACGTCATTTCCGCTCGGACAAAAGTTGGAGACCTAAGATCAACTATGAACCACTAACTGAAATGAAAACTTCTTTACAATGAGTATAAAGAACAACAAAACGGAGGGAAAAAAAAAAATAGCTTTTTTTCAAAAAAATAGCTTTTTTTTCAAAAAAAAAGTGGTTGGACCACCTGAACCAGTTTACAATGGATGGCCAAATAGCTAGCCTATTGGTAAAAAAAAAAGAAGAAGAACAAAGAACACAATAGCCTACTTTCCTGTTGTCTGAACTCATTTAGTAAATTACTCTTAAAAACACATTCCTCCTCATGCTACCAGCTGTTGATACTATATTCATCTCTCTGTAAGAGAGGCTATTGTCAGTCAGGTCTGATGTTACCCTTCCTTTCATTCTGTGCCTATAGGCCTATTACTATGTGAATATTACAGTAGAGTGTACAGGCCTCAATACTGCAGGCCTTTTGCTTCAGGCGTAAATTTGCTTGTCTGAAGCCTTAGGCCAAATGACAAATCACACCCTGCTTAAATGTAATGTTACTTCTAATCAATGAGGCAGATCAAGACCATGCAAATTTCCATGTTTTTATAACAGCATACACATCGCCCCCATGTGGATTTAAGGCATTACTGCAAAAGGAGGACATCGATTCAGTTTCATCGATTCATCGACATAGTCGTTTTGACCTCACGTTCTAAATTAGGATAGAAAAATCTTGTCCCATGTAGGAAATCACAAAGGCTTTTTGTAGGAGAACATATTTCTGCCCCGGCCAAAACTGGTGTAAATTGAGATATTACATATTGCAGGCACTGAACTACACAACACAAGGGGGTTAGTACTTTCTCAGGACTGTTATAACTCTGTGAGAAAAGACCGTGTCGGGCCTTTGAATCGGAGCCTGTGTGATGATTTGACCACCTGGCCCTGTGTAATTACGTACAAAGGCACACAGCATGTATTATTTGTGATCCCCTGTTGCATCTTTGTAAACTTAAAGCCAGAGCAACAGGTCGCAATGAGGGCAGAGACGTCGTGTCCTTGTATTTTTTCTGGGGATTTGGGTTAAAGCAGTTTCATTAGAATTTGTTGTGGGTTTGAACAAGATATAAAGCTTTTTAACTCGATGTCCTTAAGTTTGATTAATTTTACGTAAAGAAAAATAAAGATTCAATTTAATAATTAGAAAACACTCAACCAGCAGAATTGTATTCCTGGAAGAGTAAAGCACAATCTTAGAAAAAAAGTTTTTAGTAATAAGAAAGATGAGATTCGTATGAAAAAAGTGATTGGAAATTCTTTTGTATGTTCATTTATTATAAAAGGACCTCAGGGACAACTTGGACTTAACTGTTTCTGAAATCCTGACTACATCCTGCCTAAGGGATAGTTGAATAAATGAATTGGCAAACTAGAGAAAAAGAATGAAACTATTTGACCTTCAAATTCTTGTTTTAATAAACCAGAGAAGTCTTACAATTCATAACAAGATGTCATGCAGGGCATCTCTGATTTGGCTGCATTAATGTGTCTTGTTATTTCCTGCTTCAGGCAATGACACTGAATAAAATTGGATGAAATAAGCATACACATTTCTTTGTGCCAATTTTCCAGTCAGTCCAGCTCATTTATTTGTATTAACCTAGACTCCGTGTTGGGAAATAATGTGGAACTAGTACTTAACATGTAATTTTAGGCCTACAGTAGGTACAGTAAATCTCCCTGTTAGGTTATTTTTGTCTTGCTTTAAGAGAAACAAGATTTTAGGACTCAGCACTGGACTGAATTACTTAGGATTGGCATTTTTGCAGCACAGACTGATATCCCAAAAAAGAACCTCAAAGGAGAGGATGGAGAAGAAGCGCAAATGATTTTATTTTTTTTGGACCCATCATCAGTTAGCTGTTTTTTCTGTACCACCAGGTGACACTGACAGCAAAAAGACACAATCCTTAGGATTGTGAATATGGATAGATGTGACAGACACACAGAACAATCATTGAGCACCACTACCCTCCTCAGAGAGAGGATCATTAGTGCCTTTCAAGTGAAATTCATCTTATTATCAGCAGCACAAAAATTCATTTCAGTATTTGCAGCCACGGAAGACACTGCCCACTGTAGGTTTTTTCCATGCTGGAAAAGAGTCTAAGAAGTGCCACTGGGTGGAGAAGGTCCTATTCCTTGTGGCCTGCTGGCATATTACTTATGCATTTTTGAGGGAGCATGGTTGTAAAAACTTCAGATCAGTTTTCTTGCTTAATGAAAACAAAGACAGATGTCAATTCATCCACCCTCTGCTACTCCCTCAAGAGATGTATGGAAATTCACTGAAGTGAACAAAAGAGGTTAAAAGTGTTTAAATGCTAAACAAATAACACAGATAATAATTTTTTTTATTCACAAAAGAAGGGCTATTATATTGTAGGCAACATTCAAGTTAAATGCACAAAAAACATTTCCTCCATCTTAAAACCCTCCTCATGCCAGCAGGCAAGCAATTGTTCATCTGGAGAAGGATAAACCAGGCTGCGATGGCTGGGTTTCAATAAAGCTTGCAATGTGAACAGATGGCTTTGATTAATGCGGAAGCTCCAGACAGGATCTCCCTTGATGCCTCTTATTTCCTAAATGAGACATTTGTGTGCAAAAGTATTGTTTGTCAAGTTGTCACCAGTAACTCTAGTAATTAAAGTGAAGGTTCTGTGCATTTACAAAATAAAAAGGCACAGGTTTTCTCTCTCTGGGTGTCTCTCTGACTCGGGTTGAAAATGTTTTTGTCCTAACTTCAGCTTTCTCTAGAATTTAGTTTTTCTCGAACTTATGCCCCTCTCTTTTCCTCTCCTCCGCTCTCCTCTTGTGACTACTCCGTGATTTAGAGCGACCTGCCATTCTATGTACGGCACGCACTTCATCCTATCACCTTGACTAAACCCGAGTGATTCAGAGTGTGTATTAATGTTTCACAAAGACAGAGGGAAAGAGCGAGCGAGAGCGAGACAAAGAGCAAAATCACCACAATAAAACATCTCCAAGGCAAAACGCAGTTCAACGATTTGGAAATATATGCAAAAAATATGCAGAGAATGCAAAAAAAAATTCTTGCATCTATCCTTAAAAATGTGACTTCAGGCCCAGGCGCACTTGTTTAACAGTTCAGGAGTTTGAGATTTTCTCAAATACTTCTCTCTGGTGGGCATCTGTGGGTTTTGAAAGTCAAAGAATGTGGTATCCACTTGCTTATCCTACTCAGTATTATTCCAGAGAGAAATCACACAAAAAAAACAGTTTGCATGAGGGTTTGCTTGGTTGCTGTGATCCATCTTTAAAATATGACCATATTTAAGCTGTTTGTTTATGGGATACTGTATACAGAGGTACATGCAGGAAATAAGTAAAGAAAAGAACAAAAATCTTAAATTATAAAAAAATGTTGGAAACAAAATTCTAACAAATGAACATTTAATACGATTTCTTACAGAAATTCAGTGACACGATGTTACACAATGCCAAACACACAAGTTTGTGTTGTGGCTAGGAGGACTACTGAGTTAAATTAAATTAAATATACGGTGAAGAAAAACAATATGAATCACAGTTTAAATAAATTCATATAAAACAGGTACAAGGTCTCTAAATAAAGATTACACATTACACTAAAACAATACTTTCTGAAAATCCTAAAAACAAAAAACAAAAAAAAACAGCTGCTCGAGTTAAATAAATAATAACTTGGTAAATATGCTGATATCCAGCAGCTGCTTTTTACAGATGTAACCAAATGCCATTTTTCGGGATTGCCTACTTAACATACGGTTGTAATTATTATTAATTATCAACATGTCATGAAAGAATGAGATTAAGAAGAAAAGTAAAACAGTCTTTCAAAGCAAATGTCCTAAAACCTTATTGCCATATAAAAGATTGGCAGAAGCACTTGGCATGTTTTGGGTCTTAGGAGTTCGATACAGTAGTTACAATTTCTATTGTGTTAGTTTGTATGGTCAATTTATTTAGAAGGTCTAAGGATATTTATTTATTCATGAGTGTCTTTACCTGGACAATAATGCACATCAATTTACAACTACATTATAAATAACCTAAATAAGACATTAGCTTACTTATTGCCTGCTATTTTTCATTTCATTTCTATGACCATGTTTTCTGTGGTCATGTTTATGAATATAATATTTTGTCCATACATGATTGGGGTATACATTTTTTTTCATAAAACAAACAGAATATTTCAAATAACACCTTTACTGGAATATGAGCTTATACTGGAAATTCTGTGTGCATGTAAACACACCCGAGCTATGTTTGCAGTTAGAGGTAGCTTACCCAAACTAAATAGGGATAAATTTAGACTCAAGCCATGATATTATACAAAACTACATAATTTGAACTGTCCATGTTTGCCTCTTCATGTCTGAGTGAAGCAGCTACATCCCTTCAGGTTTATTTTGGTCTTGATATAATAAAAATGGGACACAATGGGTCGTGTCTTAGGAGAGCACAGTGAGGACTACGGTTCCTTTGGTCTTTTTCAGGATGTCCACCGCTTCGGCATGAGTCACTTCCTCCAGGCAGTGTCCATTCACAGCAATGATCTGATCTCCACGTTTCAGTCTGCCGTCCTCGATGGCAGCCCCCTGCATAGTACAAAGACAAAGCCACCAGCGTATAAAGATCAGAGATCACACACTGTTTACATCAATACGACAGCACATGCAGTATGTGATGACAAATGCAGATTGAAGAAAAACAAAACAATGAAACAACTGGCTGCGATGGAAGAAAATGCCTTTTATATGATTATAGGTAGCAATTGTTATTTTGTCATTAAGAATTGACCAGCTGCTATAAACCACAAGTCATTTACAGATTATAACTGAACACCATTGTGTGGAAGGCAATGGAAATTTGTCCTTGATGTGACATGCAGACACAGAATAAAAACATACACGTAGAAAAAACACAATCATCTGTCAGTAAGGACCAGCTCATGCCTGTTATTGTACTAGCATGGCTGATGATCTGAAAAAGTTGTTATTATACCAGAGGGAAAGCTGTTCCATGTGATTTACAGACTGCTGTTAAAATTGTCTTTCTAAAAACAAAACGTATGTGTTTCCCCAACGAAAGGAGGCCTGGCGGATGTTTCCTCACCTTGTTGAAGATAGTTTTGATGTAGATCGGCAAGTCTCCGTGAGGGCTGCCAAACCCTCCTACAATGCTGAAGCCCAGGCCCGAGGAGCCTCTCTCCAGAGTGATGGTTTTATACATGCGAGTACTGAGGGGAAGTAAATGCAACACAATGGATGTTTGTTGCTGAGCATGCCGGTGTGCATGCGTTTGTAAACCAGTGTTGCACTGGCTCTGCAGTGAAGTCGTCGTGTGCCTCTATCGAGTGATTAAACCAGCAGGAGACTGTTGGAAACTGATTCTTACCAGAGGTTGTTCTGAAAGCAGGTCTGGCTGCCAGGTTGGCCTGACGACCGAGTGTGCAAGTCCCTGTGATCCTGTGGGCCTGAACCTGCTGCCACCTAGACACACACACACACACACACACACATACGCACGCACACACGCACACACACACACACACACACACACACACACACTATAATATAAAGATAAAGATAAAGTACTATCGAGAATATTTAGGCACATTTAATGTTTATATTCTTATCCAGCAGGGAGACATCTGTTTGCTTCATTCATTCTGCAGCACATGACAATGATCATAACATCATTGAGTCACTCAGGGATTAAATGAAGAGTCAGAAGCAGCTGAGGCTGCCTGAGTCCACAAAGGAATTGTGTAAACTTCTTTGAAAATGCTGGGAGCAAACTACCTGCCAAGTAAAAACTCTGCACATGTGCACCTCAGAGAATTGGCGCTGTTTTGAAGGAATAGTGATTGGATTTGGATTTATGTGCAAAATACTGATAATAAAGAGTCTGCTGAAGCTATCTAAATTTAATTCCTTGTTAAAGACATGTGTTTGAGTTGTGTCTGTGAAATAATGTTTTGGTGAGTTTTAGAAAAGTAAAAATGATCTAGAGGAAGCAGGCTACGATGCATTATTGTCTTTCTCTGATAATACAGAACGTAAACTTGCTGACGTTATCGCACAGAAAACTTACTGTCGAACAGGCATTACATATCAACTACTGTATGCGTCACTGAGATGTATGTATGAGTCACCTGCAGACTGACAGTTCCGGTGGCGTTCTTCAGTAGGGCTCCACCATCGACATGAGTCATCCCCTCAGTGGACACATCATTGATACTGAGGATCCTGTCTCCTGTCTGGATGACACACAGACACAGACACACACAGAGAGAGTGAGAGTGAGAGAGAGAGAGAGAGAGAGAGAGAGAGAGAGAGAGAGAGAGAGAGAGAGAGAGAGAGACACACACACACACACACACACACACACACACACACACACACACACACACACACACACACACACACACACACACACACACACACACACACACACACACACACACACACACACGTTACATTAAATCCCTATAGTCGTATTCTAACCTAACCTATAAGAATTGTATGCTAATCCCAAACTTTACCCTAAACGTCTCTTTCTCAGTTTGTGGGATGTGTTGTATGTAGCACCCCCTTTCCTTTTCAAGCTTTTTATTTGTTTAGGGCTTTTAATAGTCCATACTTCTAGTCTGTTTTTGGTATATCTTTATTTTCTATAATTGCCTCTGTCAAGGAGGTTACGATTTTGATGGTGTTTGTTTGTCTAATTGCAACAGGATTTTAGAAAAAATAACGATGAGCCTGATATTTATGAAACTTGGTGGAAGGCTTTGGCATGGGCCAAAGCAGAACCCATTAAGTTTTGCTTTTGAATGCATCTTGTGGACCTGAATCATGATTGACAGATCCACAAATTATTTGTCAATTACGCTTATATGTGCCATACATTTTACAATCCAGTAGATGGCAGTAAAGTTCAATACTGATGAAATAAAGGCAACTCGAGAAGTACTATCTCAATCCACATTCACAGTAACTCTCTGTGATACATGTGTACTTGCTAAAACAATACAATACACCGAGCAGTTATTATGGAGCACATAAGGGGAACAGGATATAAATTCAGCCGTGGACTTATCTGCTGGGACTGGACAGGCACACAGAGAGGACCAGTCAGGGACAGACAGGACCGGTAAACATTTTATGGATTTTTCTATCCACCAACCCACCTGATACCCAAACTCACTGAGCAATGCCCCTGTGCCACGACATCATTGTGGAGCACTCGGAGACGGTGGAATCATGGAGAAAACTGAAACTGTTTCAGTTGTAATATCACCACAAATGGTAATAAGTTCAGACATACATAGTGTTTGCAGTTGCAGATTTGCATATCATAGAAGAGTAAACTTTTGGCCTTGACAGAGGTCTGCACTCTGAAAGCTCTTCTAGTCAATATATAAAGTATGTTTTGTATGTCTATGATTTTTATTATTGAGTATTTCTGTATTCTTTGCAACCATTTGGAATAAATTTGGGCTCAGGATGTACCGTTTATTGAAACACCTAGACTGGACAAATAGAATGCATTTTTAAACCCCAATGAAGACTTCTTTGTCAAAATATTAGTCTTGATACTAATAAATATTAATCAGAGCCAAGATAATGTAAGATAACTTCAACTCAATCTTTGCAAAACTGTAACCAAGTCATAAATCTACACTTAAGGCCTTGAAAGAAAGGATTGACAGGAGGAGAGTTACCACAATGTGATGAATACATAACACACAAACTGGCTTATATACATGATCAGTCCTCACCTGTAATTGCTGTGTTTTGGCAGCCAGTCCATTGGTATCCATGGTAGCAATAAAAAGAGGTACGTTGCCATGGGGACTGCCCACTCCTCCAGCTACGCTGATGCCCAGGGAGTCACATGGACCCTGTGGTGAGACCACATACATATTATAGACTCTGTCAGACAATGACTGAGAATGACATGGCAGATTTTTTAAATGACATAAACGCCGAATGGTACATAAGCCTGAGGTCCAGTCAGGTGAATAGCTTATTTACGGTACATCTCTAATATGAACTCTGTGACTTGAAGTACAAAAACAAAGTCTCAAAGAGGTCGCAACCATTTTTCAACTTTATACAAATATACAATAAATTATCCTAAACTCAGTTTCTGCGATACAATATGAGACACAAATCAACAACAATTATTAATAATTATTTTAAGATTACCATACCTTTTTTATGATTATTTTTCTGATGTCAAATTCTTGAGATGCTGCAAGAGGAGGAGGGTAAATATGTTTGTTTATTTGGATGTATGAGTAGAAGATTTTAACAGCATCCTTTCCAGTCAGGGTAAATTGATTCATTGAATTATTTCAATCGATATAATAAGTATGCTTAATGCATTTCTTTTGTTTTCAGACAACACCCCTGAACATGTTCCACTTACAGGAGCTCCCAGTTCTGTTATCTGTCTCCCTCTGGTGGCTGAATGAAGCATCACATCCACTTGAGGGTGTCAGGGTGGAACAGTCAGAGTCTTCACTCTGGATAAAACAAAACTTCAAATATTCCTAGGTTCACAAAGTACTATGGTTAAAATAGTGCATGCAGGCATAAGTAAAACTACAACCTACAGTACAGTGAGTGAGCTGTAGAAGTCTCTACTCTAGTGACAATTTAAATCAAAATTAAATCTCTTCTAACATTTTATTTTCATATTTGATTCTCTGTCCTTAATTAGACACAGACAGTCAAGAGAAACAGTCTACCTGACTCCGCTGTGAGTACTCCACTCCAGCTTTAAAGCGAGCCACCTCCAGGGGGACTGCTCCACAGCAACTCTGAGAACAAAGTGACACATCACACTTAATGAAGAAGACATAACAAATGTGCAACATGTTACTTGTTAGTTCAAGGACTTTGTATAAGTAAGACCTGTAGAAGCTTCTGTGCGTGCTCCTGTGATGCTGCACGGACATCCTCCCCATTGATTGACAGAATCTGGTCTCCTAGCAACAACCTGCCATCTGAATACGCTACGCCTCCTCTGATGATATCTGACACAAAGATGCCCGTGTCATTACTGTTGGAAGAAAACAGAGGTCAAAAACGATACCTGTTCCATGCTTATAGAAGAAATTATGTGACCTGTAAGCCTGCCAGTTTGCATAACGTCACACTTGATTCTGCAAATACACGAAGCAACATGTTTATCTTATTTACAATTATGCCTCAAGTGCAGGCTCCTCTTTGTAACTGTTAAGGTAGTTTATATTTTCAGTATTATATTTTAAAAAAATACATTTTAAAATCATCAAAATGGTTATGAAGTGTTTTTAATCTGAAAGGGGCAAAAAGAACATTCATTTTTCAAAATGACCTTAAAGAAAAATGCTTCAGGAATGAAAACACTTCAGAAAAGTATAAATGTTTTAAAAGATAACTCTACCAATTGATGCTACATCAAAAAAGAAGAATCAACTCTAAACATGATAGATTCTGAGGGAATTTGGGGCTTTTTGGTCTGATCATATGTACTTCAAAATATTTTGATACTCTAAAATTCAGAACAAAAATACAGTTTTTCACCAGAAGGACAGATAGGAGAGTTAAACTCACAAAACCAGCCATCCAAACTTGGTTCAGGTCTGAAAAAGCTATACTAAGCCTAATGGGTAAGTTTAGAAAAAAATGCCATTGGTGACTGTTTGATTAAACAACTGACAGAAAACTGGCAAGTTCTTTTTCACAAAAACATCAATATCGTCCTGCTTAAGTCCACCTGTTCTTTGGTTTCATAAACTACATTGACACATCTTGGCAACACGGGCATACCCAATTTCTTCTTTTTAAGTAGTGGCAGCATGCATGGCATATGTTATTTCGCAACCAGAAATAAATTAAATCTTCACAAGGTGCAAGAGTTATCAGGTGGTGTGTTCACCACATCAATCTCCTCAATTGGTTTGTCTTAGCGTTGCTAGGCAAATTCTCAGTGAACCAAATCCTGGCTGGCATTTAGGAGAGACTGAACCTCTGACAATCATTTATTCATTCACGTGTCCACAATTATAATTTGTCTTTGCTAGATCAAGGATTGAAGCACAATATAAGTTAACATTAGATCTAACCTGAAGGCATGTCTGACAGAGTGGACCCACAAACAACCCCCCCCCCCCCCCACACACACACACACACACACACACACACACACACACACACACACACACACACACACACACACACACACACACACACACACACACACACACACACACACAGAGAATACAGATTACTACGTCGGGACCCGGGACATTTCCCAGCTATTTGGCCTGCCAGTAAATGATCAAGGGTGCACACTTGGTAGTTGTAGCATAACTTTACTCCGCTGGTCACTTACTGTAGGTCAACTCTCCTCTCAGCCTGTTCCCGGGGCTTCCCGTTCAAACTAAGGCAGAGGCTGTTTAATACACCTGTAGCGGTGCACAGTTTTGTCATGTCGTCAGTATGTGAAGGTCCCTGTGGAGGGTCAGTGTGGGCCAACTTACAGAGAAGGTAACAGCTACTTTGTTGAGACACCATTATTTTATTTTTTTATTGCAAACATTTTTGTTGTTTGTTGGTACCTTTTTCTACTTGTAAACATATTTTTGCCACCAATCTGCCCTTCTGGGAGACAAGTGCAATAAATTTCACCATCACTCTACCTACGACTACGCCATGTTTTGTGTTATCTGAGGGCTGAGGTTGAACCCGTCACACATGCATTCGTGTTGTAAACATGACAAGTTGGTGGGTTCTCATTTGTTAAAGAGCCTCGTGATTGTACCTCTTCCCCACAGTGGTGAACCCCAGTCCCTCTCCGAGCCGAGGCCGTAGTTCCAGGCTGAAGACGTCCCACAGGTCCTCCTCCCTGTAAGCCTCCTGGTGCCTGAAGATACACAGCCGAACACGCTGGGTGGTGAGCCGCAGCACAGCGATAGCCTCGTCATGAGTGGCCTGCCGCAGGTCTATGCCATTTACCTAAAGTGTAGTGAGTAAGAGAGACAGGACAAAGTTGTGTGATTGGGAAATATTAAACCCTCAGTATATCTTTATAATCATAAAATAGAGGTGCATGGCTTGACTGGACAAAAATAATAGAACGTTTTGACTTTTCATTGATTGAATTTTAGATCAAAAATTCAATTGATCTATATCTTTAATAAAATTGTTTGCTAAATTGAACATAAATGGTGTAGAAATGAGACACAACAGAGCAATACCACCGCAGTTGTCTGCAGAATAGAACTATAATGGAATCCTTGAGTCAGAACAGGTTTGGATGAATAAAAAATGTTTAAGGAAATGTAAGAAATAAAAATAAATCTTATGCACTCATTTTGTAAAATTAACTTATAATAGTATATTTGTGGGTTCAGGTATGTGTGTTTACCTCTATTATCTGGTCTCCAGCCTGCAGTCTTCCATCTCTCTGTGCTGCTCCTCCATCATTCACTTCATGGATTATTACTGCCCCCTGGAGTAAAAATCAGAATCTACTTTTATTATTACAGAACCCTGCAATCAAATACAACCTAACTCAACCTGTGCTGAGGTATTTTGTTGAAAATAATAAATAAAAACAGATACAAACAAATATTGTCTAATTTGATGCTTTCAAGCTGAAATATTGGGAGTCACTAAAGATGGATAAAATCATAAATTTAATTTACACCTTATTCCTGGGGAGAAGTTTTCTATGCACTTCATAAAAAAAAACATAACAAATCATGTTAAATCAAATATTGATGTCAAAAATAAATCATCTGTTCTCACCAACAAAGTGTCACATCCTCCTACAATGCTGAGGCCCAAGCCTACATTTCTTTTACAAATCTCTATGGTGGTTTCTTTTCCAGCAACAACCGGACAGCTCATGGGGTCAGGAGTTGTGGGAGCAGATCCTTGCAAATCAGGCCGCTTCACTGGAGAGGTCTTCATTATATTAAGAGATGAAGAGGAGGAGGAGGAGACCGGATGGATAAGGGAGGTGGCAGGAGAGAGAGAGCAGGGATAGGAGTGTGATGCTGGGAGAGGTAGAGAAGAAGAGGAAGAAGAGAGACACTTGGAACGGCTGATGGAGAGCTTGACAGTGACCCGGTGTTTGAGAATCAAAGTGGACACCTGTATACAAAGAAGACAGGTGGATCATAAATCATTAAATCAACTTGACCTTGAAAAGCATTTTGTACAGTGTGTGTGTGTGTGTGTGTGTGTGTGTGTGTGTGTGTGTGTGTGTGTGTGTGTGTGTGTGTGTGTGTGTGTGTGTACCTTGTCCACTGACATTCCAGCCACAGGTTCATCATCCACTGCTATGATTCTGTCTCCAACCTTTAGCTGCCCATCCTGCATACAGAAACATGAGTACAAAAATGTAAGAAGAGCAAAATGTACAGAAGTGTGTGTGTATAAGAAAGATGGAGAGGAAGTGAGATAAAAAAATAAAATAAAAAAAAACACCCTCTGGACAAATATCTGAGTAACCGCTGCCTGGGGCCGTACATGAAAGCTTATTAAGACATGACGACATCACTTTAAGACATGGCAACTATCATCAGGATATTAATCTGGTTTAAATATTTCTAAAAATAACAATACACACGAGACACCACTTCACAGAGCACAACTGCATAAAAAGTGCAGCTGTAATATGGTGCTCATCGACACTTCTTATTTGTGATAGATTATTGATTGAGTTGCACTCAAAGCATTGAGGCTTGATAGATGTAAACATCTGATGAAACTGAGTGCAACCAATGTGCTAAAATAATGTCTGGAAGTAATTAAGTAATTCCAGAGGTAATGATGTTTACTATGGTGAAGGCTCAAAACCACAAGAGATGGAAGTCTTTATGAGTGAGAAGGAAACCATGCCCTAACATTATTATGAATATTACATTATTATTTATTTATGTATTTTGGACCTTTTTGTGATGGGATGTTACTTAGTAAAGTTGCGAAGAGAGAAACAAATAACATAAAAATGTTTAAAAAAAAAAAAATCACATTAATTTTGCAAGCTAAATGACTCCCTGTGAAGAAAACATATTTATGTTATTGATGAAGACATTAAAGTACAAAATAATAATGCTATTTATGTTGTCACACCTTACTGGCAGTGCCGTGCCGGATCATGGACCTGACCACCGGTCCTTGGTTGGAATCGTCTTCTTCCAGGGAAATGCCAAGACCTGCATGATCCTGGAGGGAGACGTGACATCGAAAGCAGACAACAAACTATAACTCTGAATTCTTACCAATAAGAAGTGATGCTAACAGCAGTGTTGCATACAATTTGTATTTATTATCAAATTTACAGTAATGCTTCAATGTTCCTTGAATACTCCCTCTTGTATCATGATTGTTTTCAGTACAGTAAGTGTCTGTTACCACTCCACCGGCTGCTTGAGATGTTACACTGAGATGTGCAGATACAGGCCTGACAGTGGTTAATACCAACACATACTGAAGGAATTGTACCTGAGGTAGAATAATGCTCTCGATGTCTCTGGATAATCCTACGCACTCTGCAGGGACTGTGTGAGAGTCGACTGTGTCCTCACACTCCGGTTTGAGTCCCTGGACCATCTGACCTAGAGCTGCTTTATTTCTAAAGAAAAGCACACAAAAAAATGATCCCCAAGCACATCATCAACATCTTTATTCTGTTCAATAAAAGTTGAGTGTACAAATGCCACAAGACAGTCATGTTACCTGATGAGAATGATCTTGACTTTAGATGGAGCGTTATTGATGATGGTGGAAGCATTTTGGTGACTGCGGCCGTACAAGATCTGACCATTAATCTAGAAGAAACATAACGTCATATACTGTCTTCTCAGCAATCCTTTCTTTTATGTCCTTTATCTCCACATTAATCTACCTTTCCATTATATTTTTCTGCCCCCTACTTCCCTGATTTAGCCACCAGGTCCTCCTCTCCCACGATTTTCCCTCCACATCTTTATTACATGGTTGCTCATTACAAATATCCAGCCAAGCACCAACCATCCATCAAATGGTAATTTGTATGATAAATCTACTATGTAGGTAATCAACCCTCCCGAGTCATGCCTCCAACTCTTAACCCACAGCTCAGTTTTTTTTCGTGTTTTCATTTTAGACTTTAATATTTTCTGTTACTCTGGAGCTCCAACCCTTCTTGGATCCTCAAATCCTACTCCGTTAATCAGCTCACCTCATCCAAACTCATTGTTTCTTATTGTTCCTGTTCACTCTCCCTCTTACCTCCAGTAGCTCGTCGCCAACCTGTATCCTCCCATCTAAACCAGCAGGCCCTTGAGGGTCTATATCTGCCACGTAGACACTCATGCGGGCCCTGGAGCCGTCCTTGTTACCCGTGAGGCTAATTCCAAGGCCGTGAGCCTCAGGGTCCTTCTCCAGCTCAAGCATCTGGGGCTTTCCAGACAGATTGCTGTAGCGCTGAAGCATCTTTTCTAGGAGAGGCAGGGTAAAGAAACAGGAGGCTGTTAGGAGGAGGATGTAATTGGTAAGGCAAAAAAAAAAGTGTGACATATAACATGTAATGACTGACACATGGAGACGTGTGAAGAAGCATTACACCCCAGAGGAGAATGTATGTGTGTGTTATTGTGTGTGTTGCTGTGCCTTGTCTGGAAGGGCTATCAGTCATGTTGAGGGAAAGGTGAAATATGTCTGTGTTTCTGTATAATGCACATATACAGTATGATTGTATGCGCCTTGTAAGTGCATGCCTGTGGCAAGAGGCGTGTGTGTGCACGCACGTGTACTATTAAAATACAGTAGTGGATACACAGTATATGTGTGTGTGAGTAAATGTGTGTTGGTAAATGCTTGGTAATTAATCTACAGGTGTGCGTGTCTATATCTTTGTGTATTTACTATTGCATTTGCACACAAATATTTGTATCCTACAGATTTACATATGTGTAAATAAGCACAGTCACACACACGCGCACACACACACCCCCTCAAAGGTATACTGGGTTTTTGACCACACATTGTGTCACAGAGTTTTTTTTAATTTTATGAGCGGGTCCCTACTTTGTTTGTTTGTGTGCATGTGCACAAGAACACACACGCATGCACATGAGCACATTACATTCTTGGCAACAGTTTCACACTATGTCATTGATTTACAGATAGCAGTTTAACAATACGCCAACAAGGGCAGTGAAAAAGAAGGCTGCATGCTGGAAAACATGGATGTTAAGTTAACAATGCAGCCTTCAAATTCTGAGGAAAAATCTTTTTTGAGACAGGAAGGAAATATACTCACCCTTGTTGGACCTCAAGGATACACACAATGCATTTCTATGCGTAACACTGAATGTAAACAGAAACTTTGGTTGTTTACAAGAAAACTCCACCGGGCAATAAGTGCACTGAGCAGATCTAACAATAGATCGAATTTTAATAATGGGTTTTCTTTTGCCAGAGAGGAGACAGAAAGTTTCAGTTCTTATTTGAAAACTAAAATCTATTTGTACAAAAAAAGGTTGCTCTCCCACAAAAAAAACGTGATTTTTATTATGTATTCACAATAAAATGTGGGCATGGCAAACTGGCTTTACATGTAAATAACATATAAATAATGATCTCATACAGCTTAAATGATGTTCCAAATTGTCACAATTCAACGTATGCGAGTCTTGACATTTCCTTTCAGCATCACCTTTCTCTCTTTTAATGCATGTCTATGGCAAAAACTCTCTGGCTCCTCGGGGCTAGGGGACCCTTGTGTGTGTCCGCATGACATCTTTATGATGCAGACTTACTCCTTCCAATGTCGTCCCCATCTTCAACCGCCGCTGTGATCGGTGCTGTGACATTTATGGGGTTTCTCCGATCCATTGTATCGGATGTTGGTGAAGGTACCTTGGGAGAAGTGTTGCATTATTGAACAGGCAGTGTTTGAGATGCCTCGGGGGTCCTTCAGGCATGAGTTGGACTACCCCTGAGGCTTGTTCCCTGTGCTTGATGAAGCAGTGGGAAAAACTGATGAACACGATGAATTAATGAACCCAGTTTTAATGTCAGCTAAAAATAACATGAAAGATGACCAGAATCATGCATTATTTTGTAACCAACTTACAAGTGCATGTGAAAATAACTTCAAAAGAATGCACTGTCTATTTAGAGTTATGCATCTCCATCAAAGGGAAAAAAAAACAAAGGGTTTAAACAAACAAGGTAGCTGCAAGGGACTTTGAACTACAAGGGTTCTATCTACAAATATGCACGTTAATTAAGTTTTTGGCTTGATGCAAATGCATCTGCATACCCATGGCATACCCATGGCAACACACATAAACACACACACACACACACACACACCGATGTACCAACCTTAAAGGGGGTGGGAGTGAAGGGGTTTGCAGGGGAGAGACTAAGGAACAGACCACTGAGAGTTTCTGCTTCCTAGGATCATGTGGGGAAACACAGAGATACTATAGTTCTCTATATATTGCTACCAAAACAGGAGTCTACCTCTCCAACAATCCTGTAAAACCTCCTTATTCTTTTTGGACTACAATGTAGGCGTTAATGACTCATCACTCTGTATATAATGTAGAGTATACATAACATTCCCTGTATGCTGCAGTCACACAAAGCCAAACATCAGTAACTGTGTGGGAACAGTAAGGGAGAAAAATGACTTCATAGCACGTCATCTGAAATCCAAAGTTGTGGTCATGACCTTTGAAACACAAAAAGTATTTCCTGCTCTGCAGCTCTGTAGCTCTGCAGGGCAGAATACAGTTTATATTTAAATGCATATGACTCTCTGAACTAGCAAAGCACTGGTAAAGTGTCACCATCTCAAGGCTGGAGTAAATTTTACACCACAATTATCTCTTTGAGACAGAACAGGAGCGTGAAGGTTACAATATTGTGTAGAGCAGTGTTACCTTGCAGCTGTGTGAGTTGGACAGCGGCGTTGGAGTGAGTCTTCCATGGTTAATGAGACTTGGAGACTGTGGGCGAAACACAAGAAGCAGACAAGGCAGATGAATATCTATATGACTGTGAAACATAGGATGTTGATATAACACTTTATATCATATTATCAAAGATACTTTTATTCAATGTGCTTTTTGTCCAGAGGATATTATATTGTAATGGTGCAAACAAAAATGTCTTTGCATTTGCCAGGTATTGAGATTCAGTACCTGAGATCTGTGTTGCCCAGACTGCACCAGGAAGATCACAGAGTCTCCAGGCCTGCGGATCGCCTCCACTGCCTGCTCATGACTGGCATCTCTTAGATCCACACCACACACCTTGTCCAACATAACAGATATTACAATAAATAAGTAGGAGTGGGCGACATGGCCCTAAAATGACATCACAAAATATCTGGGTATTTTTGCAATAATGATATTCTTCATGATATGAAAAAATACTGAAAGATATTTCATTATTAATTTTGATTACATACAATTTCAACAAAAAAAAGTATAGATTTATGTCAGTATAAATGTAACATTATGCCTTCAAATATTTATTAAAAACTAAACAGAAATGATCTCTTAGTTCTTTAGTTTGTAAAGTGAGATTCAGATCCTGTATAAAGCATTGAGGGAGGACTCGGCGGTACAGCGGTGCAGGAGAGCTGCTGCTCTGCCAGGACGACTACCAAGATCACTTGCAGAGCTTATACTTACTTCCTCACCAGTGTCAGCAGATTCAGCAATGTTCTGGCGTGATTTTCCTGAAGTTTAGTCACAATGGTTGCCCATTATTAATGTAGTTTTGGGCTTTTGTTGCACTTTTAGTTTGTAACGAGTTGATTCGTTCACCTGAACGTCTGCATTGCTCCGTGTGTGGAGCTCTGTGTGTGTGAAGTGGGGCGGAGCTGCCCCGTGTGAAACACAGAGAGGACAGAGGGGGGCACTGAGGAGAAATAGTGCGTCCGTCAATTAAACTCACACTGAGCTGAAAACCTGTAGAATACAGAGGCTTACAGTCATGCTTGTTGCTTGATAAGCTGCAAACGTATGTCATTACGTCAACAGGTCTGAAAATTGCCTTTATCACGATATCATTTTTTTATATCGTCTAAAAAAATTATACTGGTATTATCGTGAACAATATGATATGGCACACCCCTGATACACTTAAATACTTTTTTTTTGTCTTGAAACATAATTGTGTAGATCAGTTGTGTTTTTGAATAATTGATAGTGTAAACATAAATAGCCTTAAAATAGCCATCCTCATTAATTTGCAACACTGCCAGTAATGAGCCTAATTCAGAGACAGCTACAGAGAAATGATATGGCAACATTTTTGACAGTTGACAATTTTCTTTTGTGTTGCAGTAATGTAAACACAGCTCAACCTTAATACAGTACAATGGCATGTTTTTCCAATCATCAGCTGCCCAGTTCTGGTGAGTCTGTGCCCACTGCAGCGTCAGATTTCTGTTCTTGGCCGACGAGAGTGGAACCTGACATGGTTTTCTGCTGTTGTCGCCCATCTGGCTCAAGGTACGACATGTTGTGCATTCTGATCCTGCTGTTCTGCTCATCACAGTAGTAAAGAATGGTTATCTGAGTTACCGGAGCCTTTCTGTAAGCTCCAATCAACCTGGCCATTCTCCCTGGACTTTTCTCATCAACAAAGCATCTTGGGGAGCAGAATTACTGCTCACTGGATTGTTTTTGTTTTTCATACTATTCTTGGAGATCAGCAGTTTCAGAAATACCAGAAACACAGGCATTATTACTCCATGCCATAGTCTAAGTCACTGTGATCACATTTTTCCCAATCCTGATGTTTCATGTGAACATTAACTGAAGCTCCTGACCTGTATCAGCATGATTTTATGCATTGCACTTCTGCCACCGGATTGACTGATTGGATAACAGCATGAATAACCAAGTGTGTGCTGTGTGTGATAGAGGGGGCTGTAGCTGCATTTTATTGTTGCAGTGCTGCATTGTATAATGACAATGAAACTCAACCTTTAACTTATAATAGATCATGTGTTGGAGTGAATAACAGTTTCTGGGTATTTAGACATCAAAATTGTTCATTACTGTATCATATTATCACCAAATCATCATCCTTCAATATGACAGAGACCACAAACAATGCCAAATTGCTGCCACGACACACATACACACCGTGTAATGTATGTGTACACGCTCATGCAGCAATCGCACACAATCCCTCTTTCACTTCTCAGTCTCTTTGCCGCTCACAGAAACTCATATGTTCATGCACATACACACAATTGTTTCCTGCAAGGACTAATACGCGTGTCTCCTTCTCTGTCTCTACAACGCATAAACACACACATCAGGTCCATACACATACACAAACCTCCAGTATCCTGTCTCCAGTCCGGAGGGTGCCATTATATGCTGCCGGGCTGTCGGGGCTGATGTGCTTGATGAAGACTCCCCTCATCATCTCTCCACTGCTCAGTCGTCGGCCCATACCTCTGCCTCCCATTATGCTGATACCCAGAGACTGGCCTGGTGCTCGAGTCAGCCGCACACTGGAACACAAAGCAGGATACAGGGAACATCCTCACATATTGTAGAGCTGGAGATCCTTCTAACAGCACAGCTCTAAGATGATAAATACATGTCTTCTGTATGCCTCATGAAGACCTACTCAGTTTAAAAATTCACTTAAAATTACTGCAAGAGTGCACAAGAAGGAAGATTAATCTAGTAAGATTTTTTTCCTTTCAGTCTCCCACTATCCGCAGCCCTAAGCAGCGGATACAGCTTCAGAGATTAAGTCAAAACAATAGAATATTATACCTGCCAAGGAGACACACAAAAGCCGTTTTTTGCATGCAGTGCATCGTATGTGATTTATCCGAGTGGGATGCAGTCATTAATGTGATAAATACAGGCTCAGAAAGTAGTCTCTGAACCTCAGAAATGTGAGTGTGTTGAGTCCGCTGTGCTGCTTCATTCCTTCTGTGAACATAACTTGAACACACTTGAATTCTGCTAAGCCTTCTTTGGTACACAGATAAAGGGCATAGTGGGTAGAGTAATTAAAAATAACAGCAGTTAATATTACATATAAATAAAATCTAATGATTATTAGTAGATATTAGATTGTTGCTGACATTACTAATTCACTAACCTTTTCGGTTGATCCCAAGAAACTGTAGTGTGAGCATGAAGCTCTTCATCTCCGATGTCGTTACCATCAACCTTGATCTCCACTCCCGGATTTGGTACTTCCCCATCCGCGTTAATCTTGTCCCTTTTGTCCTCCACAATGTCTCCGTCTTTTCTCTCTCCCTTATTCTTGAGAGGTAGGAACTTTGGAATCTGCCAACTGATGGTGATAAAACATGTAGGAAGAAATAATACAGATTTAACTTTCGATGTTGAATGGAAAACATCTCAACATTAAAATCCCCAAAATATGCATTCAGGTACAGTAACCATACGGTAACTGAACAAAACAATATGAAGCAAAAAGTAAAAAAAAGAAAAAAAAAGAGTTGATTAATGATTAAGTCTATTTACAGAAAATTAATTGGCACAAATTTTGATAATCTATTGCTAACGTTAATTACCCAGCAATAATGCCAAACATTCTTTCAATAACATCACACAAGCAGAATTGCTGTGGATAACAAGGTATATAGGAGTACTTTGTAATTTTTTTCAAGCCCTGACATATGGTGACATATGGCCAACTTATACTTGTTGGCCTTGAGAAGATACACTGATTTAGGTGCAAATGGCCCTGAAAATACATATTTTCTGCCAGCGAGGTCACACCAAATATCTTCACTAGCGTATGTGTGCATGTTAACACATACACCATATACACTATTTCTGTATATATACACTGTGTGTGAGTGTGGAAGAAAGAGCTAGAGGAGAAGAGAATTTTTCATGAATATGTTTAACGGTGGAGGGCTGTAATAAGCCCATGGATGTGAGTGATAGTGGTGCTATCTGCACAGCAGGAGCCTATAGCCAGTTAAGTTACAGAAGAGGGCAGAACAAATGGCTCCACTAGGGCTGAGAGAAAGTGGCCAGGAGAGGAGGATAGGAGCCAGGCAGGAAGGAGGAGGAAAATGAGGTGAAGAGAAAAAGACCAGCGCAAGATGACTGAGTGTGAGAGAGATATGAAAGACAGATGTAGGCACACACACAGAAAGAGGCAAAGACAATGCAGTGAAAGATAAGAGCGAAGAAAAGGCTGCAAAGAGAAATGGAAGTGAGGGAGGGAGGAGAGAGGCAGTGGCACAAAGATGGAGTGAAAGCCGGGACAGACAGAAGCGAAACAATTCATTTTCGCTGACAGTCAGCACTGAGATCCATAAGCGAACAGCTAAATATAACTCAGAGATTCAACATTGAGAGAAGCTTTTGCCTTTACCAGAGAGAAGAATGGAGAGGAGAAAATATGGACTGGAAGAGACTCACACTGAGCTGGTTGCATACAGAAACAGATTGTTTCTCATGGATACGCTTAATTAAAGTGTCAGATAATAACTCAGATCATTAGTATGACTTAAGATGCTGGGTAACTGAGTGATATGTTACAGTAAAAAAAAACATAGCTGCTAAAAAAAATAAATCAAAAGCCTATGGTTAACATATTAAAGAAAGAATGTAGAGCTATTTCATGAGACTGAATTCTCTGCAGCAAACATATCAACTTGTAATAAAGCTGGAGCCTTGAATTCTAATAAACCCTCAGACAGGTTTATCTTGCACTCTTGGGCCTGAGTAGGGATTAGGTGGCCATAAATAATAGGCTGAGACCTCTGGATCTTATATTACCTTGAGTGTGAGGCTGGGGTGATGGTGGGGACTGCAGCTGGGCCTCTGAACGGAGCTTTGAATGAAGCAGAGGCTCTGACTGTGGCTGGATCTGGAGTGGTGACCTTAAATTTGACTGAGGCAGACGATTTGAGCGTGGATGAAATCGGGGGACTGGAGGATCTGGCTGGGTCTGACACAGACTCTGGAGAAGGAGTTGATTGGGTGGGTGAAGTAGAGGCACCTTCTGTTACGACCGATGCCAGAGGGGGCAAACACAGACGCACTCGGTGTTCATCCACTTGATGAGCTGGGACGTAGGTTATACTGTAGGTGGAGGACGAGGGATGTGGGAAAAGAAGTGTGGGGGTGGGTTTAAAACATTTGAAATATTAATCACTTCAGTTTTTCCATCACTCTGCTTTCACAGCTGCACATTTATTTTACTTTCACCCCCAAACAATGAGTAATAGGATGACAAGGAATGAGAAAAATGACCAGGTGCCAGTGAATGATTTCTATATAGGACAAATGGATCTGTAGATCTGCAGTGAATACGAGAATAATGGCATGTTATGGTTTAAAGGAATGGTAACTTTGGGAAATGACTTCTATTCACCGTCTTATCAAGATAAGATGAAAAGATGAATAACACTCTCATGTCAGTACAGTGAATTTGAAGCTGCCAACAGCTGGTTGCTTAGCTAAGCATTAAAACTGCGCACAGGGGGAAACAGGTAGCATGGGTCTGTCTTAAAGCACTGAAGCTGACTAATTAAAATTGTTATCTTGTTTGTTTAGTTTCGTACAGAAACAAAGTCTAAAACTAAAAAGTTGTGGTTTTATGGGCTTTTGTATATGGGTCTTTTTCTGTGGTGACTTACAGGAGTATTTAGTGACAGTGGTTGAGTAAGAGTGGTTATCAGTCTTCTCAACTGAAAGCAAGTCTTCTCAAGAAAGCAAAAAAGTGTTTTGGAAAAATGCTAAAACTTTAAGCTTTATCTGTTAATTAGTGAATTTCACTTTGTTGACCATTTAGATAAAAAAAAATCTTAAGATAGAGATGAAAAAATAAATAAATCCAATGATCAATTAGCAACTGCTAATTTATTTGTTTTTGTACCTCATGTCCAAAACACAGAAAAACACCCGTACCATTTATTGCGGCTGCTGTGCAAAACTTGCATAACCAAATGTTATTAGGTGCTTTGAGAGTATTGATGTGTTCCACTCCATCAAGAATAATGGAAATAAGATGCATTTTGGATTCAAAGAATATGTGAGAGTTTGAATTTTGAATGAGCCCGGATCTATCCCAGCTAGGGTGTAAAAGATCATCCAAAAACATGCACCTCAGGTCAGGTTACCTGGCGCCGCGCTAGTGGCAGCCTGCTGCAGAGCTGAGAGCCCCCCTGCTGTAGTGAAGAAATTTCCCCTCGGGGATTAATAAAGTGTATAAAATCAAAATCAAAAAAAAAATCAAAATCAAAAGATTTCAAGGACATTATTAAAGCCACCTCCATTTCTATTTTTGTTGTCACATTGTATGACGCTACTAACAGATATGCTGTTTGAAAGTGCCAATTTCTCTGTTTCATTCAGGGTAGTAGATTGAATGTGGAGGTCTTCTGCACTAAGCTGTTGTGACTGAGCCATGTGGACAGCCTGTCTTGTCTCAAAAGAGGCAGTTTGATCGTGACAAGCCCTCAACACTCTATGTGGCTTATTCTGAGGCTGCCAAAGCAACTCGGCTGCCTCCACTCGCTCTTAGTTTGTCTGAAGTGCTGTCAGGAGGAGGCAAAGTGAGCATGTGTGCGCGGATGAGTGTTGTGTTGTGTTGTGTTGTGGTGTGTGCGTGCATGTGACAGCGAAAGACAAAATGCATGTGTGTGTGTGTGTGTGTGTGTGTGTGTGTGTGTGTGTGTGTGTGTGTGTGTGTGTGTGTGTGTGTGTTTATCTGTGTGTCTGTGTGCATGCATCTATGAGAGGCTCTTTAAAACACTCCTTTATTCAGAAGCACACTGTTCAAGGTGAGATGAGTGATGAATAATTCAGAGATATTTCCCATAGCAGGAAAAAGGTGTTTTTGGAGGTTAGATCATTGAAAGGCTCTGTATGTGTGTGTTAATGTGTGTGCCTGTAAAAGCAAGAGTGAGAGGAAGAGACACTGAGGTTGAGAGAAAGTGAGTGGGTGTTTTGCAGGGCAGCAGGGTGGTGAAGGTGGAGCACATCTCAAATCAGCCAAACAAGCACTGTCAATGTGCAGCCATAACTGCTGATGTTAGAACAAGTAATAATTTACCCAATTTACCCTCAGGCAATCTTTAAAATTTCATCATCTAATCTAATCTAACGCATCTGCAGTGCCTCAGTCAGCAGCGTCAAAAACAAGGCAGTAATGGAGATCCAAAGCGGGGCAAGATCATTTATAGGTGATGATGCAGTGGAAGTCATGTTTGTGACTGCGTAGAGCACATATTTATATTTATGATGTACATATACTCACTCATTCGAGTCACACAGGCTGTCAAGCTCTGCATGGGTAGATCTAAAAAATGTGAGTGGTATTCAATTACTTTCTCAGCGCTTGATTGTTCTCTGCATTCCCAAAAGACCTTTTTACATTCGCTCTAAACTAACAATTCTGTCTTTCTTGTATTTCCAGCAAAGACGTGTTTAAACTATGACATGACAGCAAGAGCACATGAATGTAATACAAATAACTGACTGCAATCTATTTCAAATGTGCCACACATGTCTAACTTTAACACCCTGGGGTCTCTACAGTCAGGAACGATTGGAAAAGCATTCAGTTGATACTTTTGGTTGTTACCTGAGACCTTCAGCTACAAGTTTGAAGAAACGAAACACACCTACATAGTTTTTTGGGGTGTTGAAAACTTAATAAAATATTATAAATTCAAATTGCTTTTTTTTATTTTTCAACTAGTTGTAATGTCATGCGGCATTGGAGCAGCACACATTCAAATAGCTCAGGGTCTGACGACAAAAATGATTTCAGTTACTTACTTTTAGGCCCTTGAATACCCCAGAGGCATGCAGGGCCTTGTTTTGTCTCATTAATTAGAGTTTTCAATATTTTCTGGTAAGACCATTTAGGTTCCCAAAGTTATTACGACCACTGAATTTAGAAATAGCCAGGATACCTGGTTATGTGTTACTTTTTTTTGCCCCACAATATAAGCTACATTACTGGCCTACCATGCATGATTACACAAAATGCTAGTAACAGCAATAGTCAAAACATATTATACAAAGATATAAGGACAATGATACTACACAATTTATTTTATTATTATTTTGTTAATATGTTTCTGTAGTCACTTCTCTCTGCCTTTGTAGAACAGAATGGTTACACTTTTACATCATAGGACTTAATTTCATAGCAGATAATTTGGCTTGTCATAGGCCCATAAGTACCAATGGCATTAACGATGGCTCCATTCTCTATAAGTGTCCCAGTAAGCTATGTTACTGTTACAGCGAGTACTCGTCTACCAGGACCACAAACCGACAGCTAGATAGAATGCAATCATTTCAATATTTACACCTCTGATTTTCCTAGTGTGACATGTCAACATGTCTGCAGTTAAAGAAAGGCCTAAGGACACAACTCACAATAATTCTTTACTTTATTTTCTTCTTTTTTTTGGAAACCTTTGGAAATATGAATATTTGCTAAAAAAAAAAAATACCCAAATATTTGCTAAAAAAAAATACCCAAATATTTACTGTGGTGACTGTTGTTGATGATGTCATTTTGCATACCACAGCAACATGACATCATACTCACTTTCTATGACAATTAAGGAATCTAAAGTTTCAAGCAACACTTAACCCACTGTAAAGAGAGTGAAGTGACAGTGTTGCACACCTAACCACCCAGTTTCACGGCATGGGGGTCAAGGATTATTGAGAGCAGGCGATCCAGATGAAAAAAATGGAGTGCTTTCAATGAGTTCTGTGTGCTACACCATGATGTAAGAATAGGTAGTTTTTTTTCAACGCAGGACTTTACATATATTGTAATGCTGCAGGGCAGTGACTGTCTCACCTTATCTCTGGCCCTATGACAGAGTGTCTGCGGAGCATGGACCTGGCCTTGGCGTTGCTCAGATTAGAGGTAGGTTCTCCGTTCATGGCCAAGATGGTGTCCCCCACCCCCAGCCTGCCATCCTGGCTAACAGAGCCCCCCTGGACCACACTGCGCACCAGCATGCCTGAGCCGTCCTTGATAGCACTCACCGACATCCCTGCCAACACGCACACAGACACATACAAGCGCAGGTGAGTGGAGGGTTGGCTTAGGATGCTTTGAATGCATGCCAAACAGGCAGTCGCCCAAACAAACACCTGACAGAGGCATAATCGGCATAATCAAGACAGACACTAGGCAGATTAGCACACAAACATGGCTGAACATGCTTGACATTTACACAGAATCATCCTTCACAGTCACACTCACATAAGGTGCAGAAGCACAGTCACACACCCATAGAGGGCAGAGGTGACTACACATGCCAGTCGGACAAACACCTGACTTTGGCATTATCACTTTGGACACAAGGTGGATTACACAAATACTTAATTAATGCAAATAGGCAGAAAGCAGGTAAATCATGCATACATGCACACCTCATGAACACACATGCACACATTGCAGAGAGGGAAGGCTGCCACCAATGAGGTAGTCTGGTCTACGGTGCTGGCGTACTACATTGCCCTCTAATGACAACGCACATCCACAACACTATGGTTGTACATAATTTGAAGTTGGTCAAAGAAATGACTTTGTGCTTTTTTTTGATCATATAAATAGTTTATTGTTTTTTGTTATCACATTCAAATTACAATACAATCATAGTGCATGGAATACAATCAACTGGAGACACAGCTACTGACGCTGACAAGTCAAACAGGAGACACACATTTCAAAAGACATTAAAGGAGTTCTGAAGACGTTGTGCTAAATGTTTCAAAATCCAAAGGTGTTGAAATACTATAACACGGCATCAAAATACATTTTACTATTACAAACTGGTGCAAGTATGTTTAAGAATAAATTATGGTAAAATCTCACATGAAAATTTCTATATGAAAGTCTATTTGGACTGACCTCAACAAAACTTTTTTAGAGTACCACAGACTTAACCAAGCGCAACAGGTTCACACCAATTAAGAATAAGCAAAGACTAAATAGGCTGCTTACAGTCGTGTTTTAAATGAGCAAGGCAAGAAAAAAAGACCTCATTTTAGTCCATCAAACCATTTTCTTTAACAACCTGCTCTAAATGCCATCCAGATTGTGTAGTACAAACCAACCACACACTGTGCATACATATCTCATCTCCAAAATTGGACATAGTAATGGGTAGTGGTGTACATGGCACCTAATAATTGGAAGAAGGTAAAGCAGCACAAATAATGATTGTACTGTATTACTATTGTGAAGAAAAAGTGCCCCATATTCAAGTCTTATGGATACTCTGCTTGTGCTGAAGCTTTTGCCTCAGATCAAATATATTTAAAATTCACAAAAACAAACAAAAAAAAATCTGTAAATCCTCCACATTTGGATTTCCAGAAGACCACGCTTCATTAGATATCTCGGCAACGGGGCCTACACTATTCTAAACAGATGAAAACCAAAGAATGCAGTGATACACAGACTTTGGGTTATGACCTTGATTTTCTCTACTTACATAACTTTAAACTTTCACAACCACAAGAAGTCTGGTGCCTTATTAGAATACAAATGAGTTTGTTTTCTTATGCTTGCATAGTTCCCTTAGATAAAAGTGCTGGATCGCCTTGCACCCTGTTGTTTACTTGTCATGTTTGAAAAGCCAAACATCAGACTTGATCTTGGAGCAGCTAAGACAAAAACTCTCAACATTGGAGTATAAAAAATATATATGTAGATATAAATTAATATATACTCATTGGTTTTAATGTTATTTCTTGATATTCCTTCACAGAACATTAACCATTCATTCACCCCCTTACAAGCTTCTCCCACACACACACACACACACACACAGTACACACACACAGATATCATCTCCTCCCTCACGTACGAGGAGCAAATCACTTCACCACTCCTCTTCAGGGCAGTCGTCATCATCATCACCACCTCCTATTAGTGTCATTATCCCCATGCCTGCGACGTACACACACCAAGACACCATCACCATGAGAAAGACGGAGAACATACCAAGGCTACGGTTGCCCCGGACAACAGTGATTGTCCTCTCAAAGCTGGTGCGGGGGGGCAGAGGTGGGGCTTCCTGCCTATCGTCATCTTCCATGATGCTGAAGCGATGACGAAGCTGGTTTTCCTAAGAGAGAAACAACAAGGGGCATGAATGAGTAAGAGCATTAAAAGGAGTGGTGACAAATGCATAAAAGAAGAGGAAGAATTAACAGTCACGCTAGTGGCTTGGTGAAGCAGCACAGTGGTGCCTTAAGCTACTTGTTAAAATCGGAAGGATAAGAGGCCCATAGCGGCAATGTTAACGTGCTAATATTTAGCATGGTCACCGTCTTAGTTTAGCATTCCAACATCTGGCAATTAGTAATAAACACAAAGTACAGATAAGGCTGATAGAAATGTCAGGAGTTTTGCAGATGTTTAGCTAGATAGCCAAATTGTTGGACAAATGTTACATTTGACCTGGGAACAATTAGGGCTGCACGATTCTGGATAAAATGAGCATCAACATTTAAAAAAAAAAATGACCCTCAGAAAATTGAGGGTCACAATTCTCATATGATTTTTTTTCAATATAAATATTTATTTATTTAATTTACCCAAAACAGAAAAGTACAAAAATTATATGATGGCGCCTGAGGTAGGATATAAAATATTATAGTCAAATTATAATAATAATATAAGTTTTTAGATTAATCAGGGAAACCTTGACATTTTTTATCAATCTTTTCAAAGAAGGACTACTACTGATGACTTAAATGTTTAAAAACAACAGACTTCAGAAGATTAATCATCAAGATTATATCATATTTAAACAGCAGGGGAATCATTACAATGTCTGTAGTAGTCTGCAGCAGAATCGTTGTCATTTAAAAATAAGATCGCATAGAGGTCTGAATCGAGATTGTGATTTTATTACAATTAATTGTGCAGCCATAACAACAATGTAATAATTAAGTTAGGAACCCAAGTTAAAATCCTATTGGGACCACAAATATCTGCTGCAAATTTTGCGGCAATATATTAGGATATTTGACTGGATAAGAGACAGCCGACCTGCTGATGATGCTAGAGGAATACTCAGAGGATCATCAAAATCATTTGAATTCATCGCTGGACTTTACGCATCTGTAGCAACCTCTGCAGCCACCAGACTTCTTGTGTGACACAAAAATCATTTCAAACAACTCTTAACTCTACAGGATTAAGGCCTTTGGAGTAATTCTGAAACGTAAAATCGGCAGAAAGGAAGACTTCTTATGTCCCCCCACCCCCGGGCACTTCACAGAGAAGAAGGGCAACAAGGAGATCTTCTTTGAATCTTCACGCAGAGTACAAGCAGCACTGAAGTTCTGAAGCTACCTTTGCAACAAGCCTGTCTTTGATGAGAACACTTGCTCAGAGTCTCTTTGTGTGTGTGTGTGTGTGTGTGTGTGTGTGTGTGTGTGTGTGTGTGTGTGTGTGTGTGTGTGTGTGTGTGTGTGTGTGTGTGAGAGAGACATTTGAGTCAGAACTGTTTATCCTTGTGCTAGACCATGTGCCAATGTCATACAAGCAGTAAGCTCTTTTTGTTGAAAGGCAATTGTTGGTAATTAAGCAAAAGTGAGAACAAAAGGCAGCCTCAATGGGACTGAGTCGCGGCCACAATGCAGGAACAAGTCTTTGACACCGAGCACTTTCTCTATTGCTGACCCAGTGATACTGATACAGCCGGCCCTAAGCTCCCCACTGCGGAATGTGAACGAAGAGAACAGACATTGACCTGGCAATCTCCTGTACACAGCTAAAATGGCTACCTACAGACTCTCAGGTTTTCATGGTAAATTGCAATGCTTTCAGGATACTGCAGTGTTACTGTAAGTGTCACTGCAAAGATGTTTCCTGCACACTCACAATCCTGGTAGATGATTGTATAACAAGCTCATTTATCATAAGTTCAAGAACCTAATATTACATTTGAGCTTGTGAATTATGCAAAATGGAAATAATGTTAATTATTACAGATGTATCTTCTGCACATAGTATACAAAAAACCCTGAGCAGTAAAAATAAATAAATAAATGGACAAACTCAAGCAATACCAACTTACCTTCTTTTTTTTAATGTTTACAAAATTCTGCAGTAGACCCGAACTCCAATTCTGATGTTGGTGTGTTTTAAGCTATGTGTTATATGTTATAAGAGATAGACCATGCCCTTTTCTCTCATGTGAACCACAGTTCAATTATTTTTCAATCAACAAAAACAAATAACTGAGCAGAAAGAATTTGCCAAAAGCTGCCCAACAATACAAATAGTCTTTTGTTACTGGTTCTAATTTAGTGTCGTATGATTTACCGTGTAACGCGGCTGGTTGAAGTTGTTGTCCTCGAAGTTGCAAGCGGTGGTGTTGATGTTAGCCTCAGCTGCATCAACTAGCAGGCTGACCTGAGTGTGGCTTTCAGTGTCATCACATGAAGCCTGTGTGCTCCTCTCTGAGATGGGAGTTAAGCCGCCACACAGTTCCAGCTGAGAAAACAATATTCCAAAATTTTAATTTCTAAACAATTATCAGTGTACTTCAAAAGTGAGTAAATTCACATTGAAGCAAACAGGCTAAAGAAAGTGACTGTAAATTAGACACCTGTACTCCTCTCCCCTTCCCATCTGTAGTGTGGTTGAGCATTGTGTTCATCTCTCAGCTGCATTAAAAATTCAGAAGGACTGTAACTGGATTCTCTGGTCCTTGTTACTAAGCCACAGTCCACAACAAAAAGAAGGAGGAATACTGTACTTTCAAGAGAAAACATACATTTAAGTAATTATCTGGCATATCTGAGGAAATACTAATTTGTTTTTTGTTGTAGTGTTAGTTTGACAAGGATTCAATGAAGTCGTAAAAAAATAAAAACAAGATCTCTCTTTTTAATTTACGGATTGATATTACAGTATCAGTTACAGTCCTTGAAAATGGATGTTTCAGAATACATTAAATTGTTTTTTAGTAGCCTATAGATGTCCTTGTATTTATTCCAATCGTGATGAAGTCTTTTTTTTTTTTTACTTGTTTAGGCAATTGTTTACGACGCATGGCTGTGTTGCATTTGACACTACCCATGTCAAAACTGAGAATGCTGTAGTGTTCACAGGTTCTTTTCTAAACTTGTTCATGCAATAACCCTTTAATGGAAATGACGTGTAATCACCGAACTTTTGTTGTGTTGAGCTTGTTTTTTGCTGCCTGTATTTTAAATGTAGTCTATGTAACCTGTGTTTCTAATCATATAAAATATCCAACACCCTGTATGTCATTATTGTAAGATGATACACTGCTGAATCGTTTTAGATGTTTACTGGAGATTAATATAGCAATATCAAATCACATATACACATGATAGAGGATTTTGTGTATCTTGCTCTATTCCTGTGTTTCTTTTTTGTTAAAGGTTTTGTCTCAAAAAAGAAACAAAATTTGCCCGCATCTCACACTAACATTGACACATATTTATTATAAAAGTGAGGAAAGGGTTTAAAGGCCTGTGGTTAAGATGCAAACTATGAGATATAGTTGTATATCCCCATTAAGTCAGGGACCTTTATTGCATGCAATTCCCATCTCTAAAAAAATAAAAAATAATTTATTTTCACCTACGGGTAAGGGTTTGGCAACACCAATGTGGACTGGACCATAGCCGGTGGACTTCAGGACATGCACAGCATAATCCAGGCTGGAGCCTTCAAGGTCAGATTCATTGACAAACATGAGACGGTCACCAGGGAGCAGGCGACCATCTCGATCTGCGACACCTCCAGGCACCAAGGACCGGATTACCAGCACTGTTTTAGTGGCATCTTCTGGATCCTAAAATTAAACATTCAGATGGTGAGAATGGTTTACAGAAAATAGACATGATACAGTTGAAATAAGATAAATACATTGTGATGTAAAATAAGAGATGAATGCAAATTTACAATGCGATAAAAGGATCCAATTAACACATGAAGAACAAATGGATCAGTCGGTTACAAAGGCACCCAGCAACAGTTATTTTGTCAATACGGTTAGAGAGTTTTAACATTGATTTTAACTAAAAAGTGGATCAAAAATCGGTTTTAATCTCAAATTTTTTAACAGAAATTGAACTTTCCAATCTCAGTGGTTTAGTGTATAAATATAGGAAGTACAAGAAGTCTCCCTGTAGAATACAAAAGTCAAATTCTCCATTTTCTTAGTGTTCACTCTATCCAACCCAGCATTGATATTCTTAGACCGCAGCCTTTTTCAGTCTGTTCTAATTGTAGTAAGGCTCAGGGGCATGTCTCTGACCTGGTAGTCCAGGATACTGAAGCCCAGTCCAGACTCGCCTTTCTCCAGCTCGACCACCTGAGTCTCTCTCTCCCACATGGCCAGAGGAGGTGACATGGGCGGCACACCACGCTTGGTGATGTCCTCAGCAGTAGGACAGGGAATGACACAGCCCTGGTCCAACTGGGATGAGCAGAGGAAAGAGAGGACAAAGAAAGTACACTGATTTACAAGAGATGATCATGTCAGTGGAATTGTTAATGCAGATAATACATCTAATGAGAGTTATACTGTTTTGAAGTTCATCCCATCCTCAGTTTGTTCCTTCACCTTATCATTGAACTCAGCCAGTAGCTCTTTCAGCGTGAGACAGGAATAATCATCTTCCTCTTCACTGTCGGGAACTGAAGGGGGTACAATGCGAGAGCATACAAGGTATACATGCACTGGCAGCTCCTTCAGAATATTGACCACTTCCTTGTGTGTCTCTCCGATGAGAGGGATCCCGTTCACCTGCCAGGAAAATACATAATAAATAAACATTGTTTCTAAAATAGACATTTATTTGGTAATTGATTAGCTGAGTCATGCTTGCAGCTTTTTTAAAAAAAAAAAAAAAAAAACGTGATAAATACACATCTGTGCTGTTAAAAAAAGGGTTAAAAGGTGTGAAATCTTTTCCACATTAAAATAACTATATTTGGTGTACTGTATATTGTCTTACATTTGTGTATTTCTGTAACTCTGTTTGTGTGTAGGAGAATTCATGACTAAAATATGCCAGACAGTCCTTTTCAGTGTTATTTCAGTTTAGGGTATCATGGAGCAATTAGTGGCCACAGTGCATCGAGTCACAGCAGAGGCAATTAAAGTTGAAAGCGTAAACTAAATGGAGTGAAGCTCATTTAAAAACAGAGCTGAACAATGGCTTTACCACGCTGATGTCATCTGAAGGAGATCAAAGTGTTGAGCCGCGACACACATGGTTTGCTTGTCCCATCAAACATACGTAGGACTCAAGCCAGTTTGCAGTGTGTTCTATATGGCAAGTGAAACTACTGTAATTTGCCCAGGAGTTCAGCAGACGGCTCAACATAATGAGTGAAACATGTGGGTGTGTGAACTTGTCCAATGCGAGGGGGAGGAGGGCAGGCTCTTCCTGCCAGCACACACACTCATGCACAGAGGCACATACTCGCATCCACCTTTCCAATGACTTGCATACAGTTGGTAAGCAAAAGCACTGAACGACCTGCATATTGTATCTTATATTACATATATTGTAGGGTTTAAAGGTCCCATATTGTATAAATCCAGATTATAATCTCTTTTTTGATTGTAAAGCAGGTGTAGGTGTTTTATAAATACTGTAAAAGTGGCAAAATGCTCAGTCCGATGAGAAATGCTCACAACATGTATTCAGCAACTGTGTCATTTGAACTTCTGTAAGTTTGTGATGTCACAAACACACGCTAGTGTCACCAGTTTGCCTTCAGCACAGCCCACTGTCCAACCTTTAGTGTGGAAGAAAACACCAAGAAATTATGCTTTTGCAAAGCTTCAGGTGGTTTAAAACCACATAAATATATTTTTGTAAATAAAATGCTGCAAAAGTGTAAAATAAGTAAAATATCTGGTATCTGTTCTCTAATTAATGTGTAAATCTTCAAAAATGCCATGTACCTCCCTCTGCAGGTATATACCGGTAGATGTTGAATAGTACTGCTTAGATGGAAACTGGAAACAGTAAAGAAACTATGGTATTGTGAAGTAAATCTAATCTATGAGGGAGCCTTTTTATGAGTTATGAATATGTCTCCCAAAGATGTGGCAAAATAATCAGTCCCACGCAAATCATAACCTAATCCAGTTTCCACGATTTACGAGTAAAATATGAGTTGCAGAACAGCTGGCTGAAAGGGTCTGCAGTATCAGGCAGTTACCTCCATTATCTGGTCTCCAGTGAAGATTTTGCCACTTTGGCCAATGGGCCCCTCAGGCAAGATGGAACACAGGTAATGATGTCCTGCCCGGGCCTCCAGACTGATGCCCAGGCCACTGGTCTCACTGAAACGCTCCAGCTGACACACCTAAATCAGGTGGAGATAGAGAAGATAAACAAAGGAGAAAGATGCAAAGTTTAGTGGATAAGAGTTGCACAGAGGGGAAGTGTAGGCGTCAGTCTGTCAAAGAAGTGGGTGAAATAAAACAATGAAGCATTATGCATGCGAAATACAATTTTTTTAGAGAGTTTTTTTTTTTATCTTTATGCGTTATAGTCAAGGTTTATTTTCATTACAAAAGGACGTACAACCACTTCATATCGGGGCCCGACTGCATGCTGCCACCTCTTCCTCAGGTTTTCTGCCTCAGCTGGAGTCAGTTTCACACCTGTAAAATGTGCACACAGACACAGACACACACATATAAAAATAAAAAAATCACCCACAGAGATATGAACGAACCCAGACACACACATACATTCACATTGCTCTCAGACCTAGATGATCCAATCAATAAAGAATGGGCTTCTATATGAAAACATCAGCAAAGCAGGGTGTCAACACACAACCACTCAGACAGGCGCACAGACGCACACACACACATATTCACATGCATCATATTGGGATTTCTTGGCGAAATAATGTTTTCTCATTCATCTATTAAAGTCTCAGAGCAATCAGGGCTTATTTGACAGAGTGCTCTAATCAAGCCCAACAATTCTTGTCTAAATAAAACCATATATGCAGGCAGGGAGAGCGACAAATCATCTGGACTGAGCTGAATGAGTTGGATAAATACATGATTGCATGATACTATAAATAGACTCCCATCAAAGAGCATGCTTCACTGGCACATTGCTGTTCCCTGAGTCCAATCAGCATATCAGACTAACCTCCCATGGTCCGGTTCCAGACTGCAGTGCAGCATGGGAAAGGGGAGCTTACCATTTCTGCAATCCTGTCGGGGTCGTCTGATGGTGTATGCTGCTCGCCGGGAGATTTCACGCAGAGAGCTGATTCCTAGGAGACGGACGAACACGTCTGAGCACACATGCAAGGATCCAAAAAGTGTGCACACAAACACACTTGTGTAACAAAAAAGAAAATGTTTTTTCCCAGCAAGTGCTTGATGGAAGACAACGACCAAGAGGTAGGAAAGTTCATCACTGTCCCAAAGAAGCACCAAAATGTGTTGTAGTCTTAGTACGAACAGATAAAGGAAATATATCTCGGTATCGATTTAACGCAACATTGGAGGTAGCACCAGTGGATGATTACTTGCATTGTAAGTTTAAGTTAATGCTAACATCAACATGCTCTCCATTTCCTCAGTTACTTAAAAATTGTTCCCTCATGCTACCACTGAGCCAACATGTTTTCTTTTTGTCAGCAAAAAGCACCTGTCTCCTGAATCTTGTTGAGGCCCACTCTGTAGGGATTGCCTTCATCAAAGCTGTGGGAGTGTCGGAGGGGCTGCAGAGGAGGAACTGGAGGCAGGATGTGACTCAGACGGACCGCTTTCCTCAGCAGCTTCAGTCTGACCTGGGTACCGGTCCTCCTCAGCACCTCCATGGCACGCTGTTCACTGCAGCCCTGCAGGCTCACCCCATCTATCTGAGGGAGGGGACAAGAGATGTAAGAGCAGGCAGAAAAAAAAAATAGCCTGTGTGAAGGCACAGGTATGATGGAGACAGAAGCAAAGTTTTTGTGATGAAGTGGATGGTATGGTGGTAAGGCAAACGCAATGACACGATGAGTTGGAAGTAGGTAAAAGCAACACTAAAATATTCCCCTTCATCAGCCTAATTGGTGTGTCTAGAAGGGTCTAAATTTGTAAACCTTGCAGATTTTGAGCCACATAAGTCATTAAGTATCAGCAAAGAATATATGTGAGACAATAAGGTATTCGTCTTCAGAGAGCACAATAAAGAAGCCATCTGCTGTGTTTTTAGCAGAACTCACAGACAGGATGATGTCTCCAATGTGTATGCGTCCATCTTGATCAACAGTGCTGCCTTTCAAAATGCTCTTCACTATCACGCCAGCGCTGTAGACTGAGGAGAGCCAAACATATCAAAGGAAAATTTTAAAATTATAGTGGAAATGTAGCATCATCAATGAGATAATATTTCCCAAAGTTGAAACTTGGCAGCTATGTACCTGAGTTAAGATCACCGATGTAGCTGGAGATGGTGAATCCCAGACCCCGGCTGTTTTTAGTGAATTGCACACTAAACTCATAGTCATCATTCAAGTCACTGAGCTGCAGAGAAGCACAGAAAGACAATCTAGGGAATGCTGTCGAGCACATTTCATATAATTGACACGCCAATTATTTCAAATATGAATCTTGCTTTAACTATGTGCAAATATTCTTTATACACACATGCAAACACACATACACATATACACACACACACGCACGCGCGCACACACACACACCTTGCCATCCAGGCTGCCCTGGCTGTGAACAGGAGAGGAAAGGTGGTTGTCCTTGGTAATATCCCTTGCAATGAGCAGTTTCACCTTGCTACCAGCATTTCGCAACACCTGGGACAGGTGGTCATTTGTGAACAGATGAGAAGTGATAGTGTGTGACCATAAATAAATAACTTTTGTATATAAAAAAAAAACTATCTCATGCAGACACAAAGTGACTGAGTGAAAAATCAGATTAAACTGCTGTATAAACAACAATTCATAAAGCATCGTCATATCAAATGATTAAGGAAACGTAAAACTGCATCATCTACTTTTGTGTATTAAACAAATGTTATCTTACCTGTGCCACCTGCTCGCTGTTCATGCCCGCTAAATCTGTATCTCCAATGCGCAGGATCTGATCACTGCTGTGCAGGCGCTTATCCTGCTGAGGCGCATTCCCCAAAAACAAGAAAACAAAAACATCTGTTAGGTCCTCGATGTTGTTCGGGGTAGTCAGCAATACACTTTGGCCTTTCTGGTTAATAGCGGTTAATAATGTCTGACGAAATTACACCGTGCAGCGTGCATTACTTAACGCTCACCTTGTTCCGCCCCGCCCCGCCCCGCCCCCGCCACGCCACGCCTTGCTTTGCCTTCCTCTGCTGAATACGTCTAAATAACGTTACATTTACCTTATCAACACGTTGGCCCGGCTTCAAAAGGGCCCAAAGAGGACACGGACGGAGTCAGACACTGACACAGCAGAGCTTTGCAAATCAAATCCAAACGAGCAGCGTGGAGCCTGCTGTAGCATTAGCAACGGCAAAAGCACCTGGTGCCATTCCCGTAAGTACGTGAACGTCCATGCGTGGTGAATAGCAGTGTTGTTTGTCCTCCCTAAAACGTGTAGGGTTTGCTGAAATGATGCTAATATTAAATCAGATAATACTGTCAACTGTTTCTAATGAGTAAAACGCTAAATGTGGCAACTTCCATAAACCCAACCTTTCAAATCGAAAGCTTTTCAGCATTCATACATGGTTCAGCAATGTTATCGTACGTTTTAAACTAGTCTTGCTCCTCTAATAACGGAAATGATTGTCCCATGGATTACAATAATTTACTTTGTGAAGATCTGCAGTATCACCTTTTGTTTTTGTTTACTGCAAAAAAATCAGATGCACAGTATTTCAATATGTTGTTTGTTCCAAATTCCTTCTATTAATAAAAGAAATTGCATGACATTAAGAAACACCCAGAAAACGCCCTGTAAAACTACAGTTTCTACTCTTTGATTTTTGTATGCATATACCCAAACAAGACGTGCTAATTTGTGACAGACAGACAGTTTGACAGACATAATCATGCTATCAATCTTCTCATCTACCTTAATGGTACGAAAGTAAAAAGGTGTATTTAAAAATTGTCAGAGTTACAAGTGGCTATTTAAGTTTCTTTACTTGAGTCACAGACTTACCCTTCCCGCTGCTCCTCCAGGGAGGATGGTTTTGACCATGACCCCTGTGCTCCGTCCTCCGATGATGCCAAAACCAAGTCCTTTCCCGTCATTGCTCAGCTCTATCATCTCCACATGACGCCTCTGACGTGGCAGAGGTAAGAAGGAGGGAGAAAGGAAGGAGGGAGGGAAAAATCTTTATTTCTTTAAACTTGTCAAAAAAAAGAAGTCAAACTGTACAAAGTGGTTGAAGAACTGAGTGTGTTTAATTCCCTTGTTGATCGACATTCACAGACACACATTTCTCAGCTCTCCAGTAACACCTCACATGCATGCCTGCTGTACCTCATGTGCAATAGCAGAAAGGTTTCTCCCCATGGACATGGTGCGGGAGATTCGAGGGGGAGTGCAGTACTAAAAAAAAAATAAAAGGCACGTGTAAAACAAATGCAAACCTGAACTGACATCGGGTGAACTGAGCAGGCTCTTGCAATCAAATGAAACCCTCATTTTGATGATCGGCCACTGGGGTTGACTTTTATAAGGAGATATTCTTCAATGTAAAATGTGACATTTCAAATTGTAATGTGGTTCATTTAATAACTGAAAAGAAAAAAAGAAAAACATATTTGGTTGGTTCATGGACTGACGGTGTTAAAAATAAATCGCTCCCTACTACTGGACCGCTTGTAAATGATCTCTCCTTTGTTATGGGAATTTTTACATACCTGAGATTCGGTGTGAATGCAGTTGTCTGCATAGATGTCTGAGAAGGGCAGATCCTGCGAGCCTATGGAGGAGAAGCTGCTGTCCCTGTGCAAGGATCTGGCCGTGCTGGGCCTTCGGTTCTCCATGGCCCATGTGTATGAATCACTGTGGCTCAGCAGCTTCAGGTCCGGCGCTACGCCCTGGCATGAGCCACAGTTCATGGACACAGACTTGGCAATGCCCTTCCCCTGGTTAGATGTAGAGATCAGTAAGGGACGGATAAATGTTACGCATGAAGAGATGTGAAGAAGAGAGTAAGAGTGAAAAACAAATGAAAAGACAAGTATAAGAGGTGGGGAGTGGAGAGAGAACAGATCCATGGGAGAAGGGAGAAAGATTGAAAGGGAAATGGATGAATTTGATGAAAAGATGGGGACGAGGATTGATAGAGAAGTGGCAATATTAATTGAAGAATGGAGATATGGAGACAGACAGGAGGGTGAGAGAGTGATGGAGGGAAACAGAAAGGATAGAGAAATTGAAAAAGGAGGGCACTGAGACAATGAAGAAAGATATGGGGGGGAGGGTTAATGTGTTAGCCCAAAGAAAAAAAAAAACACGGATAGATTTAAAATGGAGCAGAGAGAGAGAAGATAAGAGGGTGGAAACACAAGGCTCTGAGATAAAGCCTGCTTTTCAATACCACAATAACCACAAAACTGCTTCCTTTTTCTGTTCGGTTTTCTGTTTCAAAGTTTAAAGGGGACTATCAATAGATGCCTATTTCTGATCTGTATATGATATTTTATTCTCAGTTATGACACCTGTTGAAAAAACAAGTTAAATATAACATCGAATACTAGATATATATATATATATGTATAAAGAAATGGTCAGAAACAAGAATACAAACTGTGTCCACTGTCTGTGCTGTTAAAAATCCAGAAACTTTCGACATAGTCTGGTGCCATGTTTCCTGGAGATGCTAAATAGCTACAGACTCATGCCACATTGCCAATCTAATAATGCCTGTTTGTGTTGACTATAACAGGCTAGCCTATTAGTGCGCCACGACGGGCAGTTACCAAGCCATGATGCTTAGCACTAACGAGGTGAAATGCCTTGATGCCATCCTGATGTCACACATGTTCACACATGTATGGGCTATGGAGGTGTGTGCGTGTGTGTGTGTGTGTGCGTGTGTGTGTGTGTGTGTGTGTGTGTGTGTGTGTGTGCGTGTGCGTGCGTGATGTACAACCAGAACTGCATGCCTCACACACTTCAGCCCAAAACTTCTGACAATGTTGGGAAGACTTCTGCAAACTCTTTAACATGGTATATAGCCACTTCCTCCGCTATCTCTCTCTCCTTCTCTCCTTCTCTCTCTCTTTCTCAGGGCTTTAGTGGTAAGCTTAGGTAAGCTGATTACTCATCCAGTTTGGTTCCTGCATTCAGTATTTTGGGAATGATTCCGTCTCCTTCTTCGCCATTCAATATATACCAAACACCCACACACTCACGCTTGTGCTGTACCTTTGCTGGGGGCTTCCGCTGAGCTTGCTGTAAGCTGAGTATATGAAGGAACAGGGGACTCTGCAGGACGGTCTTCAGCATGAAGAGTTTCTCCTGAGTGGGGGCCTCTCCTCTCTCCTTCAATTTGGCTTGCAGTCTCTCCACAGCCTCCAAGGCACACTGAGTATCTGTAGATAAATTGTATATCATTTGTGTCATTTGTAAACAGGATTTGGCTTTGCCTTAGTTTTCACATGTTGTGGAAGCTGCTGGGTGATCCTGACACACAGTCAGACCTGTTAAGATAGTAAATGTCAACACTTGCGAGTACCAGTGGGAAAGTAAAGGAGTAAAAACATGTAAACAAAAATAGTGTTTTTAGAAGTTTGGGTGGAGAAAGAAATATCCATGAGTGAAAGCTGCTACAGTGTGAATAATTTCTAAATTAAAACAAATTCTAAATTTTCAGTTATTACATTTCTAATTCCAAATTTAAGGTTAATGTGTTGCCAAAACCTAAAAAGGTTGGTTAAAAATGCACGAAGAAACATCAAAGTAGCATGTGCTATCTATTCTGCAACACTACACAGCAAAAGCTTAAATGTTGCATCAGGTCATTTGGCCCTTTCTTTTTATTTAACAGAGAACAAGATGAGCACAAGGCACAACTGCAGTAATTGTGTTTGACAGGAGGTTAAAACCCTCTAAACTCTTCACCACAAAGTGTTGCCTACTGAGTCCTTTGCCACCTGGACATGGAACTATTCCTGATAGTGTCTGGCAGAAATAAGTGTGCTTGTAAGGTGCCTGACACCTTAATTGTAAGCCTCCGATGATGGGGGTGATGAGAAGTCTTACTGAGGTTACTGGAACATGTTTGTCTTTAAACTGTGGTCTACAACTGCAGGTCAATGTATACAGGACTTACCCATGATTTCCATTATAGCCTGGCAGGATGCTTGGGTGAATTTTCTTCTTTTTGATTTCCTGTTATCATTTAAATGTCATACTTGTCTGTTTGGCACCTGCAACATGAATACCAAGAAAAAAAAATTGTGAGTTAACATGAAATTGTACAGATTATACAAAGTCTATTTACATTTTTGTGGCAGTGTGTTTGGGAAAGCTGAGTGTATAAAAGAGTGTAGATGAGGTTTCTCCTTTAAAATCGGGCAAAAACTTTGATTAATTCCCTCCCCTTCTGCGCAAAGGAATAATTAGTGTACCAATAATTATTTTACATCTGTTCCGCAGCATGTATCATTTTACCTCTACACCCTGCTTTAGGGCCTGTCTGTTTGCAAGCGCCTTGCTTGTCACCTAATGCTCTTTAGCGGGATTTAAGTCTTCTCTAAAAGGCTTTATCAGCCAGTGATGGTAATTAACAGCGACACATGGCCTCACGACCATTCTGACTTGGGGGAGCTGTATAGCTTCAAAGCAAGGTACCAGTGACATGATTTGATTTGCGAAACGATGGGCTGGAAATGACAACGTCTCATCTGGAATCTAATTAAAGGGCATTGATAGGCACGTGGGGTGATCGCCGTGCTTATATGCCCTTCACGGAAGCCTAATGAAATCTAGGCTATATCATACCTGTTGCTGTTAAAGCGATGCTGACGGCTTCCAAATGCAAAAAAAAAGACATTAGGCTACACATTCATGGTTTACAGTAATTACGCAAGCCCATTAACTATTAATTTGTTAATGATATACAAGACGATCTTTTAATTTCTTTAAAAATGACCTGGTCACGTTAGTCTAATTTCTGTGACGAGCAGACGGACATCACGGTCAGCTCAGTGTCTTTTCATCTCACCTCCATTGCAGTGCCGCTGGACGATCAACAGGTCCCAACTGAGCTCTAAGCACAGCACACCCGCCACCTTCTCCTGTCCGCAGGGTAAATGTACCTTTAGCAAGAATGATACTTCCCTGATGGCCCAAGTCATAACACCTTTTTGAGAGACGGCAAGACATCAAGAAGCAAGCTGTGCGCTTTTTCCCCCCAGCATTGTGTCCGCGGCTTGTGAGCGCCCCGTGCAGTGCGCATGTCACCCTCTGATCTACAGGCACAAAAGGCTCATCCCTAATGATAGGGAACTAGCCCACAGTAATCCTGTAACACATTTCAATGGGGCTCACTGCAAATCATGCTTATGAATTGGAAAGGGACAGCCAAGTAAAGTAGCCTAAGTTCTAAAGTCCAATCCACTTCCTGGTGATAAAATTAAAACTATTTGGAAACTATGCGGATCTCCCATTTCTACCTGATGATTTACTAATTAAATGTAACATTATTATTATTATTATTATAGCCTATAATAACGCCAGTGTATTTAAATAGTGTTTACTTGCGCATATATCCTACGTCCTATTTGCTTAATGATATAGGCCCCACAGCATTTTTTTAATTTAATCAACTGAATATTATCTTTCGACTTTGAGTTTGATTTTGATCAGCGCTGGGTTTGTTGTCTTCTCCATGGCTTTGCCCAGAACACGGCCACGGGGCAAACCGCAGGCTGAATTGTTGTACAACGTCTACATTTAATTTCAGATTATTTATAACCGAGAATGGGGTCGGGTACCAAAACAAATCATTAAATGGGCTCCAGAGCTTGACTATCCTAAACGAGGACTGTGCTTTCTCTTTTGTTCCTCTTTAGCTGAGAATGTTAATGATACGGTTCCAATGTCGTACCACAGTTATCAAATTCAATCATAGTCATGTGACAAAATACTTCTCTGAGCTTCTAGAGTTGTCTAGTGAGGCAGTCTAATGTGGTAGCCTATGTTAACCGCCCTTGCCTTGAAAACTTTTGCAACCCCTGTGTTTTCACACGGCAGGTGGAGCCCTCGGTCCAGAGATTTAGAAGCCAGATCCAGTTCCGTGTTTTCCAACAGACACCCCACTTCATCTTTCCCTCTTTCTCTCCCTGCATCCCCCAGGCAGGAATCATCACCCTCTCCCCAGCCCTCCACCCACCCTCTGCTCCCCGCCCGCCTGCAACGCTCCTCTCGCCGGGCTGCGCTCTGATCAACCGAGCATTCACCGCGCCTCCAAATTGGTTTGTCATTTCTGACCCCTGTCTGTGTTGACCACGGTCCTCTGCTCCGCTGCGCTCTGCGCCTGTGGACTTCGGCAGAAGTCAGTAAGAACATAAAGGCAACCGACAAAGAGAGAGAGAGAGGAAAGGAGGGAGGAAGGGATACAAACAGACGGATAGAGAAGGAGAGGGAGAGAGAGAGAGAGAGAGAGAACCGCCTCTGTCCTCCTCCAGCACTCCACTGGACTTAGTACATTTGGACGGATGCGATACCTCCTCTTGTGTGAGCGCTGATCGGGATACTAAGCACGCAGCTATTGGTTTATTATACCCTCAGCTATATTTCCATCCTCTCTTTCGAGAAGACTTGCCCACGTCGTTTTGCAGCAGCAAGAATCAACTGTAGAGCCGGGGTCGAGGCACCATCCAGCTGAAATTGATCGACTGGAAAGATATATATCTATCGTTGTGGTGACTGTGACAGAACGCAGAAAAGGTTATTCCTGACTGCGCTGGATGTGGAGGCTATAGCTGTATGCGCCTATATCGCTGCGCCTGGTGAAACGGTAAGAACTGAACCCGCTCTTTTATACACGAATTATATAGGCTACCTATAATATTTCTGACATCACTGGTGAACGACGTTAAGCCTTTTGGCTGTATGTCAACCTGTGTTTGTCACTGAGATTCTGTGAACGCTGTATGGCAGCGCCGACTTTGGTTCTCACGGATGCCCATGGGAATGTGGCCTGCGATTATTGTACTTAAGGGGCGCGGAAACTGGCCTTAATGGACGAGGGGGTAAAATGTAACATAGTTTCCCGTATTTGAACAGATGATGGTCCCGCGGCTTGCGTCTGCATGGGCGTCGCTCGGATAAGAGACGTCGCTGAGGCGAAGTAATAAGCGATGATACCTATTACCTCTCCGGAACATAATCAATGCAATCACATTATCTCATGACGGCGTCTCGACCAGGATGTACACATAATTATCATTCTGTAGCCGCATCTATCTGACTCACTGCAGGGCACATTGACAAATCACATGCTTTGGCATGATGGATGACAGATAGACAAAGTGTTCACTTCCTCAGGTTTACCTTCTGTTTTGCCTGGTTGTCATTTGAGTGTATTGGCATGGCTTATTAGGGAGCGTGCCGGCTTGTGAACCGCAGTCTAAAATCCGGAGTAAATCCAGCGGCTCTGTAAGAAAAGGAGTATCCAGCAGGCCAGTGCACCCCAGGATACGTCAATCATGCGGACTCATGAGTGAAAGCCATGGCTCTTATTTACAGAGGAGGCGGCCGGGGTTGCAGATGACCTTGATGTGAAACTGAAAACTACTGAAGGTGGCACAAGCCTTCGATCTGGGCTCAAACTGAAAATAGTAACCTGCTTCTGATTGGTGTAGACCACAGATGTGTAGGCTACTCTTAGTAATAAATAGATAAGGAAATACTCACATAGCCTAATCTTTTTTTAAATCCACACTGATGATTACCTACATTGTTAATCACAAGTGGTCTGCCTCACACATAATTGCAAATCTCTGGCAATTTAAGCACCCCTCAATAGTCATTTGCTGACTGTCTGCTTGGGTGGCCGTGGGTTGGCCCTTTTGAATCACTGTACTCTCAACATCCAAAGGGCTATCAGCAAAGACATTCTGAGCAAACTCTGTGTGGATCTCTGTGCTCCTTGTGATGAAAGGGTGGATGTAGGTTGGAGTGGTTGACAATATGTTGACTCAGTGCTGCAGCTAAGAAAGGTTTCTCTAAGGAACCCACGGGCAGTTTGGGAACAGTCAGTGTAGGCAGTTAGCTGTGTGTCTATACTGGAGACAATTTTTACATAGATTTGCTTGGCTGCCATTTTGACAGCATGTATTTAAAGACAGGCCCGACTCCAAGGAGATTATTATGTTTGTGGATGATATGAATATCTCTAAATCTGTTTGAGACTAAGTGGGCCCTACAGTTCCATGGTTTCATTTATGTACTGATTATTGAATTGAAATGATTTAGTTATTGAAAATTCAGTGTCCAAATCCTGCTGCTTTTGGTTGTAGGTGTCTGACAAGTCTTCACAATTTGATTTAAACAGTGGAAAAAGATGGAGCCTCTATTGTATTTGGGTTTTTCTGTCCAAACTTCCACCAGCGATAGTGGATGTTTTTGGTTTAGTTTTCTGACAGGCTTTGATCGCTTCTCTAGAGAAAGCCACAGGATGTCTGTCAGGCAACCCATGGTGAATCCAACGCTTGTCAAAGAGCATCTCGGGTCACGTTCAGTAATGGCACTCGTACAGCATGCATGTTGTGGATCACCTGAAGCTGTGTAATGTGCAACAGCAGCGATCAAGCATTCTGCTGACTGTATGTCTGTCTGTCTTCCTTTAATTAGGTCACTGATTCTTTTCTGTTATGATGCACAAGACAGGCAAAGCTCCTTGCTGGGGGAACACGGGGTATGAATTAGGATGGTACTAATTCGGGTTGTTCTGCTTGGTTGACCAAGTCCTGACTTTCTTTGTTTGGAGCTGCGTAATATAACACAATATTTGGTTTAGATTTGGGTGGCTCCAATAACAATATCTAACCCTGTAATGGAAGCTGCCTGTAATTTACATAGGGGATCGTATGTTATACGTCTTGTGCTCGCATTGAAACCTCGATATAATGAAAATAAACCTTGGCAGACAGCATGATCCATTGCAGACAGAAAGCAACAGACATATACACACATGAATATTAAGACAAGCAGGCATATAATCAGTTTAGCAATGAGTTTATGCTTGTTACTGAAGTTTCTATATTATCAGGGGTTGTTAGAGAGTCCAACTTAAGCACTTGAGAAATTAATTCTGTTTAGTGGGCACATTGAACCCAGGGGCTGAGTTCCCTGGAACCATTCTAATAAGTGTTTCCTGAAGAATTTGCAGTTCGTTGGACCCAGTTCTGCATTTTGTTAATTTATGCATGGCAAGGTAAAAGTTTGTCAAAAAGCCTTGTAGATAAGCAGAAGGTGGTGTTTATTATGCTCAGAGACAACCAACTGTCACTCTGGTGGCTGAAGCTGTAAAAAGAACAACGAATTTTAATGCTGCAATGATAATGTTACGTTTCAATGAGAATGTAGGATTTCACTGCACTATTTCCTAATGCGATGATGATTCACATTCCTAGTCTCAACCCCACTTTGTGTGCCGAGCTTAACCTAATTCAAAAGCCCCTTCCTGCACAAGACGACATCTCTCTCCCGTATTGAAATAATGAGCCCAGATACTTGCTTGTCTTCTTCCTCCACCTAAAGCACTCTGTCATGTGTTAACACATCCTTCCTCCTACCCTTGCCTTCCCTCAAAGAATAACCCCGGCTCCCTGCATTTACCGCCGTTGACTGGAGCGATCAGCTCAGTCCACCTCTCTTAATGTGTGAAACTCGCCTCGGATTTCATTCAACTCTTTTAGAGGTTCACCACACGAGAGGACTACACAGTTACTTTGCTACCTGATTAGATATATGTCTGGGAAAGGGAAAATCAGCAGTAGACGACCGGCTGTCAGATCTCGGGGCATTCACTGACTCATTGCTCCTATGGCCTCAACTAGAATAGCCCTCCAGAGGTAGATGTTTTATTCTTCTTAACTATGGAACTATTAGAAGGCTTTCTGCTCGAACCACCACAGCTTATTATAGGTTTGTGTTTTGTAGGCTGATAGAAGGAAATCTACACTGCTAGCCTGTCTGTTTCTGTGGTGCTAAAAGTGATAGATTTTGTAATCCTGCTCAATGGGTATTGTTTAGCAGTATAATGCAATTGTGCCATTAAACAACATCAGCAGGGCTGTGATACTAAATCAGCCAATAGCGTAGACCAAAAACAAGATGACACAGATGGGTCACTGTAACCACTGTCTTCAGATTTTGTCTAATAACGAAAGCTGAAATCAATAGTTGAGTAATTGATGAGTGGATTGACAGAAATTAATCAGCATGATTTTGAGTCAACATCTTATTCTTCCAACAAAATTGACAAACATGACTTTCAGTAGTTCCAGCCTCTAAATTATGATGATTTTCTGCTTTCTCCTGAAAACACAGCTTCAAGTAGCAAAAGCTAAGCTGTTGAACAAGGGTGAAAACACCTCAAAGGTTTGATGGCATTTTGTTTTTAATCCAAGTTTTGTTACGTACAAATTAAACAAGACTAAGGGCCTTCAGTCATTAAATGCCTCACACAACATAAATTTGATTGAGAAATCAATCAGCTAAGTAGCCATTAATAATGATATTCAAATTGTGTTTTTTTTTTTGGCTCTTTGAATGTTTTACATTGTCCACTAATTGTCTTTTAAAATAACCAAAACACATTGATAGCTTATACTTTACCATCTTGCTGACTTTCTTTTTAAGTGCTCAATTTCAGGGGCTTAAGTGGATAGTATCAATTCAGATGTCACAATAACCTTTTTAAGACTGACTTTTATTCATTTTTCTATGACCAGTTGACCAGACTCTCTTTCATTTGTTTAGGCAGCCCTGAATTTATGGCATGTCCAACTTTTATGTTGTCATGATTGAATTTCATTTACCATGGCCTCACTGATTCTACCCACTAAATGTGCCTTGAAGAGGGTTGTATAAAGTGAAAATGGTTATCATTCTGCTAATCTGAAGTGGAGTGAGGAGGCTGTGAAAAGGTACATTCATGTCTTTTTTTTTTAAATATTTTTTTACATTTATTCCAGGTAACAATCTGTGGAAGATGTTTTCAAACTTTTGCTGTTAACCTGTCTGTGAAGTGCACAGTTTACCATAACTTTGGAGATGCTGCAAGTCAAAGTCTTTGCATTTGTGTTTACGGCCTTATTTAGCTTTTTTCTACATATGGACTTCACCACAGCTATATGAAAATAAAATACAAGCACAAGGAAACGGTTGATTTTTTTCATCATATTTGTAAAAGAAAACATGAAACAGTGTCTAAAGATGATATTCTCAAACAAATGACACATTATTTTCACAGTTGAAATAAATTAGAAACAAACAATGTCACGTGGTAAATACAATTCTGCATTTATCACCTTCATCAAATTAGAATCAGAGGTTCCACATTAGGTGCCAATGATTTGAACCTCCTTACAGAGTGACAGGTAAACTTCCGACATCTGTTCTCTTTGCTATTGAAGTGTGGGGTGACCTCATGCAAAGAGCTGAAGAGTTCTCTGAGGTCTTCAGAAGAAAAGGTTTTAAACATCTATGAGTCTGGAAAGGTATTTTAATAGATATCAAATTATTAGGACAAAATTATTCCACTACAAGGAAAATCATCTACAAGTGGTGTAGATTTAAAAAACTGCCAATTTGCCCAGGCTTGGCTACCCCAACAAATTCAGCCCAATAGCAGAAAGTTACATACAAAAAGAAGTTTCCAAGGATCCCAACATTTTATTTCAGGATCTGCAGGTAATGCTTTCAGCTGTTTGTGTCAAAGTTCATGTTTCTGCTATCAGATAGAGAATGCACAAATTTGACCTGCATGTGAGGAGTGCCAGGAAAAACTCTCTGCGGTCCAAAAAGAACATGAGAGCAAAACTACAGTTTTCTAATGAACATAGTCACAGAGGAGCCTTTTGAAATCATGTGCTCTTTACAGATGAATCAGAAGTTGTTTAGCCTCAGTAGTATTAGACATGCTTAGCGCAGACCAAAGACAGCTTTTCAGGTTGCTATGCGGCTACGCTGCCTCAGGGACTGGGCAGCTTGCTGTCATTGATTCAACTTTGAATTCTGCATCATATCAAAGTGTGCTTGAAGATATTGTGAGGCCATCTGTCCAAAAATTTAAGTTGAAATGGAAGTGGACCTTTCAAAAGGATAATGATCCTCAGCACATTAGTGGGGAATGGCTCAAAAATAAGAAATGCAGGGTTATAAGGGCCTGGTCAAACTCTCAAACATTTACAAGCCACAGGTGTTCTTACTTTTTCCACCAGAATTTTAATATCCAGGGTCATCATAGTGGTGGGGGAAGTGGAACTGACCACCCACAGCCCCAATGTGGGAGGGCCTTGACAAGCCTTGACTGAAAGGTTTGTTTGCAATTTTTTTAGATTTATATATATTTTTATATATTTATATTCAATAAAAGTGGTGTAATAAATTGGATGAGAGACTGAACTTTGTATAAAAGAAACAAATAGTTGAGGCCCTCTGGGGTCCTTCTAACCCCTTACAAAAGGCGCAAGAAAGTTAGTCTGCCCCTACCTTTGGATTCATCTCTCGATGCAGCGAATTGAGCAGAGTGAGGGCTGATGCTGCCCATCGTCATGTCACAGCTTCCTAAAGAAAATTATTTTGGCTTCAGAAAATGAGGAGAAAGAAAAGACAGACAGGACAGAGAAAAGAAATGGCGATTGTGTGTAGTCCATGACTGGTAGTAATTATCCTGCTACCTTAGCTCACAGTGAAAAAGACTTGCTCCCCTAACATAAGTTACTCAGTATCCTCACAGTGTTTACGTTTCACTCCTCTCTTAGCTGACATTTAATCAGTGCAGGCAAACTTTTAGCAAGCTACTCCTACTAAATCAGTCGTCCTTGCCCCTGCCTAGTGCCAAGCCCAACAGATGCAGCTCCAGGATCAGCAACCCTGTCTCCCTGTCTCTGTGTCCCTACCACTGAATCAGCAGCAATGTGTTGAATGGCATGTCTGTTGTAATAATTGCAGGGGGGTAATTTATTTCATTATTGAGAAAGAAAAAAAAAAAAGGAAAATAATGAAATAATTTTCAATGATAAGAATTCAAGCACTGTAATTATTTTTCCACGTTATGATTGTTGTATAGGACAAAAAAATGACATAATATGGTCTGCACTGCATGCTGGAGTTTTACAACTGCTTATTTTCCACTTTCTGGGTTTACCTAATTCAGAAATCTGCTGATTTTATTATTTTCTTTGTTAAATTATTCAGTCGATGGTAATGGGAATTAATGTCAATTGAATTGGTAAATGCATATTCAAGTTACATGTACTTCAATTTATTCATTAATGCTGAGATTTCTTTTATTCAAGAATTGTACCATTAAAATGACATTTAAATTGTAAAAGATGGCCTTTTTCACAAATTTGTATTCAGGGTATCAGTCTTACATCTAATCGTAAATTCTCAGAATGTTGCATGCTTGTCTGCTCAGTGTTATATTTTCAGGGTTGAAGCCTCCTGGCATGGTTGGGCCCATTTTTATATCTTTTTACAGGGCCCAAAAACCCTTGGAGGCACTCCTGATTATTCTATTGATATTTTTCCCAGAGTGAAAAAGCTAATTTTTCGAGTATACCTTTATCTGTAGGCGCTGCATCGAAAGGTCACATTATTTGTTATCCAAAAAGCCACAAATTATCACGACATCCATTTTTTTTCACATGACTGTACATGGTCAAGTAGCTCCTTTTGTAGCTACTGTGACCACAGCCCATAATTCCATAATTCTCTTTAAACGTCTTATTCAGTCAGAAATTGTTATCCTCTTTCACATAGAAGAAAAACAATTGTCCTCCCAGTATACACATCGGTGCCCTTCACCTCCTCGCGCCCCACTCAAAGCTGTCACCAGTTGATAGAAACACACGAGCACACGCATGCATTTCTTTCCACACATAATCTGAACACACACTAATGTACACATCAACTAGCACCACTGTCACACATGCATATTAACACTTGTATGCTAACACACATGTATAAGCTCACGCACTCACACAGAGGTATACGTAGATACTGCCCGCAGCTGTATATTTAGTGACACACAGTGCCATTAGGGACCTGAATAGAGAATCAGTGTACAAACCCAGAGTGAAGCTCACTCAAAGGTCTGCTGATTATTTTGGTCTCTGCAGGAAATCATTTACAATAGCACTCAGCCCCTCCTCTCCTCTTCCCAGTTCACTCCATTTAAACAGTGCTGCTGTGCCTGTTAAGTGTTAAGTCAGTCACCACAGTATTGATGGGAAGTTCTTTTCTGTGTTGGTTGTGCGGTTGACTATGGCGTGCTGTGGAGGCCTCGCTTGTTTAGAGAATGGGGTGCATGGAAGTGAGTCATACACAATGTGATGCAACACAGCAGATCAGATTTGAATTATGGGGCAATGAACAATGAGGTCATCACAAGGCTGGAGGCATACATCTCTTAGTGCAGTGGTATAACGCAGCATTTCTTATCAATGGAGGAAACTGCAGCAGGGTTTGAAAATGTAGGATTGTTTAAAGACGGATTCAGTGCTGCACATAAAGGCCTGGGTTCAGTGGCTGAGACAATGGAAGGGGATTTCTGGTTTGATTGTTTTACTGTTTACTTCCACTAACAGCTACATGTTGTTACACATTTCAATAATTGTAGATTGTGCATATTGTTAAAGACCATCTACATTTAAAAAGAAGTTTTTACCCTTCTTAACATGTCCTTAGTGTTTGTTATATGCCGCTTGTCATATCAGGGGACACATAAGCAGTCAAAACCATGAATGATCATTTCCATGTTGTAAAGCATGGATTCAGACAGCCAGAGTTTCTTACATATACTGTATATAAAAAAGAGGATGTAGCTTCCTAGACATCACCGAGTGCCTATTCAGACATCTGAATAAGCGATAAACAATGGGTGATGTCATTGTTCAATGTCATGTGTAATGATGTCTCAATAAGCAATAAAATATTCAATGCCAGTGTTTGTATCTGTCCTGGTGCTTCCACGTGTTACCGTCACATCACAGTTCATAGAGTTTTTAACATTTTTTTCCCTACACTCAAACAGTTCTTACACCTGAAGATCTCTGTCTGCTCTTCTTTTATTTTTTTGTTACCAGATAAAAAAAATCTCCTTTGGGTTTCTATCAAATTCAGCTGAACTATACAGAAAGCAGGGGAGAGTCACTGCAAACTCGTGGCTATTAAGCAGCTGTTTAGTGATGAATAACACACAGTACTTGATGAATGTTTTACTAAAACGTCCTTCTTTTAGCTTACGTCATCTGTTTTTGACACACATTGGAACCACAGCTGTGGAGAAGCCACCGCCCTCTGCACACTTCATTGATCCCCTGCGAGCCCTACACTCTCAAACCCACTGGAATAATTCAATATTCTGAACTTGAACCAAACAGGTTGAGCAGCCATTCAGGTTGTGATTTATTAATATTAACTATTCTTTTGTTATACATCATACATTTCTGGTAGATGGTGCCTTAAAAGGAGGCTGCAGTGAGTAAGGATGTTCATGTTGTTCATGAGCTTGTTTACGTGTATATTTACGTAATGTACGTGTTCATTTACAAATAGAGCAGTGAAGTGAGATACAATCACAAGTGGTCACTTGAGACGTATTATAGCTGTGCAGTTGTGATCAGATCACCCAGGACCCATAATACCATATGTGGAAAAACCTCTCTATCTATGTGGCTCTGGCTGATAGTTTACGGCTGAAACCTGCAGGCAGCCTAGCCATCTCTGCAGATACTACCTGTCACTCAAAGCTGGCCTGTACGAAATCATGCAAAACTTCAATACAATTAAATCGAGTGAGTTGTATAAGTTTCTTTCAGGCCTTGTGCGGATATGTCCTTTACTGAGTTTACCCCTGCGCTGGGGTCATGAATTGGGAAATTAGCTACAGATACCAAAACCTTTTTTCTTTCAGGTTCTCATGTTTATATTTGCTGTACAGTTAAGCATTTTATCATTGGGGTCTACTGGGACTGATTCACTTTTGGCGCCAGCCTCAAGTGGCCACTCAAGTAAGTACAATTTATAGCAGTTTGCGTTGGCTTCATTTTTCAGCTCCAGAGGTTGCAGCTCTGCCACAAACCTCAGGAACCAAACCGGCAACTTGTAGGGTGTGGCTTTCCTTAGCATCGAGCTGCCAGCTGGAGCTGTAGGAGAGAGGCGGAGGGGTGGGTAGAGATAGGGGCGGGGACTATTTGCATATTCTCATCTACACATACTGAATGAAGCAGAAGGTGTCAAGTTACATATAATCCACTTAATCCACTTTTTCATTTAGGAAAAAAATGACTAAATATGTTATTTTGATAAACAAAGAAGAGTTTTTAGGGGTTTAATCAATGCCATCAGTGTCAGGCAAGGACTTTAACGGGCTGCAATTCATCTTTTTTCTCGAGCTTTCAAGTGTTTGCTTGCCTCTTATATCCACCACTCTGCATCCAATGATATTTTCCATATCTTTTCCTTCTTCAGCAGATTGTCCACAATCAGCGTCTGCTGTAATACCATCATCCCCAGGCCCCTCTTAAATTTCCTGCTTACTGGGCTTTTACTTTAACTGCATTACATACATCTTCCACTCCTTGCTCATCTGGTTCTTTTCAGTATAAACTAGGCTGAAAGATCTGACTTTGAAATGCTTTGATGGGACTGGTCACTTGATGGTCAATAAAAAGAAAAATATATATATATTTTTCATTTATTGTGCCTGTTCTGTGGCACAGCTGTGATCCTGACTGATATCGAATGCCATTTTCATTCCAAGTCTTTGATAGTGAGAATATGTGCCAAGAAGTATTGATCTGGAGTTAAGCTGTTGGTGTGGTATATACTAAAAAAGGGCGAGGATGACTAGATGGTCATGCTTGATGGAACAAAGATATTAGCAGACATAGTTGAGATCAATAGCTTCATAATGTATGTTTATATCATTTGCACTGTTTTGTGTTTTCCCCTCATGTTATCGAGCTGACCAGCCTTGTCTGGAGTGTAAATATAGCACCTTACTCTGCCTAAGGTTAAATCCCCTTTGACTGGTTGGTGATTAATGCACTGTGGCTACTTTTATTCACAATGTGTGACTCGAAAATACGCTGTGTGGTTTAGTTTCTGTTGAGGACATTCCAACTAGTTTTAGATCAAATGTGGTGAATCGTCGCCCGTCAATTTGTCCCAAACCTATCTTCCACATTTTGTAATAAAGTAATTTTACCACCTGTGTTTTGCAAGGGAGCCTGATAGTGTCACACAAAGACAGATGACTACCACTCTGGCCTGTGGGCCTGCAGTAATAACTTACATGGACCACATGTCTGTTTTCTAACCATGTGAGAAACTGTATGTGTCTTTTCCTTCAGTGTGCTTACATCGGTTTTGAACCCTCTGATTGGCTCTGGGTCCGACCGTATATACTGTATATACGTATGATAGATGAGGGCATCCATCATGTGCATCTAGATGAAAGTGAGAGGGTATTGGTCTAGGGTTTTTATTGTAGATTGAGGAAAGCCTTTGATTAATGATACTTAGTCTTTTTGAACCAATCTTTGTGGAAAATCATATATCAAGCAATTACAGTAAGCTATTTTTATGGTTATCATGATGTATGTTGTGTGTCTGAATGTCTAAGTGTGCCTGTGCACCATTGAAATGAAATATCTCATTGTCCAGGGTTGAGTACAGTTGATTACAGTTCAACAGTTCACAATAACCGGACAAATCAAAGTTATTTTGTTTCATCATGTACACCTCCCTTCCTCGTCCCCTCTCTCTCTATCTCTCTCTCTCTTGCAAAGATTTATGTAGGGCACATAGACAAGAGTCTTTAAATTTACGCCTGGGTAGACCATATACACTATTGCTCCATATTCTTCATGCCTATATTGAATTTGTTGAAGCCCAGGGGGAGAATTGTGGTTTTAAAATTAATATATAGGGGACTCCACCCTTTAAAGGAAGGCCTTGGCTTGTTTAGATTCAGCATAAATCTCCACCAACTGCCATCCACACAAATCCTCATATGTTACAACGCAATCTGTTGTCTGAGGCATAATTACAAAGGGTAATACATGACAAACCATCATGAAAGCATACTGTAGTGTCATCCTAATTACATACAGAGGGCTGATGAATAATGGCGATGACATGAGACAGCATTACAACCACTGCCTCTCGTAATAGAAAACACCATTGTTTCACTGTGGGAAAATGGGCAGCATCTATCATGTGACATCTACTCTGTTTTTTTCCAGAAAGACATTGACCCAAGAGACTTAAAAAAATTTAAAAAAAAAAAATCTATCCATTGTTCAGGCAGGCTAAAGCACCAAAACCCTCACGGCCAGTTTACCTTCTTAGCTCGTTGTAATTGCTGTAAGTGTTCGCTGTCTCTGACCCTCTCGCCTTCATGTGATCAAAATCTTGCATCTATCCCCTCATATGTACTCGGACAGTAAATCTTAGCTATTCTCTGAAGATGGTCGCCAACTATCAATTTTTGTACAATGTCCTATAGAAGGGAACACCAGAAGTCATACAGTTGGCCAAATAATATTAATACAGACATTATTCATAAGATAGTATTGTTAACAAAATGGTTGCATTTGGCAGCAACAAATAAGATATTTACAAAATGAGACGTGTCTCGCTAGCTTATCTTTAACCACCATGTAGAACTGCAGTTTTATCCAGTAACTGCTATTTATTTACTTATTAACTGTGCAACCGCTTCATTTCAACTCGGTATGAGAGTTGTACGTGCATCTTTCTGTCACTGACAGTATCGCTAAGGCGACAATATGTTTTTTTTTTTTTTTTTGGTCTTGTTTTTCTTCCAAGCCCAAAGCATGTGAGTTTGCGCATGTTTTTCTTTACAATAAAGCTCTGCGTGTAATAGACACGCCCGTAGACAAAAGGAAAGGATGCGGTAGTTATGCCTGGATTATCTAGGCATGAGAATACACATTTTGCTTTAGTGGACGGGCGAGTCTATCACAGGCTTTGCCGTGATACCCGGTTGGAATGATAGCCCTGGACATTGATTGTGAAGACTGTCATCTTTGATTATGAATGTAATTCCGAAGGATACCGGGCTGATAGGCATAACTAAAGACTTTTTTCAGCTAGTTGTAGTATTTACACATTGTTCCTTGGAAAAGTGTTGATCGTTGCCCTCTGACAGCTGACAAGAAGACAAAATTCGGATTTAATGAAGAATTCCCTTTTCAGGGGTGATACAAAGCCGTGGTGCACCGCTGATGTATGAATGGACTTCTGCAATGGCTGCATCTTTAATCTTGTCTTCCCTTCTTTCTACTTGTTCACAAAAATGAGTCCTAATGAAAAATCTCATTCCCTGCTGAGTTCAACTACTTATACAAAGCTGGTCATTCTGCATCCAAACCCTTTTCTTTTCCACCTTTCTTCTGAGAGAAACAAGCCAGACATGAAGGAAGGTGCCTTATAGGTGGGGGAGCTTATGATCTAACTTATTACTCACCAATTCTCTGTTGCCTCTGGAAATTCTCCTGCATTGTATTGTCCGCATACACATAGAACATTGAGGGTATACAGTCATTTGCCTGCATACAAATAAATACATGCGAACACATGCATGTAGAGAAACACAGAACAGTGAATCCATCTTTTGTTGCCGTCTCTGTCCACCCAACCATAAGGATATTGCTCATAGCCTCCTGTACTGGCTAATAGACCCAATTACTGCACAGCCCTGCTCAAGAGCTCCACAGAGGTCCAGGCTGACACTGTATGGATGTTTGTGTGTGCATGCACTTGTTTTTGTGTGCCTGTGAAAATCTTGCATGGCACTAAGAAAAAGACTCTCTAAAAGAAGATTCAAGGCCAAACAAATACATGCTATTTCCTTGGCTTCATCAGCTTCCTCCCCGGGCACAGCAAAACACACACACACACACACACACACACACACACACACACACACACACACACACACACACACACACACACACACACACACACACACACACACACACACACACACACACACACACACACACACACACACACACACACACACACACACTGAGATTGACCGTGGTGAGATGCGGCTGCAAAGTTTATTCTTAAAGAAGTTGGGGAGGCAATGGATTAAGAAAGAGGTAATAGATACAATTTGGAAACAGAAAGGGTCTTTTAATAAAGACAAGACAAGAGAAGAGAAAACCAGTGAGAGAGAGGGAGATGGAGATAAATATAGTGAAACATACAGTGATGGAAATATGGGAAGATTTAGAGGCAGATAGGAAAAGAAGACAAGACACAAATAGACAAAGATATGAGACATTCTAACTGTGAATAACTGCCATTCTGCATTGTAGATACAGAGCTCACAATTTCCCCTTCTGAAAGGTGTCTCTGGCATTTGGCAGTGAAATGCCGCCCATATAAACCAGTTATCATGGCTTGAGAGAGCTTTTTAGCTGTAAACTGCCAGCGAGCACTGAGATAGACCATTATAGACTTTGATACCCTGACACTTAAGAGGTCATTACGAGGCAGAGCGCGCGTGCACACACACACACACACACACACACACACACACACACACACACACACACACACACACACACACACACACACACACACACACACACACACACACACACACACACACACACACACACACGTGCATGTGTAGACAGGCACACAGACACACAAACACTAAACAAGCAATCACAAGCAGAAGTGGCTTGCGAACTGTCTGGTTCTTGTGTTTGAGTGGGTTATGGCTGTTCACACAATCTGGAGGGGGCCATTATTCACATTGCACCCCACGTTCACTACATATTAGAGCTATCTGTCTCTATTGTGAAAAATGACAGGGACTTCAGTTCACTGAGCTCAAATAACCCCTACTCTCTCTCCCTCTCTCTTCCTTTGTGTCTCTCCATTTCTGCTCTCTCGTCTCTTCAGGACTTGGATATCCAGCTGCCACTGAGATGTGATTCTCTGCGGTTTCATTTCACTTTGACGAGCAAAGCACACTCTAATAGGTAAGGATATGTGTCCCTGTATTTCATGCGTACTTGCTACAATACACACTATTTCACCCTTTCCTAATTTTAAACATTTAACTGAGGATGTTGACTCAGATTTCATTTTTATTTACAGCAGGCTTATTCTGGCCTGGGGGATAGTCACGCAAATATACACACACACCTGGTGTGTTGTTTTTGCAGAGTCTACAGTATGCAAAAAGCTTTTTTAGAGCCCAAAAATGACCCAGTGTTCTCCCTGGAGATCTCAGGGTTCCATCTGTGCCAGGAAGTGCTCTAATTGGCCCGACAAATGTGTCCTCTGAAACTGCTAATCCAATCAGATATGACCGAGCTTCAAAATACAGAACAACAGGCAATATGCAGTGAATGCAATAAGATGGGAAAAGACAGAAAAGAACCGAATAGAACAGAATTGGTAGCGTGAAGTCAGTTTGCACATTTAGCCCCTTTAGAAAGAAACTGAGTTTTAATTAATTGCAATCAGCTTGCTGTTCATTGAAGGCATCCGCAGGAGTGTAACCAGAAACACAACCCTTCATCTGCCCATGAAGCCACTCACCACAACCTATTTACAGTGTATTTACAAGCTGAGCAGGACCTGTAAAATGTCAAATTTACGAGCTCCTTTTTAATTAGAAATACGGTGAGCTGATGAATTGCACATTCAATTTATTGGCAAAAGTGGAGCGTGCAATTCTTGGGTATTGACAGCTGGTCTGGGTATCCTGGTTGACATCAGTTTTTTACTAAGAGGGGAAATATATTGCATCTTTGCTGTATAAATACCCTGAGGTCATGTTTTCATGTGGGATCCTTTTCTTTATTGATTGAATCAGCTGAGAGTAATATGAATGTGCATGCTCTCTCTGTCTCTCTCTCTTTCTGTATGGTTTGGCAGTCTGCTTTGTAGTTAGTTAAGTTTTATCCATTTAATGGCCAAGGTCATTTCACTCAAGAATTCAACCACTTGGATAAGAAAAATAAAAGCAACACACAAGGACATGTGTGGGACAAGAATCTTTAATAAGTAATTTGTGTGAATAAGAGGGCTAGTTTGGAGGTTGTCATGCAGAGTTGATAATTAAGGCTTTTAGGTCAGATGTTTTCATTTTTGCTTTACATTAAAACATTTTATTCATATTTCTTTTAGTTTTCATTCATTTAATGTAACCTTGTTGTCTGCGTTGTTACAATGTTTAATGTGAATATGGTGTACAGGAATTTGTGGGTACATTTTAATGTACTTCCTGACCAGTTTGAGTCACCCTGCATGCTTTCCTTCCTTGCCTCTCATATGTCCCTTAATGCTTGCTTTGAAATCTAATTCTGTGATATCGAGGCAACGTTTTGTCTTTATTTCACCGAAACAATGAGTGAGAAGAAAGAACAACAGGAAATGGGATATATCATTCTTCGTATGGGGGAAGTGTTTTTTTTCTCTGTGTGAAACAGGTGTTTCCCATTCCGCATGCACAAACACACAACCTTCATTTACCACATTCCTAATGAGAGAGCAGATTGAAATACAATCCGTGTAGGTTTCTTTGGTTAACCAATGATTCCATGTAAAGCGAGTCACACGGCAGTACAGTACACATACAGTATGCATGGATATTTGAGCAGATGAAAACTTCCTTGGACATGGTGCATTCATAAGAGTACACAATATACTCAGTCATAACAAAGTGAGCAAGGGTTGAAGCCCAGGTCTGAAGCTGCACAGAAAAGTGACAATCTTAACAAGCTTATGTACCTCCACACGAAAGAGGAGAGCAAGTCATTAAAAAAGATCACATACATGCACTTACACACACACACACACACACACACACACACACACACACACACACACACACACACACACACACACACACACACACACACACACACACACACACACACACACACACACACTCTTCTCCCCCTCGTTGCCACCCCCCATGAACACAGCCTTATTGTCTCATAGTGTGACCTTTGCCTTGAGTTGAGAGGCCTTTGTCCTAAGACAATAGAGTCCATATTGTAACCCATACCAGTCAATGTCGTCCACACAGCTGCCACAGAACGGCTACAGATTGTTCAGGGTCCAAGTTGAAGGCTTTGAGGCAGGCACTTGTGTGTGTGTGTGTGTGTGTGTGTGTGTGTGTGTGTGTGTGTGTGTGTGTGTGTGTGTGTGTGTGTGTGTGTGTGTGTGTGTGTGTGTGTGTGCGCGCGCATGTGTGCGAGTGTTGTCTGTTGTCTGCGAGTGTGTTTTGGTTTGTATGGTCTGTGTCTGTAAGATGGAAGCCTGTTTTCCACAATCAGCAGATGGACCTGTGCAATTAGACTCAGCCCCTCTTCATGCAAAGATCTCCACACATCCACATGCATACGCACGCACGCACACACCACACACACACACACACACACACACACACACACACACACACACACACACACACACACACACACACACACACACACACACACACCTGATGAAACACATGCAGTGTGTCGTAAATGCACAAACAAAGACCCCACAAGTACACCGCGTACAAGCACAAATACATTGCCACAGAGTGCAACAGCACAACCCCCAATACACCCTGTGCAACGCAGAAGCGCACACACACACACACACACACACACACACACACACACACACACACACACACACACACACACACACACACACACACACACACACACACACACACACACACACACACACACACACACACACACACACACACACACACACCACATTCAGGGCTGGGCGTGAAGCAGATGTCTCTGAAACACTAGACCTTATGGAGGAATGAGAATAGAGTTCTCGTGGTGTATCAAGGTGAGGCAGTAAATTCATATTATAAATTATTGAATTTTAAGATAATGTCCACAGATTTTGTTGCTGTTCAAGTGAATTATTATAAACAATCATTTATTAGAAAATACCAAAATTGGATCACCGTTCTGAGCTTTAAACATACAGTAAAGGTGAGATTATTTTTGTCTTCAAAAAACTATGGTTCTATATAGGTGTTTAGTTTTTGTTTGATTGTAAGTATAAAGGGGACGTTTGTTGATATATGTGTGGCAGTGAAACAGCGCCACATCATAGAATGCTTGATCATTTAACATGTGATTGGCACATACATATTTATGTTAGAAAATGTGTTTTGTGTATTTAATCAATTCTTTAAATAGTTAGTTGATTAATCACTCCCTCCAGCACCTTGCAATGTTTTTTGTAATAGTTGCTATAAAAAATGCTTAATTTTTCAGGAGAAATATAGCAACAAATTTTTTTTTTACCCAATAAACAAAGAGTCTTATGGAATCCAGTGCTATTATAATAAATATACTGTACATCACAGAAATAGTTGGATAGAAATATTTTAGTTCAAATTTTTCTGAACTTGAATTAAGGGCTCAAGATTACAATATTCTTTTGCTTTACAAAACAGACTGTGACTGTAACATCTTCTGTAAACATAAGTGCTTTAAATTATGTTCATTAATGCAAAATATTTCCACATCTACAACTGTAAAGGTCTATAGAACTCATGTAATTGAACACATACTGTATGTTCTTCCGGTCAACCGGCATGTGATTTGCTGTGATGATAAGAGGTTGAAGAGCATTGCTGACAGTCAATGTGATTTTTTTTGTTGATAAAGCAAGTTTTGTTTGAAAAGGCTAACTTTGTGCTGTCATGCTTTCAACAGAGTTCGTTGATAACCTTAGTGTGGACAAAATATGGGAATTTGGTGAAATTGCAAGCTTCCTCAGATTTTATCGGTTGAATTTGCATTAATTATTGCGGATCGCGGTTTCCTTAGAGGACTGATTATTTGGTTTTTCAGTGTACTGTACACAAAATAATTTAGCATCTACTTTGATCATTTGATAATCAGTCATTTTTCAATAAAAAATGCTGAACATGCTTTTCAATTGAGAACGAAACACCTTTTTTTGCCATATATGTTAGTAAACAACTGTTGATGTGATAAAAGAGACAATTTTAATCTTTATTTATAAGCTGTGGGGAATTCATGTAAAATTTTTCTGAATTTTTATTGGCAAAGTGATTAATGGAGAGCATATTTTGCAGACGAACTGATAAAAAAAAAACAAATCAATAGTTGCAGTCCCTTCAAACATTTACAACTATCAACAATAATAAGTGCAAAAGTGTGACAGAAGGCCACCAAACTGTCTCAGAACACCATCTCCACATTTAGCCTCACCATTCACGTATTGACCTGCAGTAACAGATAGGCTCAGAGGAAATGAGCTTGTGACTCAAAGGTCATGGTTCAAATTCTGAGTAGTATAGTAGTTGTGAAAATCCTGGCAGTTTAAATCCCTCAACAACTACCATCAGGGCTGCGACCTCTGGGCACTTAACCTTTTACTGTTCCAGTGGAGCAGCTCTGTGTCCAATAGTGCGAGACTGTGTGGCTGTGCTGTGCAGCTCCCAGGTGTGACTGTGTTAATGTGTGAATGTGGTCCGGCCTTCTCTCCTCTCAGCTACTCTCCCTGAGCCATTCATGCAAACATGAATGTGTTCTTTCTTAGTCAATGAGCCAGGCTAAATGAAGCTTATAACTTCATAGCTAACAAATGTGTGGCATTCTCGGTTATTATTCCAGAAAGTGGTGTTACTGTATCTGCAATATTGACAGTAGCAATAAATTCTGTTGGTCTTGCATTGGTTGTATGATATTAGACAATGCCTGTTGTCTGGTGGTTATATCCTGTTGACTGTGCTAAAGATAACAGTCTCTCCCTGATGCACTCTTTCTTCCCTACCAAGATCGAGACATGGCACCAAGGGAGCAAAGACACACGCGTACACACTTACCTGATCAAACACATGCAGTATGACGTAAATGCACAAACAAAGACCCACAAGTGCACCGCGTACAAGCACAAATACATTGCCACAGAGTGCAACAGTACAACCCCCAATACACCCTGTGCAACGCAGAAGCGCACACACACACACACACACACACACACACACACACACACACACACACACACACACACACACACACACACACACACACACACACGCACACGCACACGCAAGCACACACACGCCCACCTGACAAGAGGGAATAGCCCCCAGAGATTCTCTTTGTCAACAACTTGGAAAAAGCAGCTATTTAGAGCCGACTGTATCCCGGGAAGGATAAGCCATCTTATTTGTGTGAAGAGCCTGTGAGAAACAAAACAAGTTATGGCCGTTACTGTCACTCTTCATTCTTACCTCATGCTTCTACTATTTGTGGTGTTCTGCTTATGAACCGATGCTAATTGTGTAAGGTGGAGTATATTGTGAATGTAGATTTCCATCGGGCTCGGTGTGATGCTGAGCAGATGCACTCACAGCTGTTTTCCCTCCATGTGTCTGTTTACCAGTTCAATTATGCCTATCGTACGCTGTAGAGATTTGTTGTATCTGGGCGCTTCAGCATGGATTCCAATAAAATCACTAATTAGTGAAGTATCACAAGCTTGTGTTAACAAAATTTTTCCTGGCTAATTCAGATATGTTTGATCTATTTGGAAGCATGAAAATGTTAAAAACATGCAAACATCCACAACAATGAATTATCATGAATCATGTAGGAGATGTCATGGTCAAATGTTGTAATCTCACTGTTCTGGTTGATTCTTTAAAAGCATGTGTTGCACATGCTGTGCTAATGTTCAAGGAAGAGCAACACTTGTTTCACATTTCACGTCTATATATCTACAAATAAAGGAATCTCTCTTTTCCAATATTGTAGAGGTTTAAACAGGCTCCATGTTTGCATGTAAAAAAAGATGCAGACCCCACATATGTAATCTTCACACTCAGTTCATGCTTTTAGAACTTGAATCTATCCAGAATTACTATAGTTTTGAAAGAGAATCAATGTTCAGGACCTCTAGCTACAACCTGAATATGAGATCTGAGCAGCATAGGATGAATTTTTGATCAAATATTTCTCACTGGCACAATTAAGCATTGATGAAACAAGGAGTGAACATCTTCTTTTTGACCTTTCTCTTATTTGGACTTTCTCTATACCCTAAAAAATAAACTATTCTCTTCTTACTGAGGTATAAAATATCGTATGTGACTTTAAAACGTGCTTTAACAACATTAAATTTTGCCATGACAATGTATAATGGATATATGTATAGTACTATAAAGAAAGCCAGAAGCAACAAGAACATAATTTGTAGACTTGCATATTACATATTATCTCTGAATAAGACACGGAAAATAATAAACATTCATTGTGATTCACCTTCTAGCTCAGTTGAATTACTCTATTTTCAATGCATCTGCCTGCTCTGGTTTGTTGATTGGAATACATCAGCACACCAGGGATATGAAATTGCAATAAGATCCAGACCTCTACCCTGCGTGATTTGAATATGAAATGATTAGATTATTGATTTTGGTTATTTGGGTCTCCCGCCTGAGGTGATATTGTGGCAGTGCAATCACCATAGCTGACATTTAGCACTGTGTTTACCTTTGCTGTCCCCACTGATTGCTTCAAAATCCCCGCCCATACATCCTCCTGCAGCTCATTGTATCATCAGTTTTACGCTGTTTCGGAAAAGTGATGGATATATAGCTTATCAAAAATGCAACAGTTGTGGTCTGTGCTGGTGCAGAAAATAACCACGTTGCCCTGCAATCTCGGAACAGTGGTTCTTTCAGGCTTGCATTTCAAATACCATCGTATCTTGTTATAAGGGTGCCTGATGCAATTTATATGGATGTTGAAATACGCCAAAACATGTTTGATAATACAGAAAGGATTTAGCTTGCTCCATGCGACTGATGAGAGCTAGAAGGTATGGCAAACCATTTTACCCTGCGAGCTGAAAACTACCGCTCAGCCTGAGCCCAGCAGGGAACAGTCATAAGTCTTGATTTTTATGTATTAATGTTCCAAGTACATGTCTAGCACTGAATAACCACCGCTGTGCCTCTTGAATCCCACTAAACTTTGAAGAAAATCTCGTCTTCAGTTTAGATTTTTCGATTTTGTTTCCGGAGAGAAGTGGAAATGTAATATCTAACAAAAGTGTTTGCTGACAAATACTCCCATATCACTGTGGACATCTGTCATGAGACATTTTACACATATCACTGCTCTGAGCAGCACTGCCATCGCAGCGACTCAAAAAGACTGTAATGTTCAATGTTTTTTATGATATTTGAAGGAAGAAATTTCTCTTTGTGTCCACCAGCGCATTTTCTTACACATAAGTCAAGGTGACAGTCTGCAAATGAATGTACTGGTCTCTTAGGTCGATCTCTCTGTATTTTCAGTGCCGTTTTCCCAGCAGTTAGACAATCCAATGTTAAGTGCTTCCTTTTATATTTATATACCAGTGTTGGTGCTTATGCATTATTAAATTATGAACAGCCCAGTAAGCACCCCAGACAGGCCTTTTTGAATAAATATTGCAAGACTCTGATACACACAGTTCATATCTGCTCTGTAACGCAAAAGCAAAGGTTTGGTCTTAATGTCTTATGCAGGAATCACTTTTTTCCCCCCAAACTGAATCAGTGGAAGATGCAGCGTTTTTGAAGCTTGCTGATTCTGAACAAATCTTTGAAAGTTTGCATGTGCATGGGATCTAGTATTAAAGGAGTAGGAGGCTCATTATCTCGGTCCCAAGAATCACTACAATTCTTTCATGCGAGGTTGGTTTGAAGTGGAAAACAATGAGTAGAGCACCTGAAAAAGGTTAACATTTTTAATCTTCTTTTCAGAGCAACAGAGGGGAAGTGGATTGACATAGCAGATGATAGTGAGGACAGAGGAAGCAGCATTCGAGAAAAGACGTAATGAGAACAAAAAACGTAGCACAGACAAGAACAGTTAAAAGCAAAGAAGTAAACAAGTTTGGATGGAGGGAGGATAGCAATGAAAATAAATGGAGGGAGAGAAGAGAACTGGAAAAAACAAGAAAAGATAAATGGACGCTGAAAACAAGAGGACGTGTGAAGATTTGAGTGTATTCTCCTGCTAACCAAGCCCGGCCCTTTCATGAGGGTTTGAATCGAGGCCATGAGTCTCGTATCCTGCCTGTTTGTCTGCCTCCTCTCTAATGCAGCATCATTCACTGCTGAGCTGGCTGTTCTCTGTACTGTACAGGACAACTTTCTCCCTCTCTTTTTCTTCTTCTACACAGTCACACACACGCACACGCACACACACACACACACACACACACACACACACACACACACACACACACACACACACACACACACACACACACACACACACACACACACACACACACACACACACACACACACACACACACAAACACAAACTCTGCCTCTCTCTGCCTGCCTCTGGCTTTAAGGCATGGCTTTGACGGATTCATTGTGACAGTACTGGGTTTAGAGCACAGTGACAGAGGGAGATGGGGGGAGAGAAAAGGTGGTATGAAGGAGAAGACAGATGAATCAAAGGGAGGAAAACAACAGCAGTGGCAGTGGAATCAAAATCACTGCATCTCTACTTGACATAATTGATTGTATCAGAGGCAGTTTTGTAAGCCATTAGCTCCCCCCTCATGGGTTACTCAGCTGCACTGCCATGCAGAATTGAAATGCAGCACATGCGTGTGTGCATATGTATGAGTGTGTGCTTATGTGTGTATTTGCATTTGACACAGTTGTTTGTTTTGTGCATCTAATTATTTCTTTTTCTTTTTCTTTCTTTGCTCTTTTTTTTTTATTAGCTTAAATGTTCTTACATCACGCGACTTTTTTCAGCCATAAAAGATGTTGAACTGTTTTTTTTCCACCATGTTATATACTGAGTCTGGACCCCTCCTCTATGTCAATGTACTAGAAATATGCTTCATTATCTTTGACAAGTTGACAAGTTATGAAGTCAAGCAGTGTTTTTACTTTAATCTGATAATTGGGTTGATGCTACATGTACGTTTACAGTGGCATTTAATACAAATATACCAACTTGGAAAAGCTAATAGAATTATGAAATTAGAAGAAAAAATAAATGACTGGGGAAGGATTACTGTATTATATCAAAATGCCAAACCATTATTAAATTAAAAATCTCAAAGATTTTTATTTAAATACATTTTTATTCTATCGACGAATGAGGTAGTACAATAGTGACTGAGCCTGTGGCCCGCTGATTAAAGCCCTTGTAGTTGGAGTGTTACAAACTGAATGCGTTGGATTTCTGTGGTGACATTTCCGGGAAAAATCACAAGCAGCACACAGTTAGTGATGTGTTTTCAATTACCCAGCAGTGTTTGTTACCCCAGATAAGGTAGGCGGATCTAATGCAGCTGCTGACTCCTGCCAACTGACCGACGTCACACAGGCAACACTGTCTGGGATGTGAAGTCTAAAAACACAGCTGCAATTTCTGCTTATCACCAAAGAGAGCGAAAAAGAAATCTTTATGGTTGTTATTTTAACGGGCACTTAAAGTTGTCAAGCCCTGAGTCTACTGTCTGACCACAGACTGTAAATAAAAGTGGACGTAGCTTCTGGATCTGAAAGAGGGAGGCTGTGGCTCAGTCGGTAGACTGGGGTGCACACTAATCGGAAGGTTGGTGGTTCAATCCCCACCTCCTCCTGTCCACATGTCTAAGTTTTTTTTTTAAATTGCTCCCGATGTTGTACCATCGGTGTGTTGTAAGTCGCTTTGGATAAAAGCATCAGCTAAATGAAATGTAATGAAAAAAATGGGGCCAGTGCAGAAGTGCCATAATGTGCAATACCACTGACAGCCACTACGGGTTGGCAGCAAAAAGCCTGTGACTCCTTAACCTCCAATTCAACTTCTCTCATGAAATACAAAGTCATTACTTAATTTCATAAAAAGTTATTATAGCATTGTTAGCTAAAGTTCTTCCTTATTTGTTTTCTGGTGGTCCATTTGAAAATAATAACATCATCCGCTAATGGTGGGCGGGGCATAGTGTCCGTGAGTCCCCAATCAGATCAAGTCACATCCACCACTCGCTCCTCCACAGCTCGTCCTAACATCCAAACTTGAGGCTTCATAACGGCTGACGTCACTACTGGTTGCCGCTTGTATCTGACTTTTGATTTTCTTACCCTCACGTGGTCTGTCCAGTACTTTTTAGTATAGAAGCTGCAGTTTGACATTTGCAAGAGTATACGGGTGTGTCTGGATTTGCATTGATACTGAACCATTGTTGCAGTAAGCGCATATACAGCTAGGGTAAGGCCTGACAGGAAAACATCACTCACCTGCTGCACTGTTTAAAGCCAGCCAATTTTTCATGTCAGAGTTTACTGTCCAGCAATACTTAGAAGATGGACATTGACCAGGAATGAATGGCCGTGATGAGAAATTTGCTGTCCTTTAAGTACACTATACTACGAAGACAGTTACCATAGAAATAGTGAAGTTAAGAAAATGGGTTTGAAGGTCATTTTGCTGAAATGTTTAAAGCTAAACAGAAGAAAAAGGGTTGTCAGCTGCACTCCATGTTTAGATCATCTAAAATTTTAGCTCATCTCATTCGCTTTTCTGATGTTACTTTTCTTCTCCTTTATGAACACATTTAGCTACTTCCCTGTCTGTTACACAATCTAATGAATGTTTTAAGCTTTAAAATAGGTTTTTCAATGACACTAAATAGTTCAGAAAAAAATTGTAAAAATCTATAGCTCAGGATAGATGTCAGATAAAATCATTACATCATATGTTGCGACAATGTACAGAGCATCTTAACAAGGGTAGTTAGCCTTTAGCCCCTACTTTTCCCTCCATTATGATTAGATGTAACTACTGCAATGTATCATATTTATGTGACATAACAAACACTTGACTTTGGCTAGCCTTAACTAACAGTGTTGTAGTAACTGGTTTGGTTTACCTGCTATTTCATTTTCTAAAGTTTAACATACATTTCCATGACACAATATTAGAATATTCCGCCAAAACAGGTGTCCTAAATAGATTCCTCTCTTGTACTCAGTTTTAGTTTTGTAAGGAAACATAGTTTGTGCCATTTGAATTCAGGATGCATGTTTCTCCTAATATGTTCGACAGTTGATCTATTTTATAACTCTTGAGAGGGCTTTCTTTCATGAATCTTTGTCCAAATATTTGAGGGCACAGAGTGATAGGGGGGAAAAAAGATAAATGCCTGAAGTTATTAAGTTGCTTTGAAATTCTCCTCAAATCACTCTGATCGCTTTTGTCACTGCTTCTCTCTCACTATTTCCCGCCATCCTCTCTCTCTCTCTCTCTCTCTCCCTTTGTCACTTCTGCTTTATCCCATCTTTCAATCTCAATTTTTCTGAGCCTTCTCCCTCCCTGACCTCCTCGATGCATCTCTTCCTCCATCTTCCTCCCTCCTCTCTTATCCTTCATCCTCTCTTCTCTCGCTACCTTTCTCCTCTACTCCACGTCTCCTCCTCTCTCAATTCTTCCACATCTCCACCTTAGTCCGTCTTGTCTCATGAGGGAGGGAGGGCACGCAGACTTGATTAGACTGGAGCATTAGAAAGTTCAGAGCAGAACAGAGCGTGGTGTCTGGCCGCCAGGCTGAGAGGAATCAAAACGGCTGTGCCTTACAGACGAGGTCGTTGGCGGTGTATTTTCAGGGTGGGTTCGGTGCATCGGATTTCTGAGAGCGTCCTCGGAGCAGCCAGAGGCAGCCATGCGGAAACTGCAGTGGTCCGGTCAAAGGCAGAGTCTCCCCAGACGCAATTCTCTGACGGGCATAGCATGTCTAACATGGACGGAGAGGATGAGGTGCTCAGCCAAAAGCTTTGAGCTGTTTTGAGTGGAAACCATTTAAAAGGGGTTTTTAAAATTGAAAATGTTTATTTAGTAAACATGTTTCATCTTCTACAGAGCAACAGAGGGAAGTGGACTGACATGGTACTTGAGCCTCTTTTGCATTTTTCTCTCATGCAAAATGCAAAGGAGCCCTGATTCAACCCTGATCTGCTCTCATGTTGAAACAGAATAAATGCTTTGATTAAATTATGAAAAACTACCATAAAAAGAGAAAATTGAACCATAAAAGTGGGGAATTACAAAAATCTACCTTAATACTACATATGGCAAATAGCACTAAATTGCTGCCATTCATTTTTCACTGAGGACGTTCAATCGAGACCACAATGATCAAAACATGTCACACTGATGTGGGGGTGACCTATACCTTTAAGGCTACACTCCAGCACTCTGCAGTACTTTGCTGCTCAGCCACACAAAGGATTTACAACCAGCCCTGTATGAAATAAATTGCCAGCCAGGCCACTTGTCTTCGGGGCACCAATGACAATTGTGCACATTCCTACAGTAAACCAGCCCCTCACACACACACACACGCGTGCACTCACATGTTTGTATGTACTGTACTGTACATCTCTGAAAATAGCCAGTGGGAGCAACCGTACTGCATCTGGCTGCACCAGCCAAATGTATGTATTCAAAGTGAGAGACACAGGCTGACATGACTGTTTGTCTGGTTGAGTTAAGATTTGGCCTGCACAAACATGTGACGTTGATTCAATATTAATTGTGATTTTAATTTGGTCCGAGGGGGCTTGTATAGGAACTCCCCCTTTCTCAAAACACCCAGACACATGCAACAGTGCAGATACATGTTGTGGTCAGGATGTCAAGACATTCATATGGTTGGGAGCTGACAGTATGTTTTCTTTGGGCCTCTGGTCGCACCGAGGGGCCACTCACTGCTAATCAGTATCTTAGGCTTCATCAGCACAAGGGAATTGTGAAGGCAGGCTCTCTATTCAAAAGCACTCGTGGTGGTTTGTGTTTAAATGTGTGCAGGCCTGTTGTATGTGTGTGTGTCTTTGTTTGCATAGAGCATACTTGGTATTAATGTGTGTTACTGCGCTTGTTTGCACATGCATGTGTCTTATGTCTCTCATTATAGGCCACAGGCCAGACTCCCACCAGGTTCTATCCTGATTAGTCATCTCTTCAGCTCTACTCTGCTAAATTAGATACCTTTGTGTTTATGTGTGGGTATCCATGTGTGTGCGCGCACATTGTCCCTCTAATCAAAATTCTCCAAGCCTGTCTACCTGCGCTGATGATAATTTGCTACGCTACCTACCCACTCACACTGTATCACCCACACAACCTAATTCTAACACACACACACACACACACACACACACACACACACACACACACACACACACACACACACACACACACACACACACACACACACACACACACACACACACACACACACACACACACACACACACATAGAAATGGTCCATGGTGGTTAAACCTACCCCGGCCAGCCAACTGGAGGTAATTTACCGTAGCTTGGCGGACACATGCCATTTTACTGAACACGGTGCATAACCCCCTGAGCTTTGTTCCACACAGACTTCTCTCCAGCAGAGCAAAGAATGAACAACTGAACACACTAAAGAGAGGGAAGAAGAAAAGAACAGGTGAAGAAAAACGAAGTGAAGGAAAATAGCAAGGGGAAAAAAAGCATGCATAAACTGCTGAGCTTCTGCTGGTGAAATTATAGCACACTGTGAAACAAACTGGTATGACTAAATCAAATGTGTATAATAGAACATCAGAAGATATAATAAGCATCAGTCTTTTATTATTTTTTGACAAAAACATCAAATGCTTCCTCTGACAGTACTTTATCAACAAATATCTTAATAAATCATTTCTTCAAATTGAAGGGTTTGACTAATGATGAGCATGTTTTGTTTCAAAACTGTCACTTCTGAAGAAACTCCTGTCTTCTGCTCTAATTAGGGAGAACATGGAAATACGGTTTCAGATGGACTGCAAAACACTAGAATCTGTACAGTATCTACATATTTTCCACTTTTATTTTACTTTTTTTGCTTCTCAATCGACAGCATTGACTGCTGACACACACACACACACACACACACACACACACACACACACACACACACACACACACACACACACACACACACACACACACACACACACACACACACACACACACACACACACACTATTCTTTTAGGCATTCGCACAGGGTAGACTACAAATGCAGCATGGACACATTTGAGACTCTCTGCCTGGAGGCTGAGGGAGTAGGGCATCTGGTCTCCTAGTGATAAGCATGTGTGCACGGAAATGTGTGTGTGTGTGTGTGTCTGAATACGCGTGCATGTAGGTGTGTGCGTGTGACGCATGTTGACAAGGTAGCCCAGTCCGGTCAGCACTCATTAGTGAAAGAGAGAATCCCCGAATGAGGAGTGCTGTGACAGGCAGGACTCTCGTTAGGGGACCACACACACACACACACACACACACACACACACACACACACACACACACACACACACACACACACACACACACACACACACACACACACACACACACACACACACACACACACACAGGGTCAGAGTGCCTTGGTGCACAGAATCAGCCCAACTTCAATTAGTTCATGGATGCATGCAATATAGTGTGTGAGCGTAGCGGCCTTGGCAACAGCTCTGTTAATGCCAACCCTGTAGGAAATAAAGATTCAGGGCAGAAAAATATAGGACATAGAGACCATGTCACTCACGCATGCAAAACTACTGGGGAGCAGATTGTCCCCTTGGTACACTAAATAGTACAGTGCGGTTGTTAACAGTGTTAACTGTACCAATTTTACACACTATATATACTTTAGTGGCTGAACAGTCAAGGCAGAAACATGTAATGTGTGTTTATATATGTGGAATAATTAAGAGATGTGCTGAGCAGATATGAGCGCAACAGAGATGGTTAGAAACGGCAGGTAAATCCAAAGATCCAGGGACACATATTTGTTTTGGTCTGATCCCACTTATTATTTGATGTTTGGCTCAGTTTTATGCAGATGCTGCTTAGGGAACGTCTCCAGTGAGATGTAACTAGCTCAGGATAGAAAATATTGAGTTCATTTAAAAAAATAAAAGTGGCTTCATTATTTCATCACTTTAACAGTGAGTAGGTTCAGACAGGGCATTCGATTTTCGACGAACCTTATGTTCACAATCAACTGATGAATACGGAATGTAAACACATCACATATGCTCTGATAATTACCACCATTACTGCCTGTTTATTCATAATATATCATCCAATCAGCACATTAAGATAATGAATGAAAACATGTTAGAAAAACAGGGCAATGCCTGAGGTGAACACCGTTGTCTATGCATTATGGATTCAATAAATGGAACATATTTTTTATGTCATTATCTGAGCATATGGAAACTGAAACCCTGCTGAATTATCAACAGAACTTTAGTGATTTGAGTTTAGATTGGTGCAGGACTACTCCAGGCTATCACGCAACTATTGTCTGTGAAGGCCCCAGTGAATATGGAGGAAATGAGAGGGTTAATTAACTGATGGGTGAGATGTTGGTGGAGCATACGGGGTGATGGAATAGCTTTTGAATTATGAAACAGTGGAATGCTGTGGCTGGTGGCGTCCGGCCATATGTCAGTGTATGCCTCCTCTGTCTAGCTGGGGACAGCTGGTCAGATTGCTCATGTTCAACCGAGTTAGGGACCAATCAATCAAAATGGGGCCGCTTGTTCAGTTGTTTAAGTGGAGGGAAGAATAATACACAGGAGTCTATTGTGAGTCTATCACTTTAGGGCCATTAGGGATTTGTCAAGAACTGTTAGAAGATATGAAATCACACTCCAATGGAATCAGTTGCACCACCTGATGTTTACCAAGCTGGATGTGTTTGTAGGTGCAGCAGTCAGGGTTATTTTGAAGAGCGTATAACAGAAAGCCAGAGGTGATCCAAACATGCAGTTTTGACTCTTCGTCCCTCAGTCGCTTCTGTTTTGTTTTGTGTAACCAATCTCTGCTGCTGTTTTGACCAATGATAGATTTTTGTATCCAGGGACCCGCCTGGTTAAACACAGGTCGCATCATAACAAAGAATTGTGCAGCATCTCTATGATATTTCTTACTATCATAGGTGAGTGTGGTGATTTTTAAACCCATGAAAAGAAGTGGCTGTTAAATGACAAGTTTTTACAGCTCAATGAAAATGTAAAGGAAATGTCAAGTCTCTTTCATTATCCAGAGCTAAAAAATTATATTCTATAATAAACTGAGTGTAATTTTTCTCTATTTATTGCTGGAATTCTACTGTTCAGACCTAGCTGAAATTTAGTTTAGCCTTTGTTTTTATCATTATTTTGATTTTATTTTCAATTTTAAGGATTTATTTTGACATCCAAAAAAAGAGCAGACTCAAAGCAAACAAAACCAGATGACTACACTGCTCTTATCACACTGTATGTCTCTGGTCTGTTCCCAGAGATTCAGAGTCTGATGTGCACATCTGCCTCTGTGTATATCCATCTGTCCTGCTTGTAGCATGAGTCTTTTTGACATTGTAGATGTTTAAAAGATGCAGTATACATGTGCAGTATGTTTCTGGAAGTTATAAAAACAAGGTCTGTGTCATTCTGACATTTTCTATAAATATATATCAACATGTTTTCTGATAACAGGACCTATAACATATATCTAAGGGACAATTGCAGCTATTTGCCTTCACAGCATTGCTTGACAGAGATGGCTGGCTATTGTCTAAGTCTCTGCTGGGCCAAAATGATCTGGTCACACTGATCAATAGTCTCTGTTACAAATGATGTATTTCCCATGGCTCTGGCTGTCTGCTTCGCTCCATCTGTCCCCGGCTGTCGCAAATTTCTGCAGCCTCTCTCTCTTCCAGCAACACACACACACAAACAAACTTGACATGCCTGTTATTCTGGAGCTTTATATGGGCTCCTTTTGAAGCATGAACATTTAGGCACAAAATAGGGTTTCTGTTACCTTTGAACTATTCCCCCACGGGAAAAAAATATGTTTATTTGACATCAACTAGGATGATTGCTTTGTCTTCTGCAGACTTGATGCAAACATACAACTACTACAGTGGAAATGTGTAAACATCCTACTTTATCATAATCTAAAAGTGAATTTGGGACTACAGAAAGAAAATAATTAAGTTACTTGTTTGCTGAGGGAGTGGGCGAGTGAGCAAGTGATTGAACAATGCTGGTCTGTTCAGTCAGTTCAGAAAAAGGAGGAGAAACGCTGCTTATCAGCCTGTCACTGACATAACTTATCTCAGAGACCATCCTCTTATTAATTGTTTATCGCTGATGGACCATGAAATGAACAATTAGATTGGGACATCAATACATTTCACACTTTAATGCTGATGTGGAATAACAAGTGAAGTGAATCCTGATACAAGTAGAAGCATCTTAATGAAAACATGAAGCCCCATTTTATTGTTTTTCAATTTTTTTTTTATACAAAGTCAACATTTAGCATTTAATCTTGTATTTCCTTCTCAGATTTGTTATCTTTTCATTCCATGAGAAACAGTCGTAGAATGACGTGGGAGATCATTTGAGACCCCACAGGGACAATAAAAAGACTATTTTAGAACAAATGAATGAAGGGCAAACTACCTAGCTCATGTCAAAACAAGTTGAGAATTGGAAATAGTTCAGCAGCTATGTTGACTTTCAATGTGTATACATGATTGAGAGATCTCTTTTCAATTTTCAACCTTAATCTTGCACTTTTCTTAGAATGATGTGCTTTTGCTGTACAGCAGTGTTATAAACAGTCTCTATAGTAAATTATTATTTTTCACCAACACAAACATCTTTCATTTTAATAATTTTACTTTACCTGATAATCCACATTTTTCATACTGTTTATATTGTTTTAGGCTAGAGTTATTCTCGGGTTTTTATAGCATCTATGTGCATTACTGTTATGCCTCCTAATCCTTCAATGCTCACTGTATTTCTTTCAGTATTGTTTAAGACAGTCATTGATTACTGTGTAGTCTACTGTTATATATGTCTAGAGGAAGCTGCACTGACCTGAGTAAAGGGCTGTTTGTTGAAATGTCAATCCGCCGTACACAGAGTGCAGCATAAACCTTTCAGGTGGAAGAACAGTTTGTTGTTTAAGCAGTCTGTCAGTAATAATCAGGAAGCTTATTTGTTGTTTGAAAGAAAATATTCAGACAAACTATAGATAAGCTCTATGTAAACTGTTTAGACATTATAGAAATTCGTAAAGGAATGTTTCAAGGTCTAATGATTGCTGATGATACTGACAGCAGCTGCAGAATTTGAAGGAGGATTTACAATATGTGTGTGATATAGTGAGCATACACTTGTGCAATGGTGTATACACTGTGCGGAGTTACATATACAGTGTATATCATTTTTTAACCATATGTCTAATGGACTACTTGGGGCATCTTAATGTGTTTAGATGTGGCAACCAAGTGAGCAAATCCTCTCGGTGTGTCAATTTGCAGGCCTGTATGGTGTCAGAAACACTGAGCTGTGAGAGAAACGGCTCACCACAAGACCGTCTGGGCTCAGCAGGAAGTACCACCATAACTGCTTCCAGGTCATCCTCAGACGTCATGTGGGCCAGATGCCTGCTCTTCATCTCGACCTTGATTGCCCCCATTGCCATCGGTAAGAGACCGTGTTACTTATTACATATTACTCACCCAAAAACAAATTACATTAGTAACAATGGTTGATTGCATTGCTCTATGTATTATTTTGTTACTTAGTAGAGCTTTATTTAGTCACCTGAGCAACAGAAAATATAAATTGTGGTTGAACATACAAACAGCCTGTGGTTTGGAAGTATTTACTGTCAACATCCAGCTTATTGTTAGCCCATGTGACTGCAGACAAAACTCCAGTTTTTCAGCCCTGTTTTCATGGATGTTTGACATGTGACATTAAAACACAGGTGTAAATAATTAAAATGAATTATTACAAAACAGTGATGGTATTTGTCGCAGTGCTATTTTAACATGATTTCATTATTGGTTTATTTACTTACAAGCACACTACATGCTGAGACTTCAGTTCCACATGTTTTCATCTACTATGTAAGAAAAACAGATTTATCCAAACTACAACCTTAAGTGTGGTATTTTACTGCACAGCTTTGACTGCGCATGCACCATCACACACCCAAAGACTTACTAGAAACATAGCAGCTGCAAAACTAATGAAGCACACACTGACTTATTAATTTACATGTATCCTCTATCTTATTCCTGTGCATATTTATAACACACACACACACACACACACACACACACACACACACACACACACACACACACACACACACACACACACACACACACACACACACACACACACACACACACACACACACACACACATGCTCATTGCAGATACAGCCGCAGTAGGTCATCTGTATGTTTCCTCGTCTCCCCTGCGACAGTAGGCTTTGAAGACTCCAAGAAGGAGCTCTGGCCCACTTGGACTTAATCCTATTAATGGCTGCTGTCAATCACATTGTGTATCTGTGAAACGCACTCACTCACTCACTCACTCACTCACTCACACACACACACACACACACACACACACACACACACACACACACACACACACACACACACACACACACACACACACACACACACACACACACACACACACACACACACACACACACACAAGCATATACTCGTTCACATGTCTGTTGCCATGCATGCACACAGATGATATAGTGAACGTTGAAATGCTGTACACCCACATAGACACAGATCCCTCTTAAAAACTCATGGATGAACACACACACAGGAAGTTCTCACAAGCAGCCAATCAGACACACAAACACTGAGGGCTTTGCTTGAACACCAAGAGATGAGTTTCAGTCAAAGGTATTTGCATCAAGGTCTAAAGAATAAGTCGACATATGTAAATCATGCTGTTTATACTTAGCAGGGATTAGTTGAGACAAAGACAGTTTAGCTTGAGGACACACAGCAGCAAGCACTCCATCTTCTCCACCGAGCCGTGTCTTGTCATTATTTCAGGGTTATGAAGACAAATATAAAGGAACAGGAAAACATGAATTTTCAAATAGGAAAATGTATTTTTTTTCTGGGGCTTAGAGGACATTTCTAGCATGTACTGATGTTTTACCTGTCAGACTGGACATGTTCATGTTGAAATTAGCTACAGGTGTTCAAAAGTGAAGGTCACTGTAGTGAACCTCAAACAGATTGTTGAAAATACATGCATATTCCAAAACGTTAAAGGAAAATGTGTTATTCTATATTTTTCTTGCCAGAAGATCCTGTGAAAAGCAACATATATTAATTTCTGAATCCTTTCAATCTTCCCAACCCTCAGCTCCAAGGCTATTTGCCAATACTAAAGATATAAAATATAAATATATTTGAAGAACTGTAATTCCTTGAACATGTTTGCTCTGGGGTTTTTGTAAAATATTACCCAGAGATCTGTCGATACTGTTTGATGGGAACTATTTAATGCATGGGATACTACATGGGATACATGCCCACGGTCATTCTAATAAAGAAGGTATTGATGTTCATTAAAAAGAAACTACTGACTTTTAAAAAATGATACCCAGTGCAACAGTGTAGGAAAAACATCTGTGCATATTATTGTATTCAGGAACCTCTTTAGTCAGGGACCTTCTACCAGCATTCCAAGAGAAAAGGGCCCTGATCAAAAGTTATCCTTGATATAATTGCACAGATGGTTTCCCCATCATACATTGGATGTCAGCCCCTGCACCTCCAACTAGCATTTATTTGGTGAGCAGTAATCTGTATTTGACATAAACTGAGAGTACAGAGAAATGAGCTTGCAGCTACACAGACAATAAATATTGGGATCAATTCATTTATCGATAAAAAAAACACACAAAAAAAACAGTAAAATATTGTGCGCCTTACCCTTTAAAATATCGTCTGCACTTACAAATGCATTATTTTGCTCAAGACAGAAAAGGCACATTTCAGACACCTGCGCCAGCCAAATGCTCTGCCAGTTCAAGTGAGAGATCACCTTTTAAATCTCTCTCCTCTTCCCTCTCACCCTCTCCTTCTCCTTCTCTCCATCCTTCCAACTCTTTCGCCACTCTCTTGTTCTTGGCCCAAATGTAAAAATCGATATCCTTTTGTTTCAGCCCCCTGAGGCAATGAGAGTGTCTGAATAAGATTGTCTGTACTGCCCGTGGTTGCCAAGTTTCTGTCACCACTTACACAACTAATGACAGACATATTAACATGCACTTGCCAGCTTGCACGTTATTACATGTTGGCAAAGACACAGAGCTAAATGTGGGCACACACTGCATGTGCATGTGAAAAAAATGACAGAAATATGTGTGTAGTGAGGACTTTGGAGGAAGGTTAAACGCTGCAGTTTTATAGGTGAGGTAGCTGATATAAAACAATAAATTAAAAGGCGACAGACGAGACAGAACAGTGTGCGTGAATCAGAGCATTTACTCCTGCTCATGAAGGCAGAGTGGTTTTTAATTGGAACACAGGCAGACCCCTCATTTGAATTGTGTGTGTGTGTGTGTGTGTGTGTGTGTGTGTGTGTGTGTGTGTGTGTGTGTGTGTGTGTGTGTGTGTGTGTGTGTGTGTGTGTGTGTGTGTGTGTGTGTGTGTGTGTGTGTGTGTGTGTGTGTGTGTGTCATAATGCTTGCTTTATGCCCAATGGGCACCCTGCAAGGCAACACTGTAAGACATCTGATCCAAAGCTAGTCTAGACAGCTGCCTTACAATACTGTGTATTGATCCCCACACGCTTCAATTAACCCTCTCTTCAAAATTATATTCATGCTCACAAAGGCAGTCCTGACACAGCTATTGAAAAGCTCATAAACTAACACTTGTATTAACACAATCATGACCCAGTGCAGCTCCTCTTTCACACACAAATACACATGATGCCCCTCAAATCCTCAGCTACTACAGAGACACGCATCCTGTCAGAATGTGAGCTTAGGATCTAATCATAGCCTGCAGTCATATATGTGCGTGTGTGTGCATGTGTCTGTTCATTAGAGAGGACATTTTCAGTAAATGTCACTTATATATCAGTCTTATCTCTAAGCTAGCCCTTGCCATTATCAGTGTTGTGCCCTCAGGTACCAGCACGACATAGATATTGGCTCTACTGGCTGTGAATTTCTACCTCTACATTCCATCACTTGGAGCATTTGTATGCATGTGTGCTCCTGTGTGTGTGTGTGTGTGTGTGTGTGTGTGTGTGTGTGTGTGTGTGTGTGTGTGTGTGTGTGTGTGTGTGTGTGTGTCTGCGTGCGTGCGTGCGTGTGTGTGTGTGTGTGTGTGTGTGTGTGTGTGTGTGTGTGTGTGTGTGTGTGTGTGTGTGTGTGTGTGTGTGTGTGTGTGTGTGTGTGTGTGTGTGTGTGTGATGTGTGATGTGGTGAAGGGCAGTATTAAGTTGAGCGGGCCGGGCAGAGTGTCATTGAGCTCATTCAGATTCTTTGCTGCATTTGTGTAACCATGACGCTCGTCTATCCAATGAGAGAGCCAAGGGAGGGAGGAAACGGTTGCTATGGTTACCGTGACAGGGAGAGCAAGGAAGATGGTGCCGTGCCTTGCTTTTCAGGGATGTTGTAGTCTGTATGTGTTGATTGTTGGTGTTTTCATACACTTCACGTGTGCACATATTTATTTGAAAGGTCTTGACAGATGTGTTCTTCGAGCTGTAAGCAGTCTCACTCACTAGTCTCTGCCCACATGCTATAGACACTAGTCATGTCTGGATTTAATATATTTTATTTGTTTATTCAACAAGGGAAATGCATGATATGTATATTGCACCAAATATAGCTGGTGAGGCAGAGGTAGCTGTTGCCACACAGTATGATGTCTAAAGTTAAACATAATCAAATCTGCATTAATATTGCAGTATGGATTGGAGATGACAAACTTGAACAACACAAGCGAACACCTGAGCTGATAACTTATCTATCAAGGGATGATGGCTGATGCTCCCAGGGATTTCTGCTCTCAGGAACAGAGAATAACAACATCCTAGCTACACCACAACAACCCAAAATCCCTGGGAACATGCAGCTCCACACCATCAATATCACATCACTCATATCTGTCTATATCACAACTAATCACAAGAAAATATGAATGAGGTGTTTAAATACAACGCTTAATTAAAGAATACGGACATGTGAAAGTGATGAGTGTAGTTACTCTTTATTTTTCTTTTTTTCTTTTTAGATAACAAAGGAGAAGCATTAAGCGAGTAAAGCAGTAAAAAGATTCACTTCAATAGATTCAGCCTCACTGAAATTAATGACGTTTCCTATTTTAGTGCAGTACAAGTGGATGTATGCATCAAATATGCAACTTCTGAGAATAATTAGGCATTGCTATCTTTGAATAATCGCTGCATCTTTAAGTGTCTGTTGAAACTGCTAAGCAATTACTCTTTATTTAGAATAATTTCAAAAATTGTGAACTGCAAAGCAGCAATTCCCAAGCTGGTTCACTTGCAACAGCGGACACAGCCTTATGAAAAGTATTCTGTGATGTCATTGCTTTTATATAGTGTAGATAATTAAGTCTATATGGGAGGGGTACAAATGCAATTTTAGTTGAACACAACATATTCTTGTACAACATAGGCGTCCACATAAATCAAACACAGCTCTACCATTAGGTCTGGTATTCCAGTATTCCAGTAGGTAGGCCAGACAGTACACCAATGAACTCTTTTATACCAATGTGTGTTTGTGTGTCCAGTTTATGGCCGTGCCCCCATCCCTATGGCAGTAGTCCGCAGGGAGCTGTCATGCGAGTCCTACCCCATCGAACTACGCTGCCCGGGCACAGATGTCATCATGATCGAGAGCGCCAACTACGGCCGCACTGATGACAAGATCTGCGACTCGGACCCCGCTCAGATGGAGAACACTCGGTGCTACCTGCCTGATGCATACAAGATCATGTCACTCAGGTCAGTGAATGTCTAGGATTGAATGAACGAGACATGTGGGAAGTACAAATGTTTGTGAGGGTTTAAAACTCAGCGTCTGATGCTTTGGAGCAGAACCATTTCAATTTTCTGAGGACTGCAGAACAAAATTGGACAACCACAGTGAACAAAATTAATTGTGTTTTGCTTTGTTAATTATGTTTGTCCCATGGTATGGTTTGGCGCAATGTTCTAGGTGGACTAATGGCACAAAGACAGAGCCAAAACAGCAACACTTTGAATTCCTTTACTTCTTTAAGTCTCAGAAATCCCAGCTACAGTAGGTATATAGTGTCAGTCATTCTTTTAGAATTAATCCTGGTCAAGTATCTGTGTCAAGTTCTGAAGTACTTACATGTTAACCCACTTTCAAAAGGTTTACACCAAACAACAGCAACATAAATAGACCCAACACCTGCCAAAGTCAGTGGAAAAAAGGACAAAGTTGATGGACAATCAGTAGAATCCAGGGTAACCCATTACCGGTTCTGCTGCTCACAGTTCCTTCTGTAAATGTAGTACAATGCCATAAAGCTGCAGAACCATGTCAGACAATGGACATTTCGCAGGTAACACTTCCCTGATATGCCTCTCCAGTGTGACTGCCTCCTGTCCTGACACTGCAACAGAAACTATAGCTTTAAAAAAACATTATTGTTTTATATTATCGACAATGGTTACAATACATGTTTAGTTTAGATTTTCTTTGATAAAATAACAATTCTTGAGATGTGTAGTTTATGACTGTGACATTCCATACTATTATTACGTGACTGTCACAAATTTAGACTTGATACATATGGATTAGGTATCCCAGTTTCATTATCCGACAATGGCCTGATTCCCACCCATGTTTGGAAGTGACTACAGGGGCCAAAACTAATTCTACACACAGTACCCCATAATGATAACGTGAAAAAAGTTTCTTTGACATTTTTGCAAATCTATTAAAAATTATATATATATAAATAAATATATAAAACGTATGTTCAGGGTTGTAAATACCAGCATTTGTAAGCGAAATAATAAACACTGAGGTACATTTGGACAAGCTAATCAAACAACATAGCAACAGTTTAAATATAATTATCATCCCTAAAGTGCAAAGTATAATTTAGGATTAGAAAATTACTTTTCTGTATTTCACTTCTGTAAAGGAAAAGCTGTGTTTATTGTTTGGGCTGCAAGATCCAATAATTCTGTCCTGTCCCCTACCTCCTTTCCTCACTTGACAATGTACTATAATAAACAGTGAAGAGTTACTTTAATAACAATAATTATTTTTGTTTTACCTTGATGATTATGTTACCACCTGCTTTGTAAACAAAGATTAGGTATTAGTTTTTCTGGGACTATCTTTTGGTATGGAGGAGTGGTCTTTTAATAATAATAATAATAAACTTTATTTGTATATTAACTTTCATACAAGAAATGCAGCTCAGAGTGCTACACAGCAAGATAATTACAGATATAAAGGAACATTTAAAAATATAGAAAATAAATTAGATAAAACAGATAAAATGCATAAGAAACAGATAAATTACATAAAAATTAATACAAGTAGACTTGATTTGCATCGTTCTCTAGGATTCAATTTATGATATGAAGTCGCGGAAACAGCAGTTATAGCAGTTGTGCGTCTTGTGCACTTTTCTAGAACTTTACTTCACAGTCTATATTACCCAGTAATACGCTAGAAATTAAATCTCCTTTTCTGCTGTGGTCTTAGTAAATTCATTAAGGTAGACTCGTCAGTGTCCCTCCAGGTTTCTGCTAAACCTCGGTTAAAAACTCACACGGGTCCAACCCGTTCGTACACTACTAAAATTCCATTTTCACCAACATATCAGTCTTTTTAAGTTTTATCAAAATATATAGTTAAAATATAAAATGAGCAATATGCATTTCAAAGACGTGGTAGTTCAAGAGCATTGCAGGTGCGAGAGAGCTTCAGCAGTCGCTAGTTAAAAGCTAAAGTAAAGAGATATGTTTTGAGCTTTCTTTTGAAAGTATAAACTGAGCAGCTTCCCTGATATCTAACAGGTAGTTTGTTCTACAGCTTTGGAGCAGAACTGACAAAAGCTGAATCCCCAATTTTCCTTCAGCTGTCGCTGGGAACCTCCAATAAACCAGCAGCAGATGATCTCAGTGTTCTTGAAGGCTCATAGTTAACCAGAGAGTTAGCGATGTAACTCGGTCCGAGCCCATAAAGAGCTTTGTATGTGAGGAGAAGGACCTTAAAGTCAATCCTGTGTCTTACAGGCAGCCAGTGCAGAGCAGCCAGAACTGGACTGATGTGCTCTCTTCTTTTGGTTCTGGTTAATACTCAAGCTGCAGAGTTTTGGATGAGCTGAAGTCTCTCTGTTGTTTTCTTTGGTAGGCCAGTAAAAAGTGCATTACAGTAGTCCAGTCGGCTAGAAATGAAGGCATGAATCAACTTTTCAGCATCTGTGATTTATAAACGGCCGCACCATGGCGATGTTTCTGAGGTGGAAAAAATAAGTTTTGGTTTTTGGTCAGCTGTATTAAAATTTTACTTTTATATACTGTAGTTGTGTTCACTACACTCTACAATATCAACCTTTTGTCCAAAGTCAGTATAATGGTGGGAACTAGTAACTGGAAAATAATAGCGGCACAAAAATAGTAAAATCACGTGTTACTTTGACTTTGAGTGCTCTTTACTGCTGTCCCACTATTTTCTCCCATGTTTTTCTGTCTCTATAGTTCTGTTATCTTTCCGCTCATGCTCTCTCCGCTGTTTCCCTATCAAACCACCTGTCTGTGTAATGTGGCGGTGCTCCGACTGCGATTGCTTTGGCCTGGCTCGGTCTCTCTACTCGCTCTGGCAGCTGCTGCTTGTGTGGCCACTCTCCTACAGCCCATTCCATCCATAATTTATACACAGGCACACACACACACACACACACACACACACACACACACACACACACACACACACACACACACACACACACACACACACACACACACACACACACACACACACACACACACACACACACACACAGCATGTACCACACACAGCATACACTGCCCAGGGGCTACACCAGACTTTAAGCTCCAATTAGCAGAGCCAGAGGCCAAACTTAATCTTCAGGGATCCTCTGTGGAGGTGACTCAGACCGGAAACAACTGTTTATCACGTATATTTTCAGTGAGTGTTTGTGTGTGGTGCGAGAGGCTCTGAGTGAGCCTTTGTTTGTGTCTACGCACACAATATTGCATGTGCACAGACACAAACGAAGCTCTGATATGCAGTGAGTGTGTTTTAAAAGCACCAGCGTTACACATAAATGCACTCAGTTCATATTTGAGTGTGTGCTCGTGTACATGTCCAGTGGACGTGTGTGTGCACTTGTTAATACACATTGAAGGCTTCATCAGGGCTTTTGCCCATGCTTTCAGCTCTTTCCCATAACTGCACATCCCTCTTCTTCACTCTGTTTCAGCCTGTCTGGGTTCCACTCTCTCATTCCCTCTATGTCTGTATCATCTCTGGCTTTCAAGCTCAGCTCAACTGGCTGATAAAATCAGAGCATGTTCCGCCTGCCCAGTGTTTCCTCAGTATCACATTCTCTCTTTGTTTTCCTCCCCACCACTCTCCAAGACCAAGAAGTGTGTGCGTGCATGTGCGTGTGTGCGTGTATTTGTGAATGTGTGCATGTGTGTGCGCGTGTGTATGTTTGTGTGTGTGTGCCCATACCACATAATTGGTCTTGATATCAAAGCCTCATATCTCCGGAGGGTCTCACAAGGCTTCTCAGGCAACCTAGAAAGGACCTGATACCGCTGCATTTCCCAGATTATCTCCCCATTGGGATACACTGGGTTGAAGGGGAAACGAAGCCGTGGCCATGAAAGTTACGCTTAATCTGTTTTAGTGATATACTGGCCTCAGTTCAATGACTCACTTTATTTTATCGGGTTTGAAGTGAAGGGCCTCTATTTCAAAATGGCTACTGAGAATTATTTGTTTAAAGGTCTTTAAGAGTTTTCTTAAAGTTTTACCTTTTGATAAAAAAAATCTTCCCAATTGCACTAGATTCCTAAATTAGGATCAGTTTCAATGTTGAAAGCTACAAATTACTGCTGGGAAGTATGGCCCAAAAATTGTATCATTGTATTTTTACGATTCTGCCGATTTCTTGGTATATCACAATTTTATTTTAATTTATTTATATTTGTGTATTTATATTTTTTCATTGACTTGGCCTATATATAGGTTTATATTGGCTTATTCTACTCTCAGCAGTATATACAATATAAAGACAATTTAATGATCGCATGTATGTATTACGCAATAGGATAAAGAATCTGTGTTAATTATTATTTTCTTCTTTGACTTGGTACTCTGGAAAATACACTGACATTACAATACATCGTTACACAGTCAGCCTTTCTTCTTTTTTTTCTGTTCCTGAATGTACTGTAGCTTCTCCCAGCTGTTTACAGACTGTTAGGCTACACCTGGCTAGCTAGCAAGTGTACCCAGCATGCCGTTTGGTGATATTATTTTATAAACGTACAATCAAATTGTACATACAAATTGTTGTGTGATTGACTTATTAAAGAGAATTAGTGGTAGAATATTCATTGTTGTGTCATAAAGGTATAACTGTAACTGTTTTATGCTTTCCATTCATCACAACAGAAGGGTAGTCATCTGGATGTAACCTCAGGCTGATGAATATGTATAGCTCGTTGTCTAATTTGAAGTAACAGCAGTTGTTTCATCACTTTGAATAATTAATTCATATTGCGGCTTAATTAAAAACCTGTATATCGGATGAACTGGTATACCACCCAGTACTCCTGCTAATGTTGGTTAGGCAGGTTGAGTTGAGTGTACTTCAAAGTATTACTAGAGAGAGTTATATCAGCAAAACAGAAACATTTGAAGGTCGTTTGTTCAATTGTGCACAGGGGGAGCGGTGCAAGTCAAAATGTTGAAACGCCTGCAAATTGGAGAGATTTATTCACATAAAAAACAACTTGGTGGCTTCTGAGGAGATGCTCCACAATTCACTCCTTGTCCCTTACTGATACTTGAGTGCTTCATGGACCAAGTGCCTTTCAGCGCACTCGCTCTCATTCTCCCTCTTAATCTCACACACATGCATTCGGGCACTTGAGGCTGGGAGTGTGGACAGTCTGAAGAATGTGTAGACAGCACACACAGGCTCACAAACTCTGTTTTTCTACCTCTGCCACAGCTATCGTGTTAGAAAATTACTTCTGGACTTCAAACAGACTTTCCCCTGACACCACTATACCACCTCTCCCACCTCATCACCTTGTTTGCCCTTCTCCCTTCCCTTCCCCTCTCCCTCCTTTCTTTCTCTCGGTTGCTGTCCTTTTTCTCTCTCTTTCCTTTCTTCTACAAAAAAAATCCTTCCACATAAAAGAAAACCACTTTGACAAGAAAGACTCGGGTGGGGAGTTGTTCTATTTTCTCCTATCTTCTTCCTTTCTTTGCTTTGGGAAGTGTTAAATAACAACATGCTTTATTTATTATTCTCCTATCTCTCACCCTCTTGATATCTCTCGCCCGCACTGTCACTTTTCCTTGCCACCATCTGTTTTAGCTTTCTCTGCCATTCCTGTTTTTCCATTCGCTTTTTTTTTTTTTTTTTACTTTCCCAAGTTCTAGGAAAAGGTGGGGTTGAGGCTGAACTGCATCGGGCTTATTAGTTGCAATATACTACAGTTGATGATACCTTCAGCGGCCCCAGGGAACCTAAGTGCACCATCCCTGTAAACACACAACTGTGCACCAGCCCTGTGTGCGCACATAAATAAATACACATAAATGCATGCATGGACACGTGTGCTTGCTCACTGATGCAGTCTCACACATTCTCTTTCCCACCCACACACACACACACACACACACACACACACACACACACACACACACACACACACACACACACACACACACACACACACACACACACACACACACACACACACACACACACACACTTTGAAACAAAGTGAGAGTTTCTCATCAGTTCCCTGAGCTTGGTCAACTTCTTCTGGCAACCTGCCCCTTCAGAGCTGAATCTCAGCCTTCAAGGCACCAGACTAGTGTGCCAGTGCATTTGTATGTACATGTTTGAAATACATGCTTTCGTGTGAACGTGTCCATCTGTAGTTGTATTTTTTTTGTGTGAGTGTGTATGTGCGTACAGTGAGCATGCACTAGCAACTTTGAACCATTCACGCGGGAGACTGTAAAGAAACCTCTGAAGTTATATTCCTTTGACTCTGAATTATAGAAAACCACTTGAATCACAGACTGCAATGTAGTGTTAGCCCTGTGCTGCAGCCTAAAACTATGTGAACTATGCTATACAGGCTGGCACTTTTTTTTTTTTTGTCAGGCATACCTGCACTTCATCTGTCTTCTCCATCTGAGTCTAATCCATCTCTGTAAAGACAGCAGAAGAAGAGAGGAGGAACAGATAATGACAACGAAACAAATAAATAAATGCTGTGAACCTTACATAAATCTTACACTTCTGATGATTATTCCAGCCCAGTGACTAAGTACAAAAAACAATATTATCTGCTAAATTGAAGCTTTGCACCGAGGCTGTGACACTGTCTTGCAAATGCGGTGTGTTTTGCAAAGGTGGACTCACCAGGGTGTTAACAATTATATCTTGTTATTATATCTATGTCTGACTTTCTCTGTCTCGATCTGTTCACTCTTCTCCTCTCCTTCCTCCATTAACTATCCTGCTTCCCACTGAATGAGGTCATTTCTGGAAATGTCCTACTTAATGTGTGTGCGTGTGTTGTGTGTGTGTGTGTGTTGCTGTATGCAAGTGTGTGCTGCCACCGTCATATAGTCACCACGGTTACATGAGATGCCCTGCGGCACCCTAGGGGCCCAACTGTCACCCTTGCTCAGTGCAGTAATTAGGGCCCACACACATATATGCACACACACACACACACACACACACACACACACACACACACACACACACACACACACACACACACACACACACACACAGATAGATGCATAGAAATGAAGATATACTCAAAGATCGACAGATTCAGGAACAGGTCAAGGTGTATATAGGAACCTTCCTTTATATATTAGACGGCAAAGACCTTATATGCTCCTTTGAAATCTCATCAATAATATTTTTGTCCTCCATCCACCCACTTGCGCACAGATATACATCCACCCTGACTGACAAGTGTGCTCTTTTCCCCAAACCTCTGTGTTTCCACATGTTGAAGTCTCCACTGTCTGACCCGCTTCTCCTGTCACCATGGCTCTGCTAACCTTAGTTATCATGCCTCACCGAGCACCAAAAGCTACATGGCTGGCCGAGAATGGCCTAGACACCACACACTTTCTCTTTCTCTATCTCACCCACACACACACACACACACACACACACACACACACACACACACACACACACACACACACACACACACACACACACACACACACACACACACACACACACACACACACACACACACAGTCTGACACATCCAGAGACGAGCACGTGAATCAGTGCCTCAGACATGCTGACATGTAGACAGTGACTGACTACCTGACTGACTTGACACTTTGACACTGAAGCACAAATTCAAACCAGGACACATATAACAACCCCCCCCCCCCCCCACCCCACCCCACCCCACCCCCACCACCACCACCACCACCACCACACACACACACACACACACACACACACACACACACACACACAGGCACAACACCTTGAATATAATTTGTTTTTGTGCCACACGAGGTGTGGCTGACTAAATCCTACAAGTCAGTGTCTCGGTGTGGTGTGGCTCTATCATCCTGATGGTGCTGGTGTCGTACACGCTCCTCTGCTTCTCAGCAATCGGGAGAGACATTCCGGCAGCATGAAATGCTACTCCTCTTTTAGCTTTTAGGAGGATTTGGAGTTTGTGTAAGTAGGTGGTTGGGATTAAACTGTGAAGACTGAGGTGTCACATAGAGAAATCCACAAACAGATGTTAGGCAAGACAGAAACGCAGGGATATCAGCAAAGGAATTTTACTAGGTGAAATTGGGAGGAAGACTTCCCGAGTGTGTCCTGGAATCGGACGACGTGGAAGTTGCCATGGTTACCACTGGAAGAGGGGAGGGGAGGAAAGGAGATATGGCGGAGCTCTTGGCCGTGAACCTGCCGGAAGATAGAAGGGGAAAAAGTGTTTGTGTTCATCATTTATTCACCTCTGTGTATAATAAAACAAACATTATTATTATGAGGCAGTTTTCATTTTGTAAAACACTTTATTATCTCAAATGATAATATTCTGTAAAAACTTTCTAAATAGGATATTCTAACAATTGAGGTCATTTTAAAAGACCGAATTAACATGAATTACACATCCACTTTCTTTCCATAATTAATTTCATTGTTGCCTAGCATGAAAAAAACGTCTCCTGCAGCCACATTGAAATCAAGCTGTGTTGTCACCCTGACCATTTTTTCTCATATATTATCTTAACAATGTCACAAGCATTATGCAGGGAGCAGAAATATGTGCACGGTTTTCATTTGCATAAAAATAGTCCTCTATATGCAGAGAGAAAGCTTACAACTACTGTACCTCAATTTGAAAATGTTTTGTCTTTTCCCAGAAATGTGCCAATGGTTGATTTCCCTGACTTGACTGTAGTTTGTTTAATTGGACTCTGAATCAAAATTGTATTCATTTCATGCTCTACACTTGACTTGAGTGGTTTCAGTCAGTCACTTTCTGTAACTGATATCTTTCAGGATACAATTTATATTTTATCCTATTGTACATCTATGAGAATGACAGGTGAACAAGGAGGTGCTGCGTGCAGTGTCAACAGTAAACAGTGCAGGCACATGCAGTGTATTGCGCAGTATATATTGCATATTATATGTCAAAAATGAAAAATAGGAGAGAGTGGCATCCTCCAGCCAAATATTAATAAAGTAAAATATTTCAAAGTTTTTTCCCAGTAGGCAAAACAACATCAGTTTACCTGTGGCTTATCTTCTTGAGAGCTGACAGAAACACATTCAGGGACTGCTGTGGAGTGTGTTAGTGCGTATGTGTGCATTTATGTGTGTGTGTGTGTGTGTGTGTGTGTGTGTGTGTGTGTGTGTGTGTGTGTGTGTGTGTGTGTGTGTGTGTGTGTGTGTGTGTGTGTGTGTGTGTGTGTGTGTGTGTGTGTGTGTGTGTGTGTGGGAAAAAGACAAAGAGAGAGACAGGGCTGTCATTTCTTCATAAATGTGGTATGGTGGTGCTGGCACAGAATGTGATGCAAGTGCTTCACGATACCCCATGGTAGAAATATATACAGACTTGTACAAACACACAGGCACCTGTCTCTTGCTCCCTTTCCCTCCGTCAATCACAATCCCTGCATAACTCTTCAATTACTTACTACATCTCAGTTCCTCTGCATCCTTCCACACTTGCTGCTCTTTCTATTCCTTCTGTTCCGTCCCTTCCCATCACTCCATTTGTCCATCTCCAAATGGGCTCACTGTATACAGTATGTGTGTATAACCACATCAGGGAGCTAATAAAGCAGGAACGAGGCCAGTAGCCGAGGAATCTCATATGTGGTGTGTGTGTGTGTGTGTGTGTGTGTGTGTGTGTGTGTGTGTGTGTGTGTGTGTGTGTGTGTGTGTGTGTGTGTGTGTGTGTGTGTGTGTGTGTGTGTGTGTGTGTGTGTGTGTGTGTGTGTGAGGGAGGGAGAGTGGCCAGTCTAACAGCTTTTTATCCTGTAGCAAGATACAGTAACTATGCTCTGTCTGCTGTCAAATGGGCTTCCTGAACTCCCGCAAGACATAAAGAACCCTGTGAAATCATCTCTCCTCCATCCTTTTGTGATTTTCACAAAGTATCTTTTATTTTATGGTTTTCTCATCTGCAATACTCCCTCTGCTTAATGTTTTCCCAGTTTGTCAATTTATGTTTAATTTCTTTTCAGAATGAGTAACACGCTTATAAATCTTTTTTTTTCTTTTCTTAACATAGCACATATTTTTGGCTCACTAATAATGTATTTTTTCAAATTTTATGGATGATATTGTACTGTAGTTTAATAGTGGTATTAACTTGTCGCAATTCCTTTAAAGTAGTGTTTATTTTCTTTTATGTTTTACTGGAATGACAGCAAACAGTAGAGTAAAGTCCATAGTGCAAGTGAATTTAGGCTGTGTCCGAATGTACTCTTCATGAGTTAAACGGTTGTACTTAATTAATCACAGGTGTGTTTTGGGCATTATATGAAATAAACCAATCAGATCTCCTATCTCCCATTCCATTTAAGACCCAGGTGCACTTGCACCTTGGTGGATTGCTATAATATCAGAGGGATCTGCAGAGGGAACAGATTTGATTGATTGCAGATTAAGTAGATTGATGTAAACAATAATAATCTTTCAAATTTATAATCTTATTAGTCTTAATCTTTTGCATGTTTGTACACTGCTGCAATTCCCTTTGCGGGACAAGCTGAGTGTAAGCTCATTGTGCACCCGACTATGTACACGCATATTACTATCCTTATAATGCGCCTTTAAAATAACCGTAAAATACTGCACCATTGACTTTACACCAGGTTTTTGTTGGTCAATGGTGCAATCACTTTTCACTGCATAGCAATGCACCAACAATACACCTGACCACACCTCATTTTAACACCAACAACACTTAGATGGGCGCAAGTACATTTGCTATGTAAACTCTGTGGGTGCTGGACAGACAAAATGACAACTGCATCAGTCTAAATCATAGACACTTTTGTGTTTAATTAACAAGGCAAACATGGTCACAAGGCAACCGCTGATTCATAACTAAATGTCACTTTATAGTTTTCATAGGTACCAATCTCTTTTACTTTACGCTCTTAAATTATTTATTTTTTCCAATAATTTCAGGTTGTGCTGAGCCATCCCAACCATCCCCACCAGTAACTCCACTGTCTGCCTGATTCAGGGTTTATGTATGATTCCAACTGTCAAAAGCATAACATGTTTTTCCAGTCAGTTTTCTACAAGTTACCTCACAGTGTGGGTGAACAAGCAGAGAAGAATGAGATGGTGACATTATGCGCACCATGAATCCATATTTCCATATTGCATGTTCCGACCATTGCACAACTCTCTGAGGGAGCTCTACCGAGATATTTCTTAATACTCTGAACCGTCAGTGTCCCTGCTAGTGTGAAAAAAAGAAGCCAACAGATGCTCAGCAATGCAGTTATGAAACATGTTGCAAAATAATTCAGGAACTACAATGTAGGTTTTTGAATATTTTGTCTTTTATTAAAAAAAAAAAAAAAAGCTTTAGAAATGAACATATCTTGGTTCACTACTTCTGAAAGAATACCTGTAACATTTTATTCTATAGTAACTAGTAGTGAACAAATTAAGGTTTTGGAAAATCATTAATCATTATATTCACATTCAGGAGTAGAGAAGTACCCATGGCTGTAATGAGAACTGGATACCACATTTAAAATAGGCCTCATTATTCATTCCTATGAAAGTTAAGTCTTAATTGATACCTACTCCTTAAATGCATCTGGCAAGCTTTTGTGGGCTTCCTCGCTCTTCTGCATTTCTAGGCTGATAGAGCACGTGCACTAAAGTCCTTCTTCAGTCAAACTAGCTAGGAGCAGCCTGAGAGTGGTAAGAGTTTTCCACTTGTCCCTGTCATCACACATGTTTTCCTTCTTGTGTTTCCAGTGTTTCCATTTTTCCCAATATTTCCTGCTGCCGGTTTTGTTTTTGAGGTCTCACGTTTCTTCTCACGTCTTCATTTCCTGCTCTTGTGTTTTTCCGGCTTCTATAATGATCTAGCCCACCCTGATCAGTTTCATCTCTCCCTCATTGTCCTCCTCTCCTCATCCTCCCTATTTTAAGATTTAAGGGTGATTAAAAAAAAAATTGAAAATCATGACCCATCCCTAGTATGCAGTCAGTGTTACCCTCTTTTGTGTGGAGAAAATATTAGAAGAAAAATCGAATAGTTCAGAGCGAATTTCGAATAGTAGTTCTGCTTGAAATTCACATAACTAGTTTTAGTACACTCCACTTCTGAACTCAATGCACCACTCGCCAAACTGTGTGACTTCCTGTGAGCTCCCTGCACACATAAATGGAGTTAAATAAAATAATCATGTGGCTCCTCCAGGCTTTACAAATGTTATTGGACTGAACAGGTCAGATTCTGTTAATATCATATCGGTTGTGACCATAGACTGTATATAAACATGAATGTAGTCTCGGGGTCTGAAAAGTGAAAGTGCCCTAAAGTGCAATACCACTGAGGGCTGCTAGGGGGTGGCTTTAAAAATAATTGGCACAGTTAAATACAAAGTGAGTCAATTTGATCACAAGCTATTATGGTGCCATATTATGTTGTAAATTCACTACCTCTGATCCATGTTCTGGTGGTCCTTCTTAAAATAATTCCATAATTAGTTAGATATTTGCTATGTTTGTTATGCTAAGCTATACTAAACTAAACTATGTTTGGGCGCTTGCCTGGTTTGATTTATAGGCCTGGGGTGCACTCAGGGAAAAATGCTTTTTGGGCCAGTGTATGTGTCACATGATAAACACAAATGATACAGTAACCCAGTGTGGCCACTCAGCCAAAATCACTTCGCATTCCTTCCCAAGTTCAGTTTCTCCATGTCTCGATGTGTGTAAGTCAACATAAAGATTGCACGCACACACCAGCTGACAGCAAGTGGTTGTTTGTTGTAACGTTGAGCTTTGATTCATTGTTGAAGGTTTATGCAAATTAAGACATCACCAGTTTAGGCTGACTGCCCATGTGAAATAGTTATTTACATATAAAAGGACATATCAACATGAGTAAAAGTGGGTCGGTTAGAAAATCATAGTGACTATTAATCTAGCTATTTGATTAATTGTGCAGCCTTAGAGTTATGTGTCTGCCAAAATGTTATGCATTGAATGTGTGTAGATGCATTCATTGATACAGTTTGCATATGATGCAGTAGCATTAATCCTTATTAATATGTATCACAATCAAATATACATCAAATATATATGGTAAAAATGTAGTTCTGGAAATGTAGAATCATTCTATGTTTATCTGTATGGTAATATACAGAATGTGTTGCCAGACTGTCTGAAATCACCGTCTTGTTCATTCATTCACTACTCTCTGTAAAATGCATGTTATTGAGTAGTAAATTGAGAATTTAGACCCTTATTGATTATTGGCAGCAGTTTAGTCATGCAATTGTCATTGTGGTATCTGTTACATTAGGATGAAAGTAGAGTACATACCATGGACTCTAGTTTTTTGTTCCATAGGGGATTTTTTTTGAGGACACATCATAGTGAAGTAACAGTGACAGACAGTGAATGGAGCGCACTACATTGTAAGAGTGTGGAGGAGTGATGGAGAAGGTTTGAATATGTGTATAAAGGTCTAGTTCTGTTCTGGGATGTTTTTATAGTCTTAACTGACCACAGTCAGTCTGTCTGTCTGCACTGGTGTTTTTCTATGTGTGATGATATTCAGACACTTTCCAGAAAGTTTGAATGAGCTAAGCATGTTCACACACTCGGAAAGTGCTCTGGAGTGGTCTGACTGTATTCGAACGTTGATTACAGAGGACTTTGCTTAAGCTTTGTGTGTCACTCACTCTCAGACACCTCTTTCAACTCATGAGGATTAGTTCCCAGCTCTCAGTTGTTCTGTAGTTATATAGTTCTTCAACACATCTGCATTCGAACACATAGACACACGCAGGCACTCGCACATTCACACTCAAATATTTATTCCCTTTTACATCTGCTCACAGACACATGCATGTGCTCGCACATATGCAAAACCCGTACCCCCATACTCGCTCCACCAGCCAGTGTCAGGCTCATCAAGTCATTACGCAGTCAGTAATGTTTATGAGGGGTAGAGACAGAGAGACAGAGAGACAGAGATGGAGTGAAGGGAGGTCTGCCAAACAAAGTGAAAAACATCAGAGACAATAACAACAGCAGCACCCACTGCAGCATCGCAGCTTTCTCTTTCCCTGCCTGCCACAGCTCGGCTTTGTTAGTGAATAGTTTGTTTGTGTGTGCTTTTCTATGTGTGTGTGTGTGTGTGTGTGTGTGTGTGTGTGTGTGTGTGTGTGTGTGTGTGTGTGTGTGTGTGTGTGTGTGTGTGTGTGTGTGTGTGTGTGTGTGTGTGTTGCACGTTGCAAGAAAGAAAGCCAGCGGGCAAGGCGGTATCCAGGCCACTGCCTTGTTTTGATGTGGTCATGCTAATTAAAAAAAAAGAGCTTTTCTGCCAACACCAAGAGAAACACACAGGAAAAAATATAAAGCCATTTTGGCATTTGAAAAAAATGGTTGTAAAGGTGTGCGGGGGTGTGTGTGTGTGTGTCTGTGTGTGTGTGTGTGCGTGTGCATGTTCTGCATCTACATTAATCATGGGTCAGAATGCAGAGACGACGTGAATTGAGAATTTCTACTGATGTTTTTATGTTTTGTTAGGCTGCTGGATAAATATGTTGGTAGCGAGGGAATGAGAGTAACAGAAAAAAAGAGAAGGAGATGGCGGTACAGGGGACATAAGGGAGTCTTTTTTGGATCTGACTCAGACTACTGGCTTAGACAGAATGGTGACGTCAGCACAGGCTTTACTAAGGATGGAGGGATTGAGAGAAACAGAAGGAGCTAAAGTTGACGCCCTGCGGAAGGCAGGGATGAGAAAGGTAATAAGGAGGGAGAGAGGACAGAAAGAAAGAGAGAACGGCAGCAGCAATAAGAGGCCTACAACATATACCTGGGTGTGACTTCGGGAACTGCAGCTAAGTGGGTTTAAGACAGATAAACAGACAGAAAAAAACCAGACAGTCGGAATGAGAGACAAAGAAGGAGGAACAGAGAGGAATAATTCCTAGGTGGGAAGGATGAAGACAAAGGCTGAAAAAGAAATTGGCTTATTATCTTGGCTTAGAGAGTGTGGGGGAGAAAGGTAGTGCAGACAAAAATAGACGAAGGAAGGAGTGATAGGGGAGAGATAAAGCCAGAAGAGAGATTATGTCAAATCTTTGCTCTATACCCTTTATTTAAAATACCAGTCAATAACCTTCAGTGCTTTATGACTCCGTCATGAACGTTTTGAGCCAGTTTTTGCAGTATCATAAAGCAGACATAAATACACATACCCACAGCGAGTACAAGTTAAATTTACTCCCTTTTGCTTTTTTCAAACCCATTTGCATCTTTTCTTTCTTGTAGCCTGCCTGTTTCGATGCTTCAGGCTTTTTTTTTAACGCATTGTTTTTTCAGTTATTTATGCATTTTGTTGGCTTTGTACAATGACTTATTGTTATCTTGTGGTTTCGCTGCCCAGTTCACTTGGATCTTTTTAGATTTGTTTTCCTTCTTTAGGGATGAGACATTGTTTCTGTAAAGCCCCTGGGTTTCTTGCTGCTACCAGTGTTGAAGTTTCTTCACCTTAAAGTCGGTGTGGAAATAATTAATCCCACAATTGCGCCTCTGGCAGCACTTTTGAGCACTCAGAGTTTGAGTGAAACGGTTAGCTCTAATCGCTTGTCTCCCAGTGTGATGACATCATAACCAATAGACCTTTTTTACGCCGGGAAATATGTCCGTCAATGTGTGGTCATTAAATGGGGCTTTGTGCTTTAATTCAACACTGTGGGTCAGCCGGTCGTATCCATCGGTGGGTGTTGTGAGCAAAGTTGAGGCGCAGTGTCAGTTTTGTGTCCCCCACCAAGTCCACAACTTGCACTGATGACAGGTGACCGATGATGAAGGCACCGGGGCAAGAAATTAAAAAGCACAGAGGCGAGAAAATGGAAGGGAGGGAGAGAGAACAGAGGACGGCTGGGTATTGTTATTAGAATAAGACAGACATCGCAACACATAGAGTTTTAAACCTTTTAAACTCCAATAACCCTTCAGTGGACCACAGACACACTGGGCAGCCAAACACACCAATAAATGCCATGATGAGTAGGTCTCTGTAGCCTGCATTAGTTCTCTGTGTTATATGTGAATATTAGACTAAAAAATTAAATTAGCTGTCATGCATATTTCATTATGCAAATTGTTGAATGACTGTAAGGAAAGAGGCTTAAGGGGTTTCGCATGCTCATTAAGAATATCTCAATGGGAGAATCTGAATGTTTTTAATGTAAATGCTGTCTGTTTGACAGGTGTGCAGAAGGAAAGAAAGAACAGTTTTACTAATTGAAAGAAAATATTCAGAGGAGAAGAGAAAAGGCTCATCTGCTCTCTTAAAATAGCCCTTCTCTTCTCCTGTGTCCTTTGTCCCTATTCTTGTACATAATATATTCTTCATTCACATTATTTCAATAATTTATTTAAACCAGGAAGTGCCATTGAGATAAAGTGTCACTTCAGTGTGGGGTAGCATTTAATGTTATTACATATATCTATCATGATAATTTATGGGCTTCAGTTGGCGTCCCCCAACAAATCATCTGTGGTTGTGAGGAGGGGCCTTGGTGTGTTTAATTACACTTACACATAAATGTCATGACTTTTTTTTTATAGCCGCACACCTACATGCATGTAAACACAAACCCTGACAGGCACATAGTAAATATACCTAATACGCTGCCTTCCATAACCTGTGTTAATAAGAGTGAGAAATACTTACATTTTATGTGTCAGAGGAGAGGGCCCTCCTGATAATTAGAATTAATTATCTTCAGTCTGGGGCAAAATACTCTCAAAGACAGGTTATTGTTCTTACTGTACACACAGAAATGCACACACACACACACACACACACACACACACACACACACACACACACACACACACACACACACACACACACACACACACACACACACACACACACACACACACACACACACACACACACACAAACACACATACATACACAAGTGTCCTTGTGCCACAGCTCTTCAGTATCCATTGTGGGTTACCTTGTGTACCAGTGAACTCAATGATTCCATTAATGTAATGTTCACTGCAGGTTCACCAGTAAGGGCGTATTGTCTGCTCTGTTGTCAACATAAAGGATCCTTAAACACAGATGACTCTGAAGAGTCAGGGTAAATGTGGTGTATTACATTAGTGAATCTAATAATACATTTCACACATCACGTGTCTGGATCCGGGTATTGTGTTATGGAGTGCATTGGCCCTAGCTAAAACAAATGCAGGCTAATACAATGGCCTTGCAATAAATCCTGCCTTCATGAAAGCTGCGATGTTCGGTTTATGTGGAAACTGCTTTCGAGTGATGTTGATTCAGCTGTTCGATCACTTTGGAAGATGGAGTTTGTAGTGCCACAAAATTTTTATTCTGTTACACTGTTTATTTTATCAAGCTAATAAAAGACACATTTCTGTGTAATGCATACAGTTCAAGCTGAATATTAATTGATTTATAGCAGAACTGTTGTATGTATATGTTGTATTGAATTTCAAGGATTTACTCTTTCCATGAAGCAGTGCATACAGTAGTTTGCTGCCAACGGTGTCATGACAGTAACGACCAAACCTAGCATCATTAGTTATTTAGCTCTCATCTGTAAAGTGGTTTAGGATTAAGTATGTTTGCCTTTTTATTAGCTCAAGAAAAGTTTGCTGTTTTTCATTGAGGTTTCAGCCCAATTTGAACTTATTTTATTCATTTAATGTTTAATTATACTTAATTACTGCACTATTTTTGTGAAATACATTTTTAAGTGGCTCAGAAATTTGGGTCACGACTTAATGACAAAGGAAAAATATGGGTCCTTAAGCTGGACCAGTTGAAAGCCACTTTATTAGACCAAACTAGTTTTAGCTAGATGTTGATTTATGTGTGAATCTGCATGTATTCAACATATCTGCCTCCTTACCCATGTTCTCCATGTAGATGTAACAACCGTACCCAGTGTGCAGTGGTGGCCGGACCGGACGTCTTCCCTGACCCCTGCCCCGGCACATACAAATATCTGGAAGTCCAGTATGAGTGTGTCCCTTACAGTAAGTACTCCTCTTTTTTAGTATTTGAACTTTTTTGATCTCGTATATCTGTAATGTCACAACCATTAGTTATAAGATACTCATCCTGAAGAAAATTCTTGCACTAGAGCTTGCTCAAAAGTTAATAGCTATAAAGTATATAAGAATTAAATGCTAACACAAATGCCTAATAGAATAACAATAACTGAACCAAATAAATGATCACAAAAGTAAGAAAATTTAGTCAAATCAGGTAACTTATTATAAAAGTAAAACTGGCAATGAAATTGTAAAAAAGTAATTGTACTCATCCACATACATCCACACTACAGTATGGCAAATGTGAATGAAATGTGTCAAAAATACTGACAGCCTTTAATATAATCTAATTTGAACTTCTCATCAATGTTTGCTAAAAAGTTTTCCCATGAAACGACTGCAGTTTTTCATACGGTCTTAACTATACCTACTGTATATGCCCTTGGAATCCAAAATGAACTGCGGTAATGTGATGCCAGAGTACGTTTTTGGGGGACGTTTTGATGAAATCACTCCCTGGGGAAGTCTGAGGAAGAAAACGAAAGATAGCCTAAAATTGTGGCAGATGGTGATATGACCTTTGACCAGGTAGTAACAGTCTGGGAGGTTGTAGTCACTGGAGTGAAATATTCATGGGACACGTTAACAAAATATCCCAACAACTGCAAAACTTTTTTATTTTTTATTTTTTAAACCGGCACAGTTTCCCCCTAAATCTAGGTTACAGCTCACTGCATAATAAATGGGTAAGGCATCTGCGTGGAGACTTAACGGATTAAAGACATCTTTTTGTCCTTGATGTTTATTTTACACCACGTTCCAGATGACAGGGAATGTGGTGTTTGTCCAAAGGCTAAGGTAAAATGCAACTTCTGTGGCTGTTTTATGAAAAAGCTAAATCTCCTATTATTCCCCCAAAGCTGCCTCTCTCACTAATACTTTTCTATCACAACAGGTAATAGGATTTATTTTGTTCACCTGGCAGGTAAATTTTATTTTTGACACATGTCAAGGTGGAGAACCACACCAGAAGATAAAAAAGCAGATGAAACTTTTTTTTTTTTTTTAACGTAAGAAAATACAAAAAGCTATTTGTCAAAATTACAGGGTACACTTCAAATACACTGAGAAAGGACGCATTACTCAACAAGTAAGAAATACTGGCACTGAAGTGACTAGTTGACCCACTACACATGTAGCAGTTTACAAACATAACTTCAATGCAAAAATGTATGACAATTACATTTATTTTAATACAAAATATTTCATGATTTTTGGAACATGGTGTCCTTTGTAAAGTTCTCATAAATTCACATTTAGAGTGAAGAAGTAATGTGGATGTTGAATGTGTGTCTATTTTTGTTTGCATCCGATTCTGTATGTCTCATCGCTGTGGTGGCATGACTCTCAGTCATAAAAGACAGGAGAACATGCAAAATTGGATTTGGAAAATTTATTTTCTGCATATTTACAGGCAAAAAAAAAGTTAATTTCTAAAATTGCATTTATTCATGTTTATATATCTAACTGGCCAAAAATACTGAGTCACAGTGAGCCTTATTAGTTTCTGAGACATTTGAAGTAAAATGATCTTCATCAGTTTTATGAGTCACAGCATTCAAACGTCTCATCTACCTTCAAGAAGAAAGAAACAAAGATTTTAAACTTCAGTTTTTGTGCTTAGTTCCTCCTGCAGGTATCAAAGTCTTTGTCTAACATAGTCTCCAGCCTTGGCACCACTGTCCATACAGACGGCCAAGGTGATCTCCCACACTGAAGCATTCAATTATGTCTGGCTAAACGGCTCTTGCCTGGCGTCTAGAATGACCAGCAGATTAAATAATAGGACTATCAGAGCCCTCTCTGGAGCAGATGGAAACACAACCTGATACCTGCTTAATGCCCCACCAAGCACACACACACACACACACACACACACACACACACACACACACACACACACACACACACACACACACACACACACACACACACACACACACACACACACACACACACACACACACACACACACACACGCACACACACACACACACACACTCACACTCACTCACTCACTCACTCACTCACTCTGCACACACATCCAGGCATCGAAAAAGAGTCCGTGTATGTTTTGACTCTCGTCTGATTCATTTGAGACTTTTCTGCATGTTCAGTCTTTATCTTCGAAACTGCGGGCCTGCTTGAAAACATGGCACTACTAATGTCATAGATTTGTCACTGTAAAGAAACGTAGATGAGGAATAACTGAGCGCAAAGGGAGATGACTGCGTGCTGATCTGATGAACAACAGGTCAGTCAGGGTAACATTTCTCCCCGCAAAAATAGGCAGCATCTGAAACCAAAGTCATCAGAGAGCTCAGCTAACAGAGGGAGGGACATAGTGAGGGAGATGATGCACTGAAAGAGAGAGAGTATTGGACAGAGAGAGAGAGAGAGAGAGAGAGAGAGAGAGAGAGAGGGAGCTTTTGACAGTACATTAACATCTTGTGTGTACTGACTGAATTGTTCAGGCTGGATCAGGTAGCGCTGTGATAAACTACCTGGCTCCTGCGGGTGCGTTTAGCCATGAGAAATGTTTCACAATGTTACAGAGAAAAATGTTGTATGAAGGTAAAATAAGTCCTTGGGTACTGTGACCCAACACTTTGAATTGTTTTGTCTGAGAGTAGATCCAGTTGTACGTGTTACGACCCTATAGACAACCCTCATATTGGATTCTTCAAATATTTATCAAATTACTTATTTTGGAAAGGCGTAATAATGTCTGAAGAAGGTATTCCTGCTCGGTGGCATTCAGGCTGGAGATTCAGCCGTCAACAATCACAACGGCCTGCTTGATAAAGCAAATCAATGCTGTCAGTGGCATTGTTGTGAAAGATGCATTTTGGAAGACATTAAGTGCTGAAATATCTCCAAAATGTTGCCATAAATCAAGATCGATCAATAAAGGAGGCTTGTTTTCTGAAATATATGACAGTGTACTCAAACTGTCGTGTTTCAAAAATGAAAACAAGCTGCCGCTGATAAATTATTGCATTTACATGTGAAGGCAGAGCTGGCTTTAGTGCTCTCAAATGACTGTAACATCAAGGGACATCTATAACTCAAGTAGGTCTCCCTCGACATTAAGCACACTGGTAGCACTGTTTGTAGAGCGTAAACACCTGACCTGCAGCAATCACCTCTGAGGCCAAGTGTTGCTAATCACAAATTGACTGCATGGAGAGAAAATGAGCCGAGCTCCAAAGAGACACAACTTTACACTGCAGAGGTACTTTTCCTGAGCGGCTGCCGTTCAAGTAGAATTGGCATGCTTCCCTCTACATAGATATTGTAAACAATTCTCAAAGTGGGTTGTAAAACAGGTAATTAAATTATGTACGGTTCAGTTTTCAGTGAAATTTTGCTCCTCCAGCTACCGTCCTTTTTTTAATTATTTTTTTTTTTTGGATTTTTTTGGCTTGAGCTACCTTCGCAACTCTTCATCTCTCCTCACTGCACTGCAGGTTTTTGGCGGTTTTCCAAAGCTACAATCAAATGCTGCCTCTTTCTCTCTCTGGCTCTCTGTGGTATGAGTGTGTGGCAGTCATGTGCCAAACTAGCCAGCTAGCTTTGGCAGTAATTAGCCACCTGTGTATACTTGCTCATTGCACTGCAGGTGGACTATAAATATCCATACATTAGAGCACTGCTGCACAAAGTACTTCTCACCTACATGGATGGATTTAATCTCAACAAAATATGCTACATTCTGCAGAAAAAGATATATGATACGTATTGTTTCACTCATGTTCATCCATTAAAAACAGGAAGGAACACTTGGGATTGTGTCTATCCGTTTCCTCATCTTCATGCAGTATACCCTGGTTATCCCAGCTGCTGTTATGAAGCAATTAGCCTACTACCACATTTAGTGTATTAATCAGAAAAGCCAGTGATATGTTATGCAATACCCATGCAGTCTATTTTAGACAATAGAACTTGGCTCAGTAGGAAAGCTAATTAAAAGATAAAATCACCTTCTTGTCTGTCCAATTAAAGACTTCTGTCAGATTGGACCCTTGGAACAACTTCATCACGATGACATGAGAAGCTCTGTTTGTGTGTGTGTGTGTGTGTGTGTGTGTGTGTGTGTGTGTGTGTGTGTGTGTGTGTGTGTGTGTGTGTGTGTGTGTGTGTGTGTGTGTGTGTGTGTGTGTGTGTGTGTGTGTGTGTGTGTGTGTGTGTGTGTGTGTGTGTGTGTGTGTGTGTGTGTGTGTGTGTGTGTGTGTGTGTGTGTGTGTGTGTGTGTGTGTCTGTATGTGCATGTACAGTATGTGTGTGTTTGTGTGGGCACATATGCAGGCATTTTTGTGTTTTCCAGAGAGAGCAAGGGAAGATGGGAAAGGAACCAAAGACACAGAAGGAGAGACGGCAGAGCGACAGCTGAGACAGAGATAGAGAGAAATAGGTTAGACGAGGCCAGCAGACGAGGAACAGAAAGAATGAATTAACTGATAAAAGACACTGTGTGTGTGAGAGGTGGACAAGGCTTGGTTTGGGGTGGGGGGGAGCGATAAAGATACAGAGGAGGAAAAAGAGAGAATAACCGAGGGGAAAAGCACAGGGCGATATAATGAAACAGACTGTCAGGTGAGGATGAGAGGACAGGAGGAAAAGAATAGAATAATGGAGAAAGAAAGAAGAAAACGTCTGTGTCCATAAATGACCTTGAGCTGTAGCCAGCTGAGCTGATTAGAGATCAGAGATAATAGTGGTAAGGCTGCTGTCGCCACCCGTTGTCTGCAGAAACTTGCACGCGAGCGTGCCCACGCCCACACACACACACACACACACACACACACACACACACACACACACACACACACACACACACACACACACACACACACACACACACACGTACATGCACGCACGCACGCACATGCACACACACACATTACACACTGGTGAGCACACACGGTCTTTCCTCCTCGACGGATACCTTATTAATAAACCATACGTTTTCAATAAAAATGCTAATTATCTTTACACCGGAGCGCAGTCAGGTTAACACTGTTTCTGTATGTGTGTGTGTGTGTGTGTGTGTGTGTGTGTGTGTGTGTGTGTGTGTGTGTGTGTGTGTGTGTGTGTGTGTGTGTGTGTGTGTGTGTGTGTGTGTGTGTGTGTGTGTGTGTGTGTGTGTGAGAGAGAAATAGAAATAGAATGGGGAAAAAAAAACTGAGAAGGCATTCAAGATCCAGTGTAAAAGCTGTTCATGTGATTACAAATTTAAATAAAAAACTGAGAAGATTCTGCTGCAGCTGTTAATGGATAATTAGATGGTTTTCAATAAATGTGCAAGTAGACAGGCGACACATCTTCACAACAGAGCATTGCTGTCAGTATTATTCTTCTGCTATTGTTTTCTAATATTCATTCAAAGCCTTGATAGGAATAAATGAGCTGAAATGTTTTTTTTTGTTTTTTTTTCCTTTCTGTAGCTGCATAGATAACTATTCAGTAGTGCTTTTAAGTGCTTTTGCAAATGATCAGTCAAAGATACTGGACTGATAAAAACATGCCTCTACCTGCGCAGAATTCAATTACGAATAACACTGAGGAAGAGATTGAGAGATGCTTTCTTGTTGACGTTTTCATGAAAACAAGGACATTTTCTAGAAAGTTGTCATTGTCCATATTTTTTTTCCTTCTTTTTTTCACCACGCTCAGCGGCTGAATTAGCAGTAGCACAAAAGACTCCTCATCTCTGACATCATCCCGCATGCTTGAGCTGTACCCTTGACAATACCTTGAGGTTTCAACAAATGCCTTTTAAACCTATATTCAAGCTGTCAAATCCTGTGCTCTGAAAAATGAATGATTGTGATTTATGAAAAAACTTTTCATTTCTTCTCCTTGTCATGGAGATTAAAGCCCACCTAAAATAAAATCTTGCAATGAGCTCACCAACAGAGACGCCCATTAATCGAGTGAAAGAATGAGGAGCAGTATAAATCCAATGACATTTGTGTGACATTTAGTGTACTTGTTGCCATCACACTTTTTCATTTGAAATCTATTATTTGCTGGCAACCTTGAACTCCACATGTTTTTTCTTTAATGTATGAGAGCTTCAGGTAATAAGAAGGCCTTGTTGTTTGGTGTCATTAATGCCCATCTTCTCAACCACAACGTGTCTCTTTGTATTGTATTGTATTGTGTGTGTGTGTGTGTGTGTGTGTGTGTGTGTGTGTGTGTGTGTGTGTGTGTGTGTGTGTGTGTGTGTGTGTGTGTGTGTGTGTGTGTGTGTGTGTGTGTGTGTGTGTGTGTGTGTGTGTGTGTGTTTTTAGTACATTGATATATGTTGTTCCATCGCACACACCTCTCTGCGTAGACAGACTATCTGCTTTCTTTCCCGGCTTTCCTCACAAGGGAATGGCTTCCTTGTGGTGAACCATTTTATATCTTAACTTGTAACAGCACACTGACATAAGCGCTGGTGCACACATGCATATACACACTTGTTTTAGGTTTAACATGATCTTCTTCCAGAGATTGGTTATTTATCGGGAGTTGTCCTAAGCCGCACCAGTTACCATGCATTTTTCATGAGCCTTGGATTTGATGGTTGCTTGTGTGTGTGTGTGGGGGGGGGGGAGGTATGTGAGTGTGTGTTTCTGTGTGTCACATGTGTTTATGCATATCTCAGGGTTGTTGATGAGTTTTGGCTTTAATGTGTTAAAGAATTCATTTATGCGCTGCGCAATAGGAAGTGCACTTGTTCTATATATAAGTATGTGCTGTCTGAAAGTTCTTAAAAAAAAATGTCTTCAAGAACTCAAGCCTCTCCTCTCCTCTCCTCTCCTCTCCTCTCCTCTCCTCTCCTCTCTCTCCTCCTCTCCTCTCCTCTTCTCTTCTCTCTCCTCTTCTCTTCTCTTCTCTTCTCTTCTCTTCTCTCTTCTCTTCTCTTCTTCTCTTCTCTTCTCTTCTCTTCTCTTCTCCTTCTTCTCTTCTCTTCTCTTCTCTTCTCTTCTCTTCTCTTCTCTACTCTTCTCTTCTCTTCTCTTCTCTTCTCTTCTCTTCTCTTCTCTTCTCTTCTCTTCTCTTCTCTTCTCTTCTCTTCTCTTCTCTTCTCTTCTCTTCTACACGCTCTCCTGCCATCTCAGGGGACTAGTTCCATTCAGCAGGTCTCTAACGGTCTTGAAAGACACAAGGGCACTGCCTGCAGGATTAGGTTTCTGCCGTGTTCACATTCCACTCAGTCCCCCAGGGACCGAGGTGGAATGAAATTCATATGTTTAAGAGGTTTCGAGCAAGTGTGCACATTTCATTGCAGTGCGACATGAACAACCCTCTGCTAAAGCTCTAAGGATAGCGCTTTGAATATAATAGACAGGGAATTGGTGTTTGGGGTTGAAGCAAACCAGTGCATTCGGTATGCTCCCTCCTCCACACACAGATGCTTGCGCACTCATACACAGAGTCACACAGATTACATGACACACACATAGCATTAACTCACCCACTGTGCATCAGAAGGCATTTTAATGTGACAGTTTTGGCTGGTCCTCTGAAATGCAATCCCAGTAATCAAATCAATTTTCTGGTTTTCATTGCTCTGTTGCTATTAGCATACATTAAAGAGCTCATTATCTCAGGTTATTTTGTGTTGCTGTCTTTTGTCCTGGACTAGTGGTAGGACCACCATGGACACGATGGCTATGTGTGTTTGTGCACGTTGTCTCATGGTCCTGTGTGTTTGCTCTGAGTGTCTCCTCTCCCTCTTTTTCTGCCTGCATCACATGTTTGTCTCTGTTCCCCCATATGTGCGTGCGCAACATATGTGAGATGCAATGCTGTCAGCTAGATCGCCCATTGCGGCGCGGTCTCCTCAGACGCTTATGTAATGTTATTACCAATCACACATGGAGAGCATCCTGGCACTCTCACAAGGTTAGAATGAAATATGAGGACGATTATGGAGATCGGAGATTGTATTATCATGATTTCCTTATTATTGCATCATTAATCTATTTTTGTCTCTTGTCTCTATCTCTTTCTTTCTCTCTCTTGTTCTCTCTTTTTTTTTTCCTTCAAATATTTTGCCTATGGCTCATGCAGAAGTAGAACAAAAAGGTAAGTCTGTGAAGCAAGCACGCCCACATTCACACACGCTCAGAATCTGGGATGGGGTGTCACTTTTTGATGCTGGAGCCTGAAGCGTTTTTTTTTACCTTGTGGCAACATGACATCTCTTTCAAAGTCACTGCTGCTATATTAAGACGGCTTGATCTCAGCATATAGAGGCAATTTGGAAACACTGGTTCTCATTAGACACACTCCAGGCCCATATTATTCCATTGTATTGTGTAGAATGTCACTTAACAAACTCTCCATGGGTCGAGCACATTTATATGATGAGCCAATGAACAAAGAATTACGTTGACATTTAATATTTCAAATGCTTTCCTGTGATATGAAAGTAATGCCAGTGCTTTGAATAGCAAATGAAAATACAATCAATATTCCCAGCCTTTGAGAAGAATGGGAAAACCAGAGTGCACATCTGGCACGTATGTGTGTATCTGCTGTGCGGATGTGTGCGTATGTGACAACATTCCAGCTAAATTACAAAGGTTCCTATGACTCTGGTCGCACTGGCTTCCGAGAATTTATTACATCTCCCACATCTCTCGTAAAACATGACCGCGGTATTCCAAGATGGGAATACTGAGCACGGAGTGGGAAAAGAATTATTGTAACAACTGCAAAAACAGCAGACGATAAAAGATGTGTTCAGTCCTACAGTTGGCTGTTCTTGACAGAAATAGAAAGGGAGAGAAAGGAAGAAAGAGCTGTGAGACTAATGAGGAGCTGGGGAGGGAGGGAGAAATGGAAATAGAGGAAAAGGGTGGAAGTAGAACAAAATGTGCCATTTTCTCTTCATCTCTGAGCTGTGAGAGCAGGGTATTATCTGTTGAATAGAAGGCATGCTGTTGCTGTGCTTAAGAATGACAGGGGCTGTACAACATCCAAATCACAATATAGTAAGCTTATCATGTCATCGTCATTCACTGGTGGTTAAAGTTAAGTTAAAACACAATGTTACATTATTTATAAGCATTTATGAAAAGAAGCAAACCTTTCACAGGCACTGCCTGCAACTCTGAACAGAAAAACGCAAAAACGTTTTTAATGTGAAAATGTTGTCATTTGTTCCTCAGTATTTCTGTGCCCTGGCATTCTGCGGGGAGTATACCAAAGTGAACACCTCTTTGAGTCCGACCACCAGTCTGGTGCGTGGTGCAAAGACCCGCTGCAGGCCTCTGACAAGATCTACTACATGCCATGGACACCCTACCGCACAGATACACTGACAGAGTATTCCTCAAAGGAGGACTTCATCGCAGGCCGTCCCACCACCACATACAAACTGCCGCATCGCGTGGATGGGACTGGTTTTGTCGTCTATGACGGCGCGCTGTTCTTTAACAAGGAGCGCACCCGCAACATTGTAAAGTTTGACCTACGCACACGCATCAAGAGTGGGGAGGCAATCATCGCCAATGCCAACTACCACGATACCTCACCGTACCGCTGGGGGGGCAAGTCGGACATTGACCTAGCAGTGGATGAGAATGGACTGTGGGTGATCTATGCAACAGAGCAGAATAACGGGCGCATCGTGGTGAGCCAGCTAAACCCCTACACCCTGCGGATTGAAGGCTCCTGGGACACCACCTACGACAAACGCTCTGCCTCCAACGCCTTCATGATCTGTGGAGTTCTTTATGTTGTCAAAACCGTCTATGAAGATGATGACAACGAAGGGACAGGGAACAAGATTGACTACATGTACAGCACTGATAAGGGCAAGGAGATGACAGTTAACATACCATTCCCTAATTCCTACCAGTACATAGCTGCAGTGGATTACAACCCCAGAGACAACCTGCTGTATGTGTGGAATAACTACCACGTGGTCAAGTACTCGCTGGACTTCGGCAACAATGGTAGGTCCAACCCATAACTTACTTACTGTACTCCTTTTTCTTTTTTTTCACTCTTTCTTGTCTCTATTTTTTTCTTCAGCATTTTAAATGTAATATTAGGTATAGTAAGCAGAAAAATATGTTGGTTTGAGAACCACTATTTGTACTGGACCGGCTGTGATGTGATTTAAAAAAAAAAAATCTTCACAGGAAATCTGTGATGCTTTTAATATTCATCTTAATGATAAATGTGTTTTTTTTTTAATTTTTTTATTGTGACATAAGGGATGCTTACAGACACTAATCTTCCTCCAATAATTAATTCTACAAAATAAGTTGAAGAGGAAGAAAAAGGAAAAGCACCATCTGGGCTGTCATGGTTCTCAATTATGACTGTTTCTCCACCCGTGATATCTGCATGTTTTCAGAAGTAAAAGGCAAAAAAAAAAAAACTACAACAAAACAACTCCAATATACCTGCAGCTTGTCCTCGACCAGTGTCACAGAAATTGTGGATGCCAGCAGAGTTGCTATTTGTGAATGCGAAAAAGAGAACATAAAGACTACCTTGATCCCTGCCTTTAGAAGAATGTCTAATAATGTTATGCTGAGCCTTACATACTGTAAATGCTTCTCGGCTTTTACTGTACCACTTGACAGCTTTCTCTTTAGTTTCCCCAGCTGCTTAACAAATCATAATGCATTTATTGTCAATGGAGCCAGAAATGTCTGGAGGGAGGAGGAACTAATACTGATTTCATGCTGGATATCCGTATATGATGGCAGTCTGAAGAAACTTCAACCTGTGTTTCACCAATGGCGGCTCCTGACTAAAAACTCTCCTAGTGGTAGCGGTCAGTTCCAACCAATGTTAATTTAATTGTTTAAATATATATTTTTGGTAACTCAGATAATTATTTAAGTTCCAGGGCTAACGAATAATGTTCTTAGTAACACTGTTAACACTATGCTACATTACAGAGATAGAAAACTGCAACAATGAGCCTTTAAAATAGAACTTTTAAAAGCACACGCACAAAGCGAGCCGCCTGTCAACAACAATGGTAACGGCAAAAGCAGTAATGATTCAGAATCTGTCTGAAGCAAGGAAACTGAATATGTTATTGACGAAACAACATTATTAAAAGCCAGAGAATAAGAGGACCTGCATAAGAGGACCTGCTCCCTCCGTGTGTGTGTGTGTGTGTGTGTGTGTGTGTGTGTGTGTGTGTGTGTGTGTGTGTGTGTGTGTGTGTGTGTGTGTGTGTGTGTGTGTGTGTGTGTGTGTGTGTGTGTGTGTGTGTGTGTGTGTGTGTGTGTGTGTGTGTGTGTGTTTGTTTGTGCATGTTTGGTAGAGACAGAAACAAAGGGGGGAAGAGAAGGTCGAAGATGCACGTAATTTGGAAAGTCAAAAATGCAAGGCCTGGTATGTTGTCTTTCCAAAATCACAGCTCTTAGCCGTAGGAGGGAGACCTCTGGTTTCTGGCCAAGTGTCTTTACTCTTGCCTGGCTGGTAACTAGCCTTTAATGCCTGAACCAACTCTGCAGTGACAGGAGAGGCATAGTGTTGTAATGTTGTATGAACTGAACCTATATTCACTTTACTGGCACAGCAAACACGTTACACAACATTTGGATAACAAGTATACTAAAATTTTGGCCTTTCTAGACATTTTATGGCTGATTACAGTAGTTTAACCACCAACGTCACACTTTTCTTAAAGGGAAAGGCTTGACCAGTAACGAATGTTTCTGTCAATCTTTGTAACGTCTCTGACAATGTGCAGTTTCCGATTTCTGAGGCTTTTGTTTGTTTTGTTTTTGACTGATGTTGGTCAGCTAACACTTTACTCATTGACTATTAGGTCGATTATTTATGGGGCTGCCCTAATTTGACACATGTATTTTGTGTTTTAAAAAAAAATTATTATTACCTGAAAATGTATGAGATCTTACCACGCTTGCCTTTAAAGTAGCAATGATTGACACTTATATATTAACAATACGTCCAATAACTACATATAATGTGAGAGAATCTGTTTGTAGTGATAAAACCATAGATTATGGCCAGACATTGCAATTTACCAAGCGTTTTTTGCATTTTTCAGCACATTGTTTTGGTGTATTGTCCCACTACTGTTTTGGTTCAGTCTTCTTTTTCCACACACAGCCACCACTTTTTGGTAAAAAGCTGTGATTTAACTGCTGCATACAGTTCTAGCTTTTTAATTCACAAAACTATAAACCACCACAGAAATATTTTAGTTGGATGTTTGGTAATTCTCACAAATCTAATAAAACCTCTTGCATGGTTAAATACATCTCAGGGTACCGAATAAGGAAACAGTAATTCAGGTGAAATTACTCTTTTACTTGAATGGTCAGATATGTAGTTGGAAAACAAGTCAAATGAAAGTGAAAGTATAAAGGTTTTTGTACAGTGTCTAACCCATTTCCAACCCAGGTGTGGAGGGTCATGAATCCAGTTTGTAGGTTGACCCATTTTGATTCAACAAACAGTGAAGTGAACAAGTGTTGTGTCCGTTTGAAAGAGCTGGGGATATTGTCTAACCCATAGTGACTTTCTTTCAACTCTGGTGTAAGGTTAGTGTCCGCCCTCCCCTCCTTCTTTCCTCTGGATGGAAGGGCTTAGGTCCCTGGAGCCTGAAGGGCTATTTGCCCAGCGTAATTGCCTTTCAGCACCTTTCTATGGAGTGGTCAAGGCAGTCTGGCTGCGTGTCTTATTAAATGATGTCTGAATTAACGCATGCTCTTACACGCAGTTAGGAGGCGCAGTACAAGAAATTATAGAGAGAGGCAGCATTAAACTTGGTTTCTACCGATCAGTGTGTGTGTGTGTGTGTGTGTGTGTGTGTGTGTGTGTGTGTGTGTGTGTGTGTGTGTGTGTGTGTGTGTGTGTGTGTGTGTGTGTGTGTGTGTGTGTGTGTGTGTGTGTGTGTGTGTGTGTGTGTGTAAAGGGAGGCCATGCTGTAAAAATGTGTGCATGCCCAATGATGTGCATGCCCATGTGCTAATGTACTTACGGTAAGAGTTTGTGTTTCTCTATTCATGAATGTCCATACATGTTTATTGGTGCATGCATGAGAGTGTGGAGGGTCTCATAATGGAGCTTTGGGTGTCTCAGGAGGCTCTAAAGAGGAGATCAATGGGGATTCAATGTGGAGAATGACCTCCAGTGCAAAGCAACAAGCCAGACTGCTGACCAGTGGGCAATAAATACATACAATCAATGCTGCTACGCTCTTTTACTCTCCTCCTCGCTCCGCTCCCTCATTCAATGAAGACAAGGAATAAATTAACTACCTTAACTGCATGGTTTTCTCATTCATCAGAAAATGAGGCGGCAAGTTGATTCATTGAAGTTTTATTTTGTTGCATCCTCGTTCATTTTTTTTGCTCTTCATTCCTTCTAAACACAGAAAAAAGAAAGGTATTTCTCTGTTTAGTTTCACTTCAGATGCATTAAGCATACTGTAAGATGACTCTGGTCAAAGTTGCCGTGTTGTAGCGCTTTTTTTTTTTCTTTCTTTCTCTTCCTTTAGTCAGTTCAGGAAACAGACCAAGGAAAGGGGCCATTCTGAGGTTTACACTCATTACTGATGTAGCTTAATGCACTCCCTGTTTTTGTTTCAGCTCAAATAGACTTCTTAAGATATGAAATGAGACAGGAAATGGGCCACGGTCTTAAAAAAAAGAACGAGGTTGGCCACCAAGGACTGAGTGTATAGGGGTACAACACAGAGAGCATCAATTTCTTTGTTGTGTCTGTCCAACTGAGTAACAAAGGCAGACGGTTTAAAAGAGTTCACTTCTGATTAAACTGACTTAAGCTGTTTTGTTTTAGAGCACACATCTGAATGGGAACATAGTTACTTTGGCATACTCCAGGGATGGAAAGAGTCCTGGAAGTACTGTAATTAATTGGGTAAAAATGTACAACAAAAAAAAAGTAATAAGAAAGTCTGTTAAAATGTACTCTGAACAAACACTGAATCATTGCTTTTTAAACAGTGATGTGATTAAAGAAAAATTGTATATGAAAATCAAACCGTATGCTATATAATAGACCTTTTAAATAAGGAAAACATTTAGGCTACTCAGTGTAGTACGTTGTCGTTGTACACTGGTGAAAGAACATCACACCATGCACTTAAGGCAAAAAATAACAATAAAATCCATAAATTCCTGACCTTGTCATCTTGTGCAAACATCTGAATAGAAATTCCAAGTATACATCCATACTGAAATGGAACAAAAAATAGGTCAAATCTCTGATTATGTGGTTGCAAATAGCCGATGAAATTTTAAGATGCATATTACTTGCCCCTTATTACAGCATGAACATTAAAATACAGGATCACAAACGCTCTGCGCTCCTCAAAGTAGCTGAAGCCTGTGGAGTATAAAGATGCTTTAAGAAAGAACAGTAACAAACAGTCAACGGCAGCTGAAAGGTGGTGTACACCTCACTGAGGTCAGAAGTTCCTTATTAAATGTAGAAGTCGCAGCTGGGGTCCATCCACTGTAGCCAGCATGCATCTGTTGACACGCCACAACGTGGGTGTGCTGGATTTGCGTCACTGAGGGTGCTCATCGGACGGTGCACAGAGAGGATTGAAGCAAGATGCAATTTATGTTTTACTTATGCCAAGGTAATGCCCGTAATGATGCCATCCTTACTGTTGTACATTTATGTGTGGTTCAGCACAGCCCCATTGCTTATTCTGCCAGTAAACGTCCACACATTGAACACATGTACAGTTTCTGTAACAGGGTGGTGTCAGCTGAGTGCTGAGTGTCCTCTCTGGACATGGAGCTCTGCCCTCCGGCAGCTGCAGACACACCAGCCGCTTCTTCTCTGCTGCAGTTGATGAGTTGGCCAGTCAAACGCAATTTGTCTTTTTTTTTTCAAATTTTTTTCACATGACTTCTGTTTCTTTATTCTGCAAAGGAAGAGTCTTGAAATTCACTAAAGTGTAAAAGGCCTTTTTGAGATAAAAAAAAAAAAAAAAAAAAAAAAAAAACAACAACAATAATAAATAGATGTGTTTTTTCATTTTGACTGGGACCAGTCCTATTAACATGAAAGTCTGTCAATGAGTCAGTGAGTGATTTACTGGAAAAGTTCCCCCCTTGTTTGGCTGAATGCCACGTAACTGACTGATTAGGTCACCACTGGTTGACTGAATGGGTCAACTTCCTGTGTCCGTTTCTAATTAAAAGCCCTCCTCATATACAAGGTTTTGACCTTGCCTTGTTTCCTATGTACTCCCTTCCCTAATGTACTGGGTGTCTAACCGAAACCGTTTTGAGTGCTGAACAGTTTGTGTCTTATATGTATTAATTTGAGACCCACCTTTGCTAAATCTGTAAGACGTTTCAGCAAAGTTGCAGTCTTGGTGCTCCTCGTAAAAAAATGGTTGACACTGCTGAGAAATATTTTTTTATAAATGGAAAAAGAAGGGTTCTAGCCCTCAAACTAAAAGGTATTGAAAGACTGGATTTGACCCTGGTATTGAAAGATGTGAACATCTTTCCTGGTCCTATATATCACATCAGGTTTGCTTTAAGACTTTAAACATCACAGGGGAGAAATGAATAAAGCAGGTTTAGTTCACCTTGGGCTAACCGATGATATAAAGGTTTACTCCCATGTATTCTATCATGCCGTCGATGCAGCACGCAGCTGATAGAGGATCTTTTTGAAATGCATATTCTTTCTCCCTTGGTACTTAACAAGAAAGTGAACTGCCTCTCTACATTTATTGTCTCCCATGTCTGTTTGTGTTTCTTCTTTTTCTGTTGAATCCCCATTCTTTCTCTCCCTGTCTCTCACACAAACACATGCACTCACAATGGCAGGAATCTCAATATTTCCTCTTTCCTTCTCATACATCTTTCTCTTTTGACTCTGTCGTCCTTATCTCCCACCTAATCTGCCCTCCTTTTCTACTCACACCCTTTCCCTCATCACACAGGGCTATTTCATCGGGTGTCCTCAGATGTATATATTATAGAGGCCTGCTGAATGTCTATATAAAGTCAGAGTCAAAGTCACTTGTCTGCACATCACCCCTTTCTCCCACCCCACAATCCCCAAACGTTCTCTCATTCTCTACTGTTTATGGAGTTGTTTCATCATGTCTTCTTACATGCATATTATAGAGGCTTGCCCTACGCAAGCAGCATGGCTCCGATGAAACATTTGAATAATTTATCACCTCAAGTCTGCCTTGCCACACTTTAGAAAGTTTTCTCAACAAAGTCTTAAAATTATTCATGCTATCTGCATCTTCAGGAGGGGAGGGGCAAACAGGGCTAAAGCTGAGATGCTGCGTTCCTATCTTTGTTTTACTCGTCATCGCTCTCGTCTCATTTTCTATTGCTACCCCACTTCTCTCTATTTTTTGTTCTTTATTCTTGGTGCAAATTTCCACATGCTCAAAGTCTTACTTGTACTCTACTCCTGCTGTCTTGCTGCCCTTTAAGTTGATGATCTACTTAAAGTCTTATGTTCAAGGGAGATAAACTGACTGCATATTCGACAGGATAAAATCAGCACACTAATATGAAGTATAAAAAGAAAGACATGTAATTATGAAAGTTTCCTTAGTAACCCTGAAGATGTTTTTGTTTGTAGTATTATAGAAACAGTGTTAAAGAAGTTAATCAGATAGAGAAAAAAATACACACTGTGACTCTTGGTTCTGAGCATTTTTACTATGTAGTGACTTATGAATTAATTATCGATAACTTTTCAAAAATATCTTATGCAAGAGCATTCTCACTGTGCAAGACTATTTCAACACTTTTACACACACATGCTGTATTTAATTTGTATATTTAAAAAAATCTGTAGCCACAGTTCTTTAGCTAAAAAAATCAACCAAACCTTTGTGTACAGCTCACTTTTCTAACAATGCTGTACAAAATTAAAAAAAATATATGAACTCAAATTAAGCAGTAGCTTCTTAACAACAGCCACTGTAAGTACAGATTTGTAAATAATTCAGAGAATCCAACAGGACACTTTTTCTTTTTTAAATGCATTTTTCTTTTGGGTTCATTAAATTGAGATTTTGAATGCTTTGTCTTTAAGCATCATTTTAGTGTCAAGAGTTACAGAGATTTCAAAAAGAATTACTTCTCATTACCACTATTATTTAAGGGAGATTTTTTTTTTTTAAAAAACAATAAAAAAAAACCGTAATTATTAAATTTAATTTTCCAAAAATATATTAAAAACTGATTGATATCAACATTTTGTTCACTGGTCAGTCAAATATTGTGAGTGTCCAAAATGGTATCTCAGTTTTTAATTTAAGTAATCAACACTGGAATTATGTAATGATTTGTTATGTGCAGATGACCTTTACTTCCCTTTATGTCAGGTTACGAAAATGTAAAGGTTCACCTTTGAACTCCTAATGGCTGGAATCACAGCCATTTCCTGAGGAGGTCAAGCATGGAGTGTCTGTTGTCTTTAAGCCCTCTCCTCTCCTCTCCTCTCCTCTCCTCTCCTCTCCTCTCCTCTCCTCTCCTCTCCTCTCCTCTCCTCTCCTCTCCTCTCCTCTCCTCTCCTCTCCTCTCCTCTCCTCTCTTCTCCCCTCGGCATCAAATTGCAATCAAGAAGCAGGGCTAAGCAGTGCAGGAAATGTTCGAAACAAGCTGAAGTGGAGAGAAAAACAACAGTTAGTGGTTGAAATGAAGGCCCTCTTTCACCAGATCATTGATTAGACTAACCCTCTGCACATTTCTTGCTTGTCAAGCCAAGTCGTGCGTTTGTGTGTATGTGTGTGCACAAAGTCCGTGTTTTCGGTCCTTGAGCTGTTAACACCACTTGAGATGATTCAGCCCTTTCAAAATGAAGTCAGGTTCACTTTGAGTGTTTGATTGTTTACAAAGGGGAAATGTTCATATTTTTAAATAGCCTAAAAAAAAAATAAAAGACAAAGGCAATCGTCAAGCTTTTAATCCTAATCAAAACATTCCAACTGTGTCTTGCTGAATTACATTTTTTCATGTTAACATGTTTTATTACATAACAGATATAATCATAATTTCCACTTGTTCAGTGACACCACAATCCTGTACAAAAGTGCAATGTGAAAACACACAGTAGTAACTTTAAGACTTCAGTCTTCACTTCACTTTTGCCCTCTCTCTTGTTCGTCCTCTCCACCTGCATCCATCACCTGTTTTTCGGCCATCTCCCTCCCTGCCTATCTCCCTCTTTCCCAAATAGATTACGACACAGCCGTCTCGGCAGAAACTGAGCTCTGCTTCACAGAGTCTGCTGCACCTGTTCCTTGCCTGCAGTGTGTCCTTATCGATTAGATAGCCCCAGCCAGGCCCTCTGCGTGCATTTGGCCTCGGCACCACTTCTGCTCTGCCAAACAGCAGATGCCAAATTAAGTAGGCCTGGCCAGAACAATAGAGTGGAGGGGAAGCCCACAGCCTTGCAGGAAGTAAATAGGAATGAGAGCAGCTTGCAAAGCGTGTTACCAAAGCTGTATTGTGTTAAGTTTAAAAAAAAAAAAAAAAATTATGTATGAATTGTTAAGGTCTAAAAAGGGGCAAAGTAATACATTAGGGCAGCAACATATTGAACTGCATAGGGTCACTTGCTGGAGGTTACTGCTCTCATTCTAACACATTAACAGGATTTTTCTGTTTGCCTTTTGTGTATTCATACCAGTTGTTCTACACAAATTCATTGAATGTCTGGAACAGCAGAGGTCGCAATCCAGACTTTAAAGAAATATGCCAATGATTCCGTACATTATAAAACAGAAACACAACAAAAAAAATAGAAAATGGGTCTGTCCCATTAGCTTTTTGCTTTGAACAAGGGAACTTCCCCTGATTAGGAAAGAAGCATGTAATTGGCAAACTGGCTGCAGGTGCCTCCAACCTCAGCGGGGGATGACATGATTATGCAACAGTGCTGAGCAGCAATGTGTCTGTATGTGAAACATGAGCTGTGGAACACGATGGTGCCTGGCAGCCATTTTGAGGGAGGCTCTATTAGTTGAGGTTGTTTTTTTTTTTATCTTAAAGTATCACTGCTTTGAAGTGCTCCATTCTGTCTTATCAGCAGGCTTGAGCCACTCGCCACAAGCTCTTGATGTGTGTATTGCATCGCACATAAGTGAGTGAAAAGTACATTTCCGCTCAAGTGTGTGTGTGTGTGTGTGTGTGTGTGTGTGTGTGTGTGTGTGTGTGTGTGTGTGTGTGTGTGTGTGTGTGTGTGTGCGCGCGCACGTGTGTGTGTTTACACGCGCGCGCGCTCTCTCTCTCCAGCCATAGGGGTAGTGCGTTATCGCAGTATGCAGTGCTATTCAGTGTGTGTGCTTCTATCCAGCCTAGAAAGCTTTGTGCCCTCCAGTCAGATTATCATTTTGCTTTTACCCCTCTGGATCCATCTCTCCACACCATTCAGGACCGTGTGTGGATGTGTGTGTGTTGAGGCAAGGAGGCAGTAACTTTTAGGCAGAGTGCAAGAAGTGATCATCTTGCATATTAAGAAGTGTAGATGCTTCCTCTCAGTTCTGTGAAACTTCTGTTTTCATTTAAATCCCTCTTCTTTTTTGCCTCTGTCTCGCTCTCGCTCTCGCTGTCTGTCTGCCTTTTTTTTTTCTGATGGTGTGGGAAACTTGCCAGAGGAAGAGGAAGTTCATTTCCCCTCTCCTCTCTGCCTTCTACCTTTTGTGCTGTGGATTTACGATCCCTCTGTTTACCAAGAGAAGTCAACAAGAGCATTCTCGGCAACAGAGCAGAGGCAGAGACAGGCAGTCTTACCCACAGAGAAAAACATTGCCACCCACACACACACACACACACACACACACACACACACACACACACACACACACACACACACACACACACACACACACACACACACACACACACACACACTCTCACACAAACACACAGTCTCGCACAGTATCTGTCTGCATGTCAGATGATCATGTGCTTGCGTCCCAGGCTGACTGACAGCATCTCTGTGGCCCCTCCAGTGTGGTGACAGATGACAACTTCAGGAACAAGTTTACTGCCAGGCTGCCATTGTTTCACCTTCCCCTGGGCTCACTACAGGTCATGAAAACAAATGGATTAGAATAGAATAGAATAATATCAAACAATTCTCAACAGATGAAGTTTGTTAGTTGACATTAAAATGCAGATATTTAATTTTCTAATTTTCTCAATAATTTAAGCTCTGGTGGTGGGTGATGAAATAATATCACAGTATTTCAGGGTTTTTCTGTGATGACAATATTTTAGACCATATGACAAACTACTAAAAATTATTCTTTATTCATCACAAGAACAAACTGTTTCAACAAAATGGGTGTTACAGTTGTATACGTCAGCGTAAGCTTAATAGTTTGCCTTGAAATATTAATTAAAAACTAAACAGAAATTAGCTGTCAGTTCTTTAGCTTGTAAACAACAACAGTAACTCAGATGTTTATATAATATAGCCACGTGTAACTGTCTGACGTAATTTCATCAACAAGTCAAAATATTGCTGTTTTCCCAATATGATTTTATATTTACGCTATGTTAAAAGCTATACCTGAATTATTTTGAAAAATATGATAAGGCACATACTCGTTTAATTTATGTTGACATAAAAGCGGCGATTGCATTTTTATTCTTGTCCTTGTAAATAGAAGATAGCAGAACTTTCTCACCACAGGGTCCATTAGAAGCTGATCTGTTGTTTTCAATAATATAACACAATCTTCCTCATCGGTAGAATTAAATTGAATTAGGCTGGGTAGTTATTCAGTCTTTATTGTAATATTGTGATATGTCATGTTCATATTGTGTGCTGTTTTACAAGCATACATTATTGAAATGAATTGTTGAACATCATTGTTAAAATCTCAGAAAATGAGAGCTTGATTCTGTGTCATACATTTGAAAAGTTTGGTCTAATGTAAAGCAGAACACTGAAGTGTGCTTCATAGTTTATTTCATTGATAATTAATTAGATTGTTTTTCTTACATTTGTCATATTGTGATATATACAGTAATTGATCCTGAAAACTCGCATCCACTGTAATATTGATTTTAAGCTCGTTACCCAGCCCTAAATAGAATAGTTCATTTTGTGTTCTCAGGGAAGAATGCCAGCACAGCAACAACGTAGTAAGATTATGAAAAATTTACATTCTTCCATCTCTGCATCAGAATGTTAATGCTTTTCATTCAACTCCTTGAATCAGATAGTAGGTAATGTGATAATTGACGTTTCTCCCAAATCATATTGAAATATGTCACCCACAGGCATATGGTGCAAAATCTCTGATCAGCTTGTACTGAATTTAGGTGAGCTGACATCAGACAGTATTCACAACACATTTACTCAAGGTTTCTTAAGCTAAATGCATGGAGATATGTCAGCCCCCACAAGTACAACCTCTAGCCTTTTTCTCGATAAATGTTACATGAACCTGTTATGTCATGTTCCTTTAGTTCCTCACAGCCTCTTTCACTGCATCCTCTGGGATGCAAGTGATGAATTCATCACATTACAAGACCTTTTTCTTAGATAGAATGCTATAAAAGAACATGCAAAGATGTACACATGAAAGAGTTTAGAACTATTGAATTTGAAATCCGTAAAACAAAAATATGGCACAAAGGGAAAGAAATAATGAGCGAGCAATGAAAACAGGTAAAAAAAAAAAAATGTCAACAGAACAGCAGCGGAGGGTAAAGAGATGGAGATGCCGGGGTAGTGAAGTGCTGTGGCCCCTTGCCTGTAATGCTTGCAGACTTTTGTGTTACCTCACCCCAAGCTGCCAGCCATTGTGTTTTCTGCCCTGTACTCAAATGACAGCAGACATCAACCTCACACACACACACGCACACACACACGCACGCACACACACACACACACACACGCACGCACACACACACACACACACACACACACACACACACACACACACACACACACACACACCAATACTCCTCTATTGTTGTCGCAGAGCCCCTAATGGAGCTTCCCATTTGAGTCCAGATAGGCACACACATACTCAGACTTGGCTTCATAAGAACACACACCAACACAAGCAGATTGACAACCAGTCCCTAGGCCACTGCTGCCACGCATGATTGATGGTAATGTTCCGTGGAGAATGCATGAGGCAGGGCGGCGGTGATTCAGAAATGGGGAGCAGCACAGTTTAGGTACGGAAACACTCCATTGAGTTGTGGAGGAAGAGAACAGAACGTACAGGAGGAGGGGAATGTTACATGGCTGTCAGTCAACCAGTCAGACAGAGAGGAAGCGAGGCAGAAAGATGGAGAGACGTGTCTTTAATTAAACTTAAAATCCACAGGAAGGGACAACTTCAATTCACAGTAAATAATGTAAATACCCACTCTTTCCTACCACCCACACACTCATACTTCATTCTCCTCTATCATGCCTTCCCATCATCCCCCAAAGGAACATTTACCAAAACACTGCAGAAAGAAGAAACTAATTTTATGCACACCGCAAATCAGGCCTCATAGAACTCTAGTCCCCTCAGATCAAGAACATATTGTTGACTTTGATTCTTCCTTAACAGTCCATATATAGCACACCAAAATATTGCAGTTATACATACAGTATGTGCAGTCATAGTTCATACAATTACACTCTTTTCTCCAGTAAAACATACACCCATTAAGAGACAACAACTCTGTAACCCTTCAATATCAATGACCACAGTGTAGTACATATGGCCTGAGGCACACCAAGAGAAACACAAGTGCCTGAGCTTTTAATTTTTGTTGAAAGACATGAAATCAAGAATTTTAACATCATGGCAGACTTGGAGTAGCAAAAGTCAACTTCATATTTTAGTTATCACAACTTGAAGAAAATGATAGTTTAATTTTTGACCCCTCAAAGGACATAATTAACCAGAAATCATGTAGCATGATGTTGGTATTGGCTGTTGCACTCTCTTAAATGTTATTAGAAGTGTTTTTGAAATTATTTTCAGCCAGTGATTTTACAGAGCGAAATCATAGAAATATATATTTCTGTTGTGAAAAGAGCATACCATGAAATCGTGAGAATTCATATTCAAGTAGCCTTGTGATCTCGGAGAATTGCCTCTCCATGTATATCTGTTTGTTCCCTGTGTGTGAGCATGCCCTTATGTGTACTACAAGAAATCCACCTACTGTGGGTTTTCAATAGGAAGATGAAGCCAAAACACTGTTATCAGCTGCATAGGCCTGCAAGCAGAGTATATTTAGAGTGCTGTGTGGATTTTGCACAATAACTTAATAATAATAACCAGGTGCAAAAGCATACATTTATAAAATATTAAAATACTGTTTTCACCAAACTTATTCACATAACGCCGTGTCCCTTGTCTGTAGGTTTCACAGGTCTGTGTACTGGCAATTTCCTATAAAGAAAATGCTTGAGTATAATTTTTATGTTTTCTTAAAAATACTCAGTGTTGCGGTAAAAGTTGGGCAGATTAAGCTATTCTTTGTCACAGTGGAGCTGTGGATTTAGAAGATAGGCTCCACCTGTGTACATAAGGACTTCCCAATAATTTGAAACCAATGAAATAATTCTAATGGAGAATGAGGAGAAACTGTAAATAACAATTTTCTTCTATCCAGCTTTCAATCCTGCAATATTGATTTGTACCACATGTGGCTTAAAAGCAGCAGGCATGAGAAACAGTATGCTTACAGGAGGGCACTAACACTTCACAAACATATGTTGGATTCCTCTCTCCTTCCATCCTCTCCTCCATTCATTCTTTATTTCTGTCCCTTAAACAGGGTCAATGTTAATAATTAAGCCTTCTTACAATGAAATATTGACAATAAAAGAGTGTGCCATATGCATTTAAGTGGCCTTTCTGCCTCTTGTGATGTCATGGTGTTATCAATCTTGCATGACACTGAAAGAATGTTTTTTTCTGCCAGGTTAGGCAGCAAGAACTGCTACTGTGTACCAGTCCCGCAAGAAAGACTGGTAATCTTGTGCAGGGAAAACCAATCGTTGGCCCTGCTTGAGGCTGGAGATTTTTATACATTGATACTATTGCAAAATCCTTGACACACTTGAGCACACACTTTCAAGTTGCTCTGTTATAATCGTTGTTGATGGAATTGTTCAGAAACATGTCCTGCCCTTCAGAGTAATAAATAACCTCACAAAGATCTGGCGTGTTACAGCACTGACAAGAGATGAAACACTAACATTGGGAAGTCATCAGAAACTTGAGCTACTCCCTGTCAAAGCTATTTAGTGTTGTGTAAATGAATGCCTGCAAATGTGTTTGTGTCTGTCACTATATTATTTACGCTTGTAGGCCATTGCTCATATCGCTTGGTGCTAATGCAGATGGTTTGCTTGATCACAGCTCTTTTAACTCTGTTGTTCTGACTTTTTCATCCTGGGAATAAACTGTGAACTCTTTTTCTGGCAACCAGTACTTATTAAAACATCTCCATTTCAATCATATCGGGATCCACAAATCCACCCGTTTTGGGTTCTAGCTCTGTTTTTTTTGTGAATTTAAATCTTCTCTTCTTTCCCTTTAGACTATCGTCCACCTCCCATGATCCCCCCTAACCGAGGAGGGGGAGGAGCAGGTCCAATCGGTGGGGGAGGTTCCTCCTCCTCATCTACCAGCCGTGCCACCACCACGCGTTCTCCTCCTTATTTCACCACCCCGAGGCCTCTGCTCACCATCTCCCCTGGCCAGCGGTACCGAACAACCACCACAGTCCGCCAGCCCATCCTGGTTCCTGACGGAGGTTCATCGTCTGACACCAATCAGATTCCCGACACCAATCAGAAAGGTAGGGGACGGTCCCCTGCGGTGCAGGTTCCTCCAGCTGCCCCGCAGCCCCCTGCCCTGCCTCCTCAAGACTTCTGCAGTCCAAGGGTGACAGCCGACATATCGTGGCCACGGACACAGCAGGGCCAGACGGCCAAGCAGCCCTGCCCTGTAGGGACACTGGGTAAGGAAGCTGCATGGGTAGATGGATAGCAGAGTGTATAACTGGCATGACTTGGTAACAGTATGTGTAAAAACATTGTTCTGTTATTATGTGTTGTTTCCTCCTTTTCTTTGTTGACATTTTTTATTTTCCAAATTATTGTCAAAACAATATAAAGAAAAGTCTAAACATTTTCAACTGTTAAATACAAAAGTACCATAAAAACAACATTTATCATCCCTTGTGATCACAGTCCTAATCTGTTAGAAGTATATTAAGAATGTAGTGTCTCCGTGTACACCACAAACAGTGCATCAAGTTTTATGAGCTTGAAACCTTATCCTTGAAGTACCTCCAATACACGAGTGTAGTAAAGTTAAATCGATATATTTACAGAGCCCGTATAAAATCAGTGATGCTGACCAAAGTATATTATAGAAAACGTTAAAAAAAATCATTATATAATTCATTTTCAATTTAATTGGGGGGGGAGACTGAAGATATTGAGTTGTGTTAAGTGCAAAATCAAACATAAATATTTCTCTCTATTTATCGCATGGACTAACTTCCTTAGGGCGATTTTCCTTGTTTTAATGAACTAGCTCACATGACAAATATGATTCTTCAATCCTTCAGTTACCATCCACACATTGCACACTGCAAACACAAAATGCTTTGTGAACTCCAAGCACCTCAAGACTCTTCGTGTCTCCTGTTGAATGTCAGGCCTGTCTTATCCTGTTTGCCTTGCTTGGCTTGCAGGCGTGGCTACATACGTGTGCGTGGCCCATGTGGGCTACTGGGATCCCCAAGGCCCTGACCTCAGCAACTGCACGTCGCCCTGGGTCAACCACATCATGCAGAAAGTAAGTCTGAATGCTGCTGTTGGTCCTCATGGCTCCCACTGAGCCCAAGTTTAAGGGTACGTGTTATGGATATAGTCCTGGAGCAATTTTTTTAACGCATGAAGTAGCACTGGCCACAGGGGAAGATTCATTCGTTAACCCTAACTCCTGTTTGAGATCTGAGAGATAGTATTTAGCTGGAGGGAAGTGGAAATGTCCTGTAAGGCCATTTACTTACAGTGTGCTATCATTATAGGCTAACGTACATCATGATAGGTTAACCACTCGGCTGGGGAAACATTACTGTGTTTGATTCTTCAAGAGACTTTTATTCTGGCAAATTATGATTTCAATTCATTGCTTTTTTTTGTGTTTGTTTTCACATGAGACTTTAAGGCTTTCTTATCAGACAAATCATGGAAAATGGTCCCAGTGAAATCTGCATTGCAACAGAATGTTCTCAGCCATTTAACTAACTTGTGTATTCACAAGTGTTTCTCCTCTCCCGTCCTTTCTTCACTCGTCGTCTCCATTCCTTCACGTCGACGTCCCTTCCTCCATCTGTCCTTCACCTCACGGTCCTTCCTCTTATGTCCTGTCATTTCTCCATGCTACACTTACTGTACTCTTTCCTCTCCTTCACTGTTCCTTTCACGCTCTCTCAAACTTTTTCTCCTTTTCCCAAATATCCTTTCACTTCTCAACTCATCTGACTTTTTTTCTTTTTTACTGCCATCGATCTTTCTCCTTCTTTCACTTTGTGCCTTTCTCCTGCCCTGTCATCCACTTTGGCTCGTAGCTTCGGTCGGGCGAGACGGCAGCGATTGTGGCCAGGGAGCTGGCAGAGCAGACTAAAGGGCTTCTGCGTCCTGGCGATGTGCCATCCACAGTGCGGGCCATGGCCCAACTGGTCGAACTGCTGGATGTCCAGCTCCGGAATCTCACCCCCGGGGGCAAGGACAGCGCTGCCCGCAGCCTCACTAAGGTATTGTCTTAAGAAACAGAAGGCGAATGTTTACCGAGTGATTGAGTGAGATAAAGATTTCCTTGCAAGCACTAGTATGGAGAGGCCTGTAATTTCAATGACAGACAGTTAACAGCAAGAGGAGAGAAAAGGGAACTGATAGAGGGACTCTTTCAAGTTCACAGTGAGTTGAATAGCATCAGTGGATAGTGTTTTTGTCTTACACTTATTCTCAGGGGTTAGAAAAGTCTCTTTGTGCAGAGTTTGATGAAGAACCATACATAACACAGTAGATTTCCTGATGATAAATAGCTGCTTTTAGACATTGCTTTATCCTCTTCTGTGTGTGTCTCTGTAACAAATTCTGCTCAGCATTATGGGTGATAGATAACCACTTTTAGTCTTTGGCAGGGTTCCTCAACTCTTTTCAGATCAAGAGAAATTTAATAAAACGCGCTCTCAGGCTGGGAGTTATTCTCAGTACAGACTTGGGACACATTTTACGTCATAGCTCAGTGTTTAATGAACTTCAGTCTCTGAGCTACAGCTATGAAGATGCTGTTGACAATCAGGCTTGAGTGCTTACTTTAGGATTGCATTAATGGAAACTCGATCCAGAGTATGCAAAGGATCTGTTTGACTACAGCAGTAGACAGGGAAAGAATTTAGTCCTGTACTTTGTTCATGTAGGCTTTCAATTAAAGTGAGTTAAATCACTGGGGAATGGCTTACTGGCCGGCTCGGCTGGCTAATTGACTGACCGACTGAATGGTGGACTGTTTCTTGATTGTCTCTGCTGAGGTCAACAGTGATGGGTGGAGTTTGGCAGCCAGATTGACAGCTGCTGCCACCTCTTAAGCGGTCTCTGTTTTCTTTGTTTAGCTTTAGCATCAGAGTCCCTTGGTCTGCTTTATATTTCCTCTGCCTATCAACCTCCTTTTGTCTCATTATCACACCGTTTAATCTCCTCTGCTCCCTCTAAGTTATTCAGTAACACATGTAAAGTGATAGATAATGGAACATGTGTAAGTGGAATCTATTAATCTGTGTTTTGCTGTTGACCAAATTGCCTAGTAAAGGTTGAATTTATAGAAAAAAGCTTTCTATAGAAAAGGAAAAGTGTTCCTTGTGATTTCAGTAATGACCCAACTATGTATAGCTAATTGAGTAGTATGCTATCTTAATGTGGTAATATTTGTTAGGAAATAGAATATGACCATTCACGCACGAGTGGCATAGTAATTCATGTCATCAATTTACTCGACAGTAGATGCGTAGAATGAGTAGGGAAAGAAATGGAGGAACAGAGGAAATTATGATAAAAAAAACAATCTGGAAGAAAAAATGAAAAGAAGAAGAATAGAAAAAGGCAAGAAAGACAATTATAGTTGAAGGAATGAAAAAAGGAGGCGAGTGAAGAGAATAACAATCTTTTTTGCACAATGTTAATGAAGTGAACGTATCTGCCTTTATGTGTGTGTGTGTGTGTGTGTGTGTGTGTGTGTGTGTGTGTGTGTGTGTGTGTGTGTGTGTGTGTGTGTGTGGGTGTGTGGGTGTGTGTGTGCAGAGGATTGAGAGGTGTTACATTGCTAACAGCTGAATTGTTTTAATTTTCAGCTTCAGAAGAGAGAAAGGTCGTGCAGGTTTTTCACACAGGTATTTCCGCTTCCTGGTATTGTTGATTATTTTGCCACACTATAGTCCCACATGCATTTTTTTTTAACACTCAGCATGTAATCTGCAAAGCTTGTGTGTGTGTGTGTGTGTGTGTGTGTGTGTGTGTGTGTGTGTGTGTGTGTGTGTGTGTGTGTGTGTGTGTGTGTGTGTGTGTGTGTGTGTGTGTGTGTGTGTGTGTGTGTGTGTGCTCGCTCACACATTACAACGCTCTTCTTAGAATTTAAATTCTATGCTGCAGCAGTTGTCTTACAACCCTAACCCTTTGAGGAGGGTAGTCTTTATATAGGTCGGTTCTGGTCCTGATGGACAGTGGGCATCGGCATCACTGGAGACTCTACCGCCACTGTCTCCTAACAAAGTTTTAGTCTCCTCAAAGGGTTTGCTGACATTCTTTTGTTTTCAATTTCACTTTTTCGGCATTTAGAATCAATAGTACTGATAAGAGACCATGATCAATATCAATAATAGCTCATCCATTTTGCAGTTCTGTCTGCAGAATTGTAAACAGGCCTGCCTGCAACCAAATGACTCGCTATCCATCTCCATTCAATGAAATGCCCACTGCTGCTGTACCAGAGAGAAACAACCGAGTATGATGGATATTCTGTTGCATATTGCTTGATCACGATGTGCGACGTGTTTGTGGCTCAGTATTCATGATTTTGTCATCCTGGTCTGCTTGTATTAATGTTTGTGTGTGTTGATGCCACAGGCTCACACCGTTAACAGAAAATCTAACATCATTTATAGGCATGTTTCTGGTCAGCTAAAATCACTATTCAGAACATCAAAGGACCCCACCTTCCTCATCCATGTGCTGGAGATAGACTACAGAGTCTATCGTTTTCTCCGTCTGCACCCCTCTGACACACAGACACACACACACACACACACACACACACACACACACACACACACACACACACACACACACACACACACACACACACACACACACTTGATGGGGTAGCTCTTTTTCTCCTGATGCAGGCTTTTTTTCCCCCACTCCCCTGAAAAGTCTTAACGTCAGCACCAGTCAGCAATGTCACATCATAGAACATGGCTTAGGACTATATGCACGCTGACACACACGCACATACACACACACACACACACACACACACACACACACACACACACACACACACACACACACACACACACACACACACACACACACACACACACACACACACACACACACACACGCGCGCGCTACAAATATATAAATATATTTTCAACAATGATCTTATGCTGTCACATCAGAACAGTCGGACATTTTGATGTTTCTCCTTAATCCAATAAATGCCGCATTTCAAGAAGTGGCAGACAGTTACAGGTTGAAATCCAAACATTCCACTACACACCTTGGGTACTGCAGGGGGCTGGGAGTGATCGATTATATAATTAGCCTTAGTAATGTGAAACAAAATTATACCAACAGTTCCTTACTCTGCCAGATAGAAATGTGCGTGATTAGGGATGTGGTGTGGTGCTGCCCTCTCCTCGTTAATTATCTACAGCACTAATTGCCAAGTAAGGAGAGTGGGCAGGAGGTTTGGGTTCTTAATAGAGACAAAAAATAATTGAATTCTCTCTCTCTTTTTCTCTCCCCCTCTCCCCCTCTCACAGTTCTCTCCCCTCCTCTCTCGACTTCGTTTGGGGAGCTGGGGACTCGTTTCATGTATACTAAATTGGCAATTTATTCATGATGAAGTTGGTGGTGTGGAGAGGCTTTGATGCTTTAGGGTGGATTGATGGAGGGTGGTAGAGTCTGCAAGGTAGATGGAGAAAGAGAGACAGGGAGGGAGGGACCGTGAATTAAACCGAAACGGAGATGAGAGTCACAGAAACAGAATTGGAATGTGAGAGAAAGAAAAAACAATAAAGGGGGCAGTGAGGAGACAGTGATGCTCAGTGACAATGTCTAATTTGCCCTCTATTTATGGATGGCAGGTCAGAACATGGCATGCTGTGAATTTAAAGCCCGATTTAGCTGCAAACTCATCCTGTCAGGGAAGACAAACCCAACAACAACTGACAGATAAGCCTGCTTCTCTGATGAAAACATTTTCAAAACATGCACTTCTCAGAGCTCAGCCAAGCAAGGAAAAGAAAAAAAAAATCCCCATCTTTCCTCTACTTTCACCCCTTTCCATACTTCTCTGTCATTTTACACATGAATGTGCGAGTGTAGACATACCTCTGTACACCCACGCACATGAGCTTGTGCCCATGTTCCCCTTGTGTAGCTGGGAGTAGTAGATCAGCCCAGCTCTAGTCTGTCTTGCCGCTGCTGTTTACGCTGGATTACCCCAACGCTTCAAAGCATTTCACTTCTGCCCCATTTACTGGTGTGTGTATGTGCATGCATGCTATGTGTATGTGCACACAAATGCGTGTGCCTACCCTGCAATACACAGTTTCACATAGATGCACACACTGACTCACGCACACACACAAACGACACCCTTATCTGTCTCTGCAGAGTCTCTCCCCTCTTTGAAGACCCCTAAAAAAAAAAACTGTCTCCATTTTAGCCCTCAAGTCCTCATACTTGTGCAGATAGAAATGTCACCAACGGCACCGGAGCTTACAGGCACACCCACACACTCCCTCCCACCCACACACACACCCACAAACACATATATATATATTCTATCTCTGACTTTCTGATGTGGAGATGTGTGGACCTCAAGGAAATCACACCCCTTCTTCTCCTTACCGATCTCGCTCCTCTACAGATGTAATCTCAGTGCCAGCGAATTAAATTTCAATGAAAAAATTATATGAAATTGAAAATGCAAGATAATCAAAAGTTCAATAAAAAGCAATGGAAAGTTAAATGAGAGTTGAAAAAGGGGCTATCTGAAAAACATCAAAGTGAGCGTTTGGGAGCAGCACCAGGAGCGTGAGCGACTGGAAAGCAGTGCCGCTGCTCTCATATCTGCCGTTCCGACAGAACTTCCTCTCCTCTGCCTCTCTCTGTTGCCTGGACTGCTACTGTACAGCAAGTGGAGCAGAATGATGCACTACAATGCTTCTCCCAGCCCCTTGTGCAACCACGCACACAGACACAGGCTCACACACATTTGAATGCCAACACACACACAAGCACACATGCGTCCCAGTCAATATGCGCCACACACATGTCCTCGCACCATGTGTGTTAGTGCATATGCACTCACTCATTCACACATTCACTGCAACATTTTCTTAATCCTTTTATTTGTATAGTACAGAGTTTAAATCAAATTCTGGTTGCAAACAGCCATATTTTGTAGTTTTGGCCATCGTTCTAAGTCGTGATATTGGCTTTATATTGAGTAACTGTTGGGATTGTGATGAAATTTGTAAATAGAAGTCAGAGTAGGCAGGATGCTCGTCTGAAACTTCTCAGGTGAGATAAACACCCTCTAAAAAGAAAAGAAAAGCAAACATCTAATTCATCACTCAAACTCTCTTATTAAAACCCCAGCATTTATTAGCAGGCTGTTCTCCTGGTTCAGCTGTGGGCCGTGATGCTTCCTGTAAGTTATGTGTCTAGTTTTCAGTGTATGCTCAATGCAAGATGTTTTAAATAGGCTGACTTTCAAGTCCTAGTGGAATATCATGTTTGCAGCCCTAAAACATTTATTGGCTTGTTATAGAGCTGAAAATTGTTACTTTCACTACTAAATGGTTTGGCGATTTATTTTTTCAATTATTTAATTTGTCTTTTAGAATTTATTTACTTTAAAATGTCAGAAAAAGGTTAAATGACTACACACTTTGGAAGATGTCTTAAGATTATTATCATATAAGGCAAATAGCAGAAAAGCTATAGCCAAAATATGTGTGGCATTTTCGTTTGAAAAATTGCTCACATAATTCAGACCATCAAAATAGTTTCGGTCGATCAATTAATTGTATTATCAGCTTGTTTACAAACACAGTTTTTTTTTGTCCACTTGTGCTTCTTGCCCATCTTACTTGTCGTGTTCCGCCTTTCATCCCTTTTTTGGTCTATTGTGTTAGTTTTGTAAAAGATAGAAATGATAGGCAAAACAACAAAACCCCAACCGAGCTGTATTAAACTAGAACTTTCCTTTAAAGCCGTACTGAATCTTGTAGTCTTGTGTCACAGTCGGTGAAAGGATGCCGATTGAAACAGGTTTGCTGGTGTACGGGAATGCAAACATGTGCTTCATACCCACTCCTGCTTATTCAGGTTGTTTGCCGAAGCAGTGGATTAATTAGTTTTTGTTTACATGTAGCCCTCCCAAACTCATCCAATATGCATCCCAGCTAATTAGCTGCTAGTGCTAAAAGAGGACATCATATTATCATATTAGCTTGTTGGCTAAGCACCAATTTCATGAGCGTGATATACTGTACCTACACGTTGATATCACAACCGCAAAATAAACAAGACGGATTAGTTCTAATTCCAAAGACCAACTGCATGTTTTGTAGCACACGCCATGAACACATGAGTTATCATCTGCCGTGTTGTTGTTGTTTTTTTTTTTACACGGCTGCTTCCACAGCACACACACACACACACACACACAGAACAACACAACTTACTGCCGCTCTCTTCCCTTCTCCTCCTCCCACTCCTCCCTAACCCTGGGTGAAAGGAACAAAGCTCAAGTCAAATGGTGGATGTGTGAATGCCAATACGCTGATATCTCTCACTCTTCCTCCCGTACCCTCGCAATTCCCCACTGGAGACCCTTTTTGCTTGTCTAATGACACCTGCGTTACTTTCTCCACTTTCCCATCCACCCTCCTCGAGAGAGAGAGAAGCATTGAAAATTGAGAGTTGAGAGATGAGTGAGGGAGAAAATAAAGAAATAGACCGGAGTGTGAGATGTGTGTGTTTGATAGCACCTGTATTCGCTTTTCCGCCTCTCTTGTTCCCAGTGGACGCCTGTCACCATGGACTCGCTGGACTGTTTTATCGCTCTCCTCTTCCTGTCCCCCCCCCCCCCCTCCCCCCTGCACCAGCTCTCTTTTCTCTCTGTTTCTTTATCTTTCCCAGGGTCTTTTAAGATGTGTGTGTGTGTGTGTGTGTGTGTGTGTGTGTGCGTGCGTGCGTGCGTGCGTGTGTGTGTGTGTCTGCGTACGTGTGGTGTTCATGTCTGCAAATCAAGAGGTGAATTCTTAGGAGCATAAAAGAATGTGAGCTGGAGACAAAATAAGCATTGTTTCATGGAGAACATTTCATCTGCGTGAGCCAGCTCTTCTCTGTTTAATTTGGTCATATTTTTGGATTCAAAAGTGTTCTGCACGGCTGGATATGACCCAGCAGACTTTATCTGATGAAACTAAAATTTCTTCTCAGACCCTTAAGCACAAGTTTTCTCAACTCTGAGATAAGACTGTTGCTTTAAAAAAAAAAAAAAAAAAACGAAAGAAAGAAAGAAAGAAATTTAACCAGGTCTGGGGGTGTAGACACATGGTGATTGCAATCAGCTAATTAGCTTAGCTTGACTTTCAGAACATCTGTCACAACATAGAGAATTATGAAAAAAAAAAGAAAAAGATGTGATGATGCGCATTAAAAAAGTGTGAAGTACAACTTTGAAGATATACTTTATATTTAATGGCTTCTCTGTTTTTGCCTTTGTTATGTCTGCATGGGAATGCTGCATTTGCATCGCTAACTTAATTTTTTTTTTTTTTTTTGTCTTGTCATGATTTATCTCCATGATAAATGAAAAGACACTGCATTCTCACCATTGCATTCAACTGACTGCTTTCTTCAGTGATTCGGGTGTAGGTTGTTATTTATACTATGAATGGATTTGCATTTATTTCCGCATTAGCATCATTGACTGAAAGTGATAAAATTGTAAGCATTAACTTCCTCTGTGTGACCTCTGTGTCTCTACTGCTGCCCCAGGCTATGGTGGAGACGGTGAATAATTTGCTGCATCCACGAGCCCAGACAGCGTGGAGAGAGCTGCCCACCAGCGAGCAGCTGCACTCGGCTACTCTGCTCCTCGACACTGTGGAAACCGGGGCTTTTATGTTAGCTGACAACCTCCTGAAAACCGACACTGTGCAGGAGACCACTGACTACATTCGTGAGTACATTTTTTTGGTTCCTGCCCATCCTCAAAACTCAGTTGGAACTTGTAGTTGTCAAAGACCCTGTTGAGATGCCCTCGAGCAAGGCATTATACCACCTTTTGCTACAATGGATGAGAACAGTGGCCGAGATCTGAAAGCTGTGGTCGTACTGGGCATGTGTCAGGTATTGCACTGGAGGAATTCAAAATAGAATATGGCTGGAACAAAACCATTTGTACGGTTTGTTGCCTTACCTAAATACAAAGTAAAGGAGGGAAGAATTTCTAAATGTGGTTCTTAGATTTCAGTTTTCTTTCTTCTTTTTTTTTTCTTTAATCTCATAACAATGTAAAGCACCGCAGGCTGCTAAAGATCTAAAAATATGATGTAATATCATAGTAAGAGCCAACGTTGACAGTAGGCATTACTGAATCTGCCACCTCAGATCTATGTTTTATAATACAAACAAGAAACAAAGTGTTCTATCTAGCTTCATAGTGTGTCAAAAAAATAACATCATCCTTCATGTGTGCGATGATAGACACAAACACATAAGAGTGGACACAAATGGAAATGGAGCAGAATAATATTCTTTTTTCACTGCTCATTGAGTTGTGAGAAACCATAACATAAACATGTGTGTACATTAAGCTGAGCTGCCAGGTGAACCACAACAATTGCAGGAAAACGAACTTGTCTGACAGCATGATTAATTCATTTTCTTCAAAGGGGCAGAACAAAGCAAAACAAGGAAAAGCCTATGTGGTCACCAGTAATAAAATACCATACCATTGCTTCATTCGATAAACATATGAAGTAAATCTGTCATACTGTATGCAGCAATATGTGTTCTGTCTGAGTAGATTTCTCTGGAGGCTTGTACACAGGATATGTGTATGTATGGTTATTCAAGCTGTTATTTTTCTTTATCACGTTATCAAAGATAAACTGCATTTTTGGAGGCCTTAACATACTCAAAAACTCATGAAAGTTGGTACACGCGTCACTCCCGGGGAAAAATTACGTATTTTAGTGGTTTTGCAAGTGGCCCCCGAAACACTTGCCCCGGCGGCTACATTTACCTACATACATGAAATACGATGGACATGTGTATCACATCTAGATGTACACAATTTTTTTTCCCATTGCACCATGACCTCAACTCAACAGGAAGTCCGCCATTTTAAATTTAGTCGGCATTTTTGGCGATTCACGCATGTTGTACTTTAACAAACTCCTACAGATTTCATTCGACTGACTTTAAATTTGGTCTGTGCAATCTTAAGACCTTTGGGATGAAAAGTCATCAAAAGGTTAAGTATTTTTTAAACGTTGTGCCCGTGGCGGACATTTTGAGCGACTCATGTGCTTCTTCAAGCTGATCACGACATCAAATCGGGTCAGAACCGTGTTAAGACATTGATAATAATATATTGAGAAGTTTGTGCGTTTTTGTCAAAGGGCGTCACCATGACGATTTGGCAAAGTTTGATGTTTCGCCGTTACACAGGAAGTTCATGTTTAAGGTCAAGGGGTGCTTCAAACCTCACGAAACTTTGCACATGAATCAGGCATGGTAAACGCCGCGGTCGCGTCCACCCCCGACCCGCTGGCTCCCTGACGTGCAACATGCGAGGGCCCGCATATCACTGCTTGTTATTCTTCATATTTTAATGACAAAACCTTTAAGAAATTTTGACTGACTTCTACATTTTATAGGTGAAATCTTTGATAACTTGACGTCAATACTTAATTTTATTTTTCATTTATAAAGTGCGCAAGAATTTCCCAAACTGAAATTTTCTCTATAAGATATTAAAGATATGGTAACCATGTGTTATATAGACACAAATATTTCTTTTTTTTTTGTATTTCAGTCCTAAATCAAACTTTTTAAGATAAAACCAGCAAAGTGTATCCATGAATAACTTTGGCTGTTTATTTTGCACTGCATTACACTGGAGCATATGTTCAGTAAAAAATTACTGCTGAAACCACTTCTGATTTTGTACCAGAATTATTGGACAGTGAGTGTTTATTACTCAAAGATGTAAAATAGCCATATGAATATGTGGCAATACTCAGTAATTTAGTACTTTGATGGCATCTAAAACATAGTATGACTGAACTAACCATAACAAGTTGTTACTGTGATGACGCTGTTACAATACTTTATGCTCTCGATTAGTAGATTGTGTGTACACATTAGGGGTGGGCGCCATGGCCTTAAAATAATATTCAATATTTCAGGTTGGCTATACAATAGCAACATTCTTGATGATATGACAAAAATACTGAAAAATAAATACAATTCATTTCATAAATATACAATTGCAATAAAGTAAGAGTTATAATTTTATTGTCAGCAATAGTCAAGCAATGTCAGTTAACAGCTCACCTTCAAATATTTAGTCTGAGGTACAAAATAAACCATTTCCAAACTACTGAAGCTGATCCTCTGTTTCGAACTAACTCCTCCACAGTGGGGTCATTTTCAGCCATGTTTGCAGTTATGCACTTAACGTATGGAATTTTATTTAGATCAACAAGTTGTAATATTGCCATAAACATGATGTGAATTACTTTTATCATAGTACAAATTCTACCGATATTATTGTGAATGATATGATATGGCACACACCTGGTACACATATTATCAGATCAAGTACTTGTGTGACAACCCAACATTTCCGTAGCATTCACATAACAACATAAACAACACTTCCTTGCTTTGTTATGTACAGTAGGTGCACAAAGCTGTCACTGGGAGGTCACGGATAAAGACGCATTGCTTTTTGTGTGCGGTTTTACATAGTCAAATCTATTGTGTCCTCATTTAACAAAATGTGGGAAAAATATTGGCCTTGAAGCTGGCCTGAATTGTTTGCCAGAGACAAACATTTTTATTTATATATTTTTCCGTATTTTCTTCTCTTGTAGGCGGAATTGACAAAGCAGAACAAAGCTAGTTATTATGGCGTTGTTCACATCACTTTCCTCCTCACTCTTTCTCCTCTCCTCTCCTTTTTTCTCACTGCTTATCTCATCGCTGGGCCATTGAATAAAGGAGTTTTCCTGGAGAGCAGAAACCTTTGCTGCTTTTCATGCCCTTAGATGATGATACATCTGTGAGCCATCGTTTCATCTGCACCCAGACCAGCGAGTTGCACTCACTTATGTTTGCCTTGGTTATGCTCCTGTTTACTCCCCTTTTAATTTGATATTTCAAAATTGGGTCCACATAATTCCCCAATTACTAGGATTCACTGGGTTTGTATATTACACAGTCAGAGATGAAAAGCCGTGGAGGAGGAGCAGGAGGGGAGAGAAAACTGAAGATGATAAGCAAAGAAGCGGACTGCATGCTTGAAGCTGATGGTGGTGGTAGAATGTCAAATGATGCTCTAAGGGTGTTTTTGCTCACTTTCACATCAGTAAGCAATGAAATTACAGCTATGTAATCACACAGCATAGTGATAACATTACAGCCTTTTTTCCCATCAAAGACAGACAGTATAGGCAGATAAGATTCCCCAAAGTCAGTCCTTACAGCGTGACTTTGTTGTGTTCTTGATTAAGTTGAGTAAAACAGTTCATTCCAGGGACTGACATCCTACACATTCTCACCTTACATAATTTCAGACTTGTGTCTCCTCCAATTTTCTTCCTCCTGAATGCAGCACATAAATGTGGTTACATAAACAGTCATGAAGATGTAGGCTACCGCTTCTCTGAGGAACTTAAAACAGGAAGTCGTCTTTTTGTGGAGAATTTTGTCTCCTCATTCCTCTTCTTTGTGTGCCGTTAATCTTCCCTCCCAGCTAATCCAGTGGGCAGATCCACCGTGATTATCTCTCCCCTTTATTCATAACCGGCCCCATACAGCCTGTCATCTCTCTCTTTCTCTTCTTCCACTCTCACTTCTGTCTCTCTGTTTCCTCCCTCTCTACTCTTGTCCTCACCCTGTTTAAAGCCCCCTCCTCTTTTTTTTTTTTTTTTAAACAAGTCTTTCAGATGAGAGTGAGTGACAAGAATAAATTATTTGACGCATTTTAAAGAAGCCTCTGCAGCTACTGTAAGTGATATTATTGTGTTAGATTGTGTGTGTGACGATGAGGCGCAGATGAATAAATAGTGTTATTATTAGAACCAAAACAGTGATTTGAGGGGATAACACAGCGGTAACAGCGTGCGTGTGTGATAACGATAATGAACAAGTGTGTTTCTTCGGAGGAGGATTGTCATGACAAGGATGCTTTAATTAGATTAGACTCAGCATGTTTTGATATCCCGCCAATGTGTGTGTGTGTGTGTGTGTGTCTGTGTGTGTGTGGGGGGGTGTTGGTGTGTTAGTGTGTGTATCTATGTACATTGCTTGAATGTTTAGTTTGGCTGATGTGCCAGTGAGGGACACTTAACCAGCGTTTCTCTTTCTTTCTGCCACTATTTGCATATCAGTGTCTGTGTTTATGTCTGCCTTCCTCTCTCTGCCTCCATTTCCTCTCTCTTATGCTTTAGTATCTCTTGCCTCTGAGCTCTATCTATTGTACTCTGTTAGAGAACATAGTCTTCTTTCCATATATATCCACTCTATGCTTCTCCTTCCAACCTATCTGCTCATTTCCCATCTCATTCGCTCTGCTCCTCTGACTGCAGTCTCTTTTTTTTCCCGCCTCTTCCTACCACATCTCTGACCTGTTCAACTTCCTTTCCTTTCCACATCTTCTTACCCCACACTGCCTCCTCTTCCACTCTCATTTGCATCTGAGTTGTCCTTGTGTTGTTTATTTGATCAGAGAGTTGTTTTCACCATGAAAGCAGCAGTCTAAATCACTCAGAAGCACAAGATAGCGATACACCAAAGGTGTAATTAGTCCTTAATTAGAAACTTGATCTAATACGTTACACAGACGCAATCGGAAAATGTGCCAACGAACCTGGATGGTGAAATTAGATTCCCACAATACAAGAGAGGCAGGATAATCTCCCTCATTGTTGGACCAGTTGCCTAGAGACAATGTTACCTTTTTTAGTATATAAATTCACATGAATTAACTTTGATGCATGTCAGCTTTTTTTTTTTTTTTTTTTTTTTTCCATTTTCTTTATTTAAGAGAAGCTTTAAACTGTTTCAGGATTCATGCCTGTGTTCTGCCATGAAGCACTTAGTGAGAGAACATGGTTATTACAGAGTCTGCAAAACAAATCTGATGTGACTTGACATTAGTGTGTGTGTGTGTGTGTGTGTGTGTGTGTGTGTGTGTGTGTGTGTGTGTGTGTGTGTGTGTGTGTGTGTGTGTGTGTGTGTGTGTGTGTGTGTGTGTGTGTGTGTGTGTGTGTGTGTGTGTGTGTTCCAGAGCTGGAAGTAGCGAGGCTAAGCACGGATGGGAACCTAGCAGACCTGACATTCCCTCAGTCAGAACAACATGGAAACTCCATCCAGCTGTCAGCCAGCACTCTCAAACAGCACGGCAGGAACGGTAGAGGACAAATCTCACATTCTCTTTTCCTCTCACTCTCACTATGAGGTTCATAACCCCCCCCCCCTCTCTCTCTTTTTCCTCCTGTCTAACCCACTTGCAGTGTTTTCTTACCTCAAATGCATTCTCTAGCTTTTTCACACATCCACCATCTTTTTCTGTCATCATTGTTTAAGCCAACAAGTATCAATTGCACTGTCTCAATATGTCTTCTTCTTACAGGAGAGATCAGGATGGCGTTTGTGCTGTACAGGAACTTGGGTGCCTACCTGTCCACAGAGAATGCCAGCGTTAGGTTGAGCAGCGAGGCTGTCTATCCAAATTACTCTGTTATCGTCAACTCCCCAGTCATCACAGCGTCCATTAACAAGGAGAGCAATAAGGTTTACCTGTCTGAGCCTGTCGTCTTCATCGTCAAACACTTGCAGGTAAGTAAGGTGCAAAATGAGGCCTTCTTTTTAATGAAATAAAAATAGCTTACTGTGAAATAATGGCACAGAAATAGACATTAAAGGGTTAGTCTGGTGATACTACATTTTTCTTTTGTCAATAAATGCCAGTGCTGTGCATAACTGTTTAAGGAAATTATTTTCTTTTAAAAAAAACAGACTTATTTTTAAAGATTGATGTCTTTATTAGAAACTATTGGACTTTAGTGTTGTATGAGGAGGGAGGTTCAAAATAAATCACCTATGGCATTGTTGGTTTTGGTCTTGTGATTTGTTGACAGCTGTATTGTGTCACAGCAGCTGTAAATAGTAGTAGTAGTTTCCAAATTTGCAGACATCAGACTTTAAACTTTGACTTGAATTTAATTAAGTGACAATAAGATGTGAGACTTAATTTGTTATTGACTGTTATGGGCTTAAATTGAAGGAGACATAATGTAGGACTTGAAAGTAAAAACATTGAAGTCTGATTTTGAAATACTGCCAGCTTTCATATTTAATCATTGTGCCTCTCTCATTTATAGCCCGTGCTTAAAGGTCCCATATTTTACACTTTTTCAGTGTTCTATTTGTCTTGATCCATACTAGATCCCTTTTGTTGTGTTACATCCCAAAAACCATCTCAATATTGTTTTACACATCTCTTCTTTTTAGCTATTCTCTGGAGCTCTACCAAGAACGGGCGGGTTGTTTTTGTGTCTTTAAGGCACGTTGATATCAATGACCCTCTCTTCTGATTGGCTTTCTGGGTGACGCATGCCCAGGTCAACAACAGGATTTCTTCGGTCTTATGGCTTGCTACTGCTCAGTTTTCTTCCACATATAACTTTGGACAGTGGTTCGTGCTGAGGGTGGACATATGACATAAGCACAAGTTTGTGACATCACCAACTAAGAGTCCAAACAGCACAGTTGCTAAATACAGGCTGATTGCATTTCTCTGTGTTTTTACACTTGCGCAGTATTTATACAGCACCTACATCTGCTTTAGTCCAAAAAAAAATGGAAACCTGAATTATACAACATGGGGCCAATAAAGATCTGAAAATCTTGCAACTGTCGTGCAATTTGCTTTAGAAGACGTGTGAATGACTGACTTTGACTTGCCCCAAATGCTCTGCCATTAGCAATAATTACCATCTGAATTCCACATTGCTTCATAATGTATGAATTGGGATGGTCAACACCACACCACAAGTATATTTTGTGTGGCTCATCCAACAAGCAAATGCTTATCCAGTTGGTGATCCAGTTGGTTGGCAGCAAAAGAATCTTCACTGTTTCACTTGCTCTTTTTGAGAGTAACTTTACAAACCCAACACACGCAGATTCTGATCAGTTTACACAACACAAGCAGCTCCTACAGTCCAGGATCTCACACAACAAGCACAGACACACCACTGTCACCTCCCGCCATGGCTCCATGTTTATTTGTTGCTGCATTCTCACATTCTGTCCCTTCTGTTTGTTGTTGTGTGTTTGACTCCCTCTCTGCGCTTCTTCCTCTCCATCCTTTTCCCACCAATTCCTCCCACCATTTTCTCACTTTTTTTTGGCTCTCCAACCACTACATGTTTCTACCTCCCACCTTCCCATGACCAGTTATCTATTCTCAGCCTCATGCTCCCCCTATCCCTCCTCCCTTTAGTCTCTCAATTTCTTCCTGTCTGTCTGGGTTTTTCTTGATCACTCTCTTGGTCTCTCTCTCTCTCACTTCCTCCAGCATTCGGAAAAGAATTTCAATCCCAACTGTTCATTCTGGAGCTACTCCAAACGCACCATGACGGGATTCTGGTCTACCCAGGACTGTCGTCTTTTGGGCACTAATCGCACACACACCAGCTGCTCCTGCACCCACCTCACCAGCTTTGCAGTGCTCATGGCCCACGTGGAGGTCAAGGTAGGCATTTATTCTGTTATGCTTGCCAGAGAGGGATGGGCGGTATCAAGAGGTCAGGCATTCATCATTTGATTAGGAGTGGCTGGCAAGCTGGTCAACAGATCCTGAAAAAAGAAGGGGAAGGCAAGCAGCGTTGAAGATTTCAACATCTGGAAAATGGATGATGACTCTCCAGAGAACTGAATAATCATACCACGAAGGGAAAAATTTTACAATTGATTCGTCATGGTGGATGATGACATTAGGATGACAAAATGCACTTCGATCATGAGCTTCTCAGAATTTAGGATTACTGAATCAGATACAGAATAAACCTATTTTGTAAAAATGATGTTTGATGGATCAGAAAGCATTTATTTAGATATCCATGAGCTACAGTGGGTGGGGGATAAACTATTATTGTTCCAACATGTGTGGGATAAGTGCTTATTGTCTCCCTCTTTTGTTTCGCTAAGACCAAGTTTCTTTTCACAAATCAGCTCTTGTAACTCTGGATCTTGTGTGACACCCATTCTCTCCCTCTGGGCCAGACGATGTGTGTTACTTCTAAAGGGGTCATGGTCAGAGCTAGCTTGGCAGTCCTGTGTGAACACAGTGTGAGGGTTTGAGTAGTAGATCCATCACAGCAGTGCTATGTTGAACATTGCTCTGGCTGCCAGGTTGCAGGACACTGATGGATAGAGCCAGCACACCTGTGCAACGCAGCGTAACGCTGTGGCCCTGAACGCTCAGTGACACACAGCTAGACTCACATCAGTCAAGGGTGGAGGGGGTGGTGTCTGTCTGTCTGTGCCTACAGTATGTTTCATCCTACAACAATATGACTCATGTATGTTTGTGGTAAACCAAGGCTAAACATAGCTATAGTAGCTGTGAATGGCTTTTAGATTATACACTCAAGCTTGTCTCTTTTTCCTTTCACTTACAGAAAACAGACAGCATGCACGACGTGCTCCTGGATGTCATCACATGGGTGGGAATCCTGCTGTCGCTGGTTTGCCTGCTTATCTGCATCTTCACTTTTTGCTTCTTCCGAGGGCTGCAGAGTGACCGCAACACCATTCACAAAAACCTCTGCATAAGCCTCTTCATCGCCGAGTCACTGTTCCTGGTGGGGATCAACAAAGCTGATCAGCCGGTAAGAAGGGTGGAGCTTTAATGTCTATGTGTGCATGCTTAGTCCATTATCAATAAGACAGGACAAGCAAGAGTAAAATAGAATAAAATAAAATAGAATAGAATAGAATGTTTGGCTCACAGGCGACATTTCAAACTGTTCCTTTTTACTTGGGCCACAGACTTGGCATAACTGTCCACTAACCACTGGCATTGATCAGCCTGCATTGTTGGCAAAGTAAATTGTGAAATGTTTACTAGCTGTCTGTCAGCGGTTGACCACATTACAGCGAAATGAATGAGAAACAGAAGATTCAGTGCGGGCAGTGTTCCTGGAAGAATCAGAAACACATTTCCTTGGGTGGCTGTTCAACAAACCATATCTCTGTATTCAAACCAGCCTGGATTATGCAACTGTTTCCCTTAAATTGTAAAGGGATTTACTGACATTATTTTGATGGCACATGCTCAGTTTTTCATGCCATCATTACTATATTGAGTGCTAGACATGACCTCAGATTAACTGCATTACAATTTTCCCGCTAATTCATACCAAGTTAAAGGAGGAGAATCAAACATTAAGATATTGGCACAATTAGATTGGTGTGCATCTTGAATGTCAAAGTGACTTGAATATTATAAAAATAGAGTCAAAGTAACCTAATTTGCCTGTTTACAATCCATTCTCAGTCATGAAAAAGATTTACAATGCAAAGTGTGCTTTATGCGGACCTGCCACATAATGTATTAAAGCTTATTATATTATCATTATATTATTTATATAATATTATTATTATTATTATTATTAACATTATTATTATTATTACTATATTATAGCTTTGTGTTAGCTTTGATAAAGTCTGAAGTTGCATCTGGCATTCCCCTTGTCAGGCTACAGTCGCTGCAGTCTTTCTCTTTTGCCAGGGAATCATCTTATTTGTCAGGAAGATGTTTAATAAACCTTCACAAACAAAGCCTGTATGAGGCAGGTTCATGAGTTCAACTGTCATTTGACTATTCATACAAGAGCACTGTTGGACTTTTACTGAGACCTCAGTCTGCTTAACAGTAGAATAACCTTTTAGGGTTAAAGGCCTGTGTGCTTAACAGGAAGAGGACATCAAATTTGATTTCATTGTGGATATTGATTGTGAAAATGATGGTAAAGTTTTGTCACATATTTTCTTTATTTGGCCTCCTTCTAAAACATTAGAAGATGATTATTAAGATAATAATGTTATTGTGAAGTACATGTGAGTAGAGCAGAACTAATGTTGTAGATGTTGCAAGTAAAATATATCATACATGTTGAAATTATGGTCCACAAAAGTTAAATGAATTATGTCGTTAGTATAAAAATATTTGATTACATCAAACCTAAACATTAAAGGATACCATTATACAAACTGCTCCTGAGCGAGGTCTGGCCGGGTCAAATAATGCCTGTTGACATTCAGACCAACATTATGTATTTCAAATAGAAAACAATTTCTCCTTTTCTTTAATGTCAGCTATGCATTCATGTAGGAACTGTTCATAAATACAGCATACTCCACTTCTCTCTGGGCATACAGGTAGTAGTGATGTCCGGTGTCCTTGCAGCCATGATGCTCGTGCAAATTGGGCTAAAGTAACTTCACTGGTCGTCTAATTGGTCACAGTATAACATTTGTCAAATGTACTGTCCTTTTAAACAAGATGTGTCTGTCATGTGCAAACATTATTGTGTTTTGTACTGGTGAATTAGAGATGTGGCTTTTCCGAACAACAAATGCATCATTAAGTGCAGTGGTCCTCGTGACACCCATAACAAATCATCCTCCCCTGAGAGTGTGAAGGGTTTTAAAATTATCACGTTGCAAGTTGTGGAGCCATTTTTACATATCACCGAAGCAACCCATAGTAAGCTATCTGCAGTTTTGGCTCAACTATCGGGGTCCACATGGTCTGCATTTCAATCAAAGCCCATGTTGTATATTCCATGTGGTCTGCAGTCAGTACATAAATCATGGGTTAGGGCTTAAAACTTCACCACGGGTTCTGATATGAGATATTCTCTTTTATTTTCTCTACGCAAGGTCACTCAAATCATATTCAACATAAAGGAAACCTTGATGTGTATTGGTATGTACTATGTACACAATGCAGGTTCGGACCTTGTATACATCTTGGTGCAAGGTAACCCCTGCTTTTTGTCTGAGCTTTTTGTACCTTCACGAATTAGATGCCTGTCGGGGAGGGAGTGCTGAAGGCCTTTATCTCTTGTATCTCCCTCATAGCATTCAAGAAGCTGTAAAACAGCCTCAGGCCTTTCCATCCTGCTGAGCGTTCAGTGAGCAAACATTCTCACTGCAAATAAAGAGACATAACAAATTTCAATGAATGCGTGTTGTGACCGCGATGTTGGTGTATTTTTTCTGTGTTTGTGTATGTTTATGTGCGAAGGATCTTGTTTCTTTATATGTATGTGTTCTGCGGCATTTTTGTGTGTCGTTAATTACCAGTGACTATTTGTGACCTCCATTAACATCTTCAGCTTCACTTAGCTCGCACCCAGTTAAGCCAGTAATTCCAGCAGGAAAACGAAATGACTTTGCATAAGCAGCCACTTTTTTTTACCTATGCGTGCGTGCGTGCGTGCGTGTGTGTGTGCGCGTGTGTGTGTGTGTGTGTGTGTGTGTGTGTGTGTGTGTGTGTGTGTGTGTGTGTGTGTGTGTGTGTGTGTGTGTGTGTGTGTCTTTGCCTGCGTGTGAAAGCTACACTGTGCGATCATTAGAAATGGAAATGAGTGACTCCCTCACCCCCTAAACTCATTGTCTCTCAGACATTAGGTAATTGTCTCTCACTGCAAACCGCTCCATTATAAAAGTCTCTGTTAGCTGTTCCATTCAGTGATTTAGGAGTGACTCTTTAGATTAGAACATTGGCATGAACCTGACGGGCCAAGTCTCACCGCTCATTCTTTCCTCGCCTCCGTTCTTAAGCACCCCTCTTCATTCCCCATCCTATTGCTTAAATTGTTAATGTGGTTTTAGGTTTGATACCCTTCTTAATTTTCCCACTCAGCATCCTTTGCTGCTCTGTTTTTCTCTTTTTAAGGTCCAGGGTAGTCTCTCACAGGGTTTCTTAAGTATGTTATCAGCTAGCTTTCTAAATATTTTACTTTAAACTCATCTGTCCCTGTTCACTGGCTGCTAACAGTGTGATTTAATATCGAGTTACTCACTTTCAGTGTGAATGTGTAACCACAGGGATGGTACAGCAGGGTACAAATGTTATATATTTTTTTATTTAAAATTGATTAATACCATTTAGCAAGATATGTGCAATATTTAGTTGTTTTTTTTTAATCATTCACTTAAAATGCATGGTTCAGCTTTTGTAAAAGCGTAAACAACTGTATTTTGTCTCATTATTCAGTATCCAAACTGAAGTTACTTCTGGCTGTTTCAAGGCTTGAAAATCCTGCCAAATTTATGTGGGCTTTGTCTCTTTCATTCCAGGCTGCTGAGTCATTTTTGCAGCATTTCCACTTATTTTGTTGATCCTTGGTGCTGACAAAAATCATATTGTATTTCCAACAGTGTTACCAAGTAATTCGCCCTCGTCAACAACCCAACCCCCACTCGTCCCTACTCCTTTCCGAATGCCTTGTGACTTCTGTTTGAAATGTGGTCAATCAGCGCAGGCTGCAGCACCAACTTGTCACTTATATTTTCTCATTTATCTTCTTAGATGACTTCTAGATTGTAGGCAGTGAGTGAACTGTGACGGAGGCTCCGGTAATGTTGCTATCTTGCAGTGATTTTGTGTCATTCTGTCACCTAAAATTGCTGTTATGGTGTACTATGATTGTGAGTTCCTTCAGTTTCCATTTGCCTTATCCTCCCCCTCTTTCTGTCTATTCCAGTATTGAAATTTTTAATCCCTCACATTTTGTTCCTTGTATGAATATGATAAATTATTACTTTCTAAATCTGACTCATACCCTTATCGCCTGCAGTACTTGCATTTTTTTTTTTTTTTTTTTACTTTCTAACTAATCAGTGCGAGTGTCAATCCGATTCAATATTTCCTGAGAATTTTTGTGGGTGGTGTTTCTGGATTTTCTAAATCCTCTCAATCTTTTCCTTCTCTCACCAGATTGTCTGTGCTGTCTTCGCGGCCTTGCTCCATTTCTTCTTCTTGGCAGCGTTCACCTGGATGTTCCTGGAAGGGGTGCAGCTCTACATCATGCTGGTAGAGGTGTTTGAGAGTGAGCACTCCAGGACTAAGTACTTCTACCTGGCAGGATATGGAGTGCCTGCTGTCATAGTGGCCGTCTCTGCTGCAGTGGACTACAGGAGCTACGGCACCGACCGAGTGTAAGGAGGGTGGCGAAAAATGCGTAGCATAAAGGAAGGATGGATGGCAGGACAAGGGAAGGGAGGGTGGCTGGAGTGCCTGCTGTCATGTTGGCTGCGTCTGCCACACTGGACTCTACAAGCTGTGGCACTTCTCAAGAGTCGATACAGAGAGGCAGAGAAGGATGGAGAAGGGGGAGGGAAGTATGGGGACAAGCAGGGGAGGATGCACCACAGAGTGTCTGCATGAGCACAGCACTGACAATGTGTGAATATGGAAGGATTTAACAGGCGGGAGAGAAGGAAGGGGGGTGTACAGTGAAGCAGAGTGAGGGAGAAAAAGAGTGGTTTAGGAGTGAGAATGGAGGGACAGGAAAAGGGAGCGATGGAGTAGTGTGTCAGGGTGTGTGCACATCCATACTGGTTTGCACTTGTGTGTGTTAAAAATATAGCTGGAGGAAATGCAGAGTATTGAAGGATGAGAACAAGGTAACGTATTCATGCATGCTTGACTTTTCCAACCCAGTGCACAGGATGAATCCAAGAAAAGGCAGTGAGCATCTCATTCATATGAAGCACACGCATAATCGGCAACTTGCAAATACACAGGAGTGAACACAGTAACAGCTTGACTTGCGTGACCTGTCTACTCCGTTCATGTAATACGACTAAAAAGAGGCCAACATTTTATTCACATAGTGAATATTCACATTAAATGCATAATTTACATTTAATGTATATGGCATCCTGATCCAGTCCCTGACCTATCCTCTTTTGTCAGACTGTATGAAATCATCAGGACTAAAGAAGCACATTAACAATAAGGACCTCACCTTTTGACTTAGAATAAAAACCTCTTCCCTCAATAGCTTATAAATGAGCAGCTCCATATAGGAAGTGGAAAATGACAGGAAGCTATAGAACCGTTAAATCATTCACATCCTCAAATTCATTCTCACGTTCGCTGTTGCTTTTGAGAACTTGCGTAGTTCAGACGTCGCAGCTTCCCATCAGCTACACATCACCTCGTAGAGATTGGAGGACGAGTGAAGGGTTGAATTGAGCTGTGTTTAACCATCAAGCCACACCAATCCGCATGCCACTTAGATCAATATTTCATTGTGGGATGATCATTAAAACATGAGAGTCTGAATGCCAAGCTCTGGATGAATAATCAGACTGTGTGCTGTCAGCCAACAGAGTATTTTGTAGAAGACTTAAGACAATAGCCATGGTTTAACACTTAAATGTGATAGGTTTGAGGAGAAGCATGCCTCTCACACAAATTAGGTGTAAAAGATTCATGTCACCTAAAAGCACTCTTTTTTTTTTTTTAAGTTTTGGTAATATTGCACCCTAACAATCAATGTTCTTGCTTTTTATGGCATTATGCCCAATGGCCCCTCATGGATTTGACGAGTAGTTGACACAACTATTTTCATTGGAGAGTACTTTTTATTAAAAGCAGAACTTAAATGACTCATTTATCAGTCTGGCCTTGAAAATGACGCCGCTTATCATTTTTTGACATAACACATTGAGACCAAACCCTGGGAAATATCATCTGCCATCCCTGCTGTGTCACCTTGTCACGTAACGCACCCTATTCTTCCCAGTGTTAGCCATTGGCGCTGAGTTTCATTCACGTCCCATAATGAAGGTGGCTATGACTTAGCAAAGGAGCCCTAATGGAGGATACTGTGACACAGTCAGGGACCTGTAATGGAGGGCTCTCTAATGTGGTGGAAATTGAAAGATTAATAATTCAAAAGCAGCTGGTCATGAATCAGTCGGCCATTTTGCTCCAGCGGGTTTTTTTCTCTGGCACCTTTTGCTGCAACCAGTTGGGTCTGACCTTAGTGGAGGGCATGCTGGGGCGCTCTTTTTTTACTTGCCCTGCTTGCTGAAATTGATGAGTAAAGATGTTTTAGGGTAATATAATTTACCATACAGCAGTACAGTATATCTTTTACTACCAACGCCAACCTTGTGTGTGTGTGTGTGTGTGTGTGTGTGTGTGTGTGTGTGTGTGTGTGTGTGTGTGTGTGTGTGTGTGTGTGTGTGTGTGTGTGTGTGTTCATGCATTTCTTCTGTTTGTGTGCATAAATTATGTGTGTGTCCCTTCTTTCTCCTTTAACCTCACCGCAGCCATTCCCTGACTCCATAAATAGCCTCCTATGAGGTCTGCATCCATAACTCAGTATTCAAATGAACACAGCCATGTCATATTTTTGTGACCGTACAATGTGGCCATGTCATATATCTGTGCCCTAAGGGGGAAGTAAAGGTTTATTTATCACAGGTGCTCATCCCTCGCTGTCTCCACCCTCAGTGTGTGATGTATGTTTGAGGTGTGCGTGTAGTCTATTTTCCTCCATCCTGCAACACCTTTCTCGCTGTTCTTCATCTCTTTCACTTTTTCATCCACCCCAATTCTTTTTGTCGTCCCTCTGTCGTTATGCATTTGATATACTGTATGTCATGTAATGTACTTTTTTTTTTACCCACCTTTCCTCCTCCTGTGTGTGTGTGTGTGTGTGTGTGTGTGTGTGTGTGTGTGTGTGTGTGTGTGTGTGTGTGTGTGTGTGTGTGTGTGTGTGTGTGTGTGTGTGTGTGTGTGTGTGTGTGTGTGTGTGTGTGTGTGTGTGTGTGTGTGATGCATGTCCTGTCCTCTGATGGTAAATCCTTGCTACCGTACATTCATCTGAGACTGGAGCATGTTTTTAATCCCTGAGCGTCTCTCTCCCGTCCTGTTCTTCCTCCCAGTGTTTCTCATGCATAATGTCTCTCTCTGTCTCTGTCTCTCCCTTTTTACTCATTCCCTCTCTCTATCTCCCTGTCTCTAGGTGCTGGCTGCGATTGGATACATACTTCATCTGGAGCTTCATAGGCCCAGCTACGCTAATCATAATGGTGAGATACACATGCATCCATGACATGACTCTGCATGTACAGAGTAGAATGGCTGCCAAATGTTAGTGCAGGAACGACGGGTTACATTAAGGTGTTCGGTAATCTCCTACAAGGTTTGCATGAGCTCCTCAGCTGTGTAAGTAGAAGCAGGAGGAACTTTATGTCATCTTAATAATTCGCGCTCATGGATTATCTCTCAAGGGGGCACATTTTCCTACAAGCTGGAAATCTTTGGAGGGGACGGAAAGCACAAACCATTGTGCGTCACAGATTATGATAAGAACTCAGCAAAGTCATGCTGCTATTTACTATTTACTATTCGGTACTTATTTGACGATAAAAGTGCTGTTTTTCCTCCAGGCGTAGCTATTTTATTACAATGCCAACAAACGGAACAGTAAACAGGGGAACACAGGCTGCCACAGAGTTTGACCATTTCCCCTCGTCTTTTCATAGAGCAATGCCAATTAATGATGTTTCATCAGTCAGCAAACTGTTCTGAGGAGCAGGAACAGACATCCTACCATGAACAAGTAAACATAAATACAGTCAACCGACTCGGCAGACACACAGAAAGACCTAGAAAAAACGATGTAAAAAGCAACGTTTGACACACGAAGAATGAAAGCAATGGGACATGTTCCGAGTTGCCTGTACACAAATGCTCTGTGCTCATTTTAGAAGTGTCAAGCAGACTATCACTAATTAACTGGTGTTGCAAGGGGGAGCAATACAGGTGAGACTGCCCACTGGTAGCATATACAGACAGTCATTTTTTTTAACCACCCTCTCTGTGCAGTAGTGAGCCAATACAAAAGGCAGTATCTGTGAGAATTGACTTTCTACTGTAACAATCAGCCTCAGAGGATGTAATGACGGCTGTATTTTCCCTGATGCTCTAGCCACTGTATTTTGAGCACATAAAGGGTAGTTGATTGTTGGCTGATACTGTGTCCCCAAGCCAATTACGGCTGGAAGGGAAAATTAAATTATATGCGGTGTGTGTGAGCGGATTGTTAGTGACATTGTTTCTTTAATTAGTTTCATTGCTGTAGAATATTAACTTGTGTGTGTGTGTGTGTGTGTGTGTGTTTCAGCTGAATGTAATCTTCCTCGGTATCGCTCTTTATAAGATGTTCCATCATACAGCCATTCTCAAACCAGACTCTGGGTGTCTGGACAACATCAAGTAAGTTCTGCTGCACTTACCATCCCGCCACCACAGCAGCACGCCTGGTTCTTATAGCAATTTAGATTGCGCCTGCTTGTGTGAATTAAAGTGAAGGACTAATTTGACATTTGGGGAAATACGCTTATGCTCATGTCTATACAGTAAATTCAGTGTGTAGCCTGAGCCAATAGTCGGTTATCTTAGCATAATAAAACTGGAAACAGAAAAGAAGGACCTAGCCTGGCTCTGTCCAGTGATAACTAGGTATATAAGGACCTCTAAAGCTTAGTTACATCTTAACACAGTTTATCTATTTTTATTAGTTTAAGTTGTGTTAAGTTAAAATGACAACTTGTTTTATGGGATTGCCTAATTACTTCTTAACATCTGAATTCCTCCTCTTAAACTGTCAGTTTACATAAAAAATATATAATCAGTCAATTAGTGAGCATTAGAGTTGGTTACCTGAGGACAGAGCCAGGTTTTCTTTTTATGCAAAGCTAACTCCATGCCAAGCTGCGTAGAGAGCTGAGCTGCATCAATCTTCTGAGTGAGCAGGTTTCCCAAATTTTTCCTTTAAATCTAATGTGCATCGGTCTCCTTTATGCCACCATTCCACGTGAAGCACATTTCACCTTTGTATCCACTGAATTCATCATATCATTATTCTCAGTCATGTCCCCATTACCCATGCAACCCTGAGAGAAGGTCACCAGAATACGACTTCATTTCTATTGAATACTTAAACTACCAAGCTAATTAATTGGGATTTAGTTGAGATCTAGACAAAAAGGCTCAGCTACTTCAAACAATATGCCATGGCTCAAAGCTCAACACCTTACACAGCTAAGAATTTACATTGTAAATCATATAAATGACTCACTCGTTTCTCAACTTATCATTTAAATATTATTGCCAATGTGTCTTTCATGACAGCAGTTTAAAGCAGGTCTTCAAATGGGAAGTGGGAAGCAGCTGATCTTTGCTTTCGTGCAGTTGAAGGGAAGCTAATGAAAAAGCCTGATTAAAAAGATGAAAATCAAAGAACGATTTAGAATATGATGCTTTTGGATCTTTTTTTTGTCTTGCCTTTTTAATGACTTTCTTTAGTTCTTCTGAGCACACTGAAGGCTAGCTAGATGTTAATCTCTGTCACATCATTAGTTATGTCTTGTTGTGGTTCATTTACTTGTTAATCACCATTGTGCCCTTTTTGTCTTATTTTTTTCTTCCTTTTGTTTTCTTTGTCTCTTTAACTCCAAGCCATCATAAGTTGTCTTTATTGTGGATTGGCTCTGGTAAGGCCACTCTCCAGTCAGATGTCGTCTTCCCAGAGACATTTTGTTTGGTTTGCTTGTTGTCTTATTTGTCTGTAGAACCTACCTAGAGTCTATGCATACTCCTAAATTAACCCTTAACCTGTCTTGTGAAATGGATTTCTCATTCTTTAGTGATTTGTGAGGTCCTATGACCTATAGGCCTAATGTGCTATTGAAATATTATAATGGTGATATGTGAATTCGGGGAAAGAGAGCTGAGAGAGAAGCCATGACTCAAGGGAGCACTGGAGGGAGAGGTGAAACGGTGGGATGGAAAAGAGAGAGATAAGTGTACCCTTTATTGAAGAGGGTCGTCAGACGAGCTTTATTGGAGGTTCTGTCTCGCCTGAATGGTGCCACAGAGGGCAACATCGAATCAATCACCTCAGTCTCACTCACTTACTCTCCTCCTCTGTCTCTCTGCCTTCCTCATGACTCTCCTAATACCTCCCCCTCTGTGTTTTTATCTCTCCATCCCTCCTCTTTCTCTCCTCGCCCACTTTTTTTGTCACTGTCCCTGGCATTAGAGGTGATCACTGCCCAGTCAGCCAATCAAATTAACAGCCATCATCTCGGCTGTGGCAGACCCAAAACTCTGACCTTTAGTGGGAAATGTCATTTATAATGGCTACAGTGTCTCCCTACTTACTGCCCAGTGAAGCCACTCACATGGACACACTCAGACGAGGACTTACAATGCATCCACATACCTCAATGTGAATTTTTGTGACATTTGGCCTTTATGACTCACTTCCTTGTAGCCTTTATTTGAAATGAAGGTCCACAGCCTTGAAAACTTTTATTAATTTAAATTCCATTAAAATGTAATAGTCACAATTGCACTAACAGACTTCAGGACCCACTTCTGCCTGTGAAAATGTTTTTTGCCTCTTGCCATGTGCTTTGACTGATGGAGTTTGGCTGTAACTTGGAAAAAGTGTGCTGTAGTATGCTTTCCCTTTTGGATACTAGTGGCTGACATCAGCTAGTTTATAACCTCCCCTCCCTCTCTTGAGATGGTATCAAAATTAGCAAATCCTCTTGCTCTCATTTGTAAGGGTATAATTCTTTTAAGAGAACCCCCCACTGTTTTCTCCATCCCACTCCCACAGAGTCTGGGCTCTGAATGAACCCTTTCTAACCCCTTTCTCCTGCCTCGTGGTCCCACATGCATCAGCTTTGGCTGGGTAGTTGATCTGATCCAGGAACAAAGAAAAACTTCTCATATCTAAATTTTGATTGATAAGGACAAACAGTAACTGTCAATTCTTTTCCTTCTAATGCAGGTCCTGGGTGATTGGGGCCATCGCCCTGCTGTGTCTGCTGGGTCTCACCTGGGCTTTCGGCTTGATGTACATCAACGAGAGCACCGTGATCATGGCCTACCTTTTCACCATCTTCAACTCTCTGCAGGGCATGTTTATCTTCATCTTCCACTGCATACTCCAGAAAAAGGTGAGCAAGACACACAGAGACAAAGCTCGACAGGAATAGATAGACAGCATGACAGACAGACAAATACAAACACACACAGACGCACACATGCTGGTGATGATCAGCAGGGACACCAAAAATATCGGCAGAACCGTCACAGGTTTGATTGGTCATTCAGCATCCCTACTGGTTGCTCACTTCTCTCACTTTTTCACTCTCGCAACTCACACACTCTCTCTCTGTCTTACACTGTCTGTCTTGCCTGGTGGCAGCAGGTACAAACTGAGCTGCTTGTCTTCCCCCAGCAGCAAAGAAAGTATTTCATCTGTGCGCAGCGTCATCACGCCTGAAATAGATTGTTAAAAGCTTTATCATGTTCAGCTCTAATTGTTTGAAAAGTTGTACACAGAAAAAGGAAATATATGTCTGTTTTGATGTTTAAGTTACTGATACAGTCCTCTAATCTATGATTTAATAAATCAACCTCACATTAACACACAGCTCCCCTTTCGAGTCTTCCTTTCAACCTCTTTTACATACATTTAGAGTTTGGTTAGCCTAAAGGATTATTCCCATTTGTGAGTACGTATGTATTAGTTCTTTATATTTGAGTTACATGTGGCTTCCAGGAAGAGCCTACACATCCCGGGATATTTTTACATTCTCTCCCCCACACTGTCAGTGCCTGCGAGTACAGAAGAGGAGTGGGTTATGGAACGAAAATTCATCAAATGTTTAATACTCTTGTCTGGCTGCAGTCCCTGCAGATAGTTTTTAGTTTTAAGTCTATGACCAGTAAACAAGTGTGCGTGTGCGCGTGTGCGTGTGCGTGTGTGTGTGTGTGTGTGTACAATATACTTAGGTATGTGTTAGGCCATAGGATCAGGTATCCAGAGAGATGTCCTCAGAACACTGCTGAAGTTTTCTTTGGCTGCGGCCCAACACGGCTTCTCCCAAGATGCATGGAACAACTCGCCACACAGCTGTTCAAACAGAGCATGTGGCAACACACGTCTGCCAGTCCAACAAGCTTGTTAAAAAGCAATTATAGTCCTATTTGTTCTGACTTGATTGGGATCTAAATGCAGATGTTCTCTGTGTGCAAGTGCATCATATGTCTCCTGAAGGAATATGTCCATTTCAGATGGATATGCGGCAGTTAAGGCAGATGTTGATGGAGGAAAGTTTATAAAGTTAATCTTTTAATGTTTAAATTTCATGGGTTTCATTTTTGCACGAGGAATCTCAGTAAAAGAAGCATTCGTTTTTTTTCCTGTTATGTCATCTTAAAAATATGCTTCAATATGTGCGGAGTTAAAGTGGAACGTCAGCCAATTCCTCCTTGTTTGTGTGCGCTGCTTGAATGTGCGTTTGCATGTCGGTGTGTAACTCTCTCCAACTACCTCCCTCCTCTCCCCCCCAGGTGCGCAAAGAGTACGGCAAATGTCTGCGCACTCACTGCTGCAGCGGCAAGAGTGTGGAGACCTCGATCTCCTCCTCCAGTAAGACCACCACCTCTCGGACCCCGGGCCGCTACTCCACAGGCTCACAGGTGAGCTTACCTGCCTGCACACCCGGACGCTACAGCACAGCAGACTCTCAGGTGAGGCCAGAGCACGCCATGAGGGTTTGGGGTTGTCGCTGTTCACTTCCAACCTGTCTGATGTTTCACTGTGGGCAGAGTTGAACCAAAAAACACATTTGAATTTGGACTTTGTGAATGTAGGACTAACTTTGAATACAAAATAATTGTATTTACAGATTTAAAATGTAAATTTTTTTTTGGTTGAAAGTGAGGTATCCCAAACCCTGACTTACACAGAAAATGTTGCTAACACACAGGTATATCAAGCATTAATGACACTGATGCATGATAACTTTCCCTATCTTCTTCTCTCCCGTCGGTTGTTGCTTTGCTTTTTCCTCTCCTGCACTAATTTGCCGTTCTTTTGCGCATCATATCCCACATATTACGTTTCTTACCAATTTGATTTCCCTCTTGTGTTGTCATGTCTTTTCTTTTCTGACTTGTTCCCATTCCTTTCTTTTTCCCTTCATTCCTGTTACGTCCTTTTGTCTTTGCCCACACCTTCTCCACCCTCCTCTACCTTTTTTCTCCATTGCTTCTTTTCTCCTGTGTGTAGAGTCGTATCAGGCGGATGTGGAATGACACTGTGAGGAAACAGGAGTCCTCCTTCATCACTGGAGACATCAACAGCTCCGCTACGCTCAACAGAGGTAACCACGGGATACCTACCATTTGCATCCTCATCACTGTCACCATATCTACTTTATTAATAGCGGGAGGCTCAGACAGCATGCGCTGTCATTTACCAAAGTGGTTGGAGTCCAAACTTCTGATAATGGTATTGTGTTCTTGAAGAGTGAAAGATTAGCAGAATAGAGTGTAAATATCACCGACTACTTTTTTGCTGCTTCAAAGAATGACTTTACAGGAAGGAGAGCGTTATGGGCCGAGTCTTGTCAAAACTGAAACATCAACCAGTTTTTGGTCCCATTATAAATCGTCAGAGTGTAGAGCTGACTGTGATACAGAAGGCTTCTATACTTCTTTTTCCCAGGATAGATGTGTTTTGAAGCGTTGCGGATGAGAAATCCTTTAAGTTAGTCTGTCTTCACCAGAACAACAGTGGTACCTTATCATTATACTGAGAGTTCTTCAGAATTCCATTCCATTAATGTTGTAGTATTAGCTGTATGTGGTATGGTTTACACCACTATACACTACTAGAATTGTTCAGTAAAGCACAGTAAAATGTAGCAGGATATTTCATCTGAAAATCGGTATGTTCAGTGTAGCTTGTCCAATTATATAAAGGCTACTGTAGTTACTTTCAAGCTTTTAAATGTGTATCAGACTTAGTTCAATGCATTTCCAATGTGATCAGAGCGCTCCTTTGTTGTCCCTCCAGAGTAAAATACTGTAATGGACCGTAGGAACAGAATCCATGAGTATGGCTGTCTGAGCATAGGGTAATGAGGGCATAGATATCTAAATGGCCCGACAGTTTGACACACACACACACACACACACACACACACACACACACACACACACACACACACACACACACACACACACACACACACACACACACACACACACACACACACACTGGATCGTCCGCTGCCATTTGTTAGTCTCTAAGTTGAGGTGTGGCCCTCGCTTTCTTCAGGCCACTAATAAGCTGTTAGCATGACAGATTGATACTAAAGCAGACATGGTGTGTGTCAGCGCTTGAATTATCACACACTTAGCGAGGCAGGGCTTAAGTCACCCACACCTCCTCCTTCCCTCACACTTTAAAGTATCCTGCACAGAGCGACTTAGCCAGTAGATTTTCAAATGACTACATACTGTGACTTAGTGTATAAGTGTGGAATAGAATAAATTGCATTGTCCGATCCGTGATTGACTTGTTGAACTTTGGAGAGAGGGTAATGCCCAGGTCCTTCAGTCCATAACAAAGAAGGGAGCGCTACAATAACAATTTAATACAGTAAAAATTGAATTAGGCCAGCAAGGATAACTCAAACAAAAACCAAACAGAATATTAGTAGGTGCCAACATAATAACTACACATGGCCTAAATGGCGAATAAAATCAAACCAACCCAAATTAAACTAAGTTGGACCAGCCCTCCAGGTGCGAGACGTTGACACCCTGAGAGGAAACCAGCTGATTTCGGGTGTTTCTCAATCTAAAAGATGCAACCTCGATAGGCTGTGTTTCTAAGATGCTATGTCATCAAATCCCAACATTGAAGGACTTTACTGATGTTTTGGATCCTTCAAAATACAGAGGACCGAGTCCTTCATTCAGACAAGTTTCAAGGATGCATCAGGTGTATCCTTGCCATCCCTAAAGCTCCCACTATCCTATGCGCACATGCAAGGAGTCCAGCCCTAGCCTCTGAAGGACCTGACTTGAAAGGACCCATCCCATCAAGGGCACATCTTTAAGCTTGACAAACACCCATAGACTCCCAGACCGCCGTGGATAATCCCTCAATCAGGTAGGATTTAGGGAGGACCTGAAAAGGGAAGCAGAAAGCAGGCCAAAGCAATCAATTCTGTCACACAACGCAAGGCGGTCACAGGAGTGAAATGTTAAAAAAAACTTCTTCATTTTAGACATCATGTCTAATATATCATTACATTTTTTACAATATTAACACATGTACGTACATAACTATTCATATTGAGTAGTTATAAGTAAAAAAGGTTGTTTTTTAAAAAAAAAATTTTTTACAAGAGACTGAAAAAGATGCCAAGAAAATCCACTGCGCCTCTTGCAAGCGCTGGCTGATGAATTAAATTAATTTGATTAATTCAGATTTTAGATTTTGCATGAATTGAAAAATGCTCTAATCGAGATATGTGCTTCCCTCTGATGTCTTTCAAACAAAATCAGGGAGAGCAGTAAGAAATAGTTCTATAGTCACGACAGTGACAGTAACATAAGCTGACACCGTTTCCTTGGAGACACTCGCAGGTGTGAGTTTTGCCAGTCAAACACTTGAGAAAAGGCAGCAGGAGCTCATGATGACAGAATAAGATTAAAGAAAGGTAATTATATTACTTAAGTGATGTGGAAATGGTTTGGCTTTGTTCAGAGTTCAATGTCGTACAGACATTGCTCAGATACATAACGTATTGGACCAAATATAGGATTGATTATAAAGCAAATGCTGCTTTTCTAATATCGGTTTTGACGCAAGAGACTTGAGCATAGACAACAATGGCTTTTGTCCTGTTGGGAAAGTTTCCCTTAGACATCGTTAATCCAAGGAGCGTGGTCCAAAAACTCCTTAACACAAGCATAGACTATATAACAGTGGACGTAGCTTCCGGCTCTGAAAAATGAGGCCGATGCTGAAGTGCCTTAAGCCGTCATACCACCGGGCGCCGCTAGAGGTTGGCTCCAAAAAGCCTCCGGCTCCATAGACTGTCATTCAACTTCTCTCATAAAATGTTCAGTCAATAACATTTTCGGTATGTCGTTCGCTAAATTCACTCTTCCAGATTAGTGTTCTGGCCGTCCATCTGAAAATAACCCAGTCATTAATTATGAAATAAGCCTAAAAAAAAAAATTGTGGGGCATGTCTGTTTGATTGACAGGGCTGTCAGATTACAGCTATCGGTGGGCGGGTAGTAGTGTTGCCGGGTTTCCAATCAGATTGAGTCAGATCCACCGCTGGCTCCCTCCGAGCCTTCCCAAATTATTGTGACTGCCGGCCAAATTCCGAACTCGACGCTTCATAACAGACGTTCACGAACCAATTGGTGACGTCACTGCTGCTTACCGCTTAACACAAGCCATTTTGTTCATGAGAGTAAAACACGAGATGCTGAATTTTTTTTTTTAAAACCCACAGATTATTTATTTGTTTCTCTTCGGTAGTAAAGTACGGAGCCCCTGAGTGGCCATAGAGAGAATTCCTTTTCTTTTTTTTTTTAATCAAGATACTAAATCGTGTGCACTAAATAGCATTTCGTTCCCACGTTTTAATCAATTTGTGCGCACGAGATAAGTCGCTATATGGAGAGACAGCACAGCACAACAGGCTTTCTCCTCTCAGCATGAAGTGCACTGCAACTGTCAGTTGACCTACTATAAAGTCGATAGCATCCTCAAAATTAGCATATTGCCGACAATGTAATCCACAAGCTCTCAATATCATCATCATTGCCTTTTACGAACAATAATCCTGTGCATCCCTTTCATTACAGCTGTCCTTAGTTAACGGAGTTGTTGTTGTTAGCCGAGCCACCATAGCCAGTCTGACTAATCAATGACAGATATGGATATGATCGGTATAAAACGGTGCAGCTGAATTGTAAAAAAAACAAAACAACTATCGGCTAGTTTTCCTGAGTGCACGTGTACACTCTCATTTCAGACGACCCGAAGATTGATAATAGTGAGAAAACAACCCCGACATCTTTGTCAATAATGTCAACGCCGCCAGAAAACATCTTATGTTACGATAATAGCAATCGTTTACTCACTCAGTGTCTGTATACATAATATGGTGTCTTTATTATCATTTTTGGTGACTCTAAATATGTCATCAATCATCAGTCTGACTAACAACTCGGTTAACTAAGGGCAGCTGTAATAAAAGGGATGCGGCACGAGATAGTAAACCGTGGCCTCGATTTAGTAGTTCATGCTCACGATTAATTTATGTTTTTCTCTCCGTGGCCACTCCAGGGCTCCGTAGTAAAGACATAAGTAGATGCTATTCACTTGTTTCTAGGCATCATGACTTTGTTTCCTCAGTTGAAGCGAAACACTTCACACAAGCCTCAAGAAACTGGGCTGGTTAAACTAGCAAAAAAGAAAATCCTGTTTAGGGCTAACTAACTCTTCAAGACTTGCTAGACAGTAAATGCAAAAGGAATGAAAACACTCACTTGTGTTAATGCAGAAATCATGGAGTTGCTATAGTGTCTCAGTTTTTCCCTTTAATGTTTTGAAGAAGTATGACATACAGTCACACTCAGGAGTGGTAGAGGTTGCGTGTTGCTTCATACAGGGTAGAATACAACATGAGGATGAATGTATAGGAGCTCTTGCTGTCATTTGTCACCTGTTTTTTTTGTTGTTGTTGCAGTGTCTTAATGTGTACATGATCTGCGCCCCACCAGGGAAGGACATGCATTGAGAACACTTTTTTGTGTGCCTTTTGTCCATTAACTATCCTGTAGTCATGCTTCTCTGCTCAAGGGTATTGAACTGCAGCTCAGTCTGCTCCCAGTTATGCTTCCCTCTCTTTGTCTCTCCCTCTGTCTGTCTGTCTGTCTCTTTCTCTGGTTCCCTCCCTCAGCCTGTATGCAGTGGCTGCAAGAATGACTTGTCAAGCTTTTTCTTGGCTTTCTCCCTAAACTGTGTTTGCTTGTTTGATTTACTTGTCCTCTTCTCTCCCTCTTTCTTCCACACACTCCCTTTCCATCTCACTCTCCCCTCTTCTTTTCCCTCTCGCTTACTTCCACTCTGCAATGGCTACATGCTCTCTCACTTTAACCTCTATCTCCTCTCTACCTTTTATTTCTCTCGAGTGCTTCCCCCTCTCTTTTTTCTCTCTCAACTTGGCTGTTGCTCTTCCTCTCTCGTCTTGGCTGTTGCTCTTCCTCTCTCTTTTTCTCTATCTGCCTGTACCAGGAGCCATGGCTAATCATCTTATAACTAATGCTCTCCTTCGTCCCCATGGTACTAACAATCCTTATAACACTCTCCTGGGGGACTCTGCAGTCTATAACAACCCAGCCGTGGGCATGTACAACACCCAAGGTGTGCCTAATGTTCCTATTAAGAACATACAGCATTTAAAAAGTTAGTTTAGACATATTTCTTCACCACATTCAGTTCATTTGTGCATGCTTATTTGATTTTAAAATTTTCACTGCTTTGATGTAGCCTTATTATGGTTCCCAAGTGAGGTGATCAATCACTGCAATGTACAAATATCACATACATACATACAGTGGGTACGGAAAGTATTCAGACCCCTTTAAATTTTTCACTCTTTGTTTCATTGCAGCCATTTGCTAAATTTCAAAAAAGTTCATTTTATTTCTCATTAATGTACACTCAGCACCCCATCTTGACAGAAAAAAACTGAAATGTAGAAATTTGTGCAAATTTATTAAAAAAGAAAAACTGAAATATCACATGGTCATAAGTATTCAGACCCTTTGCTCAGTATTGAGTAGAAGCACCCTTTTGAGCTAGTACAGCCATGAGTCTTCTTGGGAATGATGCAACAAGCTTTTCACACCTGGATTTGGGGATCCTCTGCCATTCTTCCTTGCAGATCCTCTCCAGTTCCGTCAGGTTGGATGGTGAACTTGGTGGACAGCCATTTTCAGGTCTCTCCAGAGACGCTCAATTGGGTTTAGGTCAGGGCTTTGTCTGGGCCAGTCAAGAATGGTCACAGAGTTGTTCCGAAGCCACTCCTTTGTTATTTTAGCTGTGTGCTTAAGGTCATTGTCTTGTTGGAAGGTGAACCTTCGGCCCAGTCTGAGGTCCAGAGCACTCTGGAAGAGGTTTTCTTCCAGGATATCTCTGTACTTGGCCGCATTCATCTTTCCTTCAATTGCAACCAGTCGTCCTGTCCCTGCAGCTGAAAAACACCCCCATAGCATGATGCTGCCACCACCATGTTTCACTGTTGGGATTGTATTGGGCAGGTGATGAGCAGTGCCTGGTTTTCTCCACACATACCGCTTAGAATTAACGCCAAAAAGTTCAATCTTGGTCTCATCAGACCAGAGAATCTTATTTCTCATAGTCTGGGAGTCCTTCATGTGTTTTTTGGCAAACTCTATGCGGGCTTTCATATGTCTTGCACTGAGGAGAGGCTTCCGTCGGGCCACTCTGCCATAAAGCCCTGACTGGTGGAGGGCTGCAGTGATAGTTGACTTTGTGGAACTTTCTCCCATCTCCCTACTGCATCTCTGGAGCTCAGCCACAGTGATCTTTGGGTTCTTCTTTACCTCTCTCACCAAGGCTCTTCTCCCACGATTGCTCAGTTTGGCTGGACGGCCAGGTCTAGGAAGAGTTCTGGTCGTCCCAAACTTCTTCCATTTAAGGATTATGGAGGCCACTGTGCTCTTAGGAACCTTGAGTGCTGCAGAAATTATTTTGTAACCTTGGCCAGATCTGTGCCTTGCCACAATTCTGTCTCTGAGCACCTTGGACAGTTCCTTCGACCTCATGATTCTCATTTGCTCTGACATGCACTGTGAGCTGTAAGGTCTTATATAGACAGGTGTGTGCCTTTCCTAATCAAGTCCAATCAGTTTAATTAAACACAGCTGGACTCCAATGAAGGAGTAGAACCATCTCAAGGAGGATCAGAAGAAATGGACAGCATGTGAGTTAAATATGAGTGTCACAGCAAAGGGTCTGAATACTTATGACCACGTGATATTTCAGTTTTTCTTTTTTTAATAAATTTGCACAAATTTCTACATTTCTGTTTTTTTCTGTCAAGATGGGGTGCTGAGTGTACATTAATGAGAAATAAAATGAACTTTTTTGATTTTAGCAAATGGCTGCAATGAAACAAAGAGTGAAAAATTTAAATGGGTCTGAATACTTTCCGTACCCACTATATGTGTATATATATATATATATATATATATGTGTGTGTGTGTGTGTGTGTGTGTGTGTGTGTGTAACTGGTTGCAGATTGTCTATATATTGTTTATAAGCTACTTGGGAGCCATGGAATATTTTTTCTTATGTGTGTGAATGTTATATTTTACACAGTACGTGCTATATTTTAAAATGTTATTTTAAAAATTGAATGTCACTTTGCATGTCAGTTGGGCTTCGTATTGCTTGTGGTAGACTTCTGCATGTGTACTGTGTATGTATTAAGTTTTAAATGGAATTTGTGCAGTGTGTTTTAATGTTTCGTCTGTGTTGTATAAATGATAAACCACATGACAACAGCCAGTTAATAATAGAGCAGATTCTGATTTTGAGAATCTGACAGGGATTCTTTGTTTATCAGATTTTTCTTTACTTGCTGTGCAAATGTTGATTGTGTTGTTGCTGAAATTTGTTTCTCTCAGTGTATGAACTCACATCTGTGTCTCTCCTTCCTCTCTCCTCCCTCATGCTGTCCATTAGCACCTTACCGAGACACAAGTATGGGCTAAATTACTATTCATCTACTTCAACAATGTTTTTTTTTCTTTTCTTGCTTCTCAAGCACTTTGCCAAACATTTTTAGTCCAATCTATTCAAAAGCGTTTCTTCCCATATCATTACTCAGTTCATGTAACACAGTTGTGTCATTTAGGTTGACACACAATTTCAGATTCCTTTTGCAGAAATGCTATTTTAAAGGTCTTTACAAAAGGCAATATATGCATGGCATAAAAAACAAGTATTGGATCTCATTTAAATTAAATGTTAACCTAATGTGTAAATTGTGGTGAGTTATAAATGAGTTGTCATGTTTGCCCTTATAAGTACTAGCATTGTAATTACTATTATTAAGTGCCACTTAAAAACATTTTTCTATTTCTTCAGTGAAACTTTTTTTCTATTTCTGAAATGTCAGTAATTGAGAAAAATAATATACATATGAAGTGTCTCTTAAATGTATTATGGACGCTTGAAGCATTTGTCCTTCCAAGACAATTGTCATTACTACTTTTTCTAATTCCCAATGCCCGGCATTTGCTACGGTGTGAGACAAAAATTGTAATCTTTTCTCTGAATTGTCATTTATTCCAGAATCCTAATAATTCTTACTTTTTTAATTATCTCTTTCTCAGAGGGCATCCTGAACAACGCAAGAGACTCCAGTGTTATGGACACGCTCCCTCTTAATGGTAACCATGCCAACAACTACAGCATGGCCAGCAGTGAGTACCTGAGCGACTGCGTCCAGATTCTGGACCGTAGTGGCGGCTACGGCACCCATGGCAACCACAAAGAGACGACCCTGGAGAAGAAGATCCTTAAGGAGCTGACCTCCAACTACATCCCCTCTTACCTCAACAATCATGAGAGAGCCACCACTGAGCGCAATCACAACCTGATGAACAAGCTTGTCAACAGCAGCCTGGCCAATGGAGGTGACTATGGTCTTATTTAACTGGCCTTGACTGCTGCATCTAAAGGCTTTTGGTTTATAGTGACACTGCTTGGCCACTATGACTACAAATTATTGACCAGGGCTTCCATTAATTAAGCATTGTATGTGAGCACGTTTTGTTTCTGTGAGTAGAGCACCGGAGTTTTTTTTTTTATTTGGCTTGCTCAAAATATTTACGTATGATCTAAGGGACTGTGTTAAATCAGCAATTACTGATTTTCTGGCCACTTGGAGGCAGCTTAAACAACTGAAATCAGTGACATATTATCACCTTTCTTATGTTGATTTGTTGTTAGTGTACAGTTGCTTCTACATTCAGCCGATACTGAGAAACATTAATATTAATTTCACGAGGATTTAGCAAACTGCATTCACTTACTTCAATCTTGTAGGAGAGCCAACTTCAAGTAACATAAAAATGTGACAGGCCTTCTTTCGAGCCAGTGCTTGGGTTGTCCCTTCTGGGCTACTGTAGAAACATGGCGGTGCCACATGGAAGAGGACCCGCTCCCTATGTAGATATGAAGGACTCACTCTAAAGCGACAAAAACAGAACAATTCTTAGTTCCAGGTGATTTTACACTAATGGAAACCTAACTATGAGTTTTGTATTCCATGTCTGCCGATAGATCCACCTTAAATCCTGCACAATGGTCTTTTAAAGTTGTGTTTCACCACCATAACGTTGCCTGTCTGCCAAGCAGTGGTGCCCAGGTTTTGTGTACTGTAGGTTTTTAGAGATTTTTCATCCAATTTTGCAAAACCTAAACGAGAGCAAAGACACTTACACCCTTCATGAGGCTGAGGCAACCAGCCTAATCAGGTGATAATGCCTTTCCCGTTATACATATAATTTCAATCCACTGTTAATGTCCAAAATTTGGATTGCAGACAATTTAAAGTGAAATGACGTTTTGACTGCCCTGAAGTCTCCTCTGTGGGATGCTAAAATCATCACCATGTCAGCACAGTAGCATCAACACTGCTACTTATCCAGAGTTAACAATCAGCAATATGCTCTACCACGCTATATAATATTCTGTGTAATATTATGCCTGCCTGGTTCTTGCAGGGAGCATGGCAGGGGGCAGCAGCAGCAGCAGCAGTAGTGGAGTTGGTGGGTGTGTGGGCAGCAGTAAAGAGGACAACAGTCCCATGGTGCTGGACAACCCTGCAGCCTTCCCCCATGAGGAGAATCTGGGTTTGGAGATTATCAGAGAGGAGTCCAATGCGCCTCTCCTGCCGCCACGGCCTCCTCCGCCCGACAGCCACCCCCCACCACCTCCTCCTCCGCACAGCTTCTCCCGGCCGCGGCGCATCCCCCAGGAAACCAGCGAGAGCTTCTTTCCTCTGCTGACCAACGAGCACACTGACGAGCACACACACTCACCCAACCACAGAGACTCACTGTACACCAGCATGCCAGTGCTGACGGACCTCCCAGATGGGCAGATGAACGGTTTAACAGACGGAGAGGAAGACAGCTCCGGGGAGCTGCAGCCCTGTAAGAGTGCCACTGCTCCGGAGCTAGATGACGTCTATTATAAGAGCATGCCAAACTTGGGCTCCAGGAATCACCTTCACGAGCTGCAGAGCTACTACCACATGGGCCGTGGTGGCAGCGACGGATACATGGTGTCCGGGAGCAAGGAGGAGTCCGATTCATCGCCCGAGGAGCCGCCCGTAGACCCTTCTCACCTGGTTACCAGTCTATAGAGCCAACTGAGACTTCTATCCCTCCCCAGCCCTCTTTCAACCTTTCAATGAAAACATTCTGTGTTGTTGACTGACAGACTGAGCTTGCCCGCCCCTGGAAGGATGTGCTGTGTGTGACATTAACTATGGTTCATGACAATATGGTTGAGATATCACTTGTCAGATGAAAGCAGGGACTGAATGTATTGTCATAAATGGTGCAGACTGAGAGGGTGGTTCTGAGATACTTCTTGTGAACATCAAACAGGAACTAAAACTAAACCTGGAATGGAAACAGAAGGGGGAGGGATCATGTAATTTAACCGTACCTGTTACTTTCATTTGGAATCTTGGATTGACCGTAGCCCTACAAGTTCCCCAATATGGACCTCTAGCAGATCATAGCATATAGTCTCCACTACCACCACCACAGGAGTGTGGCCCCCAGCCCTGGTTCAATGAGCTGCCTGTCTGTTTGTCTGTTTGTCTGTCTCTCCGGCTAAACTCTTAAGGACATGTACCGGGAGGACGTTTCAACCTCTCCAAAGGGTAGAACAGGATATCAGACATTGGTGTTCACGACATAAACTGGCCCAAAAGAGAGGACCACTACCTGCCAATTAAGTGAAGGATGTATGATATATGCCCTCACTACCGATCATCCAAAAAAACTGTTTTATCTGGGCAACTGAACTGTAACCATATCACGCTGATGTTCTGAATTATCTTCCTGTTCGTATCTGCTAAACTGGAGTTGTGTCTGGGCTGGTGTAACATTCCTGCAAGTTGTAGTGACTGCGGCTACTGTGTATTTCCCTGAAAACAGAGAAGGAAGATCATATTACAACAGACTGAATTTTAAAAAAAAAAAGAGAAAAAAAAAGAAGGAAAGAATGGGTTTTGTTTCTTCTCCTTTCTTCTGTAAAAGTTTTCAGTTCTCAAAGGATTACGGAGAAATCACAAACTGTTTCTATGTATTGTACAGAATACAGATACAGATACAAATGTTGCATAATGACCAAGTCTTTTATTTTTTAATTTTAAGTTGCAAACCTTTTGTCTGTGGAAGTGTTCTGAAATGTCATGATGATCTTCTGGTCACATGTTGACCACAGAACGAGCAAGGAACAATCTTTCATGTCACTCTTTCATAAATACAGAGACAGTTACACACTCCTTAATTAATGCGCATACCCTACGCACACTTCATTCTGGTCCTTTTATACCAAAACCACTGTCACTTACATTTTGAAAATCAATTGTTACTATATACTTTACCACTGTGTAGATTTAAAACTAAAGGGAAAATGAAATGGTGGTTACGTGATGAAGAGGAGGATTTGTATGGAAAAGCTGCGTTTTAATGTGTTGGAAGAAACTGTCATCTCATTTGAACCCTGCAGGAGGAGCCTGGGGGGGAGAACAGATGACAAAGATACCCAATATATGGGGTAACACAAGAATGGTGTATGAATCATGTCCTTAATATTGCCAAATATACTATCAATTGACGTTACCTGGCTGTGCTGGTCGGGATCTTATTGTACAGAAAAAGGATGCTGATAGAAATAAATGTCATTCGCTAAAGTTAAAAAAAATATAACAATGTCCACAATTTGACAAAAAGTGGGTCTTACCTGTGAAATGCCATGATTACACCTTATATGTGTACTGAAGATGTGAAAACTCTGCACACAACAGCACTGTCCAGTGTGGAAAGCCAATGTTTACTTATTTTGGAGTAAAATTTCATAAGTGTATGAAGTGTAGCTTGCACATGTATCCCACAAACCCCCTCCATCTCCCCAAGAGAGAAATTATTTATTTATCTGTTTATTGGTTTAAAGACAGCAAAACAAGCTTGGAGCAAAGAGAGCTTGCTTTAGGCAGGAGTAAATAAAGTGGCACTGGGTTTGTCTTTTTTTTCTTCTGTTTTTTTTTAAATTATTATGATTATTATTACAATATTACTGCTAATTATTTATTCTTTTTGTATGGGTTCCAAGTTGAATGATCTCATAACTAATATTTGTTGTAACAGTGAAAGTTGTTTGCCAACAAATAAATTACTGACATAGCTTTGCGGTTTTCTGCCTGTTGAGTGTTATCACGTTTTATATTGAAATGAAAAACAAACAAGTTAAAGCCGTCAGTGTTTTCACTTCAGATATGAATTCCTAGCATCATTTTTGGGATCCTATAGAAAGTCTACAGACATGCATTTGCTTGTGGTTCTGGGATGAAATCCTGCCTTTCTCCGTAAATCTGTCAAAACAGCTTATGTCTGTAAAAGCATTCGAGTGTCTCAGCTGAGTGTATAAGAAGGCCAAAGTTAACAGGATCATATCAAGCAATTTATTTTTGAAGATTTCTGACCGTCTGGCAGGTATACATGCAGCTTTTTCGTTGTATTGAAACTAACTTTCTATCGTCTCAGATATCTTTACATATCCCATTCACGTGGAGGACTGATCCACGAGGGTCAGCTGGTGAGAGTAATTACTTTCACACAAACCCCATGTAATGTGGACTACATAAAAAAAAACAACTGTACAACTAACCCTCATTGGTCACTCGGGTTCAGACCAAGGTGGACTCTGTGAAATAGGTGTATCAACTCCAAGATCTTTCATCTGCAGCAATGTCGTATTTGTAAGGACTGTAGAAAAGTAGATCCAGTAAGTGTTACATTGTGTTTCGATTTGTTTACTTGCACTGCCGATCCGAAGATATGAGCTCTCTCTTTTTACTTTTCCAATCACATAAAGGTTACAAAGGTCAGTAAAGGTGGTTTAGATGCTCCTGGTTTGGCAAAACAATTGGAAATATTTGACCAGGAGTGTGAGTTTAAAGCAACAGCAAGGACTGAGGAAAGTTACAAGAAAAAGCCCATGATAAAAAAAATACATAAAACGGCAGTATTATGAGCGTGTCATAAATGTGAAATTATAACATTCAAATGCTTTGAGGTTCATTCTGGTCTCTTGAGGTGTGTTATTGTCCTTGGTGTTCGGCCCTTGGCAGGATTTTGAACTCCAAAAGGTGAAAGTTCTGCTTCACTTTCTTCTGTGATTGCAGCATATCAGTGTCCTGAAGATGAAGACATTACTGTGTCTGAAAGACCGACATAGTGTGGTCAGGCTGGACAGTATGGTTGTTACTGGGAATCCACACTGACAATGAGACATAAGAGCGACTGAAGCATTTGTTCTGTTTAATCTGCACCAACTCCAACCTCCATTTGGTTTTTTTCTGTTCACAGAACCGGCTGTCTGTAGGCATCACAGACGAGCTGAAAAGAGATCTGCCAAAAAAAAAAACAGACTCCACCAGGCTGATTTACAGCAGACATTTACTGAGTAAAAAAAGTTTTCATGTAAGCCAAGCAGGAAGAAATCAGCCTTGTTTTTATGATTGGATTCATTGATTTTCTACAGAAGTTTTGAAAAGTTAAGCCTGCTCTCTGGTACAAAAGGAGCATCAATCACTATCAATACTATCAGAACATATAAATAGCAGGAGATTTGTGTGATGTCTATCTGGGAGGGTGAGGGGCATCAAAACACTGAAAAACGTCATTAAGTTTTTAGGGTGATCAATGAAGGCTACAGGAAGTCTGAGGAAGGTCTCAGCCCAGAAGATTTGAATAGCAGATGTTAGATTAGACCATCTGGGAACTCTTGGCTCGGTCAGACTTTACCAGGGACAGAGGAAGCTGGACTTGGATTTTAATCTAGCTCCATGCTCCTGGCTCAGGTACCTACTGGTCAACACCTTCTGGACCTGGAGGTGATGGAGACCGTACCCATGATCCCAGTGTCTAGTCTCCATTTAAAGAAATACTGGCTAATATGGATGGTTCCTGATCTTTAAATCTCCAAATCTTAAAAAATACCTATCGTCTTGAATTATTTGCCCCGTTTTTACCTTCACCTGTTAGTAATGAGTATTACCACCAGCAGGGGGCAGTGATCCAACTAAAGCTGTTTGCCAGCTGCCATTAAGCAAGAAAAGGAGGAGAAGAAGAACACATTACCATTTTCCTCCAGTGAAAGGTGTGGCTCTCTTTGGGAGTTCAAACAGGAGAAACATGCAAAGATTTTGACAGATGTTCCAAAATTCTGTGGAAGAAATAAAGAGTTTATTTAGTGCAAACTCTGCAAGGTAAAGCTAGTGATGCCCATCAATCGCTGTTGTTAATGATTCCCTGGGTGGACTACAGTGAACTCCAGGTGAGGGATGAATTTTTACCTTTTAAATTCATGTCTGCCTTGGAAAAGAAAAGTTGAGGTGCCTCTTTACCCTCCAATTTGTCCGTAGCGTGATTGGGAAGACATTATAAGTGCCTTTAACTAACAGTACTTACATGTGGCAGTGCTTGTGGCTCTAAAGGTGTGTATAGAGGATACATTTATGAATACATTTTTTTCAATGTCAACATACAAAGTAGTGCATTGATTTTTCCTTCCGAGTAAACAGAAGTTATTTTTTTTTAGTACATCCCTGTGCGTCTGAAACTTAACATATAGTATACTATATTTCTATATTAGTAATATAACACACATTGGTGGTGTCACACTTCAGCTAATACCTGTAGTCATTGTAAAGATTAAACATCTTTATACACTTGGACATAGCACGGGTGTGCATTCTAACAGAGAGTGGGAACGTTTAGCTGCAGATATAACCCCTTTTCTCAAAATGAAGAGATTCCTTAAGCTTGAAGCCACTGAGATCCACTCCATCAAAAATGATGTCCAATCAGAGTTTGTCTTAAAAATTTGATCTGCTACCTAAACACTATCAGCCCATCATACATTCAGTTTAGCATGGAGAGACTGTATATAGTCAGGGATCAATAGTTGCATCTATGAAGCAGAGCACATGTAGATACACACATCCCTATTTGGTTTATTAATTTAACAACCAAAGCTTTTACAAGGACAATCTTAACTAATGACATGATGTTACATGTGTGCACAGCATTAATTTCAAGGAAGATATTCATGGCTCAGTATTACTAAATATATTCTGTGAGACCATGACAAAGCTGTCACACGATGTGGCTATCTCTTTATAAGAGATTCTAATGGTAAAAACTTCAGCAATAATGTGACCTGCAGCTTGGCGTAGTTTGTACTCATTTTAAGTCAAACTAAATACTGATAATGAAAATGATACAATTTCTATTCATAGTTTTTGGTCACAACACATACCAGACAGTTAATATCAGTAGTTGACCAACAATGAATTCCCATTATGTGAGTGAAAGAAAAAATGAAAAGGCCTATTTGACCTGGGATCAATTTCAAAAGCTTAATGAAATAGCCATATGCCCTTTTATTTGTAGCAGTGCCACCAACATTTTTTTTCTTGTCACTCAGTTTGCAGTAATTTCTGTGCAGTGTCTGTGTATTATTGAGGACTTTTGTCATCTTTTATGTTCTTTGATCTTAGATTCGGTTTATGACAAAGAAATAAAAGAAAATAACAGAGCAACAGGAGTTGGAAAATAATGAGAAAAGGCACAGAGACTATCAAGGAGCAATTGTAGTGTACGAAAAAATGAAAAGGATACTAAAATGTATTTTAGTTTTCTTTAAAACTAACTGTAACCACCTAACAGTCCCACTCCCCTGTCCCTCCCTCCCACTTTCTCTTTCCTCTGCCAGTAGCAGGCTGATTAAACGAGTATTGGGCTATGTGGGTCATATCTCTGCTGGAGCGCTCTGATCGGTTAGTGCTGCCTGGCTGTGTTATCCTTCTGCTCTCTCTGTTTCCCTCCTTCAAGGGAAGGCATTCAGTATGTCTTACAAGGTGACATGTCTCCGCGACTCAGTTCACACACCAAAGGCAAAACACTGCTGGGATGAGCAGGAGTGTAAATTAAAGGCAATCAACCTGTTTATTGTACTTGTTTATGATTAATTAATGGCTTCCGTAAGCTGGTGGAATCTAAATGTAGCAACTGTAATTAGAAAAACAAATCCTTCCTGGAAAACTATTCATTGATTGAAGTAGTTGTTGAAAGACAGTTGTTGAAAAAGTACAGGTTCAGAAATGTTTTCAGTTTGTCAGACTTTGTTGAGACATGGTAGTATGAAGATTCAACATAAGTAAGCCACGATGTCATGGAACACATTTAGTAGTCACACTCACAGACTGTTTGGCATTCATCCTTCACTGGGGGATAATTTTTGACTTGAGGTTCAATCACTTGTTGTTTGGCCTGTCACAACTATTATGTAATAACCTGATCACAATTATTTGAGCTGATTGCAATCATTTTGCGAACTCTCCACAATTGTTAGAATCGTTTCAATCTATTTCTATAAAACCAGCTGTCTGAAACTCAAGGAAATGACATATTTTCTTCACTGTTTCTACATTTTTCATCATTTGAGGTTTGACTGGCACTCTTCTTGGCCCTCTTCTTCTTCTATGGTTTTAATGGCATATAAGCGGAGAATTAGCATCACCATCACTTTATCTTGTCATGTTTAACTTCTAGTATTTGCTGACCGAATATCGATGAGCTTATATTGACATTGTTGATTTAATTTCAAAACCAATACGTTGGAGGAGGCGATTTGTCGGATTTGCACTAAAAAGGTGGTGGTACAGGGCATTTATATGTTCCAGTATTAAATTCCATAAATTGTTTTTTCCTCATACAGTATTATTAAACTGTGGTTAGGCTTTTACTTTGATAGGTGAATAAAATGAACAGAAATAGACAATTAAATAGGTAATTGCAATTATTTTTATGACAATAAACAGCTTAAATTGAATGATCTTGATAGCTCTCCTTGTTTGGTTCTACGGATTTAACCCCATCTCAGAGTCATCATCAGTTTGCTTTTGTTTATTTCCAAGCAAAGGTTGATTGATTGGCTCAGTTTTCTAGCTGATCAGTGTGCTCTTTTCTCCTAATGGGTCTCCAAATACTTTGTGATGGATGTAACCTGCTATTCCAGTGGATTCCAGTGTTGTTAATGAATGCGAATGAATTGCAGTGTAACAAGCAGCTGCCATTGTGAAACTGGTACAATGTTGCGATGTCTTTTAATTAAGGCAACTATGACATTTGAAACTGAGTCTGAATTTGATTAAATGTGTAAAATCTGGCCCATCCATACACGGTATGACATTTCAATATTTCCACCCCATTTCCTTCTTATGCGATGTTAGGCACTAGAAAGCATAAGAGTCATATTTTCCAGCCTGTCTGGAGCCTAGTTTAGGGTTCTGATGGAATGGAACACATGATCTCACATTCTAGAATTCCTGGAATTTACTGTATTGAATAATACAGTTTTAATTGTATTGTTCAGAGATTCCGTCTATCATTATGAGGCCATTCCTCAGTTTATTAGAGGCCTGCTGTGAGAGAAAGCTAATTAGTCCTCCTCTAGGCCACATCGTATTAGTTTCTGAATGACTAGCCTCGCCCTGACCTCTGGAAACACATCAAAATGCACCAGGGTCCCTCTACTGACCTATGCTAGTGTGTGTATGCATAGCGATGTCCAAGCCAAGTCATCTGCTTCCCCTGCCCAGCCTACGTGCGGGCAGCATATGCACCCATGAACGTCGTCTCCTCACCTCAATTTTCCGTGAGATTGCTCATTGGAAGAAAAAAACACTTAACAGGTACACGCCGGCCACCCTGAATAATTCACTTTAATTGGCAAAAAGGGAAAATGACAAGCCTCAGCTGAAGAGCGATGGAGGGAGAGCTACAGAGTGGGGCAAATGGGGGAGAGAGTGGCCATCCAGCCACTGGCTTTTTTGAGGTCACATACACCCCCATGCATGTTTAATTGGCTTTGGGATGGCATGGTGTTTCTGCTGCCTCTGCTGTGAGTCAGACACACTATGCCTTTTCTGGAGCGTGCCTTTTCATGGAGGCTTAGCAATGGAGATGCTATTTTAAGAACACATTAGAAGCCCAGAAAACACTGACATTTAGACTCTCTCCGTGATGGCTGCGAAAGGCGGCGGGCCAGTCACTAGTGTATGTGACAGATAGATGCTGGGTTCCTGCCAGTGTGCTTTTGTGGAGAGGTAGTACAGTAGGGCAGACCCATGTCAAATTACTTTCTGAAAAGGAATCCTTTACTTCTTTCAAATTGATCACATTTCACTGGCATGAGAGCTAATTTGTTTGCCCCAAATGCGTAAATCATACATAATTCTTGCCACACAATAGAGAAAAAAAAAAAAAAAAAAAGAGAGCAAAAAAACCCTTCAAATTAATAATTCAGCATAGTCACACAGGAGGAAAGGCGGTGCAAATTAAAAGATGTTCTGTCAACCCTCATGACACTCATGAACACTTTTCCTGTGGCAAGGTTCTGCAGTGCATTTTAAACCTTGATTTTGCACGTTCTGTTCTTATAATGACATACTGTCTACCAAAGTTAGATCTCATTGACACACTATGTCTTATATCTCTGTGATCAAAGATATAACCAAAGAGACCAAAAACTTCTGTTAACATTGCCTTGCAGATTCCCCTGACTCATCTGTGACTGTTTTTCTTGAATAAGAGTTAAAATAAAGATGCCACACTACTGTTGCTGGTGCTAGCCATCACACAGGACATTACAGTTAGTCATGTTTTGCACAGTATATATATATATATATATATATATATATATATATATGTCGATATATTATTTTTTTCCATTGATGCCCTTGTTAATAGGTGTACTTTTGCAAAAAGCACTAACATAGCCAGTAAAACGTTATTCTGCTGTCACCATATGACTGTAAGTTATTGTTTCTCCTAGAACTGTTGGTTTGTATTTTGTGGGCATGCTGTGCCTGGAGCTGACGACAATAAAAAAGAAATCCGTGACAACTGACATCAGCTTGTTGTGAACCGAGTGTTCAGAACAGTAAAGGCCTGATCTTTTTTCTTGAAGGAATTACTTTTACTTATATTCACCTCATTGTTTGGAACTTTGTCCACAATTAATACAAACATGCGACATCGTTAAATTACATTAATTACATAAAATACGGAAAAAGCACAATAGGTCCTATTTAATATTTGAAATGCCTTCATAGGCATACAGTAAATTGAAGAAAATTGTGAGTTTATGACCAGGAAATATTTTTAGTGTCTATATTTACCAAACCAAAGCATTGTTCCCTCTCTTAACTATCATTTCTTCTGGTTGTTAAATGTAACTAAATGGAAGTGTGCTTGTGGTGCCTTTTCCATCTTGCTCCCAATCTCTCATAACACTTGTCTTATATTGAAATTGAATTACAGATAATATATATCATTTAAACCCCAGTCCTTGGTAATTGCATGTGTTATTAAGTTACAAGTGTTAGGTCTGGTCTGGAGTTCATTCATTAAAACCGGAATGAAATTTTCCACCGGACAGAAAAGTAGCTCTGGTTTTACCATGACAGCATAATGGGACAGGCTGGGCACACACATCTAATTATGAAATGTTATTTGTCTTGCGAAACAAACAGTAAACGTGAAAAGGAAATATTTTTCTGCCCTTCTATTCTCTGTTGTAGTACAGAGAAACAGCATGCACAACAACCTCATGCTGTTAGCAGGATAACCTCTACTTTTATGTTTATTTTCTAACCTCAGTTTTCATTTTATTTTATACAGAGTTGTTCTCTACCGAAGTTCACCTTTAAACTTCCCTTTGACTTATCTGTTGCTATTGTTGTTACTCGTCTAGCTTGTGCAGTCACGTTTGACCCCAGCTATCAGTAAAAACACAGACACATTCCCACTTGTTTTCCCCTTAACCCCAACCATAACTACTACTTGCATAACCCCAACCCTGAAACCAAGTTTTCTGTCTAAAGTTTAATGATGTACATTATTGGGACTTGTTTTTATTTAACCAAAGGAAGTCATGTCCCCACAATGTGAATGTATCAACAGATTTAAGTCCTTACAACGGGATTAATTCAAGTACATATACACAAAACCAATTTTAAATAAGTTCTTATTTTGACTTAATTGCACCAGACTAAAAAGTAGACAACTAAACATCCAAGGCACCTGAGTTTTTCTGTGTATCTGAGCTCTTTTCAAAGCATTGTTGCAAGGCTTAGTCAGTAATAGAAATAAATAAGCAAGACAAGAAACAAAGATAAACCATAAAAGAGATGTTAGACACATTTGACAAAAGTAATTGAATGTTTAAAAAAATTACGTTTAGAAACTGATTTCCCACCTTTAATTTTTAATGAAGTAGGTTTTGAATTAACCAACAGGAGCTTGCATGTGTACCGAGGACTCTGTTCCCACCATGTTCACGAATATGTTTTACACTAGGCAAAGTAGCAGCAGGATTCTGTGACTTGTTAATGCATGTTTGAAAATAATTGGGATGTGGGGCATATCTCCAAGACAGAAGTAGCTTCTGACTGTTGCGAGTACATTTTTTTTTTTTTAGTTTTTACTAAACTAAACTACAGTGTTAGGGGGAGGGGGGGGAGGGGGGATAAGATTGCAGATGTTTTCTGTTTCAAATGAATCGGAAAAATCGGAAGAAAGAAAGCTGCAAACACATTTAATACAATGAGATGAACAAAGCGACCTAGCAACAGAGCGGTGAAGGCAGCAAGGTTTAAATGATGTGGTGCACACACAGGAAAACAGGAGGGGAAGAGCATCCTGTATGCTTCAGCTTCACACACACCACCACAGTGAAGACTGGCGTATCCCAGGGGTCACCTCTCCCTTCTTCTTCTGATTGGTAATGAGGCACAGCTGCCTTGTAGTGGGACCAGCAGGCTGGGCCTTGATTGCTGCTGCTCACTTAAGCAGGCAAAATGTGGCAAAGACTACTGTATTGCAATGTTGTAGTGCCAGAATATGGAACTTTTGGTAATGAAGAGATCCAGATCTTGGTCATTAGGATTCAAAACAGTATTCTCAGCTCTGTTAAATACAGTTCACAAGCAGTTCTGGCTTTCTTATTTTGTTTTCATTGGCAGTGAATGTGGTGTTTTTTTTTTTTTTTTTTGGGGGGGGGGGGGGGGGGGGGGGGGGGGGGGGGGGGGGGGGGGGGGGGGGGGGGGGGGGGGGGGGGGGGGGGAGTGTTGTAGATGTCACTGTGCTTTCTTGATAATGTTTTTGGAGCAAAAATAGAAAGTAGCACTGATACAAGCTTAAGAATGGAGGGAAACGTATAAATGCATGTTACATTTTCATGTGTTTTTTTACATTTTAATTTGAAACAATGGATAATGCTTTTGCTCACAGGTTGTATACATACTTAGGCCTGTCACAATTATTACATAATCAATATGCTGCAGAAAGTCAGTGGTCAAATGAACAGAAAAGGACAATTACATTGTTCACTACAATTATTTGTATAACAATTAATCGTCAACTAAAATGTTATGATCGTAGCAACCCTAGACGTACTATTTTCTCTGATTGAAATAAAGTCACATCGTCTTGATTTATTCACTTCGTCCACTCTTAAATTTGAAAATCCTTTGCTGTGTATCAGGAGCTGACTCACGAGCAAAGCTGCCAGTCTGACTTTATTCCATCCTGCTGGCACGACAGAGTTATTACTTCTTACCATCATGCAGTTTGTCAGTACAAGTCAACATGACTGAGCTCACAAGACGCAAACAGAAAACAATGACCACTAGTCATGTGGTTTGGATGAAGCGTACAGAGGGCGAATGTGATTGTTTTTGTTTATTTGTTTTCTGCTTGGCCCCTCCTCCTCACAGCTGTCAGCCTGACTGTCTGGGGGTGGCAGTTTACTTCAGTATATTTGGATTCTCAGGCTGTTGTTGTTTGGATATGAATCATGAATCCTTTTCTCATTCCCTTCCGGAGATGCTGGGTACCAGTTGCTATGGCTACGGTACATTGTGGCTCAGAGAGACACCTTGTGAGATCAATTTGACCAATGAGACTTATTTCTTTTGTCTATATTTCACCCTTTTCTCGATGCTATTCTAGTTGGCCTGTAGCTTCTTGTGAATAAACCCTCTAATAAGTTGAGGATTTTGAGGGGTTCAAATGCCAGGCTTAGCAGGTTATATTCCCAAGGTTTTCCTTTTTTCGACTTTGGTTTGATCAACTACTTGGCAGAAAATATTTGAAAAATAAGTTACAAGAGCAACTTAGTAGGTATTTTTACATACTCTTTATGCATGCAACATCATGGCTTAATCTCATACTAAAGTCACGATTCAGGAGATTTATGTGAGCTATACTTAGCTCTCATGAATCTCATGCATGCAAAAATACCGAGCACCTACACAAAACTCCTGAAAACAAAGTCTTTGGCTCAGTAGTTTAGGCGCAGTGCTTGTGAAGTATGTGGGTTGTATATTGGGTGCAAACACTTCTAGGCTCATATCTCCATCCTGCATGTACCTGCCTGTCATTATTTGCATGAATCACATATATTTGCATAGAGTCAGTGGGTGAGCCGAGTTGGTACAGTAGACTATTGACAATAACCAAGAGGTATTTTGTGTGTGAAGGGGCTCTGTAAATGTTGGAGTTTACTTAAGAAATTGGAGAAGCATCCTCAAACATTGAGTTTGATTAAATTTCTGGTAGCATGATTATCTGCTTTAATGGATGTGCCTGATTGAAAGACTGTTAATTAATTTCCACCGGGGCAAAAATCTTACAACACACATAATACATGCACATGTACCCACACATGTGCAAGCGCTATACAGCTGATCTCTCACTGCTCCATGAAGGATGTTTGATCATCAAAACCTGGCATGAAAGTGTTGTGCAAAAATGAAGTGAAGTGCATTTTGATTGGCTGCTTGTTCCTTCCTGAACTGCCTCTGTAGGAACTAGATGCCCTGAGCCCTCCTTCAGTGAACAGGACAACACATTTGTCAGCTAACTGAAACAGCTCATCTAAATTTAAAATGTAATTTAAGAACCATTCAAATGTATAAGCCGCAATGCACCTTGCAATATTAACAATTTACCAACACGCTCACAGCATGAATGCCAGTCACCTGGGAGATGGGTTTGTGTGTGTGGGGGAGTTGTATTGTGTACATCCATACACCCATATTTGTGTGTGTTTTGATAAACTGAACTTGTTCAACATTTTCCTGAGATCTGGCCAAAATTCAAACACCCTGATAGTACTGTGTGTTGGTAGATATTCAACCCTCACAGGCAGGAAAAGGATTAAAATCCTGACAGTTGGCTGTTGCATCCAAGGACTCTTCATTATGTATCTGCTGCCTCTTTTCAAATCACTGATGCAAGAATTGCGCTCTCATATGACAAGAAGGGTGGGTCGGGGGGGATAGTAGTGTGTTGTGTGGAGAAATGGAGGTCCTTGTACTGTTATGTTCAAACAAAGGTTTCCACGGCAACCACATGTACCATTAGTCCTCTTAACAAAACTCAGGGATAAAGCGCTTCAAATAACCCTTCGTTCTCATGCACGCCCAGACACGCACGCACACACCTCAGATCTGCAAGGGTATCTCAACCTTTGATTGAGGATCGCTTTGCACAAATAGTACCACTGTGTGTCCAGGGACATTATGAAAGACTTGATCTCTTTACTGTCTGACTTCCGTGAGACTCTCAAAGAAGGATGACAATGACTGACTTCATAAAATACTCTTTCAAGAGACCAGTGCTTTGCATTTCGAAACAAACATCAACCTGATAACATTAATAGATTTGATTCTTATTCAGATTACACTGGTGAACAAAGATGTTATCCCATACAAAAGAAAATACTTAGTAACTGTCATGACTGCTGCCTTTGTCTTTGTGCTTCGCTTTTCCCGTGTTTACTATTTTATTTTGTATCTCTCCCATGCCTTGTAGTTTCGGGCACCTCACTTCCAACCGATGTCTATTTCATGCTCCTTCGATTATCCCTACCCAGATCAGTTTCTACTGTCTCTCGTTGTCCTCTTCTCCTTAGTATATTTAGTCTGTGTGCCTCTTCTCTTCTCTTGTCAGTGCATTGTTTCTGTTATCAGTAAGCTTAGTGTCCTTTTCTCTTTCTTTGCTTTTGTTAACATGAAAGTTTCTTAGTTGTTGCTCCTTGCCTCTTAATTTTCCGTTTATCTGTTTGTCGAACCAAATTCCTGCCTTTCGTTATTAAAAGCTTTTATTTGCCTTTACCTTTCAAGTCCCTGTCCTGTTAAATCAGCCCTCAGTTTGAGTTTGGGAGGCAGGCGCCCACTCTACTTTTAAGTTCAGGCAAAACCCTTTTTTTTTTTTTTAATATAAAGCTGATAGTTGAGGCTGGCATAGGGGACCTTCAGTTATTCCTTAATTATGCTGCTTTAGGCTTTGGCTGCTGGGGAACCTCCCATGGTGCAAGGTCCACTCCTTGTCTGCTCTCATAATAAATCTCCAGGCCACTATTGCTTGTCATTAACTTTGTGTCTTCTTTCGTGCTTTTTTTTTTTTTTATGTCTGTCCTCTTACAATGTACCTTTCTGCAGGTATCTTCGGTTCTGGAGCTGCATGTATCTGATATGCATTTACTGGCCCCACCGATCTGCCCATTGTTTGTTGTTTGTTGTCTCTTTATGCTGTTCTTTTCTCTCTCACCTACCATCTCACTCCAACAGGCCGAGGCAGACGGCTGTCCACCTCCGGTCTGGTTCTGTCGCTGGTTTCTTCCTGTCAAAAGAAAGTTTTTCCTCCCCACCGTCGTCAGTGCTAACTGAAAGGGGAAAGCGTTGAATTTTTGGTTTGATAATATTGTAAGGTTTTGATCCTACTTTGAAAAGTGCCAAAAAATGACTTGTGGTGTAATTTGCTGCTATATAAATATAATTAGATTGGATATTATCATTGGAATTTTCTAATTAAAAACAAAAATGCTTTGCTTTCTACAGCCAGCCTTCAGGTATGTGGATTGGTTTATAAGCTTCCTGTCATGCCCATACCGGTTGTTAAGATCTCTGAATCCCTCTTCATTATTTAAGGCTTTATCAAACTTTCAGCCAGGAACTACACAAACATGAAGCAAAGTGTTACTTCAAGTTAAGTGCTGGAGTTGTGCTCTCATCAGTTGATTGGCATCCATATCCTTGGTATATTGATGCATCATATGTTTGTTGGCAGGGGATTATATTCTATAAAAATATGCAGTCATATTCAAACAAGGGCCTGAACGTCAGTTCAGACGAAAGATCCATGACGAGTCTGCAGCATTTGGAAACCTGGCAGTTCAATCTAAAGCAACAAGATGAGATGGTGTAACGTCTCCTCAGCAATGACTCTCTACATCCATTTTAAATGACAAGTTTTTGGGCTTTTTGGTGGGTGGATTTAATTTGTTGTGTCTTAAAACATGAATGAAGATATTAGAATAATCTTTTAGTTGTGATGAAATGGCAAAAACATTTTTAAAAAAAAAGTAGAGATTTGTGTCATTCATACATACCTGTTCTGAAATAAATTAATGAGGTGATCCTCTCCGTGTTCCATCGAAAACTGTGCCATTTTGATCTGCTGCAGTTTGCAACTGACATGATCAGCTGACTTTGCTATGAGCGGATTTGCTGTTGAAAGGGGGGGGGGGGGGGGGGGGACTTGCCTTATGTTCAAAAACTACCCACTGGCGACTTCAGAAGCTGAGTCGCATGCGGTACCATAAGCTGTCTTGAGTTGAGCTGAGATAGGCTAGGTCACTTCAACTTTTCACTGTTTCTTCTTGTTGGGAATTTTAAGTCTGAACTGGGCTTTAAGTCACGAAAACGTACAAACTTTCTCTCTTACACTGATTCTCTAATACCGATGCCAGTTGCTCCACAACAGCTGTTTTGCTGAAGCCCATCTGCTTCTATAAGCAGGGTAACTGCATTCAAATCATTTCGAGTTATTGACTCGAGAAGGCTTCCTTCTTAGCTCTAGATTTTAGAAAATATGAGGAGTCATTCTTGGCAGAAGATTTCATTCAAAACACTCAGCTGAAGCCCCAAGGTTGAAATAGCCATGTAGCAGTCTGTACCTGATGTCAAGAACTGGCAGGTGTACAAGATGCCTTACAGCTTTTACAGTCTGACTTTAGCTCCTTCATGTGGTGTCAGTTTTTATTGTCATATCTGTTTTTGTCTTTGGGCTGCTCGATGAATATCACAGAAGGTTCTGGGATTGTTTTGTCTTTCTGCTGTTACAACTTGTTTTTAATTCTGTCTGATTTCCTTCTTCACACCGATGGTTCCTCATGCTCTCAGGTACACAGCAAATTCACATCTTTGGAATAAACTCCCCGTGAGTTCAAATCAGCTCTTTTTGCTTGTACATGTGAGACCATCGAATACACTTTCAAGCAGAGTAAAAGTACTGTAACTGTTTTCTAAGAGTTATTTTTTTTTTTAACACTTTTCAGGAGTTGGACCTGAATTCTTTGGGAGTTAAAACTGGACTCCCATGGAGAGTACATTTTTACTTTAACTTTGAGTTGTTTTAATGTGAACTTTTTCACAGTGTTAACAGTCAACACTTAAAAGCGTTAATTAATTTACATTCATGGCACTACAATTTCTCCACACTGAAAAGGTTTTAGATAAAACTACAAGATAATAACATATTCATCAAAAATTTATATTTATAAGTTTTATGCAGTTGGGTTATATGCAGTGTACAACAATTAATGCTGCATGAGTACTTTGAGTAACAAATTACATAAAGACCCATATGTTAATGTACCTGTGATTGGTATATATGTTACATTCCTACCTTGTACACTTATGGTTTTGAATGATAGTACCATTTTATTTATCATTATATCTTCATTGAAATATTAATAAACAGCAAAACGAAATATAATTTTTGCCCATCTTACATTTCATTTGGTTGCTTTATTCTCAAAAGATACGAAGATATAAGTAAGGCATGCTGGGAAATGCCACTCTGGGACCAAAGCTGTGCAGCAAACACCGGGACTAGTGTTAAATCATGCTCCTCAACACTCAGCAAATGGACACCAAAATACACACACACTGGATGCGTGGCATGTGCGTTACCTGTTGCCGCGTGGCGTGTTTTCATGTCATGTGCACAATATTAATCTTGTCAAAAACCCAGTGTAGGCTCTAATTATATCATGGCGACACTTTACCAGGTGAAGGGCGGCGTTTTCCGTGGTGCTCTCTCCCTCCCCTGTGTCAGTGTGACTGTCTATGTGTGTCTGTCTGTCTCTCTCTGAACAAGAGTAAACTAAAATCACATGTCTGCTCTTTGGTTACAAGTCATCACTTCTCAGAACGCAAAAATTCAAGACTGATGCCATTATCTAAAGGAAACTCATTGATTGAATGGTAGGACCTGCAGCCACAGCACCGCTGCTGACACGCAGCCGGTGTGGACAAACACACACGTAAGCCAGCTGCAGCAGTGCAGTGTAGGAGAGGTAACACACACACACACACACACACACACTGTGTCCCAGGCCCTAAGCTGAGAACACACAGGTGCCGCAGTGTGTCATGTGTCGTGCGTCAATTGCTGCTCGTAGCACAAACAGGACGTGGCGCACAGCAATGCATGAAGGCCACACACAGCATGGGAAAAACAATATGATGGGACATTGCCCTTGTAATGAATGGCTGTACAGCTCTGGATAATTCTCAACCTCGTTAACTTTCATCCACTGTGAGACTGCAACAGGAGCAGATGAGAAGATAAAACCAATTCGGGAGCCGCGAGTTACAAAAGGACTTTTTCTCTGGAGGAAAAAAGGGGGGAAAAAGAGGAAAGTCGTGTGAAATGTTGCTGGGCGGTGCGTCCTACCTGCGCCGGTGTGTGGGTTTACATAGAAAATAATAGGAGCAGCTGTTTTGACGCCTGTGTGTTTTGGACTTCAGATTGCTTTGGCTCGGACTCAACTGCCCTCACTAACGTGTTCCCAGGTAATGCTGCGTTTACTTTGAGGAGTCCCCTAATGCTATGATGCCACACATGCTGTTGCAATGGCACATTCAGTATAGTCAAAGAAGACAAACAGTTCATAAATTGTGAAGAAGTACCAGTGGTCCTAAAAGACAGCAATCCCAGACTCACAAAGGCCTTGACTATTCATGCATTTAATGTTACTTTAAATGTTTGCCAAGACATTGTAGGTGAAGTTCCTCCTAAAGAGCTATACTGGACACCTATTTTGCACCAGTTCCAGCAAAAGCCCCCATGTACATTCCACAATTCAACAAAAGGCTAGACTGGTCCATAGTGGCTCTAACCCTTATCAGCTGTCATTTCACTGGCTTCAACACTTGTTTTATCTGTGGTTTCTTTGTACATTCTGTCAGCCTATGTCTCAAAAGGCTCTCCTCAGTTCACTTTACCCGTTATGAAGCAATTGGTTCCAGGGTGACCAAGACAATCCTGATGAGAAATTACTTTAATAGAAATGTGTGTAAATGTTCTAATCACAAATACTTGCACACTTGTAGCTGCTGTGGGGATAACCACCCCAAGTCTGTGTGTCCTTGCCTCATAGCTTGTTCAGCAATAATTAAATAAAACCAACTACTCCTGTCATAATTTCTAAACTTTTTAAGGCTTTAGAAAAGCACCCAAATTGTTGCTTTGTAAACTATTTACTTTGTGGTTTAGTTTACGGGTTTTCTGGCAGGATTTTGTGTGCAACATTCTTTAGTCTGCATTCAAAGAGTTTGACGTTGCAGACAAACAAACCAGAAGTAGAAGAGGCTTCATAAGTGGCCCATTCCCCAACATCTCCAGGAGCAGTTTTGAAGCTCAGGGTGGTAGCTCTGATTGTTGCTATTTTTACACTGCCTGACAGAGCCTAACACCTAGATAATCCAAAAGTGGGCAGTGAGGTGGAGGATCGATGCAGCTGAGGCAGGCCGAATGGATAGCCTGGCTGCGCCAACTGTGGCTCAAAGTGTCAGTTTTTCTTCACTATGATAACAGTCTGGGAACTTGGCTCATATTAGCGTTTGTGTCGCCACTCTGAAGGGAAGAACAATTAGCGACCAGTGTTGGTGGATAACCGTGTTTGTCCCGCCCCGCCTTCACTGTGATTGGATGGCTGGTGACAGTGACGAGCACTGAGGGGGGTCTCCTTCTGTATGGCAGTGACCAAAATCTGCAGACACCGGCTGGCAAAGTGTGGCAGCACCCACCTGTCATTCAAAGCAGGCCTGCCCGTAACTATGCTAAGTATGTTCATTTTCCATGCAGTTGTTGTAAACCCCAGAATTAATTATAGAGACCAATGCCATTTTATTGTACCAGGCTTTAAACATGTTTATTTCCGACGTCAAGTTACGCATTTTAACATGGTGTCTACAGGGATTGACTTGCTCTTGGACTCACCAGCCAGCCAAGTGGCAATTTGAGGAACTCCATTCTTGGCATCTCTGCAATCACTTGATTTTTCAGCCCTGCAAATTGGCCCCTTTTTTTTTCAAAAGCTTTCAAAAGGACTCCCATCATTGTATTTGGAATTTAAAAATCAGTGGTTTGTGGATTACCCCATAGTGGTAGCATGCATGTTATGGGGACATCGGGTCTAGAAAGCAGATCATAGTTTGCTGTTATAATGAAGCCATGGTGAATATGAATTATAAAACTAATCCCTGTTTCTTTTTTTTAATATATAAGCTAATGAGCTGCCTTACTTGAAAAGGCATCACAGGAAATTTCATTCATTTTCAAGGTTTAGAGTGAAAATTTTATGCAACTTCCTCCACCACCCCAACTCCTGCCCATTTCATTGAAGCCTTTTTATCATCTTGATAAGCTCATGTTTATGTGAACATGATTCTATATTCTTGTGTTTGGTTGGGGGGATTCGTTTTCTTGGCAAAATTATTGTTGCTGCTCAGGTTCATAAAAAGCAGAGTTTTTGTTCTGCCAAGTCTAACTGAATAACCATTTGGAATTAATAATAAATTCTATGTAAAAACTTTGAGATACACAATATTTACTGGATTGGAATTTGTATATAGTTTTTTCATCTAGCGTTGACTAAACCACTAAAAGAATAAGGAAATCATTTGTTCTGTTTTAAATTAATTAGCTTAATCTCTATATCTGATAATGCAGCATATATTAAATCTTGCTCAAATAGGTTTTCATTATGTGTTGACTATTTATTGATTCCTTCCCCTGTAGTTTTAACTTCTTCTTATAATGTCAACTTAAATCAAAATTTACCAATGACTGCACAATATTCTGTTCTGAATGTGATTTTTAGATCATAGAATTAAAATTATTGTCTATTATTTTAGAAAAGACAAAAAAAAGGAAGAAAAAAAGGCTGAAACAGCTAGAGAAATGCGACAGTCAAAGTTTTTTACTTTCAAGTCATAAACGCACACATGCTCACTGGAGAACACTCAAACCACGCGCACACTCAGTCCCTCATCCATGCTTACTTATCCAATCATAGGGCCTGGCATAGGATGACAATCTAGCGATTGCACCATCATCAGAACAAATCCAACCCAAATGATCCCAGCTTTCATGTGGATAGACAGCCATCTCAGCTCATCAGATCAGGGGTAGCAGACTGCTGGGTTGAGTATCGATACCCTGATTTTGGACTGCTGGACAGAATGCCAATAGACATCCCGATATATTCCCTCTCACTAGATTGGACTGAATGACAAGAAGGAAACAAGTCTTTTGATGTAGCTGTGTCCTGTTTCTGGGTTTAACAGATGCCGAGTAAATTTACCTACACTATAAAGTATTTTAGGCTGATTGATTATAGGTAAATGCTGCTCTTGTGTTCTCTCCTTGTTCCTTCATACTGTTAGAACTTCATCATAATGTCTAATTTATAGTGTACTACCTAAAACCACTTTTCAGTAGGGGGAAGAGTATGTCTCTCTTTGAAATGCCTCAAGAGCAGGGGTACTTGGAAATTAATCTGCAGTATGTCAATCAAGTTGATACATGTGGATACATGTTGATCAAGTTGATACATGTTGATCGGTGGCAGTATGTCAATCAAGTTGATTAGTCAGTCCACCATTGTGGTCCAGACTGAATCAACAGATATTTTATTTAAATGAAAGTGATATCCATGGTCCCAAGATGATAAAGCCAGCTGACTTTTCTGATTCTCTAACTTTTCCTACAGTGCCATTTGGTTTTTTGTTTTGTTTCTGTAAAATGCCTTGGCAGCTATTGGCTGGACTGCCATGAACTTGGGTATCCATTGGGCTGCCTGTCTTTTTCTCCAGTTCACCTGTAGGCCTACATACCTCCCATTCTCGTGAACATGATATCTTGGTAATGCCATGAGGATATTTCTTAAAATTTGGCACTGAAGTTCACTTACAGTCCATGATGAACTGATTAGCATTTAGTGGCCAAAGGTCAAAGGTCACTTCAGCCTCTGCTGTACTTTGTGTATTGTGCTGAGGCAGATGTTAGCATGCAAACAAGCTCTAGTTATCTCATTTGGCTCAAAGCAGTGCTGTGCTTAATTACAGCCTCACCGAGACACTTGTCCAGAACCAGTATATTTCATCAGACCTGCTTGTTGGATGGTCAAATAGCTGAAGAACACCTGTGTGCAGAAAGGCAGCCTTAGCCTCTAATTAAATCATCATTTTACAGGTGAAGGGTGGTGTCTTCACGCTGCTCTCCATCTCTCTCTCTCTGTCTCTCTCTCTCTCTCTCTCTCTCTCTCTCTCTCTCTCTCTCTCTCATCTGTGTCAATGTGTCTCGCTTTGAACAAGGTTAAATCAAAACCACATGCCGGCTTTTTGGTTACAACTCATCACTTTTCATATCTCAAACATTCAATACAGATGACCATTATCAAAGGGAAAGTCAATGATTCAATGATAGGACTGGCAGCAGCAGCGCGCTGGAGACATGCTGCGGGCGAGTCGCAGCTGTGCAGCGTGGGAAAGGTAACGCATACGCCACGCAGCCTGTGTGTCCCGGGCCTTATGCGCTACTCTTTCTTTCTTTACACAACCATTTCTGTCACTTTTGTTGTTACACTATATATTTGTTCTATGATGGTCAGATTTTTGTTCTGCCTTCCAGAGTGACTGTTCAAAACTTTTGACTGGCATGGTCAGATTAAACTTTATACAAACCAACGCCTACCTACATAACCTGGCCTTCAATCTTTTTGCTTTGTCAAATGTTCCATGTGATATGTTAATATGTTTTATTAGCCCTCGTGTTCCTCACGTGTGATATCTTATTTCTGAGGTTTTTCTTGTCTTCTCAGAAAGCAGTGGGGGAAACCTCAGTAGCGTGGGTGTATTAAGCCTGCTGAAGTATTGAACATGATATTAGGCTATACAAACTGAACCTGACTGGACTTTCAGGTGGTGATAGATCCAAAAAAACATTCTGTTGCAACGTGCAAAGTCTAACCATTACAACCATGAATGTGAATCACCTCTCTGCTTGTGTTTTTAATGAGCTGGCGTAGGTGGACAATAGCCTTAAGGGAACATCTCACAAAAACAGCCAATACAGTACAGCGATCGAGCTGCATGACCTGTTAGCCTCGTGCCATTGTTGACCTATCTTTGAAAATGTATAAATCCACAGAGTGGCATTTTTCATAGAGATTACTCAGCTAGTATTAGGACACAAATATTCTAAGTTGTCTAGAATGTTTTTCTATTCACGCTTTAAAAAAGAAAAGCAGTAAGAAAAGTTATATTGAGCCTAAATTTGCCATCAATGAATGGCACACCACCAGCTCTCACACTTACAGAAGTAAACTGCACAAAGACATAAAGACATAGATTTGCAGGCACATACAAACATTTACATGCACACAACCACATGTGCCCACAACATTAACACACACAAACACACAGTATCACCATGGAAATTACAGATTGATTGATGTCTCACAGATCTGCTGCGCTAAGCTTAAAATATTTATCATGCACTCTTGTGGTCTCTCATCTCCTGCCACATGTTCATTGACCCAGTGACCCTGCTGTCGTGTGTGTGTGTGTGTGTGTGTGTGTGTGTGTGTGTGTGTGTGTGTGTGTGTGTGTGTGTGTGTGTGTGTGTGTGTGTGTGTGTGTGTGTGTGTGTGTGTGTGTGTGTGTGTGTGTGTGTGTGTGTGTGTGTGTGTGTGTGTGTGTGTGTGTGTGTGTGTGTGTGTGTGTGTGGTTATGTCAACCTCTGCCATCACATTCATCTGGTTATTAAGGTTAAAGTCTAAAGCTGCTGATGTGCTGTATGTTTGAATTTTCTATAAAAACGTACTCAATTGTTTTACAGATCAAGATGTTTTTTTTTTTTTTCTGGAAAACTGTAATGGACCGCAATAGTGCATCAACTTTTTTTGGCTTTGATTCAGAATGTAAATGAACCATGTAGTTTCACTCTGATCCAAATTATTGCTAATTAGGGCCCGAGCACCAAATGGTGGAAAGTCCTATTGTTTTTTAAGGAATTATTATTCCGCTTTTTCTTACAAATAAATTGCCTTTTTGGCTGCTTTAACATACTCAAAAACTCATGAAAGTTGCCACACGGGTCAGTCCCGGCAAGAGGGCGTGGCCAAATGGCTCGCTAGCGCCCCCTAAACAAATGCCCAGGCGGCTACATTCACCTACATACACGGAATTCGGTGGACATGTGCATCACATCTAGATGTACAAAAAAATTCCATTGCACCATTATGTCAACTCAACAGGAAGTCCGCCATTTTGAAAAGTTCAAAGTTCATGTGTTTTTGTGTTCCCGACGTGCAGCATGCGAGGGCCCGCATACCACTGCTTGTTCAATCTCTAATTTAATTCTCTATCACAATTCATTTTGTGTCTGGCATTTAGCACAGTGGTCACTACCTTCAGTGTGTGCACCACCTTGGTTTTAGATAGATAGATAGATAGATAGATAGATAGATAGATAGATAGATAGATAGATAGATAGATAGATAGATAGACAGACAGACAGACAGACAGACAGACAGACAGACAGACAGACAGACAGATAGACAGATAGATAGATAGATAGATAGATAGATAGATAGATAGATAGATAGATAGATAGATAGATAGATAGATAGATAGATAGATACTTTATTAATCCCACAAGGGGAAATTCTTTCGCGACAGCAGCATTTATAGATACAGGAAAGCAATAAAACAACAGTAAAAAATATTAAATATAAAAATGCACAGTATATACAATAAAATAGAATAAAATAAAATAGAATAATTAAATTAAATTAAAACTAACTAAACAATAGTGCAAGGATTTAAACAAACAAGAAAACAGACAACCAACTGTGTTATTGTTGTGCAATGGATTTTGCCAGAGGTGAGTTATTGTACAGTTTTATTGTGGTCGGCAGGAATGATCTCCTGTATCGGTCCTTGTGACAGCGGAGCTGGAGGAGTCTTTTGGAGAAAGTGGTCCTCTGACCCTGCAGCAGGTGGTGGAGAGGATGATCAGGATTATCCAATATGGATAATAATTTCTTCAGTGTCCTCCTCTCCACCACCTTTTCCAGACTGTCCAGTTTGCAGCCAATGATGGAGCCGGCCTTCTTAACCAGTTTGTTAAATCTGTTATATAGATTAAAAGCTGTATCTAACTACATTTGTACCTTTAGCCAAATAAGATCACTTCTCATTTCTCTTAGCTCATCCTTTCGTCTTCCACTTTGAATGGCCATGGAAAACGGTTGGCTGTATTGTTTACTTTTAGTCAAATACAGAAACGTGCATTGCTGTATGGTGGATCTCAGAACTACTTTTCTGTCCTTTTGTGACAAGATTGGCTGCAAAGTGTTATACATTTGTTGGTGATTTTTATAAGGATAATAAAATGAAAACGCGTAATAATTTGATTGAGTATTTGATTCCACTGCAAACCCTGAAACAACAGATTTCCTCATATAATTATTCATGTTGGTTAGGGACATGCAGGTTCTAACTGGTTGTTGAATTATTTCCAGATACCCCACCACTTACATTATTGTGGTAAAAAGTAATTCAAAACATGTTTTACAGAAATACTTACCTGTTCTGCATAACTTGTTTGTATAATCCAAGAATACTCTGTATTACCTGTTTTATTTATTGATGATCTATTGTATAAGTTTGATGATGAATGGTTGGAAACAGTTTCTAATTAGGACTGAACATGAGTTTTACATTAGAAATGTAACCAAACACCAACTTGAAGTCATTGGCTTCTTTTACTTTGTTTGCTTATATGTGACTCACAAAGAGTGGTCACATTGTGTGGGTATATATGTATGTCATATTCAATTATAAAACAGATTCATGGAGTGTATTCTGTTTAGTTTGTTGTGAGTTAGATGTACTCTTTTGCCAAAACCAGCCTCTGTCTCCCTGGTGAGACAGTTTGGTGTGGCCTGCAGCCAGGCCTCTCTCTCAGTCTGGCTGAAATGAGGGAAGGAAACAGACCACTGTTGTCTGTCTCATGATTGTTGATTGTTTGCAGGTCAGGTTAGAAAACATCAAACATTTTTCAAAAATAACTTCTGTTTGCTTTGAATGTGACAGTTCAATGTGGTCAGTCTGTTACAGCTAGAGCAGTGCTTGCAAGCTTAGACCACCCAATGTGCCATCAGTGTCCATGTGTATTTTAATCATTTTTTTACCTATTTTTTGGCATGTCAGAAGCTATTTGTCAGTGTGCGCTTGTAAATTTTGTTTATATGTACATTCAGTTGGATTAGTTTTAAGAACATAAAGACTCTTTCCCTTTCTGCCAGTATTTCACAAGCCAATGAGAAAAAGACATCACAAGGAGTGTGGAGATATTTTTGATATTGTAAGTTTTAACTTGGGGCGGCAAGAAAATGTGTTTATACAGGAGAATTAGTGTTTAGGAAATGTGGCTAAAGTGCATTTAAAAGATTTGAAAAATAAAATCTGGCAAAAACGGGCAAAGGGAACAAAGCCTGTCTCATGATTTTTCTTTTGGTTACAGACCAAACTTTAAACTGAGCACAAGCCTCATGACGGGCACTGTTACATAATGAAAACATAATTTAAACTTCGCCACATGACCAATTGTTTTTATTGTAAGAAATAGGAGAAGTATATGTCGTATATTGGACACATTTAAGGAGAAAGTCATTTCCCTAACAGTCTGATCTAAAACCTCAACCCTGAACACTTTCAAGTCAATTCAATTCAAAATTAAACCTTTATACCAGCGTTCAAAATCCACTGGCTTTACTGGCTTTTCCACATTTATCGCTATTTAATTTTGTATGTGCTTCACGCTGGCTTAACCTTGCTTTTAATTTAATTGTTTTTATTCTTATGATGAATTATATTAGATTTTTATTAGATTTTTCTATTTTTTTCTATTGTTTTATTAATGTTCAGCACTTTGGTCAAACTTTCTTGTTTTTAAATGTGGTATATGAATAAATCTGACTTGACTGGAATTATTTACATTTACATAAATTTCCAAGACTTGTCAACTTTTCTGTGCCAAATATTATTAGTTTTCTTTTGTTCTTTATTGATTAGCCATGTATTTACTTTATTATTTTTTGTCTTCATACCCTCCCTTTAATAATAATAATGTACTTACAGTACACCCCAGTGTGTGTACATACACTCCTGTGTATGTTCACAGGGGTGGAGGAAACATTAAATAAACTGTTCATCAACCTCTGGTTTCACCCTCATAGAAACACAGGAAAGAAATATTAGCAAAATAAATCGATGACCAACATTCATATTGATATATACCTGTATGAAGGACAAAAAAAACATATATTAAAATAGGCTATTTCTTTCACAGACAAATATTAAACATTCCACCTTTAACTTACAACCAGCTGGGTTTGAAATTGTTCAATGTATTTGACGTGTCTTTTATCACCCATTTGTATGTCAGATTACTGCAGTGATGTGCAGTGATCAGACATACATAAGTTCCCTGACATGCATTAGTACACATGCAGCATGAGACATGTGCAGAAAACCCTTCAGTCTCCAGCCCATTTCTCTCATCGTCTGCCCCCTCACACCACAGGATTCCCCATCTTGTCATCCCGTCTCCCCTCCCTTTTTACCATAATCACAGATCTCCTCGTCATTACTTTATCCAGCCCTGTCCCTCATGTCCTCTCTACTCTTCTCTATCTCCGCCTCGCCCATGAGCCTCCATACAGAGACATATTTCTTTATTAAAGCCACAGAGAAAAAGCGATTGGGACATGGCATTAAAAATCCAAACTGCTTCAGGAATTACAGAGAGCAGGTGACCGAACAAATTGAAAATAAGAAGCTGTGAATTTACTTTAATAGCTCCAAATTCTCTATGAATATTAAAAGGATTTCTTGGAGTGTACTGTCAAAGAGCTATTTCATTGTAAATGCTGCCAAAGTCATTTTCAGCATTTTTCACTATTTCAAATAAGAACCTCTAGTAATATTGAATCTTTAAGTAATTCTTTATAAATGGCACGTATGAATCGTATTGAAATATCTTAGTTTTAAACATGTCCATATGTAAAACTGAATGTCAATGATAAAGAACATTTTTAGTTGTGTGTATGTAACATGTAAATTCTAAAGAAGCTCAAAGTGTTGCTTGTGAGAACTTTGTAAATAAGCACCACGCTTTGCTTATAATTTACTGCCATGATGTAGAAAAGACGCATTAGGAAGTGTCAAGTGCAATGTGGATGCTAAGTACAGCACATTATGGGACCAAAAGTGATATTGGACCTGACCAAAAATGGAAGCCGGTGACATTTTTTGTTGATGGCAAGGCCACCGCCACTAGCGTGACTGTGACTCAAGATTCTGTGTTTCCTTTTGCTTTAACTTGAACACAACATGTTGGGAAAGTCATTTGAAAATCAACTCACAGTTTGGAAATCACATGGAGTTTGGCAGTAGCTTTGAGCTACTTTGAGCCTTGAGTGCTCCAGTGTCCATCTGGTCACCAGTCATCTGGCTAAGTCCTTCCTCATCTAAAAAACTAGACTCATCCTACCACATATAAAACATTTAAAGTCAAGGACTTATTTCACCTGCACTCTATATTCCTGGCTTTGTGTTGTCTTTCAATCTTGCCTCCACTGACCTCAACCCACTATATTGGAATGTTCCACTTCGTATTTTAATACTTCTACATAAATGATTTGACCTTGGATGGCAGAGCCTCCAATAGAAGGCATGCCAAGCTAAAACTGGCAAGCTTGATTTGTCGCTGGTACCACATGCCTGAGGGGATATCGTTCCCAAATAACCAGTCTCTCTGACCACTTCCTCCTCCCGTATGCAGTGCACATTTCTGTCAGTAATTTTCTGGTTAGAATATGGACAGTATGTGTAACATTTTAACAAAATATATTGCATTGTATGTAGGCTATATCTTGTTCAAAACCTGAGACCTAATTGTAAAATTTACATTAGCCAACTTTACCCAAAAAGCTGAATACAACCACCTCAATGAAAGCAAACCTTTTGCTCATTCTTTGCCAAATATAACTTACGAATGCTAACAGCCCAGGTGGCCATTACAATACAAAATAGCATTTGAATTCAGGCTTTTGCCAACACCAGACACTGTTGTCTGCCCACATATTCATTCTATGTCACACTTTAAGTTGGAGAGCCCACCAACATATACAAAGCAACACCTCAGGTCTGAAAAAGTCACTCCTACGGACACCATGGATCCCAGCAGGCACATGTGCAGTTTAAAAACTTCAAGTTTAATATTTAGGAAGCAAGCTAAGCTTCACTACTGCCACCTGCTGTTCTCAGTATAAATACTAGTGATGAGAGTTCATTCTGTTTTACTGGCACCAAAAACAAACCAACAAGTTCTCCAAATGAAACGACAAAATGCTGTGTTAATTTCTCCATGCCCTCTAGAACGATACGTAGGAGATGACCCTATTAGCAGGTTATTTGTATTTGTCTGTGCCTTGGAAAACCATCACAAATAATTTAAAAAATATTAGGTTTAGGAAAATTTCCAAACAATAATTCTGAGACACTTTTAGGGAGCCAGCGGCCCCGACCCGCTGGATCCTCGACGTGCAGCGTGCGAGGGCCCGCATATCAATGCTTGCAGTTTTAATTCAATAATGTCTCTCCTTTAGACTTTCCAAATGTTATTGGTAATGTAGATGGATCAAATTTGAACAGTTAAACGAGTCATTTTGTGGGGGTTAGGATTCCTTTTATTACATTTTTTTTTTAACCATTTTATAGCCTTAGTTTGGAATCGGTGACAATGGAGCCTATGAGGTAAGCACATGTTGACATTTTTGTATTTACTCTCACTGGCAGAAACAGGTGGACAGAAACTCTGCACTGCAGGTCTAACCTCTTTGCTGTAATGCACTGTAAACTGCTCCAAAAATAATAGTTGCCACTTATGAGACAGTTAATACTTCTCTTGAATAAGTGTGAATTTACTGTCATGGATTAAAAAAAACAATATTACAACATTTCAAGACATTGTGCCATTCAATTTAAAACACATCATGACTTTTGCATTTTTGTTCCAAATCGAAGAGCATGTATATTAGAAATCATTCTTTTTTTTTTTTTTTTGGTATCTGACTCCCTGCTGATTTTCCACACATATTAATGACATGACATCCTGCTCTTGGAGACTTAATGGATCAAATTCTGACAACACAAAGAGTCATTTTGGGGTGTTTATGTAAAATAGCGACTTCCATTCACCATGCTCTTTTTGTAATAATTGTGTATGGGAACAGCTTTTTGTTCACTAGCTGCCATCACCACATGTTTTACAAGAACATTAAATTAAAATAGAGAACAAATATGCTCAAATCTCAAATTTACATGATTATGTGAAAACTGGGGTGAACATGATACCACACATTATCCCATTGTTTTAAGACTCCCTGTGCTATAAATATCTAAATTTATGTGTAACGCAGCATACACAATGCACCATTATAAAGAGGAAACATGCAGTCACATGTAAAATTCAGTATGACCTACACAGATGGCTATCTGCAAATCAGTCTCACTCTCACACCATCCTTCCCTCCTGCTTCTGTTTCTCACTTGATTTCTACCTCTCCTTCCATCTCGCTCCTTCTTTTCTATGCAACACCCACAGAGTGCCACACTCTCCCTCCTACCGTGAGTTATCTGTACTACACCATATAAATTTACTGCATAGTTAAAGAAAGAGAGAGCGTGTGCAGGTAAGAACGCCTACAGCACATGCATACAGAAAGGAACCGGCACAGGCTGAGATATTGACACCCACATCCCATCTGTCACATGGAAGCCTTACACCGATAATGACATTTTTCACTTGATATGACAATTTTCATAATCCTTTGAAGGGAAACTTTCCTTACACTGTGACCACACACACTCAGACACACTCACACAAGCATACACATTAACAGTTTGAAAATAAAAGCGCATGCCTTTACTGTCACAGCACTCACTTTAAAAAACAAAATATTTCATTCCTCTTTTATTTAGTTTATATAAGATACTTCAGCCTTTGCATATAGTCAGAAAGTATTTTAATTATAAAGAAAGGGCAAAATATTCAACATCATAAAAATATGAATTCATGAAAGACCAGTACAGCTGGACTCAAGCACATGATATTAGTTTAATCCTATAGTCTGTATTTTATCTGTACAGATAAATACAAGCAGTGTTATCTGCTTTCAGAGGCTGCTTGAATACTGTAGGGACAAAGGTTTGAACCCCAAAATACTCAAGTTTACCCAGCTGGTCTGAAATGGGAAGAAATGTTGTTAATAGTGTGTAAATTTATTGCCATTTGGTAATCTTGTCTTCTTTTTCTCTCTGTTTTGTGTTAGTGATGAGGATGATCTTGTGATGTACCCCGCCTCCAGAAATCCCAAAAGAACATGCTGAAAATGGACTCATTCCCAGTGAACAGGTAGGTGATAAATAAAAATGCAAACAGACACTAAAAGAAATTCTCCCACAGCAACCCTCTAAAATGTGATATTCAGTCTTAAAAATCCACACAATATTAGAAGTATTACAAATAACCAGGACACCTAAAACAAAACACAAATCAAATTTAAATGGAAATATAATACAAAATACATTTTAAAAAAACACCAACGAATATGCACCAACAAACCAAAATCCATAACCAAAGAAAACATATTATATGGTACCAAAAACATTTAGAAAACATCAATTCCACGATTCTTCTTTTTGGAAGTTTATTTCAAATAAACCACATTATGTTCTTTCTCTTTTTTTTTAACTGAAAAAAGTAAACGTCATCCTCTCGTGATTGTTTGGAGTGTCAGCAAGTCAACCAGAGTGGGAAAGAAGCAGATGGTAGTAATAATAATAATTTACCCTTTTAAAAAAAATTCCTTGCTGTCTGTATCTTCTCTGTGTACATTGTTTTTCTTGACTGTGGCAGCACGACACCTCCATGACCCAGCTCATCATACATCACCTGCCATACAACCCTTCCACAGCAGAGTGTGTATTCTCCATCTCAAATATCACTTAAAAAACAAACATAGGCATAGGATCGCAAATATAGGCTGGCAATGCATACACATCAAAAATATTTACATACAAGTTAATGTCAAGAGTTGCATCTTTGAGCTTTTATAAATAAGCAACTCATCACAAATCTGTGTGTGTGTGTGTGTGTGTGTGTGTGTGTGTGTGTGTGTGTGTGTGTGTGTGTGTGTGTGTGTGTGTGTGTGTGTGTGTGTGTGTGTGTGTGTGTGTGTGTGTGTGTGTGTGTGTGACCCTGTTCCAAAGTGGAGGCAGTTTAACTGGACTGGTGGAACACCACAGAGATAAAGAGAAGCAGCACCCACGCCACAGCTCATTGAAATTCTGAAAGAAAGAAATTAGAGGGTATAAGAAAAGGAAATATATTCAAATTCTGTATCTGTTTATCCACGTCTGATATATGGCAAAGAAGCCATTTTGGCGTAAATGGCTTCCTCCCCCACAAATAGATGGAGCTCCTGCTTGGTATAACCTGTGGCTCACGTTTTTCCATGACAACAGCACTGAATAATATTGTTGACTCACTCGTGTTCAGGTTATTGAATTTGGATAGGATATGTATATTGTAAAAGACACGTTGTTATGCACAATGAATGAACGCTCAGCATGTCATCAAATTATGTCATTTAGTACAGTGGTGTGCACAGAGGTTGTCATGTATTGTGTGTGTTCATGTAAACAACAGTGACAGTTTATAAAGGCTGTAGTTCAAAAAATACAAACGAAGGATTGGATGGCTTTCAATTTGTCAAGAGCCACTTTTTACCTCAAACCAGGAGACAACGTGAAGCGTACTTGCATCACTGAGTGCCTTCTGGAATTTACAAAAATCAACATAATCCAGTGCTGTGTTTGTACATGAGTGAGTGTGTTTGCATGAGTGTCTCTCAAAAAGTGTGTATTCACTTGCACATTAATTCACCGTGTGTTGTTTCCCCTGACAAATCCCCCAGGTCGACAGTTTTATTACACTCCTGCTCGTTTACTTTCTCTCATGCACACACACAAATGCATGCACTACAAATGCGCTCAAACACACACCGCATGGTGGTAGTTGACTCACTGATCGTCCCTGCTCTTTTGTTCCTGATACACCTGCTCAGTTTACCACCTCCCACACACGTATGCATCGGTGTACACACACAAACTGGTAAACCAAACAACTCAAGCAACTCAGAACTTAGATCCCATGAGAGCAGCAGTGGCGGAGAGAAGTAGAAAGATAGATTGATTGAAAATGAGACCACAAAAAAAACCTCTGCTCCACTGTGTCTCTTTTCTTTCCTTTTCCACTTCCTCTTCTGTTTTTTCCTCCTTCTCTCTCCTCTTTTCCTCCCCACCATTCCCATCTGCCTTTGTTTCTTTCTGCTTTCATATCTTGTCTTTTTTATCCCCGAACATCCTATTCTCATCTCTTCTTGTTGCCTTTCCAACTTACCTCCTCTTGCTCATCCTCCATATATTGGGTTGGTATTTGTCTTCGGGCAATAATATCACATTCCTTCATGGCAGAGAATTTGTTTACCTCTGGATCTTGAGAGCTCATGCCAAATTTAGCCATTTCTCCCTCAGTTTCTCAGGATAACAGGAACAACATGAACACACAGAGAGAACTTTGCTACAGTGAGATGTCATCCATTTTGCATCTAACATCGTGGCCTGCTACTTTATAATACGTACGTGTGTATGTGTAGCCACTCCAGTGCACATACTAGCCCGGCCGTTCGCTTTGTTGGCTGCCAAACAGTTAGATCTGCTCTCTGAGCACAGACGTTTTCCCCTGCCAGAACAGTTTGTCCCAGTTTCCCACTGAAAAACTCTAGTGGAATGTGCTGGGAAATGTGTGTGCGTCTGTTTGTGTCTGTCTGTACTTGTAAAACTATCTTTGAGAGGATACATTTTCATTTTAGCCTATCAGAGTAAAACAGTACAATTTTAGCAAATAGCACATGTTAATAAAGTGAGGACATTTTAGCTGGTCCTTGCTTTCACGCACCCTTTCTAAGGGCTGTTTGAAGGTTGGAACTTGTTTTGGGGTTAAGGTTAAGATTTGCTTTAGATTAGGGTTAGGGTGGGGGTTGGGGTTAAGCACATAGTATTGATGGTTAAACTTATTTTAGGGTTAGGGGTTAAGGAATGCATTATGTCAAGGAATGTCCTCATAAAAAATAGCTGTACAAGCAGGTATATGTGTGTACATCTCCTTTCTCTGGTTATGTGGACCAATTTTGGTTAAATATGTTGAAGACAAACATGTGAGGACAATTAGCCTGGTCCTCACAACTTTAAAGGGACATATGATGGGTTAAGATTTGGATTTATTTAAACATAGGTTTAGGTTAGGGTAAGCGTGGAGGTCAGTTGTGATGGTTTAGATTAGGGTAGGGGGCATGTTGTCTGTATGTTTTTGTGTTAGGTTGCGCGCACATTTTAATGTGTGCATATCATTTCAAAGACAACTTTGTAGTCCAATTTTTTCGCCAAGAAATATAAATGAATCTTCATCCTGCACAATTAATCTCCAATACATTAAACATCACAAAACCAATGATTACTACGATTTGATTCTTTGGTACTGCTACGTCAAATGTAAAGGCAAAAATAGTTCAAAAAGAATTCAAATCCAATTTAACAAGTAAAGTTACACGGGCTCAAAAAGGATTACCATCTCTGCAAGTCAACTGATGTGGACAGTGGACAAGTATTTCTCAAAATTGATTTTACTATGGAAGGAGGACTCTGTATCGTGTTTGAGGGCATAAAATGAAAGTCAGGATTCAGAGGATAGAGTGAAACCTCGATGATTTATCAATCATTTGTGCAACTGCTTTGTCATTATGATTTGGTAAAGAGAGTTGTTTACAGCATGATATTAAACCATCCAACTGTGAATACTTAGGCAAGAAAAAACAAATGCAGAAAGCCTAGTATTTTGCCTGTGTCATCGCATCAAATCTAATTTAGTTTTGAGCACACTGTGATTTTAATAGCGTTAACAATGTGTAAACATTTGTTCAAAATAATGAACAATCAGGCAGGAATCAGCAAGTTGTCTGTTGCCTCAGCTACATTTAATTTTGGTTATCAAGGCTTTAAGGCAGCATACAGTCAAGTTCTTGGAGAAGGTCCCATGTGATTTTGTGGAAAACACTAACTACATCATCATTATCCCTGCATCTTAATTTGTGAGCGCATGAACACTGGTGATTGGTTCTTATAGAAAACACTTTAAAAAAATCTAGAATTACCACCTTGTTGTTTGCCTCCTTCAACCAGTCAAGTTGCAGTATACAGTGCATCCGGAAAGTATTCACAGCGCTTCACTTTTTCCACATTTTGTTATATTACAGCCTTATTCCAAAATGGATTAAATTCATTTTTTTCCCTCAAAATTCTAGACACAATACCCCATAATGACAACGTGAAATAATTTTTTTTGAAATTTTTGCAAATCTATTAAAAATCAAAAACCAAATAAATCACATGTACATAAGTATTCACAGCCTTTGCCATTACACTCAAAATTGAGCTCAGGTGCATCCTGTTTCCACTGATCATCCTTGAGGTGTTTCTACAACTTGACTGGAGTCCACCTGTGGTAAATTCAGTTGATTGGACATGATTTGGAAAGACACACACCATCTATATAAGGTCCCACAGTTGACAGTGCATGTCAGAGCACAAACCAAACCATGAAGTCCAAAGAATTGTCTGTAGACCTCCGAGACAGGATTGTATCGAGGCACAGATCTGGGGAAGGGTACAGAAACATTTCTGCAGCATTGAAGGTCCCAATGAGCACAGTGGCCTCCATCATCCGTAAATGGAAGAAGTTTGGAACCACCAGGACTCTTCCTAGAGTCGGCCGCCCGGCCAAACTGAGCGATCGGGGGAGAAGGGCCTTAGACAGGGAGGTGACCAAGAACCCGATGGTCACTCTGACAGAACTCCAACGTTGCTCTGTGAAGAGAGGAGAACCTTCCAGAAGGACAACCATCTCTGCAGCACTCCACCAAGCAGGCCTGTATGGTAGTGTGGCCAGACGGAAGCCACTCCTCAGGAAAAGGCACATGACAGCCCACCTGGAGTTTACCAAAAGGCACCTGAAGGACTGTCAGACCATGAGAAACTAAATTCTCTGGTCTGATGAAACAAAGATTGAACTCTTTGGCCTGAATGCCAAGCGTCATGTTTGGAGGAAACCAGGCACCGCTCATCACCTGGCCAATACCATCTCTACGGTGAAGCATGGTGGTGGCAGCATCATGCTGTGGGGATGTTTTTCAGCAGCAGGAACTGGGAGACTGGTCAGGATGGAGGGAAAGATGAATGCAGCAATGTACAGAGACATCCTTGATGAAAACCTTCTCCAGAGCGCTCTGGACCTCAGACTGGGGCGAAGGTTCATCTTCCAACAGGACAACGACCCGAAGCACACAGCCAAGATAACAAAGGAATGGCTTCGGGACAACTCTGTGAATGTCTTTGAGAGGCCCAGGCAGAGCCCAGACTTGAACCCGATTGAACATCTCTGGAGAGATCTGAAAATGGCTGTGCACCAACGCTCCCCATCCAACCTGATGGAGCTTGAGAGGTCCTGCAAAGAAGAATGGGAGAAACTGCCCAAGAATAGGTGTGCCAAGCTTATAGCATCATACTCAAAAAGACTTGAGGCTGTAACTGCTGCCAAAGGTGCTTCAACAAAGTATTGAGCAAAGGCTGTGAATACTTATGTACGTGTTATATTTTCGTTCTTTATTTTTAATAGATTTGCAAAAATTTTAAACAAACTATTTTCACTTTGTCATTATGTGATATTGCGTGTAGAATTTTGAGGAACAAAATTAATTTAATCCATTTTGGAATAAGGCTGTAACATAACAAAATGTGTAAAAAGTGAAGCGCTGTGAATACTTTCCGGATGCACTGTATATACACCTTTTTCAATATTCATATAACGCATGCAGTGAAGACAGTGTTTCTAATGTGGATGTTGCTGCAAAGAATCTACAGATTCTTAAAAGTGGATGCTTCACACACATTTTAATCCCGATGGCAAAGAAGATCTATACAATCAGTACAGTTTCATGGTGGACACCCAAGATTCATCACCAATACATTATATGGCCAAATGTGGAATATGGTGACAATATCCTTGTCTGTTCCTGAGTAATTGTGTTGAATTATGGCCAGAAAAGTGTTATTCAGAACAAGAAGATTACACAGAGAAGTTGACCTTTTGCTTATAAAATGTTATTACTTCACCATTATATCCTATCAGACATTTGAGAGAAGTTTTTGCATAAATTAGTGTATGAATTCTTAAGTTTTGGTCACAAGCATGTTTTGTGAGGTCACAAAAACCTTGACATCCGATCCCCCAAATTGTTGTCACTTCATTTTTTAGTCAATGTGGACCTCTGCCTAATTTGAAGAAAGTCCCTTAAGGCATTTCTGAGATTCTTTCACAGTCTTCATTCGATACAGTATAGTATATCATCAGAATCTGGACAGACATGGATGCAAACTGCAACGTGATTGGTTGAAGTGGGTTTATTTTATTTTTTTTATTGTCTGTTTTTGCATATGTATCTATTGCTTCCAAACAGTTACTCAGTAGATCCCTTTGCTCATGTTTATTGAGCCGTTACCTGTGTTACCTACTGTTGTTGATTTTTTAATCAACCAATAACAGTATAGAGTTGGTTTGTCAGAAGCAGACAAGGACAAATATTTGATCCTTGCTATGGTTGGTAATACCGTTTACCTTATGTTAGCCAGCCTGGTTCAGAAATACATTTTTGAGATTAATATTCTTTTTTTCTCAGTTTTTCTCAGTATTTGCTGCCACCTTGACAATGATGTGACCACAGACTTGTTACATCACCACAGGTATGTGTTATCAAAAGGCAAAAGGCAGGATTCATTGGATGTAAAGGCAAATCAAACAAATCAAACAACAACAATGGAAAAAGGAAAACCTTTTTCTCTGCAGCTGTAGGCACCATCAAAATGTAAAACTGGCAATGACTGCAGAGGAAGCTGCTTCATTAAAACCATCCTAATACCAGAAACCTTGTAAACAACCTGAAACTTCTCGATAAAGACGCAGTTCTCTAAAGGAGCTTCTCTCATCTTTGTGATGTACTTTCCCAAACTCTAAAACTAGGTTTGATTTAATTGGAAAAGAGACAATGAAAATGACACCAAAAAAGGACACAAAAGACACATCCCACACACACACACACACACACACACACACACACACACACACACACACACACACACACACACACACACACACACACACACACGATAAAAACTTTAAAAAATAACATAAAATAAAAAAATAGAATGATAATTTTAATAGGCAGACTATATATGTCTCTCTCAGCAGGATTCTTTTGTTTTCAAAATCCATCCTCACTTATTGCAACTGAACCACCTTGTGGGTGTCTGATTGTAACCATGGAGATAAACTTCATTGACCCCATCAAAAGGAGTCCAGCTGGCAAAGAATAACAATATCAGCTGTTCCAGTCCCTCAACCCATCCAAACCCTTGTACTCCACACAAACACACATACCCCAAAAACACACACTGATAAACTGCTAAAGCAAAACACGAGAGAAAATGCTGTGTGTATTCACAACCAATACTCACAACATCCCTGCACCTGACCTTCAGTGTTATTAAGGAGCTTTTTCTATTCCTGACACCCTCACAGCTCTTCCCTGAAGAAAGCAATTCATCCATTTTCCAATAACTTACCACCCCAGGCAATTATGTCTGTTTTTCTGCCACCTCTCTGCTTCTCACTAAAGTGCTCATAAATGGGGAGGGCAAAGATGTGAATCAAGGAAGTGATTTTGAAAAGATTGCTGGGTGTGTGAGGAAATGAGACAGTGAGAGTGCAAGAGTGAGAGAGATGGTTGCGTTAAGAGATGCGTGAAGATAGCGAAAGTGAAAGTGATATTAAAAAGCAGGAGTTAAAAGGGGAAAATGAGTGGAGGTTGGGTGTCAGAAGCTGGGAATTTGACATGTCTGAAGTATGGCAACTGTGCTCAGATCAACTGGGTTCAAACGTTGCTTTGGCAATCTATGAATTTGCAGGAAAAGTAAAAACTTAAAAAAAAAAAATCATGGCTATGATTGATCACCCACATTATAATTTCATTGGTTTAGAAATGTCCAATGTACTTGTTTTTTATTCAAGCAGCCATGAATACAAACAACATAAGTAGGTTTTAACAATTAAATATCAGACAACATGCTGCAGAATTATGCAGTAACACAGGCAACTGCTACTTAATGATTCAGCTTTACTGTCCATTAAATAAACATTATGATAGCAGGTGACATTAAATATGATACAAGCTGTCTAAATTTAAAATTCTTGCTACATGTTGTGAGAGAGACTCAATAATAGACCTGATGTCTCCCGGCATTACAGCTGACATCAGTGTGTCATATAGCCGAGGTTGATTCCATTCAGTACAATCTAATATATCTTTAATGTCCCTCGGGAGCAATTTGTAAGAAGCTTTAACTGTGAAATAATTACAGACTTTTTTAGGGCTTAGTTTTAATTGATTCATTCATCATTTTTATCTTCAATTCAATTTAAAGATTTTTCTATGTTGATTTGAAATGGGCAAACAAAGGATATGCAATCACTGAAACCCCCCCCCCAAAAAAAACAAAAAAACAAACAAACAAAAAAAACATTATTACCCTGCTACAGTTGCTATGAAGATCCCCATAATAACATTTATATGCTGTATTCAAGCATTTAATTTAAGGCTTATAACATCCAATAATGTATTTTTGAGCAGATACAAGTGCATTTGTCAGCAACTGTAAATGCGGATGAGTTTTGACCCAACTATTGTGTCATTTACCCAAACTAAAACATTCTTATTTACTTTGTCCCATACAAAATAACTGTTTTCTATGTATTTTTGCATGCTGACTCCAAAAAGTAAATATTTTGGGTGTAACAAGAGCCTTATGTATGAATAACTGCCCATGTGTCACAGCTGATTTCACCTACCTGTCTGATATTGGTGTGACTTGCTTTGCACTCCTCACAGACTAATAGTAATACCAACAACTGAGAAATCACTCCTGCCGACACCACACACAAGACACACAGAGAGAGAGCGAGAGAGCGAGAGAGAGAGCGAGAGGGAGAGGGAGATAGGGAGAGAGGGAGAATAGCTTCTGTGGTTTTAACTCTGGAACAGACAAGAGGAGGGATTATTGAGCGGATGAGAAAAGTATAAGAACACAAGGAATAAGGTCAAAATTAGTATCATCATTTGTTTTAATGATTTTATTTCTCTACTTAATGTTATGCTGTATTGATTCCATTTTGGGAATCCAAGAGATTCACAGAAAAAAAGAAAACTTTCTTTCAGTTTTATTTTGTGCTACCTTTCTCTTTCTCTCGCTCTCTCTCATAAACACACACACACACACACACACACACACACACACACACACACACACACACACACACACACACACACACACACACACACACACACACACACACACACACACACACACACACACACACACACACACACACACACCACTTTCATGTTCCCCTCAATACACCCATCCATTGACGGCAAAGTGCTTGGTGATTGCGGGGATTTAGCTGGATTGATATTTCAGACCCTGCGTGTACATGTGTGTGTATATGTGTTTCTCTATCTGTGTGTTTGATACGCTCACACACACATGCACTTCCAGCCTACATACTGTATGTATATATACATGCACAGATTGTGATTTGGAGATCTAATACACAGCAGTGAATGAGTAGTTATTGCAGCGTCTTCTGAAGGATCTGCGGCTGCATGCACTCGACGTGCTGCAGCAGCTCCAATAAAGAGAGATGAAGGGGAGTGTAGGAGAGGGGGGGTGCTGGACGGAGGCAATCATCTCCCCATAATAACGAGTAAATCTCACCCAAAATGGCAGAGAGCTTGATCCTCAACATTTAGCCTCCCAGGCCAGAACACCAACTTCATGATGATTGTCTTAATTATGCAACAGCATGCACAGTTCCTATCACCATCCTCCTACTAATCTAAATATTTCAGGCTTTAGAAGTCTCTTTCCCTATTTTGGAATTGATATTGCTACTGGATATAAATAACTTAAAGTTCCACTCAATCAATATTTTTAGCCATGCAAACTGAATGGCTGAATGGGCTGTTAGTTTAGTTACTTTTATTGCAATAGAACAAATGATTATTACCAATTTGTAAGAGGAAGGTTGCCATTTGTATTGACAAAGTCACAAATGATTATGACCCAACGCAGTTTCACACCTCCTTTTTTAGCCTCCTTAAGCTAATTGTTAAGGATTCCTGCCCACAAACTCTTATCAACCTCGTTTCCAGCAGCAACGAGCACTTGTCTTCACCAAAACAAGCTTTGATAAAAACACTTGCATATATATATACATATATAGATATATATGCCAGGCAGTAAAAGATAGCAACAAGTTAGGAGAGCATTTGACAAGCTAAAGAGACATACAGGTTTATTATGTTTTTCTCAGTAATTGAGGAAAACAGCTAACCTGCTAAGACTAACATTAATCAGGTGGCCCGAAAAATCTCTCCAAATGAACGCTAATGTCAAGAGCATGCTATAAGACAATAGCCAATTTAGCCCAAGGAAATCAATGAATGATGCTATAAAAGTACAATAAGTAATCTATGACTCTTTACTTTGTGGTCAACAATAGCGGGCAGACAACAACACAACAACAGGGCAGCAGACAAGACAAGTTGTATAATGTACCCTGAGAAGGAATACCTTAGTTGGCACTGAGCATTGATTGAGCAATATTTAGTCCACCATACACCGGATCTACTACATTCAGTGCATCATATGAGAAAAGGCTCTTATTATTTAGCTAAGCTTCTGGTGAGCTGCAACTGATGATAGAAATGTGTGTGCAGTAAACCAAAACAGTGGCAATAAATAAAATGTGTTTTTCTTGTTTCATACTCCAAAACAAAAAAACCCCACAAAGAATGCAAACAATTGTGATGTTTTTCTGGTGGATAAAGGGACTGGCAGTGAAATTTCTAGATACAGATTTTGTCGTCCTGTTTCATTTAAATGGCACAAAAATATTAGGAACACCTCACAGTATAACCCAGTGCAGTTCAACAACACCACAAATTACAGTCTCCAAAACGACCTAATCCACACTTCCATCAATCAGATTGAATACCTAAAAAAAAATAATAAAAAAAAAAAAAAAATTCCCCTCGGGGATTAATAAAGTATATACCTACCTACCTACCTACCTAATAACTGAACATTGTAATCCTTATGAAGGGAGGATTTGTTGCTGGCCTGTTGTGTTAGACCGTATGCTTCACCTGTCAGTGGGTTTAATGTTTGGACTGATCAGTGTAAGTTATACTCGTTTTATGCTGTTACCGATTACACAAACACAGAGATACTGCAGAGAATATGAATCTATCTCCTCCACAGTTTTCTGAAGGGGTGGCCTTTTTTTAGCCCTAATGTCCAGCCTAAACAGCTTGTTAAGCCATCCTGTTTGTCTGATTAGTGGTGATAATAAAAGCGGAAATATGTGAAGTATTGTATCAGATTATACTTCATCATTCAATTGTTTTTTTCCATTTTGGTCTGGGAAACACTTATGAAAAGGGAGGAGGATTATGTGAGAGGCTGGGAAAGTAATGTGTGCCAACTGATATCCGGGGAATTCCTCAACAAATTAAGCACACAAACACACACACACACACACAGATATGCATGTACATAGATGGAAGCACACACTAACGTGCGCACACACACGAATGGCTGACCCTCAGTGTTCCCACGACATCTGTTACAACAGAGTCCAGTTGGTTGAGTAGAAAAGCCACAATGATCCACCCTAGAACACAAGAGGAATTCACTAAAACATGGTTGTGATTTGGCCAACAACAGAAATAGAAGTGGATATGAGTGGCTTTCATGAAACTGCCGGGTTTTTTTTTTTTTATTAACGTGTGATTAACAGGGCTTTTAGTGGTGATAATAGGTGATAATTAGTCATACCATCGATGACTCCATCATTCTTAATTTATTAAATACCTAATTTTGTCATTCCAAACCAGGGGGGGTGGAGAATTTCTATATATTCTCCCAATAGTCATCAAATCCAATGAAAACAGCAAAACCAACTTTGTGGCACGCAGCTCCAAGCCCATTAATTCCTACACTGAAGATAAAAATCTATAAAACTGCTGGTCACAAATATATTGTTTCATTAATAAACAATAGTTGGGCACTGAGTGTAGTTTATAGAAAGGTTATTCAAACCAGAGTAACACAGGTGTTTTGTTGGGGAATATTTTAAGCCTTAAAACACTTTTGATGAGCTGTCTACAAGGTTAGCTAAAAATAAACTACATGTTCACTGTTTATTGTAATGAAAGAACATGTCACCCAATGCAAAGATGTCCCTAGTAGTTTGGGACAGACATTTTGAGTTCTCTTAGTGTCGCCGTACTGTTAGCCCTGCTTTGACAGTGAGCCAGTTGACACATTACAAGGACCCTGAAACTGAAGCAGCTAAAGAAAATCACAGATCTACAGATAAACTCCCAAAAGCTTTCACGTCATAAAACTCACCAGGCCGAATAAACAAATCTAAAATCTCCTTTCAAACTTGGTTTTGACTCTGTCTGATGCTGTGAACCAGCTGACCTCTGTCAGCCCCTGTCAGCCCCATACGGTGAAACTATCCAGACCACTAATGTCTGCTGCCCTATGGTTGAACATAGTTACAACTCCACAATGACAAACTCAGTATTGAAGCTGAAACTATAATGCACATATAATGTTTTATTCTGTGTTTGTTTCTCAAGCCAATTAATAAGTCTTGTACATATCAATGACATTTATAAGCCTTGCTGTCTTTAGTTACTCATATTGGCTAACAATATAAACTTGTATTAAGTATTTGTGTAACTGCTTAACTTTAGTCATGGTGGAAAATTAACTTTTATTCTTAGCCATGTCAAAAATAATAATCAGCCCTTTTCTTAAAGGAAGCATTCTCCCTCTTTTCAGAGCGGGCTCAGAGAGTGGTCATCTGACACTTGACCCCACCTCCAGCCTGACCATTCATAAAAACTGTGAACCTCAGACTGAAGCGGGCTTTTTCTCTTCTTCTGATTAGCCTTAATATTGATCATTAGGCCCTCTCTGTTAATCTCACGCTTTCCGATCGTTTTAGAGTTACCACGCTCTATATTTTTATTTACGCCAAGTAAACTTTAATTCAAGAAGAACGCATACTTTTGATTAAGTTTAATTGAGTTTAATTATTGGCTGCAACCGACAACGCCGTTGTTTTATTCTCTCTCTCTGCTCCGCTTATAAGAAGTATTTTTGATAATCAGAAGATCCGACGGTACCAGCAGACAAAGCCTGGATGGGGCTGCCAGCTGTGGGAGCGAACACCCGCAGCACGACGCCAAACTCCAGTCCCTTGATATCTGCACGGTGGTCCGCAAGAAAGAGGCTTGTCGGGATGACTAGCACCACCCTCCAGTAGGCATAATCTTTCTGAGTACTTTGATCCATTGGGTTGATGTCTGATAGCTGATTTATCCAATTCTAAATTCCTAATCTCTCATTTACGTCAGGAACTAGCTCAGTTTTTAATAACCTATCTATTATTAGTTCCCACTATCACTCCACTATAGCTCCAAAATCCTGTTCATGATATCCATGATCCATACACTGCAATATATATTCATATAGTTTATTCTTGGTGTAAATATTGTTCAATAAATATCCTTTTTGACCAAATACTTGTTTTTGCGTATTTCCTGGAAGATATTGAAAGAAATCCCTGAATGCAGAAGTCACGGTTCAGACTATGATGACTGATCACTTTTATATAGTCCTATACAGCCTATTAAAAATAAATCTTGATTCTTTCTGCTACACAGAAAGTGGTGCCTCGAATATAAATCTAATCCGCTACACTTGATCAAAATCAGCACCAGAGATACCCATGCTTTTCTGAGCAGTGGCCCAGGTGTGTCTGCAATGTTTTACGCACCTGAAACTTGAGTAGAGAATGCACATCAAAGTTTGTGTGAAATTTTTGGGGAACAAAAACAAGTAACTGTGTGTCTTGTCATGTTGGAGAACCAAAGTGCCATCGTGCCACAGTTCAGGTCATTTGCACTGAATGTTTTCGCTCGGATGCCTCAGAACATCACAGTAGAACTCAGTGTTGACAGTCTGACCCTGGAGCACGGATTTACAGTCGCAATCCCACAAATGTCAAAGAAAACCCACGTTCTTGTGTGCCCAACCTGATGCGCATTTTTCGGTCTTGGACAGTGCTATGCTGCCCCTTGGAAACACAACTGTCACTCAAAAGGCTCATTGATTCATTTTCATTTTCATAAGGGAACTGAAGCATTTCAAGGGTGTGTTGCCGATCTTCAAAGTATGAAGATGTCCACAGAGAAATCGTGGACACAATGGACCAGCGCTCACAAAAACATGCGTCACGCAATGTGTAACACTAACTAATGATGGAGATATTTTCCTCCAGTTCCGTAGGCGTCTCGGAACTTATTGATCCACCCTCGTACAAGTCATTAGTGCTACATGAGCTCTTTGATTGTGAAACAAAATAACTCTAAAAGCATTTTACTAGTAAGGAAAGTAAGGGAACCCGCTGTGTTCTGGTTGTCATAGAAACGGTTTCATAAACGTCCCTTTGGCTTTATTTGTGCGACCCCCTACCATCAGCAGCGCCACTCCCAGTCCCCCACAGAGTTTGATTAACATGAAAATATGCTGTTTTATCAATATGTATTACTAAAATATTACTCTGAGACATTTGAGTTGTTTTCCATAATGTTTTGCAAATTATACGTTAAAAAAAACACCTTTTGCATCTCAGTTTGAGACAGAGTTTAATGTGCTGTGTGACTCCAATCATTCTGTTATTCAGGCCAACATTTAGTGAAAGCTGCATTTTAATGTTGGGACTGAAGGGAAAATCAATCTTGTATTATACCTGAAATTCTGGACAGCTTAATGAGTGTTTGTAACACAAACAACTGTGTCTCAGATACAAATCAACAACAAAAAAGCAAGAGAAGAAAACAAAAATGAGAGAAGCAGTGAAGAGCGGAGAAGGAATACATCAAACATCGCTTGTTTACACTTGTTCATTGTCGTATGTTTTTCACACTCCCAGCTGGCAAAAAATTGGTGTGCTGCTGAGAAGTCCAAGAACAAACATTAGCATCATAAAGCAATGCTTTACAGATATGTTCTCATTGGTGGTCAACAATTCTCAAGCAGGACGTGGCTCTGCTAATTGTTTTTTTTTTTTAATGGCATGAGGAATAAAATAGGACAGACTGATGGAAGTCTGTAGGCAGACAATGCTTGCCTAGCTCCAGCACCGTGGAGCACTCAACTTTGTTTTCTCCAATATTAGTCGCACTGGTAAGAAGGAAATTTGCGTTGAGACATAAAAGGGGAATTCATGAAGCTGAGCCTTGCAGATTTGTAGATTGTTGATGAATCAGACAGTCATATACATGCGACATCTAATTATTTCATAGCAGGGTCACTTCTCCCTCCCAACCTTGCAAAATGTAATTAGTGTAACACAGCAATAATACAAAAACTGGGCCTCCATTCATTTAACGATGTAAAACTTTATATTGCCAGACACAATAGTGTTATGACTTGTTTCTAACTTTAGGAGCTGTTTATGAATATAAATCAAGACTTAACTATGAACCACTTGAGGATGATATATGAAAATATATTTTGAAATTTTGTGGTAGGCAGAGGTTGTTTTGAAGACTTTGTTTGTGAAATACACTGCACTGCGGACGACGGGTATTAAAGATGCAATAAGAGAATAGAGAATGTGATCATGCAGAAGAGAGAGTTACACACAAACAGCACGCACGCTTTCTTGTCTGCGCACATGTGCAAACATCAGTGGAAGCGATTCGTTTGAAGGGCTTAATAGTGGGGATTATCATGGCACGCACACACAAACACACACACACACATAATGTGTGGGCACACATTACGGGCCCGCTCCTCAGGAGTTGGCCCTTCTGTGACATTTGGAAAGGGCAAGAGGAGCATCACTCTCACACACACACACACACACACACACACACACACACACACACACACACACACACACACACACACACACACACACACACACACACACCTTTGACCTGCACACCATCAGGTGTCAGCATCGCCCCCCCCCCTATGTAGAAGCTCAATACTCAGATTAACATCAGGAATCAGGATTAGTTTTCCCCTGCAGGTTTTGGACAGCACACACTCGTTTCACCTGGCTGTCCTACAGCCCTCCGGTGCCACCCACACAACCACATGCCACGCTAACACACACATGGATCTGCTAGTAGCACACACACAGATGTACAGTATGTGCACGTTAATGGATAGAGAGCTGTTTGGTATTTGCTGATGAAGGTTCATATAAAAACTGCCTCAGCAACAAGGGAGTGAATACTCACTGAAAGTCCTCACCAGTAAAGTAATGAAGACATGTGTTCTTTACAGAGAAAAGGGGAAATAGAGTCTTTAACCCATGGTGTATATTAATTACAAACCCCCTTTCTGGTTAATAAACACAGCAGAATGACGCTGTTCTTCATTTGACATTTAAAAGCCTATTAGACTCATTCTGGGATACTATTTCTGCTACAAAGTACAGAATAGTTGAAAAACTGCCTCTGCAACAAAATTCTGCTCCATCCTTGAGTGTCTGTGCAGTCTTACATAACGATGCCTCACCAGCCACCTCACAAAAAGTGAGCTTGTTCAAAATCGTTAAGAGGCATCTCCTCCGTCTGTTAAATTGTCAGATTTAGCAAAGGGTTGTCTGGCTTGACCAGTACACTTCTCACCAGTCAGTCAAAACTATATCATTGATTTCTCTGATGCAAGGTCTGAAAAAAGGCCAAGGTAGAAAGTATCTGAACAAAGCCACAGACTACTGGCCTGGTTTAGAGCATGACAGCATGTCAGACCTCTATGTCTCCTCCATTAAAGATGCTGTGTCCCTTGATCTCCTCTATTTATATTTAACAAGGAAATCTGGATGCCTCTGCAGCCATGGTGTGCTCTTCATTCTGAGAGGTTAGTGGATGAGCTATATCTCAGAGACTGGGGTCAATACAGCAGGTTTGGTTGTTTTTATCTCCCCTGGCTGGCTAAGAGGCTGCAGCTCCTCTGCCTCGATGAGTCACTCGCTTTGCTGCAGCAGGAAATAACGCTGTTATACTGCCACCTTGTGGTTGTTGTAATTGTAGCATTTGATACCCAAATCCCTCTTTCTTCCCAGAAAGTGATCTCATGACAGTGAAACAGTATGTAACACTTTTTTCAAAGGTAAAATGTTTTCTAACAGGCACCACTATAAATTAGCTGCCACTATAAATGTAGCCGATAGTATCAACTTCCTTATAATATTACATAGACCTAATGTTTTATTACCTTTACTTTTAAATGAAAATGATCCAGACATTTTATTCGCGTACACACTATGTGGACATATATCTCTTTTTTTTTTTCATGGTTAAAACTATAGTTGCGGTTAAGGTTAATCTTAGTGTTGGAACATACAATTATATTTCAATGTGCCTCCAGTTCAGGGCTGACTTACACTCAGAGGGGAAGACGTTGGGTGGCTTGCACAGAGCCCTGACCTCTGCCCCACCCAACATCTATGAGATGACGTGTGGAACGCTGATTTCAGGCCAGGCCTTATCATCCAGCATCTGTCTAAGACCTCACTAATGGCTCTGCTCTGGGAGCATCCAGGTACGAGAAAAGCTCCCAAGAAGAGTGCAGGCTGTTGGAGCAATGTACTGTATTTAAACTCATCATTTTGGAATGAGTCACATGTGGGTTTAATGTTTGTGTGTCCACTATAATGCATATCTATTGAATTTATTTTCTAAGTCATATTTCTTTTACTGCATTGTTCCTATTAAATACATAAATATATCATAATCCCCCCTCGTAGTTGCTACCCTAAGTAAAGGCTTCAAAACACCATCGATCTAACATTATATCTATATCTCACATAGCCTACGGTAACGGTCATGGGCACAGACTACATACACCTACACACAATTGACAGTAGTACACCGAGTTCCAGTGTGCAGTAGCTGCCTCCTCTTCCTCTGGCTTTTTCAGAGTCCAACAACAGTTCGACCCAGACACCTGAGAATACAGCACAGACAAATGTGAGAATGACAAAAAGAGGAAAAGAAAACGAGTGTGAAACCGTGTGTGTGTGTGTGTGTGTGTGTGTGTGTGTGTGTGTGTGTGTGTGTGTGTGTGTGTGTGTGTGTGTGTGTGTGTGTGTGTGTGTGTGTGTGTGTGTGTGTGTGTGTGTGTGTGTGTGTGAATGTGTGAATGTGTATGTGTATGTGTTTGTCTGTGTGTGAGTTGTGAGTGAGTGGGCTTTCTTGTGTGTACATGAGGTACTTACAATTCAGAAGCTGTGACATCGAACTGTCAGTGAAGCCCAGAAGTGCTGACAGATAGTACACACACACACACACACACACACACACACACACACACACACACACACACACACACACACACACACACACACACACACACACACACACACACACACACTTTCTCATACTGTTGTAATTGAAAGCTGTCACTTTGAGATTTTCTCCTCCACAGGGATTTGCACTCGGCAGTGGCTCCTGGACTTCAGTCGTCTCGTCTCTTTGATATTACTCCTCACCTCACCTCTACTCTCTCTCCTCTCTCTCCGTTACTGTAGAACATAACCCCCCCCCCCTCCCCTGTACCTGACTACTACACACACTACACACACCTACTACTAAATTTCTCACAGTTTCAACTGTGAAAAACAACAAATTACTGAACTAGATCAATAAAGAAAGCACGTTGCCTCCTAAAATGAATCTAATTCATTGTCAATCTCAGTTTACTGCAGACTGACAGCATCTGTGTAATTGGACATCGTTGCACCTTGACTTGCCCAGGATGTTGTGGCTTGAAAGTAAATATAGTTGAAATAACTGAGCGGCCGAGCCATCTGAAACAAAATCATTTTTTTCCCTGTGACATTAGGTCTTATTAGTCTATGATGTCTAAATCGTATCTGTCACTTTCTTCCATTCTATCTCTGCTATGACTAAACAGTGTAATTCATTAACTATGGATTAGGGCCTAAATTAGGTTAGCACATATTTAATCATTCATGTGGACTGCCTTCTTTGACTAGCCCACTAAAACATTAATTAGGATTTTTGGAAATGCTAATTTGTTCTGTGATCTGCATTAACATCTGAAAAGTTGGATGAACTGTGCCTGCATGTAGTTTTCTGCACTGTTATTTGTGTTATTTGTCAAGGACTGAGAATAATTTTTATAATAATAGACCGAACCAAGGGCATCGATTCGCACGCACACACACACACACACACACACACACACACACACACACACACACACACACACACACACACACACACACACACACACACACACACACACACACACACACACACTCACTCACTCACTCACTCACTCACACTCACTCACTCACTCACTCAAATGCTCTGGAGATCATATGCTAAGACTTTTTTTAATATCAACATCTCTGGCTTTTCATATTAAGGTACAGGTTGGATGATGAGACAATAGGTTTTTGACTGAACATGTCTATCTTATGTACACAAACATGCACAGGCAGTCCTAATTACATTTTCATATAGAGTTGCTAACAATACACTAACAATACACAGAATATCAGTGTGTTGTTCACATTATAAAAAACTCTGGGCTTCTAAAAGAGAGTGTAAAATATACATCAAAAACTCAATCCGACAAAATTACAAGAGAGCTGTGTGACAAATGCATGAGGGGTAATTTTTCTGTCACTGTGGGGTTTTAAAAACCACAACAGTGAGCATGTGCAGTATCTGTGTGTGCAATGCAGTGGTTAGCACTGTCACCTCACAGCAAAAAAGGTTCCGGGTTCAAATCCGGTCCTGGGCCTTTCTGTGCGGAGTTTGCATGTGCTTGCGTGGGTTTTCTCCGGGTTCTCCGGCTTCCTCCCATCATCCAAAAACATGCACCTCAGGTCAGGTTACCTGGCGCCGCGCTAGTGGCAGCCTGCTGCAGCATCTCCCCCCTGAGAGCCCCCCTGCTGTAGTGAAGAAATTTCCCCTCGGGGATTAATAAAATAAAATAAAAAAATAAAAATATGAAAAGATAATTTACTGTAATTTTTTTAAATTTAACTAAGCTTTTTCACTTTTAAACATTTTTGTCAGTTGATTTTGATTTGATTTTACTCATTCTGCATATTTCATAAGCAGAGTTATGTGTTCAAATAGACTTGCAGGTCAGTGATTGTGTTTTATGGTGAAAAGCTCACATGAAGACATTGGTAAAAGTGCCCATCAGAGGCCTTTAAATCTGACCATCGGCTTTTACTATACAGTTGGTGATCATATTTACAGCAGTGTTGCTTATTTCATGAGAGATTTCTCTATTTCTTTTTTTAATCAGCATTTCTCTTCCAAAGTGTGTTTCAATCAAATCTTACTGAACCACCCACACAGTCCTGATGCAGTGGATAAGCTTTTTTTTTTTTTTTTTAAATAAATCAATAAAGTGTGAATAAATACCTTAGATCTGAAACCAAGTTTTCACAGGCTTTAATCTGACAGACTAACAAACATGACAACACAGAAATACTGTTGAATAAAAGTTTGATGTACTTTGCCTAACAAAGCAACTGAATTCACAAAGGAAACACTGACAGGATGTTCAAGCCAATCAAACTAAAAAAGAAAGCTATGAAACACTCTGTTAACATCTAAGGAGCTTTGAAATTGAAACAAGTTTTTGCCTACTTCTTGAATAAAACAAGGAGACATCCTTTACTTTAAATCCTGAGGCATTTTGTCATTGTACAAAAGCTTATGCATGTGAGCCAGTTGAGTACTAATTTGGAAAAACTGTCTTCTATTCTGTTCCTTCAGCCTGAGTTGAATGCTAAGGTCCAGCTCTGTTCTGTGGTTTATATTCCACCCTCTGCTACTCCTGAGTGCTTAGCTCTTATTTTCTTCGGTGACCTGGCTGGACTGCAGCCTTATCTCGCTTCCTTTCTCAACTGATTACCCAGTAGTGGAATGGCCTTCCCTCCTCAGTCAGCAAAGTCTAGCTTCAGCTAGATGAAATGATGTATTCTGTTTCATAAAAACATGTCTGCAGTGTTTGGCCTTTTTAAACTGAAGTCTCCCATACAGCAAATCTACAGATGCAATGAGTAGTGACAAGTAAGGCTAGATCATGTCTATTGATCAATCTGTAAGAGAGACTATAGCTTAGTGATGGTCAACAGTGCAGTGTAGGCCCATTATAACAGTCATGTCCTTTAGAGAGTGGATTTTTCTTTTTCTTTTCAAGAAGTTTGTCTTGAAAAGACACCAGAGGACACCAATACGCTCCATGTACTATATGGGCTTGATCTCTGAACTCCTGGCCACCGTATTTGCTCAAGCTCAGTGGATGCCAGGGTTTACATCATTGCAATTTTTCACAGGGTCACACTGTTGATGACATGTTGGTACTTTATTTCAAATACATCTTTTGTTGCATCTAGGTTTTGATGCACCTATACACTTGAGATGTCTTTGCCTGTTTTTTTTGTCTAAGGTTTTATAAGTATTGTACTCGGATTCTGAAAAAACTGTACTTGTAACATTTGAAAATGGGACTTTGCGGCACTTCTTTTTTTTTTTTTTACCTTGAATTGAAAACTTGATCGGTGGTGCAGCACATCAATGCTTTATTTTTGTTTGTTACCCTCTTTCTTGCATTATGTCTGTCTGAGATGTTTTTTTTTCTCTAATGTCGCTGCATTGATGCAAAACTGTTGAATGATTCATCTTGAAAGCAAGAGAAAATTTGCGGTACTACTAATCCTTACCTTAAATATGTGAGAAGATCCATCAGATTTCACTGCACTGCTGATATGTGTGCACTGGAAATAACGAGAAATGTCTGTATTGAGGCAGTAGCTTAAGTGAACCACTAAGCGGCAATGTTGAGCCACGTATTCTTTGGCGACGACTCCAACCCTTTTTTCATGGACAAGTGCAGTGATTAAAGAACTATGCTCAGCATAACCACTGAGAAAATATATTCTGAATGATACCTCTCAAAAATATATTAAAAGAATAACATGACGTTATATTTATTTTCCTTTATCACTAAAGCTGAAGTAGCCTATTTTTTTATATTCTGAATGAGCTGTCCTTGCAAATGAAATCCCTTATAATTTGGACTACAAGTTATTTTTGTTTTGTAAAAATAATATTCAACAGTTGTTGTGGCTGGCTGCCATGGAATCAGACCGTTTGGCCGAAATCTGCCTCCCTTTAGGCTTTATTTAGTTTCTTTAGGGTTTTAGCCATTTTGGTTATATTCAGTGGGTAAAATACAGTCGTATGTACATACATATCAGCAGTGCAGTGAAATTTGAAAGATACTAATATACAATGTCTTTTTGCAGCAGGGTTTGTAGATAAACTACATATTTTCACTTTAAATATCACCCAAATAGGCCATGTGATCTGCCCTGGGGTGACGTTTGCATACATTGTATATCTCATCATATATATATTCTCGATTCTATTTTTTAATTATTTATTTTTTATAATAGCGTTTCCTTTTTCCTGCTGCAGTGGTATAACGCAAAGGCTGTTTGTTGTCTTTTTGAACTGGATTTTGAGGATTTAAAATCCAATTCAAAAAGACAACAAAACAGCCTGCGAGTTTTATTATTAAAGCACGTAATGACGTCACCCAAGGATTATCTGTCGGTATCCGACAAGTCGAACAAGAAAACGGAAGTGCAGCATGAGAAATGATGTGTGTGAAGTTTGTTAGCTTACCTTAACTTATATGATCATTTAAAGGAGCGAGAAAAACGACGATTTGCAGGAAGGAAGCCGTCTGCTTGATCTTCTCCGTCATTAGTCAGGCCTCTTGGGACTAATCCGTCAACCTCCTCTCAGGTATCGTTCAGTAAAATAACGTTGGGCATGCTAGTGCTAGGCTAACTACGAGCCAGTGTCAGACTGGGTCGTTACGTTTGCTTTCATCTAAAACTGATGCAAAACAGTCAGTAACATTAAGTAAATTAGACAACGCGAGTCAGTCTTGGTGTTTTCATTGTCTCAAAAAATTAAAAAAAAGCCCCAGCGTCAGGCTATTTCTTTATCAGGTGCTTGTAGTCAAACTGCTTGGTCTTTGGCTTTGTGCAGGAAGCTGCCCATGTCTGCTGTGTGTCATGTAATTTGCCTACAATTGAAGCAACAGAAAACATAGACACACAGCTACCTCTGTATATTGTCCCTCTGGACTCAGAAGATCATTTCTGGCACCCTAAAGTGGGTAATCCAAATATTTTTTGCAGCTCCTGCATCTGTGACGGTATGAAAACACATGAATCCTCGCCCATCTCCTCTTTACTCATTTAAACGTATTTGGTTTATTACGACATGTCTGCCTTAACAACTGGGCTTTGTTTGGCGAGTGTTGGTAAGAACTGAAAAGTAATATCTTGAAAAGTTAAAACTGCACAAATATCTTGTAATGTGTTAAATTGTTTTGGGTTTCATCTTTGTCAGATTGTGTCTGTTTTTAAAAAAATATATATTTTGGGTGCTGGCAGCCGGGATGGATCCAGCTCTACTGAGGGAGCGTGAGCTGTTCAAGAAAAGAGCACTTTCTACTCCAGCTGTAGAGAAGAGACAGGCTGCATCAGACTCTGGATCACACAAGAAGAAGAAACCCAAATTCGACAAGGAGAGCTCCTCCGGGTCCAAACACAGCACCGGTAGGTGAAGCATATTTTCTTCAAATGGATTACATTATTACATTCAAGCCATTGGCAAATAAAATTCCCATAATGGCAATTAAACCTAGTACCGCCAGGTAAATCTCTCTGTATTTCACAGTATACAGAGTTTCTAAATCTGGTGTCTGGTGAAACATTTGTGCTTTGGGCGCATATTGGCCATGATCTAGGGGCAGAGCATGTGCACCTGAGACCTCCGCCGGCTGAGCTGGCTAACTTCTGGTTCAGCCCCACGTTAACTTGAATGGGGCCAAAAAAGTTCAAATGCATGGCTTTTCTAAACTTTCGAAATGTCATTGTACCGAATGGCTCAAATTCTGAGAGTGAAACAAATCATTTTGTGTGGATTGTGACTCTTTTTATTTCATTCATCCACAGTTTTTATAACTGCGACATAAGCTCATGTCAACAAGGTTTTTATTATCACTCTCACTGGCAGAAGCAGGAGACAACCTGCACTACAGGTTTAAAATGACTGTGACAGACAGGCTTAAAAACTAGATTAATAGAATGTGATTTTCACATTTTAATGCCCGTGCTTTTTGATTTGTAAGATGATACAGACACCAAATACAGTAATGCAGTCTGATGCTGAGGATTAAAAAAAAAAGGCCACTGCCCCAGCTTTTATTTTAAAAGTAGAAGAAAGAATCTAACAGCATGACCCTTTACCACCGGGTCTAATTGAACAGGTGACGCTCTGCTCACTCAAATGTAGTTACACAATTTGTCTCGTATGTTCAAGTCATTTGTTGTACTTTGAATGAATGAATCGGTTCCCCCTTGTGCACAAATCTAATTCTGCTCTCAGAAATCCGTGCCCTGACTTGCAGTGTGTAGAACTCCGAATTACTTTTTGTCAAATCCTTTGTTGTCAGTGTACTTCCACATACATCAGTATTTAGGTTAGGTTAGGTAGTTACTTTATACTACCTATTTATATAGCTGCTACAGAGTGTTTCATTATGTCATTATGCTGCGTGAGCTAATAACACTCACAAATGGTGCCAGTTTCTCTAGAAAGCTATAACATGATTTTCAAATATGAGAAGCCTTTCCAAATGTGATTTACTTCTTTATACAGTAGGTTACTTATTACAAAACCCTAATACTGCTGGGAGCACTGCAGCATGGCGTTGTATCGTAATACAACATTTCAGATTTGGATTTTGAGCAGTGGCCTGTTGTCTTCCCATGCAAGCTTGAAACTTCAGTATATTTACCAAGAACCAGTTACTTGGAGCAGAAAAAAAACAAACATAATACAGTGACAATTTATTAGGCATGGTGTGGTAAGGCATATGAAATCATACAGTGTGCTCAATATGACTTGATAAAAGTACATCACTGTGCAGCAACCAAACTTGTCATGAGATAATGTTTTAGTGCCAAACATGTAAACACCACCGGCATACAATTTACTGAAGAACAGAGAAATATAGGCTTCATCCAAAGCAACGATCATATCCAACTTAGCTTGATTCATATTAAACCAGGATATTTGAGTTCTCGGTTTTGGACATCATTTTTATACACTTATACTTATAGAAGTTCATTTGCATCCAGCAGGTCACAAGTATGTGAAATACTCACAGGGCAGTTGTTGTTGTTTTTACTCGCTGATTTTGGGTCTTATTTGTGATTTTAATGTTACCCATGTTTTGGCCACTCAAATTTATACTCCATTAAAAAAAACAGAAAACAAAGCAAGAACAGGCCCTCGTAACTTAACATTTTCTGGCTCAGCCTTCATTGTTAAGTATCTCAAACTTGTGTTTTCTAGTACTATCTCTATCCAGGTGCGATTTCTTTCTTCTAGCAGTATTTCTGGTGTAAATTATGGCTTTCAGTGTCTGCTGTAAATGTGTGAAGATTCCCTCTGAACTGAAAGGAAAAGTTGAGACTCGCTCCAAACCAGTGTCCCCCTTTCTTGTTTAGATTGCTCTCATTCCATATTTTGTATCTTTCCTCAGTATCCCCCTAATTTGTGAGAAAATGAATCACTTTTTGACAGTTTGAGGTCTTTTTTTTTCTCTCAGGGAATGGTTCGTCGCTGTGGTATCGGTCAATTCAGCAATATACCTAAATTCCAGCTTTTCATTTTTCTTCATCCTCGCCGCCCCTATACCACCTCATTGTGGGAGTCCGGCTCCTTGCAAATGCCGGTCATGAGCCTGCTGCAGCTCCCCGGCCCTTCCTCCTGTAGCTGGTGGTGTGTTTTCCCTTTGGCACAGCACCCACAGTCCAGTAGCTCATAAAGCACAGCCAAGGCAGCCAGGGATAGGACAGTGAGGATGAAAAGCAGAAGGATGATGAAGCAGGCCACATTCCAGCCATCATGGAATGGATAGACTTCTTGGACCTGAGAGGAGATGTGGGACAGAAGGACGGCCTCAGGGAGATTACTTGGGTGTATAGTGGTTGTGATGTTGGCCATGATTTCTGCTTGGAAACAACAAAAACATGAAGAAAGACAGTTTGTTAATGTCTGTGACAGTGTTTGGTTTTGGTTTTTCACTGCAGAACAAATTAGAAAGTGAAGGTGATGGTTGTAATAGTTGTTTTCTTGGTGGGAGAGTGATTAATAACTGAAAGTAATGGAAGAATTGCCCTTCAGGGCACACCAGTTAGGATTCTCTGACTTTTAAATGTGACACAAAAACTTCAACTGGATGTTGCAGGCTCTGTTGTGCCAGACCTTTAGAATCATTTGCTCCTAATAATTATAAATATTAAACAGAAGGCACAAAGGAAAACCCATGTCCTCCTCATAAAACAATCAGAGCTTCACAGGTAAATTGCTGTTACGTGATTAGTGTACTAATACATCATGATCAGTCATGCAGGGTATCATGTTGTAAAAAGATCAAGTGCAGTGTTGATATTTGCTCAAAAAGTCCCCAGGTTTATCTGTCACCACAGAAAGCATCTTTAGTTGAATGAGAAGACAGTGTGTTATTGGAGCAAAATGTTATACTGCAAAAGAGCAGAAACCCTACTGAGACCATCTGCTCCAAACAAAAATAGATTTAAAAGCCTTTTAGAAAGGAGAGCTGCACCATGAAATGTAGCGGCTACACTTCTCTTTTGCGACTCTTCAGCCATAACGTCTGGCACAAATGTTGAAGTGAAGGAGCTGAAATCTAATAATGAATTTAAAGGATGTTCATCACTCACTGTGCACAGTGTCGTACCATTTGTCCCTCCTCATCTATCCTTTCACATTTCCAGCCAAATCCTCCCATTTTTACATCCTCAGGGAACAGCTCACCAGTTTCTCTGCCCACATACATGCTCTTAACACGCACGTATGTATGCACACAATCACATTCTGAAACCAAGGCAGCTCACCTGGGTCACTTGAGTGGAGTGCAGAAAGAAGTTGAGGAAGAGGAGCACAAGTGCTTGTCTTTACATCAGACCAGTGATTCCCAACCTGCAGCTCACGAGGCTCCACATGGTGAGAACCCAAGTTTGTGGTGGCTGCAGTTGTCTCAAGAGGTCCCACATTTTCACCTCAGGATCAACATGTGTAATTTATAGTCTTGTATTGGTATCCGAAATGATCATATTATGTTGTAACCTACAGTCTATGGCTGTAGCCTAAATCTTGTAAGAGTGCAGCTATAAATTGCAGTTCTATGGGTCAGTGTGCTGGACGGGGACTTTTTAAGAGATGGTTTCCTTTCAGTTTATTTTGTGGTTGTTGTTTTTATAAGAAAATGGACAGTGTATGACAGGCGCGCTTCTGAACACTTATGTTGCATTGATGAATTTTTAATGGGGATCTGCCAGCAGCATTGGATTTTGCGAGATACAAATTTTCCCCACTTGCTTACAACATACTTAAACTACACTGTTATGGATTGATTTAAATCAGACAAGATAAGACACACAAAACGATTATGGATGAGTCCCAGAGTTGACTGCTTTTACTGTGAGCAGGTAATTGGTTTATGGTTACAGACTGAAGCACGTGTTTACAGTGTGTTAAGTGTTCTGTGATATTTTCTTTTCAGTTGATGCAACCTAACTCCCTGTACCATGCTTGCATTGTCTTATTGCTGACCCAGCTCGTAACATCAATTTCACTTCAACTCATTGCCATGACAACAACCTCTTTCACTAATTTGTCTCGCCTAAACTCCCACTCTCCCCTCTCCTCCCTCCCCCGTGGTCTCTCTCCTCCTTTCTTTTGTCAGAGTAGTCACACAGATAGGGGCAGATTGGCTCCCTGCAGCATCTGTTATCTCCCCCCTAAATGAGCCCCACCCCAGCCCAGCCAGGCTGTAAAGGTGTTGTAGGACTAGATGCTTCTCTCTCTCCCCCCTCCCCCTCTCTCACACACACACACACACACACACACACACACACACACACACACACACACACACACACACACACACACACACACACTCCTAAAGCCTCTGGCTGACTCCTCACAGCTGTCAAGCCCTCATTGATTTGTCTCGAGCACTTCATTTTGCACCGAGTCAAGCATTTCCACAAACACTGACACGGTGCTCATGAGTGCACGAGCACAGAAACACTGAGTTGGTATTCAAGTGGAAAGAGCACAGACAGACAGATCCATGTTTATTTAATCCGCTGTGTGCTTGTACAGTCTTGGCCTCAATATTACAGTTTCCACCTAAATATCGTGGCTTTGTCTTGTTACAGAACAAATCAAATTTCCCATGAATAGTTGCTAGATGTGGTGGTTTTTAATCTGGGATTTCTTCATTGCAGAAGGATTTGGCATCATGAATAGATAAGCTGCGTTTAAAGATGTATGATTCACCCTGTAAATGCTGGAGCACTCACATAGTCGTAGCTTCACAGTGAGACCAAGAGCAGCCTACAGCCTGTAGCTTGAATTCATGCTGTGGATTAATATGATCTGTTGATGGCACAACACTTAAACATTATTCAGGGTATGCGTTTCTGAAAAAGATGCAGACTCACCTGTGTCTGGCTCAGGCTTTAGAGGATGCAAGTCAAGGGATGCTCTCCCCTGTTTTTTGGTGCTCCACCTATCCCTCCGGGTTTCCACTTTCTCCCTCCTCCACGTTCACTCCTCGACCTGTTTTCCTCCCGAGCACTTTCATGCACACTTCAGCGGTCGCTCGTGCACTCGATCTCTTCCTCCGCCACTCCTTGCAGCTCTACATGTCTCAGCTCAACGGCACGGGCTGCTCTTCGTCATTGGCTCTCTCCTCTTAGCCCTGCCTCTGCACCATTCGTTAACCGGCCTGTCACAATTTCGGCGTCCTGCCCCCTGTGCAGCTCGCAGCGACAGAAGCTCCCGCCCACACCGTGAATCATTCATGAATCAGTGTGTTTTCAGCCGTGATTGGCGAGTGCTTGAGCCCAGACCTCAGACAGCCTCCAGTGCAGAGCAGCATTATTGGACTCCAGCGGAGAAAACGAGCAGCTGGCTGTACTTCAAATCACTATCATCACACTGCTCTCATGTATACGAACGCTGTCGTACTTTATTAGTACAATCACCTCGGTCAGCCACATTGTTGTACCGCTTGACATGCCCCTTCGTTACCATGAACACATCAACATGGCCACTGTAGATTATTTTGAGTTAATTTTCATGTCCTGCTGCCATATACAGTATATTCACCAGCTTGATGAATGTGTGTTAATGGCAGCTGGGAGCAGTCCACAACAAAATACACAATTTATTCCTGTTTGAGTTAAGTTTGCATCGAGGTACAGTGACACACTGCTTTAGGTAATTACTTTCCCTTTAAAAAAAAAAAAAAAAAATCAATTTTAAAGAATTACAGCAACAAAAGGTATTGATGGGAAAAACTAAAGAGTGAGCAAAACAATGCAGTTTGTTTTGTTTTTCACTGGATTGTTTGTCGATAGGAAAATGTCACAAAATGCATGCAACTAAATTAAAAATTGTAACCTGAATAAACAAAGATCAGTGAGTCCCCTGGTTGTCGGCCTTAAACATTTTTCTCTTTTTCTCCACAGAATCTAGTAATGGCAACTTCAACATCAAGACGAGCTCCGGGTACAAGTTTGGCTGCCTGGCCAAGATAGTCAATTATATGAAGGTAACTGTGTGGCGATGTTTAGGTTTTTAGGAAGGGAATGTTGTCTTAGCCGTTTAGGTGTGATCGTATTAAGCTTTTAAGTCTTAGCATCCATGATGGCAACTGGTTTGAATGTCCCAAACAATTGGATAATCACCTGATTGAATTTATTTGAGCTGACCGAAATAGTTTTGCGTAATCTTTAGAACTGTTTACATTCATTTATATAAAAACAGCTGGATGAAGCCAACAAATATCACATTTCTGTCACTATTTCCAGAACCTTTTCCACCGTTTGAGGTTTGACTGGAGCTCTTTTAATGACATTTCATTGTGCCCCTTTCTTCTTCTGCAGTTTATTTGCTCGAGTGGAGCGTTAACGCCAATATAGAACAGTGTTTCTTTTGATTATTGGTACCTGTCATTGCTTGTAATTTCTTTGTATATTTCAGTAATAGGCTTTTGCATAACAAAGTTATTAATGTCAAACATATTTTCACTTCTAAACTTCATTGTTCAGTGTCAATAAATGCCTCTTCTTCAGAATATGCATGTGTAGCATTACACTATGATTAAGCTAGTACGGTAACAGTGGCATAAAATAAACAAAAAAAAGACAAATTATTTATCACAATTATTTGGTTGACAAGTAATTGTCAACTACTCGCAACAGCATCGACTCAATTGCTAGATGTGAAGCCTGTCGTCCTCTCCATCACAGCTCTTTAAAAGTTGTTGTCTTTTGTGACAGCCGAGTGAGTCAGTTGTGTCCGCTGTGACATTTGGTCCCCAGTCTTTCTTTTTGTATGTAAACAACTTGTTTATCATGCTGTTGCTCTGCAGAGAGGCAGCCAGGCCCTGTCACACTAGCTGTCTGACTCATCCCTTTCTGCTGAACTCGCACTCAACTTGACAGATTTTCCTTGAATGTGTGCATTTCTCGTGCCATCTGTTGAATGCTCAGTTTTAAAATGTGTGAAATACCCTGACTGTTGCGTGTAAGACACTAAAATGTTGTGGACATTTGGCTAAAACCCGGTCAGTGGCAGAGGACAAAGAACTTCTCCCATAAAATAAGAACTATATCAAATGTAATCCTGTTGCTTGTTGCTGACTCTGTGTTGTTGTTGTTGTTGTTTTTTAATGTAAACCTGTGTGCTTTTCTGTCCGTACCTCTCAGACAAGGCATCAGAATGGTGACACGCACTTCCTGACCCTTGATGAGATTCTGGATGAGACCAAACTTCTTGACATCAGCATGAAACAGAAACAATGGCTCATGACTGAGGTGTGTTCCTGCCTTTTTGAATACCACACTTTTATAATTTATGGTCTGGAGTGCTCCACCGTTTCACTCGACTCTCCCTCACCTGAAGTCTAAACAGTACTTGTTTCATCTGTAAGCTGACGTTGGATACTTGCATCAATTATTCTCATCCACATAGATCCTGTATGTAGCAAACAAAGGAAGCACTGAGTAGCAGCTGGGTGATAACACACTTCATGCAACATTAAATACCATGGTTATAATATTCTTGTTCAAATGGAAAACTGTTAGTGAAGAAAAAAATTGGCACTACTGAAGCTGAAAACTTTATTTCTTAATTTTTTTAAAAGATAATTGCAACACAAGATGTAGGTTTTTATCCTACGTTGTTTATTTTTAATGGGGGAAATGTAGAATAGTTCTGCACATCACATACGACTAACGGAATCTACTTTGCTTCTATCTGCCAATCTCAGGCCCTGGTCAACAACCCAAAAATTGATGTCCGGGATGGGACGTATGGCTTCAAGCCCAAGTACAACCTGAAAGACAAGAAAGCCTTACTGAGGCTGCTGGACAAACACGACCAGCTGGGCCTGGGAGGAGTGCTGCTGGATGACGTAGAGGAGGGACTGCCCAACTCAGCCAAAGCCATCAAGGTCACAAATATAATTGATGCTATTTGCCACCCACGTGATGAGTAATTTGGACAGAGAAATGACCTGTCGTGTGCTTGTTCACAGGCTTTGGGAGATCAGATCATCTTTGTAACAAAACCAGATAAGAAAAAGATCCTATTCTACAACGACAAACATTGCCAGTTTGCTGTGGATGAAGGTGAGCATCAGGCAGCTTCGTCTGCCGGTTGAGAAATGACTCGCTCTTTCTTTCCGTGTGTTGATCTCTGTGTGGACTTTGTGTCTGTAAGGCTCTCTTAATTTAAAAGATCTGGCAAATAAATTGTTGAAGTTGTCATTTAAAAATACAAAACATTCAACTTTAACATAGACTTGTGTTTAAATGAGCCTTTTTTACCATTTCATATTGTAAAATAAATGTATTTTTCGTAAATAGTTTCTCTAATTTAACAAAATAAGCTTCTTGGTTTGGTTCAATTTGGAGGCAGGTCGACGGCATGCAAGTGTGTCTTGTGTCTTTCTGCATACAAATAAATGAGAAGCAAATTTCGGCGTTATTGCACCATAGGACTTGCATCAAAACTTAAGACGGTCGTACTGATTTCTGCGAATGCACTCAGCCCTCAACCCTGAATTGTCACTTCCATTAACGTCAATGTCTTTATAATACTAAAGTACTGAAAATCAAATGAGTTGGCAAAACCCTTCATGCATTTTGACCTGGATTGTTTTCCTGATTTCACTGGTGTTCATTTAGTTATGTTGCTGTGATTCACCATACTTTTATGTTGAATGCAGTTATTTAGATATGTGGGAAAACCCATTCCTAAGTACATTTAGATTTTCTTCCATTTGTGCTGGTTGCTTTGTGTTACTTTGTATGTTTGGTGTTAATTTGGTGTCCAGCTCTCGTGTACTTCTCGTTCCGACTCTTCGCTCTCATTTGTAGAATTTCAGAAGCTGTGGAGGAGTGTTCCAGTCGACTCCATGGATGAAGAGAAGATTGATGAGTACCTGAAGAAACAAGGCATCTCCTCCATGCAAGAAACCGGACCAAAGAAAGTGGTCAGTGCCTTCTTGTCCCGCATCCACCTGATTTCCATTCTAACAAATCTAAATAAACATGCCCTGATTTATTTCACTGGAAATAAAGGCATTAATATTCAATAGTGGCATTTGTACCTTCTCGAGCATCTTGGTCCGAGCTAATTGTGTTCTCCCTGCAGTTACCAGTTCAAAAGAGAAAGAAGCAAGGTGGGCAGAGGAAGAGACACTTTAAGACCCACAACAACCATTTGGCAGGAGTACTGGAGGACTATTCAGAAGGCGTGCCTGTGAAGAAGTGAGATCTTTTCACTCACTAGTCTGTAACTCAGAAATGGCTGGAGATGGAGATAAGAGACCCTGACCTCACTACGATACAAAAACTTCTCATGGCTGTGTAATATCCAAGAAACCAGCTTTCCTTTTCCTTTCTTTCCATTTCCTCCCAGTGATCAGTGGTCCTGCATTACATGCAGTGAATAGAAACTGTAACGTGGAATCCCTCTCAGTTTGTTTATTGATCAATCATAACTGAAGGACTCTGGAAGAAGAGAGTACTGAGATCATTGATGTCACTGAATGGCCCTTTTTAAAAAAAAAAAAAAAAAACTACCACTCTTAAAGGAGGCAACACAACCATACTGTTGAAATGTAAATGAGGCTTAAATGTGTAAATACTTTTGTCATCATTTAATTTACTATTTCGCAAAGAGGTGCGTCGACGGTTTTATTTGAAGCCACCATCCATCTTCTTTATAGGAGTCACAAACAGCAGCTTGTTGTGCAGCGCATCACTTCTAAGTCTCATCCAGCACAAAACATCCTCATTTCAAATGCTTTTACTTTGCAGCACCATGGCATAGTGGTTTCAAATATTTAAATTTTTCAACTTATTTTAATAAAGTACATTGTTACACAACACTGCCTCAATTCTATTAGATCAATTCGTTGCCATTTTAATTGCCAACATGAAGTATTTGTTGTATATAAAATTCAAATCTAGAATCAATGCAAATACTTAAAATAATTCATTTAACATTGTTATATTCTCCTATTTATATAATGTGAACGTTGACTGAAAACATCCTCCTAATTCCTGTGTATTCTTATTATTTACACTATTTAAAGCCTGTTGAAAAAAGTACTCGTAACTGCTATGATTATAAATTAGTACATTCGGGACACCGAATAATTAATTATTTAATTAATCATAGAAAAGAGTACATCAGCTAAGCAAGATAAGGATGAATCTTAATCTGATGTTGGAGTCCGCAATATAAAATATCAGTAAGTGAGAAACAATTACTGACAGGCTAGGTACATATTATATAATTATATACATTCATGTTTTTTTATTTTCCAGAAGGAGCCATTTAAACCTAGGTTTGTGAGCCATTTACAATTCAAAAAGTAAAGTTTTAGCTGGCTGTTTGGCCTGCTTTAACAGTTTTCTTCAAATGGTGGTAGTTCGGCAAAATCTTCATAAGAAAGTCCAGCTGAAGAGTCTGTGGCTGTAAGAATAAAATAGACATGTTAATGAGGGAAAATACACACAAAGAAGTGTAATTTAGGGCTTTCAAACCTAAACATTAGGCAGTTGGACACATGGAAATCCTGCACCTACTTAAAACTACTTTATACCTGAAATACCTCTATATTATTTTACTGGGGGAAAAAAATGCAGTATTGTGACAAATATCAGTCTGTTAAATCATAGTTGCATAATGCAGATCAAGTTGTATTGCTTATTACTATAAGTGTAGTAAAGAGGAACATTAAAAAAAAAACACGAGGCCTCATGTTTGAGGTTCCGTTTATGCTTGTACGTAATATGTATTTCACACTAGAGCTTCAACGATTACTTGACTCGGTTAATAGAAAATACTGGAAAGCTATTTTGTAAATCGGGTAGTTGTCTTTAGTTTTTTTTTTTTTTAAATGAGAAAAAAAATTCTGATACCAGCTTCGTAACTGAATATTTTCTGGTTCCTTTTGTCCTACATGATCCTAAATTGAATATCAACTGGCTGTGAACTGTCTGTAAGGACAAAACCAGACATTTTAGGCTGCACATTGGGCTTTGGTACACACTGGTTGACATTTTAAAAAGATCCAACAGCTGGTTGATTAACTAAGAAAATAATCAGCAGATCAATTAATAAAAGAATAATTGTCATTTTGCTTACAGCGTGGCAAAATGGACAATTTATTTTCATACTTTTATAAGTAGGAGCTTTTCAGACATTAAAGCATTGCTGACAAAGGTAAAGAAATATTGCAGTACTGAAGTGACGCTGCCAAAAACAGTGTTAATCCTGTAGTGCTCATCTGTCAAGGCTGTAAGTAATAATTTAAAAATCATTACATACGGTCTAAAATGTATCTGAATTAGTTGATACCAATACCAAAATCTATTGGGTCTAGTTTGGAAACATAAAAGCATAGCTCACACGCGGTACCATGTTTATAGCACGTCTTGGCAGATGCATAAAATGCACAGAACTATGTCATGGATATTATGTTTTTACGAAAAGTCCCCTTCAGAAGAAGTGGATCCAGTAGCTCGAAAACCTGTACAACTACTTTGCAGTACTAAAACGCCCTCTTCCAACTACAGTATCCAGTTACCGTGACAGGGGGACACCTCTCTGACAAGAGTCTCTACGGTAAAAACCTACATTTAATTTGTCCACTTGAAAGCACAAGATATATAATTCATAATGCCCACCGCAAGCCAGGGAACTTGGCTGCACTTCACATGTTGCCAATCATTCATGTCCATACCTGCGGTCTCTCCGTCTGAACCCGCCTCATACATCCGGAGCCGTAAATGACCGTGTTCTCGGGTATGACCTCGCAGGTGTTGACCTGGCAGAAAGCTCCGATGATGCAGCCACTGGTGAGGATCACGTTCCTGCCGACGTCAGCTGAGGACAACAACAACAACAACAACAACACGGAGGATATTTGATACGGGGTTAGTAACTTCATCCACACAATCTGTCCCTCTCTGTAGATGCACATCTCTCCACGATCGAACACTTGACAGGCAAACGATGACGTGAACACCTCACCTTTAGATTCTATCACGTTGTTGTCGCCAATTTTCAGGGCTTGTGATACTGTTTGTTGTCTGTTAGGGGGAAAAAACAGGGTTTCGGCAGCAAAGATTCATCCAATGGTTACAATTTGAAATCACTTATGAAAAAAAAAAAAAAAGGGACTGGACGAGTCAAAAGGATACCGCAGCCAACTTCAAATACATTGTTGATGCCGATGGTCATTGTCTTTGGTTCCACCTCGGAATCGGGTGTGATATTTTCAGGGTAACTGTGGGGGAAGAACAAACACGTTTGCAGGTAGTAATGATGTCAGGCTGATTTCTGAGCAGAGACACGTGGAAACAGGTCCAGAGATTCCTCAACTTACCTGTTAATGATCAGAGCTTGCTCCTCAATCAAATTGCCTTCTCCGATCACGATGGGTCCTGCCTCTGCAATGATGCGAGCTTTAGGATGGACGACTGTCCTTGGGCCTGAGACAATAAGGATTTGGTTGGTGTCGTTAAATCACGCACACTTTCAAGTAAATCTGCAAAATCCTGTCAGCGGGGCTGATTAGCTTTGAGGTATTTAAAAAAAAAAAAAAATACAAAAAAAAAATGCAGGTTCTTTTTAACCCATCAGCGGAAAGTTAACACATATAGAACATCTTACCGATGGTAACATCTCCTCTGATTTCGCTTTCGACACAAACTACGGCCCCAGCGGCTATTTTGACACTGAAAAAAAAAAGAGGACAGAGAAAAAAAAATATGTTAAAAACTGTTAGCTAACGTTGCTAGCTAGCAACTTCGCTAAACTGTCTTACTACATGATTACTTCATTTTAGCTATTCAGTCATGTTTGTTATGATATTCAAATTGAAGTAAACTATTACAAGTCATCTCCAGACAACTATTTACAGTACCTTTTCTGGGAATTTTGTTTGTCTGCCATTGTGATAAATGGAGTCGGATGGGAGGCGACGTTGATTCACTCGGTCATCGATTCAGAATCCTCGCTATTTTTTTGTGCGTTTGCGCATGCGCTTATCAAAATAATAATAATAATAATAAAAAAATGACAGCTCCTTCCGGTCTGGTCAGAAATAACAGAAATGGGATTCAGCTCATTAAAAGAACTTCTATAATCTTCAAAGAACAAAATGAAACAGTACAAACTACACGGAAATGTCAGATACAACGTGCGTTTTGATGTTTTGATATAATCCGGACTAAACGTCTCGTCTTTCTGGACAAACAGGCGACACCTGGTGTCACACACAGTGAAGACACTTGGACATGTCTTTTTTTTTCTTTTTGGTACAGCCCTGTATTAACAGGCTTCACAATGTTTTAACCCTTTCAGAAATGTAACACAAGCTTTAAAGCTCTTTGACCTTCACACGTGATAACAAGTGTATCGATCCTTCCAGGTACAGTTATCGATAAAAAGCGAACGTTTGTCCCTTCTCGCTCCCACTACAATGTCAAAACAAGAAAATCGGAAGCGGCATCGACTATGACTAAAAGGAAACTTAAGACAAACACGAAACAGACATTTTCAGATGTGGAATTGAAACCGACAAGACAGAAAGAAGTGAAACAAACCAGAGGACAACAACATGTTCACCCTCGCTGTAATTGCTTTGGTCGTGGCGGTGTGCGCGGTCCCACTGACAGCGGACATGTGTAAGTACAGAAGAACAGCTGTTTTTCCCATGTCCGACAAAATATTAGGTCAACCTCTGTATTTATTTCAATTAGATGACACAGCAATTAGTGTGACTTTATTTACCTTTAGATCCACCACATTTCGGCGTGTTGTTTAGGTATTTAAACTATTTTAAGGTGCGTGTGTGTGTGTGTGTGTGTTAGCTCGGGGCTAACTGTAGATGAAACTGGAGGACACAGCTGACAGGCCAAGAGAGAGATACGGTTGTTTGAACTTCCCTCCCTGGGGGTATTTCACGGATTAATTTAGCATGTGACCGCCAAAGTCTGCAGCCGTAACGTCAGCCCTCTCACATGCTTTCCTCCTCCGCACGGTTAGCTGGCGACCAGTAGCTTGCTCTTAAAACTGGGTAGCAGATACGCTGGTATGAAATACGTTTCTCGTCGCAGATAAATTTGAGGTAAGGTACTGAAAGCTGTTTGCACTGCTGCAGCCTTTTTTTTTAAATTATTATTTATTTATTTTTTATAGGCTTTTACAATGCGGTTATCGTCATTTTGTCGTGGAACCAATGCAGCCAGGGACGCTGGGGTTGTTTTGCGCATGTGCACCCGCTTCAAATAAATAACGAAGTGTGGCAGCAAACATTGTGTGATGGGTTTCTGATGATTTAAATGATGTAATAAGAGTATGTTCAGGGGACTGTGGCTTGGGTGGGGTCCGCCACCGAGAACAAGGCTGCAGCGTCTTATGCGCGTTGTGTGTCTGTACTGGCAGAAAATGGAGTCGTTAATGGATTTTTAACTGATCTGCACTATTCGTTTCTTACTCCAGCTCACATCCATCCTCATAAACACGCAGCTCTGAAGATGGATGAGGCCCTACTGACGGTCAACAATGAGCTGACGGCTGAGGTGCAGGTGTCCTGGATGTCGGAGCGCTGCTACCAGGTACATTTAAAAGCGCAGCCCTGCCAAATATTCTCCTCCAGTTGATCTTGGGGCTTTGTGACTCGTTTCAGACGAGGATGACGGAAATGTTCTGATCTGAACCTGTGTTTCCCTCCGTATTAGTGCTTGTACCAGCAGCTGGGGGTGGTACCCGCTGAGCTGGGCCCTGGCCAGCCCAGGTCAGCAGACTTTGTTGTAAGCACACAGCATGAAATAACACTGCAGATCAACAGCACTTTTGCCAACGTGGAGCTGTGCAAGTAAGTTTACAAGTATTGTCATGCATAGTTTGCATGCATCAGAATTGAGCCTTTTATGAGGGCATTTTCTGTACAAATATTTGATGATATCACCCTAAAAGTCAATGTGTTGGTATTGTTTACGTTTCATATTTGAGGTGTAAGTGAGTGTGAATTGTCTCTGACAGCTGAACTAATCTGACCTAAATTATACACATTCTTTCAAGAATAAAGATTCCATTTACAAGTCAAGTGAGAAGAAAGTGCTATTTTGTCTCAGCCCAGTTGTGCCCATACATATATTTCAAAGGGAAAAATTCACCAGTTTTTATAGGAATGTCCAATCTGTGTTGATGGTAAATGTTGTCAGTTGAAGCAATCATTACATTTTCTGTTCTTCTGATCTGTTCTGTGAATGTTGTGTTCTTCTGGCACAAGTACCATCATGTCGAATGATGTGACGTATTACGTTGCTGTTGATGGCTGGAAAAACTAACGGCTAACTGAACATATTAATTTTCAGACCCTGCCTCTGGGTAGTCAGCGGGTCGTGCTCTGGAACAAAAACCTTGTTCTCTCTTACTGTGACTAGATATGTTTCCAGCAGTGAAAATGGTATCCCAAAGTATGAGTGCAGAGGATGTTATGGACAAGGATACCGTTCACAGTGTTTTGTTTGACTCGGATATTCAGCTGTATTTATTCGAGCCAGAGTATACGGCTGACAGAAATTCAGTGGAGAGACGCTGCGGCTGCATTAGCAGTGAAAGAGGATATGGCTGGCAGGGGGCATCCAGAAACGCAGCTGCTCAGAGCAAACTGCGACTGCTGGAGCCTTTGCTCAAGAAACGGAATCATTATGTGCAGTGAATTTCATCGGAGAAGTTTTTACTGGATACTTTCGCCATTTTTCGACCGAGAAAGCCATTACAATGAATGGAAGTTTACTTTTAACATGGACACGGTTGCGCTGGAGCCCTTCTTCTGGATACTGACGATAACCTGCAAAAGAGAACCAAAACCAGAAGGTCTGAGAGGGCAGATGACTTTTGAGTATTTTTTTTTCATCTCACACTATGTTTTGGCCAACAAAGTAATCGAAAAGTAATAGCCATAGGGTGGTGATGCACAGCAATGTTGGAAAAATGGTTCTCTCAACACATTGTATTGTTTGTATTTATATCAGCTGGGCATCAGACGCTTGTGCGCAATGTATCCTGGAACATGCAGGCACTGCCAGCACGGGTCCACAAGCAGCAAAACGAAACTTTCTCTGTCAATGTAGCCCACTCAGAGGAATGTATTGTTTCAACTGACTGCATTTACTATCAACACTGAATGAACTTCCACATAAAAAGTGGAAAAATTCTCTTGTGAGCTCTAAAAAGTACTTTATGGCATCAGATCCTCATTAACATGATGACAATTAGATGGACTTAACAAAATTAATGGATTTAATATTTGAGGATCTTCACAATCTGACACAGTTCAAACTCACAGAGATAAGATATCTTTAAAAAAGAGTGCCAAATGGCTAATTAATCAGCCTATAACAGAGACACTGTAGAATTTAACTTGACAAAATTTACACGTATCTCATACATTGGAATTTTACAGCATATTTAGTCAAGGTTAGTGTTGTTTTGCACAACTATCCTCTTACAAAAACATTATGAATGACAATGTACATCAATCATATTGAAAATCAGTGGAATGGCTTTGTGCGGTTTGTCTCATTGGCTGCTGGCATATCATTTTTTTTTTTATTCTCAGGGTTCCTTTCCACTTTGGGGAGCATGGGAACTACTCTCTGTGGGTGAAAAATCTGAATGACTCCTCAGTGTACAACTGCTCTGTAGTGACTGATGCAGACCCGGTGAACAGCTACATACGTGAGTCCCACACACATCTGTGAGCTTGTATGGCACTGACATACCGTATAACGAGTGTTTTATTTTCATACGTACCATGCTATACAAATGACATGATACATTTATAGAACATCCCACTCTCTCCACACAGCCATCTTGGTTGCTTTTTTGATCTTCGCTGGACTGGCCTTGGTGTTTGCCATTGGAAGAAGAATATTTGCGTAAGCTCATTCTATTGTTTTGTTACTGTCTGTTTCTTCAGTAAATACCAAAGTAGAGATGTGATGAGTTTTTTTTTTTTTTTTTTATAGATTAGAAAACATACTCAGTCTTGTGTACTGCTACAAACAAAGCCAAATATACACGATATATGACAGTTATTTTAAATAATTCTGCTAAAATATTTTTGCAGTGTTGTGGCATTATGTGAACACACTTTGCTCACTCGGCCACTTGTGTCTCAAGAGTGAACTGTGCACTTGTGAATATTACAGAATTACACCTAAACTTGTTAATTATGTCTTGTCCAGACTTGATTCAGTAAAGGATCTTGTGCTGCGAATCGGTGGGTCCATGGAGACCGAGAGACTCATCAACTCTGTGAGTGTTTCTGAGTAAGAAATTCTTATAGCATAACTGGAAGTGTTGGAGCGTATTTAGCCTTGACCAAATTGAAAATGACTGATGTAATAATAAACTGTGAATGTAAATGTGACACAAGTATTATTACAATATTTAAAACAATCAATCTATGCTTTACTTTCACCATCCAGGAACTGGGCTCCCCTCGGATAGCGGCACCAGTTACTGACAACATCCTACCTCCCCCACCCAGCCCCAACAGGAGGCTTCGATCTCTGGACACATTTAGAGGGTACACACACACACGCACACACACGCCACCCCAGCTCAGCCTGCTCAATGAAAGACAGTAACTTATGTACCACTTGGTCTGATTAATCATTGTACTGTCTCATGTGATCCTCATTACAGTGTGACTGTTTGGAAGCTGAACTGTCTCTTATTATTCTGGACCCACTGATATTATTAACATGGATCCAGTGCCTTGACATTGTTGTCTATTTTTATCTAAAGCACACCCTTTAGCTGTATTTCTGTTCAATTTTCACTTTGATGCATCGTTTGAAACAAATATTTGAATGTAGCTTTGCTTGTTTCATTTGTTTTTCATTAAAAGTTGCATTTTTCTCTCTTCCTGTCAGTATCTCCTTAGTCATCATGGTGTTTGTGAACTACGGAGGGGGAAGATACTGGTTCTTCAGACATGACAGCTGGAATGGTGAGCTCCACCTGATGTCACTTTTTGTTTTTAGAATTATATCACAACTTACTCACATTATTTACAGATCTTTTTTAAGTTCCCCTGTTATCAGCATTGTTGTTGTTGTTGATGTGTCAGCCTGCGTTTCCCATTTGTTACTTTACAGGTCTTACTGTTGCAGATCTAGTCTTTCCTTGGTAAGCTCAATTTAAATATATTTACAGTTCAGCATGTCTCTGTACAACAGTTGACCACACTCTTGATTTGGACAGGTGTCACAATGCTACTATTTCCACATGCACATTAAATGAAATATGCAGTAACAGTATTTCTATGAAATGGTATTGACAGCCAACATGTTCCTAAAAGGGAATAAAGGTTTCAACTGGATTTTAAAATGATCTTCAAACTAAAACTTCAACCTTTGCTAAAATCCCAATAATAAACTTTATTTGGTCTTTGCAGCTTTAGTTAATACGTGTGAAACCACTGCTCAAATTTACAATGGAAATCCTTATCCCCTTTTCTCACACACACCGTGTTCCCCTCCTCCACCAGGTTTGTGTTCATAATGGGCACATCCATCGCACTGTCTATCAACTCCCTGCTGCGTGCAGGCTGGACCCGCCGCTCACTGCTCAGGAAAGCTGTGTGGAGAAGCATACAGCTCTTCATGATTGGTGTCTTCATCATTAACCCAAACTACTGCCAGGGAACATGTAAGCATAAACTCCACAATCTTTTGTTGACTAGAATATCCCATGGCACATAGGTAGATGATTAATAGGCTGTGTGTGGTCTTTTTTTCTTTTCTTTATTTGTTTGCTTTGTGTTCCTGCCTTCGTCTGTGCTCACACTCGTGTTCATGTGCTCCACAGTGTCGTGGGACAACTTGCGGATCCCAGGTGTGTTGCAGCGCCTCGCCTGGTCATACTTGGTTGTAGCCTGCCTGGACTTATTGGTGGCAAGAGCTCACCTTGACATTCTTCCAATGGTCAGCCAACAGCTCAGTTTTACCCTCATTCTTTAACTTTCAATACAAATTAAAAAAAAAAAAATCACCTATTCTATTGTATAGAATCTAACTGTACATTTATTGTGTTCTGATTGTAATTTCTTGTTAAATACTAAATGTATTTTGAAGAAGAAAAGAAGTGTTGATTGGGGAGAGTGTATATATTCCAGGACGCTTGGTGGTCCCCTGGCCTTGATATCTTACTCTACTGGCCAGCCTGGCTATGTGTGCTTCTACTAGAAATCATCTGGCTCTGCCTCACTTTCCTGCTTCCTGTACCAGATTGCCCGACGTGAGTCAAAGATGGCGTGTTTTTATACATTCTTTAAATATGCTTATTTTGGTGTGCATGTAGTAAGAGAAATCCAAGCAACAAAGTTTTGTCCACATCTGAAAAATAGATTTGTCACTGTGTGTTTTTATAATTAGTGAAATGTAATGACAAGTATGATGCTTAATTGTTGTGTATAAGTAGCAGTGCTACTAGAAGTTCCACAGCTTTTCAACTTATTTACCTTTTATTTTGCTTTGATTATTTGTTTCATGTATTCGATGTAATGTATTTTTGCAGTATGATTGTTTAGCAGTTATTCAGCAGAGATGAAACGGTACAACTAAATTAGTCCTAACAAGTACATAATTGTTATCAAATCCCCATTCTAACATCTGTATTTCTTTTTAATCATTACTACTCGTCTTGGTACAGTATATTCTACATTTAATAACACTGACTCAACCCCACTCTTTGGAACAGAGGCTACCTGGGTCCAGGTGGGATTGGGGACATGGGCCTCTATGCTAACTGCACCGGAGGAGCAGCCGGTTTCATCGACCGTTGGCTGCTAGGGGAAAAACACATCTACCAGATTCCCTCATCACGGGTGAGTAACCACCAACACAACCCAAACACAGCAAAAGTGGATAAATTTAGTCCTCTTTAACCTCAAAACGTCTAGTCTGATCTTATTTACATGGCCTCTCTGTGAGAGGCCCATACACACTGTCTTAACCCAACCATGATTATGTTTCCGGTGATGCAAAGAGTGAGTCAGAATTTGTTGATATTTACTCAAATCCATTTTTTTTTTCATTTTAATTCAGGTTATTTATGTAACGCACATGCCATATGATCCAGAAGGTGTTCTTGGCAGCATTAACTCTATCCTCATGGCCTTCCTTGGATTACAAGTTTGTAATGTGTTTTTGTTTGGTTCTGTTTACCTCTGTTGTCTTTCTTATGTTCATATTTCTGATGTCAACATTAATAATGATTGACACAATAAAGACAATACATTATTGGTTTTAACTGTTGTATTTGTACCTGTCCTCAGGCAGGAAAGATAATCTTACACAACAGAGATCTCCACACAAGTATTATGTCAAGGTTCCTCATATGGGGACTCTTACTGGTGAGTAAATTGACCTGTTATATATTTTTGCTTCTTCTATGTGTGCACTGTCTGTAAATTAAATTAGTCATTACATTACAAAGTATCTCAGTCACAATGTCTTTGAATTTTCCCAAACACATGTATTTTCAGGGCAGTTTTCCTCTCCTGACTGAATAATAAAATCTCTTGCATCATGCAGGGAGTCATATCAGCAGTCCTGACCAAGTGTTCCACAGATCAGGGCTTCATTCCTGTCAACAAGAACCTGTGGTAAGATTTGCTTTTATGTATGCAGATGGGATAAGGCTTGCTTGAGGTTTGTTTTTGGTATCTGTTGATTGAAAGTTGAGTGAAGTTGTTGCATAGAATATACATTCTTTGTTGTTGTTGTTTTGAATATATAGATCAGTAACAATTACTATGCTTGTGTGTTTTTCTCACTTCGTTTTTTTTAATGTTTGAATATTTAACACACAGAAAACATTGTATCTGGTTTCACGTTAATTTGTTTAAATTCACAAAATGCCACTGTTGTCCAGGTTTTCCACATTTACCATTCACTCCTAGTCAGCCATCTCCCCAAACAAAAATAATGAACAAGATTTCATCATGACATGCAGCCCAACAGTGTAACAAGTTTGAGTTTAAAGCACAGGGTCAAGTTGGTCTCCCCGTTACACCAGTTCATTGCTTAAACATAAATGACTGTGAATAATGGGCTTCAAATCTTGAATATGGAGTTGTTGTGACTTGTATGAAAGTGGCTTTGTGAAGTCCATACATATACAGGGATGTCCCTGAGAAATATTTGCAATAGAATGTCTTCAACACAAAGACTCAATATAAAAATGAATGAAGTCTCCAGCTCTGAAGAGTGAGGCCAACAATTAGGTGCTTGAAGTGCAATACCACTGGGGGCCACTTGGGGCTCACTCCAAAACAAATTCTGGCTCCAATAGTTTCCCATTCAGAAAGCATCAATTTCTCTTGAAATACTAAGTCAATCAATATTTTTTTCCAAAACCCATTATGGTGCTATAATTAATTAGATATTAAGTCTAAAAGAGAGGTTGGTGGGTGTGCCTGGTTTGATTGACATGCCTGGGGTGCCTTTAGATTTATATTTTTTTTCTTTATTGATCCCACAGTTGGGAAATTCGGTCATCACAGTAGCATAGAAAGAACAAAAAGGTGCACACAATATGAAAAAGAGCAATGAATAAATACACACACAGACTGTATACACAAAAAATGAAATAAATCAATACAGGTTGCCAGTATTGGTGGATGTGCCGAGTGTTCTCTGGTGGTTCTCGGTCAGATGCACCCCTCACTCCTCCCAAGATCAACTGCCTCAGAAAGCCAATTTACAAACCGATGGGTGACTTCACTGTCACTTGACATTTGCTTCAATTGGCTGCCGTGTGTCTTTTTATTTTACCTGCAGGTCTTTGTCCTATGTGACAACACTGGCCTGTTTTGCCTTTGTGCTGCTCGTGCTGGTCTACTACACAGTAGACGTGAAGAGGTGGTGGTCTGGGGCTCCTTTCTACTACCCTGGTGAGCAGTATTATCAGACAGAAGGAGCTGGATTAGTCGACCATTTTAAGAGTGAATTTTTGACATTCTGGACCAATACAACTTTTGATTGCCCAGATTTAGTAGCTGTTTTTAATTGAGTGTGATGTGAGCGCAGAAGTCCGGGTTTGTGGACTCTGAACTTTACCAATTTTAATATATTTTTGAATTTCTGTCTAATCATTGTAAAGTTTGCTATACTTACACTTGTGTGGTTGATTTTAGGTATGAACTCCATCCTTGTGTACGTGGGCCACGAAGTGTTTGAAGACTATTTTCCCTTCTGTTGGCGCATGGCCAACAGCCAATCCCATACTGAGCACCTCATCCAGAACCTTGTGGCCACTTCCTGTTGGGTCTTCATCTCTTACTTGCTTTACAGAAAGAAGATTTTCTGGAAGATTTAGAAGGGGAGCTCCTGGTATGACAAAAGCAGGGGCATTGTTTATATCATAATTGCTGGAGATATAATCTGAAAACATTTTAGAACGGGGAAACAGGAAACTGATATGTTTAGTCAAAACTGTAATGATTCTCTGTCTCAGAACTTGTAAGGGTTTCTTTTTTAAAATAGCACCTCTTTTTTTTTTTTTTTTTTTAATTTTGTTTTTGCCACTACTCACTGTCTAAACATTATCATAAACATTTTCAACACTTATTCCAAAGCTATTCAGTTATGAAGCAGCTGAACCCTGCCAAAACACCTCACTGACTCAGGAAGAATAGCACATTTAATAACTATGAAGACTGACATTGTTAGTGTAATGTGCCCCTTGTTTTCACCTTGTTTTTATTCCTCATCTTAGATGACCGACTACTGCAGCAGCGTGTTGCGGTGGTAATTTAACAAACCCTTGTGGACTTCCCCTTGGGAGAATCCCTGTTGCCATCTCACGTTCTGTTGTGTCAGTCTGAAAGTTTAAGTCGGGTTTCTGTGACTCTTGAGCAAGAGGACAAAGTAAATGATGTATACTCAAACGAAAAGGTTATAAAGAATGCAGTGTTACACAGAGGGCTTTTAAAGCACAAAAGTTTGTTAAACTGCTCTGTGGAACTTCTGGTTTCCCCCTTGTGCCAATGACATTGCATATTTACAACAACCATATTGTCAGATGCTTGCCATATGCTTTGTTCTATGTACTGTAAAACAGTGGTGAAATATTTTGAGTGTCACAACTCCCCTGAAATGAATCATTTTATTATCAGAATTTAATCCACTTGGCCCGATAACATTAGGAAAGTGTAGAAGAGCTGCGGTATTCAATTATTTTATCCCTATTCAAGTTAGCATGTGTTTTAAACTGAAAATCACGTGGCAGGTGCAAGTCTCTGGTGCGAAAGCTCTGCCCATTGAGCATGCATTGCAATAATGTGTAACCAGTCACCAGATTTAAAAACTGTATACTGCAGATATATTTTCACTGGTGGTGATAAGTTTAATTAGCCTTTGTGTGAGCTAATTTGGAAAGAGCTGGAATGCAATGGACATTCACACACAAGTCTCGCACAATTGTTTGAAATGTGTCACAAATTCACAGAATGCAATTTTACTGTTTAGGTTAGGTTAGGTTAGGTAGTTACTTTATTAATCCCCGGGGAGAAATTTTTTTCACTACATCAGTATACAGGAAGCAATAAGATAATAATAGAATAATAGAAAGCAATAAAATAGCAGTAAAAGGGTTTATTGAACATAAGCAGTATTTTCATTGAGATTTTAAAGTACAGTATGAATTTGATGGTGTCGTCTCTCCCCATTCAAATCTGCTGCCATTACCTCTACATTATTGTATGAATGTGCCCCCTTTTATATTTTGAAAAGTGATGTCTTCAGTCTGTAGAATATCCAAACGCTGAGAGATTTTGAAATAACTGCTCCTTTGATTTGATGGAATGTAATGGACATTCACACACAAGTCTCGCACAATTTGATTACATTGATTTGATTGTGATTTGATTACATTGATTTTGTCGAACTTTTGTACATTTAACTTTTTTATATATTCACCATTTGAAAACAAGTTTATATAATAAAACTTGTCTGAAAAATATTTTTGCTGTTGTTTGAGGGTGATTTGCTCTAATATGGTCACATCTTTCTGATCACACTTAAAGCCTTGTGAAAACAAGGAAACTGTAATTATTGTTATTTTCTTTGAGAATCATGACAATTACCAATCTTTTTAAGGCCATGTGAAGGATTTATAGAACAAATTTCCAGAGCTGCAGTTCATGTCATTTATCTTATAGCAGTGTTTCCAGCTCCTTTGTGCAGAAAGGTGTAGTCTGCCGCTTTATTGCTCAATAAGGCGTGGGAATCGAGTTACAGTGAGTGCCCCGTGGAAGAAAAAAAAAAAGAAAGCAAGTTGTGAGAGTGCTTCATCATCTCGCGATTTCACCGGTCCGTCCTTATTAATGTCTATTGTGAGAGTTTTTCCGTTCTCGCGCGACTTGGTAACTTTCCCACGCCTGTTGTTTTGGCGTCTGCCCTCTGCCCGTCGCCCCTCCCTGCCTGCCTCCTCCACTTCTCTCTCACCCCTTTGCCCCGTCACACCTCCCCCCCTCCCTCCTCTTTTCTCTCCCTTCTTTTGCTTCCAGTCTGGTTCTTCTGTTGTGTCGTTGGCTTTGCTGAGGGGGTGGGAGGGGGGGGGGGCGGGGAGGGATCTCGCGATTGTTGGACTTTTCTTTTCGGGGGGAGGGAGGGAGGGAGGGAAGAGGGGGGGGGGGAGTTATTCGGAAGATGGCGCCCGTAGTCAGGGGGTAAGTGCTGAAATTTAAAGCGTAATGTTAAAAATGGTTTAAGTTTTCTTCGTGGTAAAGCGCTGCCAGTCTGTCCGTGTGTTCCGGTGATGTTCTGGGTGTTTAGTCCCCGCCGCCTCGGTCTCAGTAAGATCCCCCGACACGAAGTGCTACCTTGTGGCTCGATGCGGGGTCAGTTGTGCAAAAACTATTCTTCGTAGTATCGCTTGGTTTCTCTGCGGTCTGTTTTAGATGTCGCACGAAATTAAGTAAGTTTCAAACTATTTCCGAAACTTTTTGTCAGTCAACAGTTTTCCATTTTGGCTTATCCACTTGTTTCACGTCCGGTTAGTTTCTGTTTTAACAGTAACAATGTAATAAACTCATAAACTACTTTAAATGCAACAATATGACGTATTAGTTCCCTTCTTCAACATACACGTATTGGTTTAATTTATTTCCCCCTTTTTTTTTTATCAGAAAGTTACTCAAAAAGATAAAAGATGTTTTTAATTGCTCTGTTAAAACTTTTACCTCATGTAAATATAGTATACTGTACAGTAGCTCCATTCAAAGTTTCAAATAACCTAGGAAAGTGGCATGCTCTTTTCTTTGTGAGGATTTTCGGTCTTCTGCGCTTATCTGACTTCTTAACAGTGTAATAGAAGCACACCTGTCACTGACACTGGCATTTACAAAATGTCACTCACAATATGCATTTTCTCACTTTCAAGCCAGGCTTGTTTTTATTTCTATTCCACTATAATCACGTGTAAACACCTTGCACCCTGATGTTTTTGTTTTGCAGGAAGTTTGGTGAGCAACCTCAGCCCCAGCGTTTAACAAGGTAAAGAGAGACAAACGGAGCAAGCTTCATTTAAAGTGGATGCGTGGTACATTTAGGAGAGTGCTGCGAACGCGTTAACATGTTTCCCCTTTGTTTCAGAGAGGCTATGAGGAATTACTTAAAAGACAAAGATGATCAGACAGTGCTCATACTACATGCCAAAGTTGCACAAAAGTCATATGGCAATGAAAAAAGGTTTGTTTTGGACTTTTTAAAAGCTGTATCTTCTGTTTAAAATAGATGCAATTGAACTCTTATGTGTTTTTTTTGTTGTTGTTGTTGTTTTTTTTTTTTAACTTCTCCTTATGCCTAATAGGTTTTTCTGTCCGCCTCCGTGTGTGTATCTTATGGGCACTGGCTGGCAGAAGAAGCTGGAGAAAATGGAGAAGGAGGGCTGCACAGAGCAGGAGGCCCAGCCATGTGCTTTCATTGGGATTGGCAACAGTGAGCAGGAGATGCAGCAACTCAATCTAGAGGGGAAGGTGGGTGGTAATTTCTAATTACAAAGTGTGCTGGGAGTTAAACATATTGCAATGTGATGGTATGGGTAACTCTCACTGTGGATTAATAAAGTCTTATCTGTTCACGATACGCTTCCAATTATTTACTCATCATATTGAGCTTTTATTTTTTTGCTGCGCTCCACCACTGACAAACCATGCAAAAGTAACCACAGCAGTGAAATACAGAGCTGCTTTGCTTGCAGTTTGACCCATATCCTCTGTTTGCTGCTGCAACAACATCTTGTTATCTGTATTCGGTCTGTAACTATTATTCTTGCATATCCTTCCGTTTTTATTTTTGCACAGGTACCCCAATTAAAAAGATGAAAATAGGGAAGTGAAAGGGAGACGGACAAAAACACAAAGCCTCATGTAAACTCCCCTAATCTTAATGTTTTTTTTTTTCTGTCTTAGCACTTCTGCACGGCAAAGACACTGTATATCAGTGACTCGGATAAAAGGAAGCACTTCATGCTGTCCGTGAAGATGTTATATGGAAACAGCTCCAACATAGGAGTCTTCCTCAGCAAGCGGATCAAAGTCATCTCCAAGCCCTCCAAGAAGAAACAGTCCTTGAAAAATGCTGATTGTGAGTACCAGGATGTTGCACCACACACACACACACACACACACACACACACACACACACACACACACACACACACACACACACACACACACACACACACACACACACACACAAAGTAAACTCAGCTGCATGGTTTCACCACACCCTGATGTTTAACTTTGATTTGAAAAGAGTTTTGGTTTTACTTTCCTCTTTTTCTTTCCCCAGTGTGTATAGCATCAGGGACCAAAGTGGCCTTGTTTAACCGTCTGCGGTCCCAGACAGTTAGTACCAGGTATCTTCATGTGGAGGGGGGAAACTTTCATGCCAGCTCCCAACAGTGGGGCGCTTTCTACATCCACCTCTGTGAGTCACACTATGTTTTCTTATCTGTTTCATTTTTCTTTTTTTTTTTTTTTTCTTAAAAGGTAGACACTTGAAATATTTGTGTTCTGTGGCTTTGTGTAGTGGACGACGAGGAGTCCGAAGGGGAGGAGTTTGCTGTAAGAGATGGCTACATTCACTATGGCCAGACAGTGAAATTGGTCTGCTCTGTTACTGGCATGGCCCTGCCCAGACTGGTATGTGTCTGTTCTTGTGTCAGCTGTGTTTTTTTTTTTTTTTTTTTGTGAGAAAGTACATTGTCAAATGAACATGTAGAGATGTAGCAACGTTTCACCATGTGTTTGTGTTTAATTTGCACTCATTTTCAGTTTTTGTTTCCGTGTATTTATGGTGGGTGTGTTTGCCCTTTTTTCACAGGTCATTCGCAAAGTGGACAAGCAAACAGCCTTAATGGATGCAGATGACCCGGTGTCCCAGCTTCACAAGTGTGCCTTCTACCTGAAAGATACAGACAGGATGTATCTCTGTCTGTCACAGGAGAGGATTATTCAGTACCAGGTGGGAGCCACACACACACACACACACACACACACACACACACACACACACACACACACACACACACACACATATACACAGGTTTGAGTAGTTGATTTGGAGTGATTTTAATTCTGCTTTTTGAACCGTTTTTTTTGTTTGTTTGTTTTTTTAATCTTTGTTCCAGTCTCTAAAAGAAACATTCAATAATTCTTAACTGTGGCTTTTTTCTGTAGAAGTGTTTTTGTTCCGACTTGTTCTCGTGTTATCTGCTCTGTATTTGCATCTCAGAGATATTTTAAAGGTTATCTCTATGCCATTTACCGCGGAAACATGATGAGACTCGTCCAGACGATGTTATGTTTGCTATGGATTTATGTTGTGGCCAACTGTTAACTGTTTTTAACTGTTGTTTCAACTTTCTGAGATATTTTGTCTGTTGATTTTTTTTTTTTTTCATTAAGGGTGGTTCTAAATAGAATAACCATGAAAGTGTCCATACGTTCTATGATTTTTGCTTACCTTTTATTTTGCATTTGAAAAAAGGAAGTAAGAATTTGTAATATAGATTTTAGTAAAGACATACATTTGGCTTAATGTATTCACTTGAAACACTGTTGCTGTGTCAGTCCCAGCAGAATATGAAGCCATCTGGTGAGAGTACTCTTACTGCAGTAGTGTGTTGTGAAATTAGTCCCCACACCAGAAAACTAAAAAATGCGTTTTAATGAGCGTTCCTGGGGAAAAGAAAAGAGTCCAGTCATTGGCATGTTTCTAACAGATGCTGTGGAAACTTTCCCAAATGTGTGGTTTTTTTTTCCGCTTAGTTAGACATAAAAGTGGGAAGTGAAAATAATCTGTAAATAGGTTTTTATGTCTTTTTTTATTTTTTTATTTTCAGGCCTCCGCTTGCTCCAAAGAGACTAACAAGGAGATCATTAACGATGGCGCTTCCTGGACTATTATTAGCACTGACAAGGCAGAGTACACCTTTTATGAGGGCATGGGCCCCGTCCCCACACCAGTCACACCAGTCCCTGTGGTGGAAAGTCTGCAGGTACACAAACAATACAGTCCTTGTACTGTCTTTTCTGTTGAAAATGTGCTTAGAATTCTATTTACCAACTACTTTAAAGGCATTTTCACACCTGAATGTCCAGGCCAAGGCTAACGTTTTTGTTATATTCTGAACATCTGATCTGGTTTGTTTTGGGTTCACATTGCAACTTTGCAAGTGCACTTAATAACTTTGCATGACATGCCTATGTTACTGTACTTGATTGGCTTGGAGACGGTGTGTGCCTGATGTGTTGTCAATTCAGCCGGTAAACCTTTCAGTTTGAATGCAGAAAAATGAATGAACAGCTTAATTTTGTTATCACTATATTATTATTATTATGATGATGATGATGATGATGCTATTATTCTAAATAAGTTATAAGTTTTTGCATTTTAATTTGTTTTTCAGTGTGTTTTTCCGTAGACGTAAAGGATCTTTAAAGATGCTGTAAAGTAGAAATTAAAATGAGTTTTAAGTTCATCACACCGCAGAAGTATGGGTTGTTAACTCCCCATCCAAAGTTGAATGAAAAAAAAAAACACTGACAAGTTTGATAAATTAGGGTCTGAAATCGTGAGAAAATCAGCAGTTTTCTCTGCTCTGAGACTGGGGGGAGGGGAGGAGTGAGGCGTGATGCCTGAAGCTGTGGCTGCAGTTCTTTTCCCCACTAAGCGGTCCGTCTGACATCCATCCTCTCGGGTGAGGATGGATGTCATTGCATCACATGTCTATTCATTACATCACACGTCTATTCATTGCATCACACGTCTATTCATTGCATCACATGTCTATTCATTGCATCACATGTCTATTCATTACATCACACGTCTATTCATTACATCACACGTCTATTCATTACATCACACGTCTATTCATTACATCACGTCTATTCATTACATCACGTCTATTCATTACATCACATGTCTATTCATTACATCACGTCTATTCATTACATCACGTCTATTCATTACATCACGTCTATTCATTACATCACATGTCTATTCATTACATCACATGTCTATTCATTACATCACGTCTATTCATTACATCACATGTCTATTCATTACATCACGTCTATTCATTACATCACACGTCTATTCATTGCATCACATGTCTATTCATTGCATCACATGTCTATTCATTACATCACATGTCTATTCATTACATCACACGTCTATTCATTACATCACACGTCTATTCATTACATCACGTCTATTCATTACATCACGTCTATTCATTACATCACATGTCTATTCATTACATCACGTCTATTCATTACATCACGTCTATTCATTACATCACATGTCTATTCATTACATCACATGTCTATTCATTACATCACACGTCTATTCATTACATCACATGTCTATTCATTACATCACGTCTATTCATTACATCACGTCTATTCATTACATCACATGTCTATTCATTACATCACATGTCTATTCATTACATCACGTCTATTCATTACATCACATGTCTATTCATTACATCACGTCTATTCATTACATCACATGTCTATTCATTACATCACACGTCTATTCATTACATCACACGTCTATTCATTACATCACACGTCTATTCATTACATCACGTCTATTCATTACATCACATGTCTATTCATTACATCACACGTCTATTCATTACATCACACGTCTATTCATTACATCACACGTCTATTCATTACATCACACGTCTATTCATTGCATCACACGTCTATTCATTACATCACACGTCTATTCATTACATCACACGTCTATTCATTACATCACACGTCTATTCATTACATCACACGTCTATTCATTACATCACACGTCTATTCATTACATCACACGTCTATTCATTGCATCACATGTCTATTCATTACATCACACGTCTATTCATTACATCACACGTCTATTCATTACATCACACGTCTATTCATTACATCACATGTCTATTCATTACATCACACGTCTATTCATTACATCACATGTCTATTCATTACATCACATGTCTATTCATTGCATCACATGTCTATTCATTACATCACACGTCTATTCATTACATCACACGTCTATTCATTACATCACACGTCTATTCATTACATCACATGTCTATTCATTACATCACAACACTTCAAACTTTGAACCTGCTCAGGTCGAGCCGAAAGTCTTTCTCTTCCACTGATGTCCCTCCATGTCCAATTCCTCCTCCACCTGCTCTCTGCAGCCTCCTGCACATGTAGTCGGGCTCGTTTATCCGGACCGGTACCGGTACATGTAACCGAGGGTCGGTGATTGTGACGTTACACCGGAGCACAAAAACAACAACGCTCATTAATCGGGAGGACAAGATATCCTCTGGTCCATGTTTACCATCACCCCGACATGTAAAATACAGAGTTACATGCGTTATAGTTCCTTATCGTAGCTCTATTGAGACGCATGCAAAAAATCTGTGGTTATCGGAGCATTTTCCTCTGAACTCCGCTCGGCTGTGAGCTCAATAGAAGCTAATTAGCACACTAGCTACCATTTCACCAAAATAAATAAAATCACGTCGGTGATTTGCAGCGCGGACTAAATATAACAGAGTTACTGTGGAAAAGTTATCTCGTATAATTATAACAAGGACACAGAACTTGCGCTGAGTGGTGAACTGCTGGTGGAGGGGGACGTCCTGTAGCAGCCAGCTGACGTACGATAACAATCTTGACTACGGCAGGAGTCGCAACTGAATTCGAGTGGGACGACCTCTCGTGCAAATGAGCCGCAGGCTTTTATAGCGTTTCACCGTGTGAGAGGAGGAGCCACGCAGGAGGTTACGTAAACCGTGTGCGCGGTAGACCTGTGACGTAGATCGGCTAGCTTTTGGCCCCGCCTAAGAAAACCTGCGCTGGAGACGGTTGAGAAACTGTTCAAACGGTCTAACGCCACATTTCAGTGCGACAAAGTTTTCAAACTTCGCACAAGCTTTCAGCGACTCATTTCACACGTATATAATGGTCTGAGAAGCAAATCTTGGGAACTTGCTTTACAGCAACTTTAAATCCATCTGCCTCCTTTGTGTGTCTGTGTCAAGTTAAATGGTGGGGGAGATGTGGCCATGTTGGAGCTGACGGGACAGAACTTCACCCCCAACCTCAGAGTGTGGTTCGGAGACGTGGAGGCGGACACCATGTACAGGTACGAGTGTGTGTGTGTGTGTGTGTGTGTGTGTGTGTGTGTGTGTGTGTGTGTGTGTGTGTGTGTGTGTGTGTGTGTGCGTGCGTGCGTGCGTGCGTGCGTGTGTGTGTGTGTGTTAATGTCTTAAGTGTGGGCAGTTTCGGTGTAACGACACAAATGTACCAAGTTTCGACTCACCCACTTGCTCTTGTCAGATGTGGGGAGAGCGTGCTGTGCGTGGTGCCGGATATCTCGGCCTTCAGGGAGGGGTGGCGCTGGGTGAGACAGCCGGTTCAGGTCCCCGTCACGCTGGTCCGCAACGATGGGATCATCTACTCCACCACCCTAACCTTCACCTACACCCCGGAACCGGGTCCCCGACCCCACTGCAGTGCTGCTGGGGCCATTCTGCGGTCACATAGCACCTCCTCATCATCACCAGCATCTTCATCTTCCCCGTCGTCTTCGTTGGGCGGGCTCGGGGATGGCCATGGCGCTTACAGCAGCAGCGACTCTGGCATTTCGTCTGGGGCGTCAACCATGTCGGTGCTGTCATAGTACTACCTGTATAGCGCGTGTGCTGGGAATGACTGAGCGGGAAAATGTGGGCATGTACTCCAAAGAGGCTCGTGGACCTGTGAAGAACTGCAAAGCAGCTCAGAAGCTCTTTATCAGAGAGCACCTGTGAAATCACGAGGAATACCGGTGATAACTGAAGCCTTACTTTAGCACCCTTTTGTGGATAATTGTGGACACATCATAAGGACCTTGATATCCAAGATCTTCCAGCTGAAAGAAGGTGACTGTGCCGTCTAACTCTCACAACAGCGTGATTTTGTAAAATAACCATTTTGTTTTTATACACCTGTGTTCGGAAGCTACTTTCACTGTACTTTCTTACTACCAAGGTCATATTTGTACTGAGAAACCTGTCGATTTAACTGTTAAGAGGAAGGGAAAAATTTGTAAAGGTAACATAGTTTTTATGGACCAAGGAATATTATTATATTATTTTATTCATATTATATTTTATAAGCTTTTGCTGAGGTACATTTTGACATTTTATTTTGTTTGATACTGCATAGTAAGTTCACTATTGTTACCAAATAGAGTTCGTCATGTTGGCTCCTACTTCTGTTGTGTCTCAATGGAGTGGTGAAGGTGGAAAGGTGGAACTGTTTTTTCTAATTTTTTTTTTTTTATGATCATCTGACTACAGCTTCTCTACTTGCCTCCTCACCTCTTTACTTGAGTATCGGCATTACTGAACTCTTAACAACAGTGAAAAAGAATTAGCTACTATAGATTTTCAATGCCACTGACCAGTTTCTATTTCTCTTTATATCAAAGATGACATTATTGATTAATGTAGGATTTGATCATGTATAATCCATATCAGTGTGGTCTGTTCTCTAATCATTATGCTCTTTTTGTACTCTTTGCCTAAACTCAAATCGAAACATCATCAGTCCCTCTTGTTCCTGTTAGTCCTGTACACAGCAGCGCTTCTTTTACAACACTGGAGCCTTTAAACAACAAGACTTGGCTCTTTGATCTCTTGCGTCTTTTCAGTGGAAGCCAAGGAACAAAGAAGCCATTCAAAACCGTACAGTAATATTCAAGATTTGGTCTTTAATATGGCCGTGGAGTTCATGCTCACGTGTCTTTGCCGTGTAGCTCCATAGCTACCCCGGCAGCTCTTTGACGCCTCATCAAAATCAAAATCGGCTGTATCGGCCAGGTATGTTTCCACATACAAGGAATTTGACTCCGGTTGTAGCTTCTCTCTCAGGGTGCAAAAAAAAAACCAGACGGACATAAATAGACGTATTAAACTTAAATAGACATATATACAGCTAAGAAACAAATATATACATATATACACCTAAACAATGGTGCAATTGCAACTAGTGCGAATGGTGCTGATGCGGTTGGGTGTGGTGCAAAACGTCCAGTGATGTTGAAGATGTTACGTTGTTGGCGGAGTGACGGCCCGTGTATAAAAACTGTTCTTGTTTGTGGTGGTCTTGGTGCACAGTGCTCTGTAGCGCCTACCAGAGGGGAGGAGCTGGAACAGAGGGTGTCCAGGGTGGGATGGAGCCGAGACGCAGGCGACACGGTCAGCTGGCTTGAGTGGAGCTGAAACGGGCCAGTTTACACTGCTGCAACCTTTCACTGCAATGTTCTAAAACTGTTTCACTTTGTCACAAATCTTCGGTCTGAACTGGGCTAAATTAAATTTGTATAACTCTAATCCAGTCTACCTTGAGTCCCCATCTATAACATAATGCAATATGTTTCATCAGTGGCTTAAACAGCTGTGTACTGTATATCAGAAAACTGGCAAGATGTATGCTAACTTAAAAGTTGATACTGCATCTAAGTGGATTGTTTTATGCAAGTCATCTTTTATCAAAAATTTTAGATCGACACATACAGCTATAAAAAAAAAAAAGTCAATATTTTCTAAAGGGAATATCTTGTTTTTTGAAAAAAGGACTTGGGCCTTCTGTGCCGGTTAATAGCCTAAAGCAAAGCAATCAGTTGGGTCCAAATACAAGTATAATTCACCACTATGAGTTTCATGTTCAGTTGTCCAATGTTTAGTCCGTCGCTTACTTTATGCAAGTCAGGATAACCCCTGGGGATGAAATGTTGCTCACCTGAGATTTAGTGCCATCTAGTGGTGAGGTTGCACATTGCAACACTCTGAACCCACCTCGCCTCACTCCCCTTACAAAAATCTTGAAAGACCCTTTTTAGAGTCAGAGTTTGGTTTGTCCCTTCTAAGCTGTTGTAGAAACATGGCATGTGACATGGTGGCTCCGTGGAAAAGGACCCACTCGCCTCCTGCAACGGCGGAGAACCTCTGATTGGTCTATTATATCCTGCTTTCTTATTGGTCTTTTCTATCCTTCCATCTGATTGGTCTATTCTATCCTGATTTCCCATTGATCTATTCTACACTGCTATCTGATTGGTTTATTCTAGCCTGCTTTCTGATTGGTCCATTCTGTCCTGCGGTCTGATTGGTCTATTCTCATCTGCCTGTCATGTTCAGGTTTGTACCATGAAACATTTCATCATCAATAAGCAACATGCCAACACATACAAATCTCTCCAGCTGTGTCCCAGCAGCAGCTTGTTCATATATCTCTGTGTGGAACACCGGCAGCTTCTTTGTGGTTTGTATTTTAAGCGTATAAGCGCAAACCTCAATATTTCAGACTGATGAGCTGACCCTCGGTTTATACACCCAAATATTTTGCTCTCTGAAATGTACAGACCAGACACGGTTTACATCAGTGTTGGACACATACAATTAAATCTAAGTATGTTTAATAGACTGTGATGGACTGGCGACCTGTCCAGGGTGAACCCTGCCTTCGCCCAAAGTGATCTGGGATAGGCTCCAGTCCCGTGACCCCTGTTCAGGATAAAGCGGGTATAGAAAATGGATGGATGGCTGTTTAATAGAAACAACCTCTTTTACAGCTTTCTTGCTGGATGTAAAACTACATTGTGTCTGTGTCCAGATGTAAAACCTGAGCTCCAGAAGGAGCAGACCAATAAATTAGGAAAGATGAATACAGGAGATAACTGCTCTGAAGATCTTAGAATAAAAACAAAAGTTACGCATGCTCGTGAAACTTTAAACCTGTCAGGACAGAGTAGTGTCGTCACAGAGGAGTTTCTGACCTGGTGCAGCCGCAGAACAGCAGCTGCTGCGCCTGACTCAGAAAATTGCAGCCAATGCTCCTGCAAGGTTTTAATATCATGTGACATTGGGACGTTTTGCAGCCCTAGCTAAAGTCGGGCACAATTTCTAACCATCATGCAACGTTGTTAGTCCAGTATGCATCAGTTTAAGTCATTAAGTCGAATGCACTCAGTCTCTGACTGTAATACACAATACTACCACCTTAGTTTCAAAATAAAAGCTTTGGATGCTGTTTACTTCATGCTAATTCAACACAGGCCTAATTTAGTCACAAAAACAAATTGCAGTCTCTTACAACTTGATGTGTATACATTTTCTGTAGCATACAGTAATATGCAATCATATTGATAATGAGCATTTCGTTAGGAAATGTTATTGTGAAGGCCACATTTTCCACGAATCCAGCCACTTCAAGTTTTCCTGCTTGATACGGTTTCCTCCGGCGCACATAGTTTGTTTTGGTGAGGAGATGAGAGGAGGAGTACGCTGCCAATTGTAAATGGAGTTATTTGTGTTAATAAAGCGAGTTTTGTTTGAAAAGACTTACTTTATGCCATTAATACTTTCAGCACAGCTTCTGCTGATGACATTTTTTTGCAGAACAAGCACGGGAATTATAAAAAATTGCAAGCTCCCGCAAATATTGCGCAGCTTGCTTGAAACATGTCTTCATTCTTAACTTTGCCTCGCTTTGATGTGTTGGTTGTGGTGGCTGCTTCTTTTACATGTTTCAGGACTTTTTTAAGCAACTTCTTAACATATAAATTTTTTTTTTTTTTTTTTTCTGCTAATGCATCCTTCCCCTTTTTCTTTCTCATAATCTCAAAGCAGAAGTAGTCAAGTAAAACACAATTTGACTGTATACTGACACGGATCCTACCGAGGCGTTCTTGGACACTTGCCACTTGGGCATGCTCCACAGGGTAGAGGTCAAATCTGCCTCCCTATTTTTAAACTGGAAGCCGGATTGCTGGAAGGAAACATGACACTTTGTTACTGTTAAAGTTTGTGTTTGCGTGCGTGCATGCGTAGCTGTGTGGTCTGCTTGCGCCCGTCACTCTCTTGAGGTTTCTATCAACAATGAACAAGATAGACTGTGTGTGTCTGCGTGTTTATGTACCAGAAATGGCAAGCCACAATGTAGACATCATTAGAAACCCAATGAACAGGTGTACAACCTTTGCTAAGCCCTTTTACACAGCTCAAAGAACTGTGAACAAGTATACAAATGTCAGCCCCAGACAGTCAGGCGATTATATGACATTGGACATGCTATTCCTGGCATGATAGTATTGATCTCAGGCAATACTTCCCATTGTGAGGTCTAAGGGGCTTTAATTGATCCGCTATCCGAGCCAGCATCAGTAAGAGACTGAAGGCAGTTCTGATAGTCAATGATCTTGTAGGAATGACTGTTTAATGGGCTCCCTCATCAATGTTGTGGATCGGTTGCTCGGACCTGAAACAAATGGAAAACTAACACAAAAAACAAAACGTGCATACCAAAGTTAGAGGATTAATACAGAAGAAAACTATAACTTTTGACCTCCATGCATATAGCCTACTTATGTAGGGAATTAGGTTAAGGAAACATAATAATGGGGCCCTGTTGCTAGAGAGAGAGAGAGAGAGAGACGGGGGATGGAGGGAGGGGGGGGAGTCAGTTCCACGTAAAACTTCTCTTGGGAAAAGGGTGGCTGAAGAGAGAACTAATAGTTCCACTGAAGTGCGACTGGCTGGCTTACATATATATTATATGTCATATAAAACATATATGTCTGTTATATAAAACAGACAAGCATGAGCAGGACTCTGCAGGCCTACTGCCTTCATGCAGCATCGTTTTCAAGCGTGTGGTTATAACACTGGATTTTACTGGCGCAGATCAATCTGAGGTTCATTTATTTTGAAGACCTTGTCTGGATTTATTATGTTTCATTTTCCGGAATAACATTACCCATTTTTGGATCATTTTGACGCACAAGCTTGTGTTTGGATGACTCTGCAAATTTTGACTGCAAACCTTTTCACGTGTTTAGAAAGTCGTTTGTTTTTCTTTCTTTCTTTCTTTTTGGCGCAATTATACTTTTCAAAGCGCACACTTGTCCCACTTGCCTGATTTCTCAAGTGAACATCAGTATCACATCTCGCTGCTGCCTGTACCCGTTATAGCAACACAGATCGCTTAACACTTTTCGCAGACTGTCACTGCGGTGCCTCCAAAACGAGGGGCTGGTTCTTCATTTGTTCTTTCTCCATCTGTTTTGAGGAGTTTCTCCACTCCGGACGACAATATTATCAACGGTCTGAAATGCTTCCTCCGTCTCCTCTGTTCCTCGTTTTCCCTGCTGCGCTCTTCTTGGCTGCACAAGGCGCTGGGGACCTCCAGGGCTTTACCTTTCCGGGTGGGAGCGCCGGTTTCGACGCGGCAGGTATGTAGTCAAAAGAAGAAACTAGGAAAGCTTGGTCAAGTCTTTGCGTTGTTATCAAATCTGCCCTGTCATCGCAAGTAATGCGCACAGGGCAGTCAACCATGCGTCAGTTTAAAACTTGCCCTCTACTAACTTTTCATCAATCACCCGTTTTTTGTTTTTTTTCGCGTGACAAAATTATCTCGTTTTTAAACCCATTTTGTCTCTTTCTGATATTATTATAACCTCTAACCTGTATAATTCAGTTTTGGGGTAGGCTATTTGTAAATCTTCCACAAGAAGATCAAAAATACATTAGGAGACTTGAACCTTTACTTTTACATGACATTTTTATGATATGCAGATTTGGTTTATTGTCCTTACTAACGTTTTAATCCAACTGCTGCTATTTTTGTGGGAAGGGTTAAACTCAGGTCATCAATGGAGGTCCCGCAGGGACAACAATACCATTTACGTCCACATTCACGCACGAACACACACACACACACACAACCGTGTTTCACGTCACTTTAGAGGACATTACATTGACGTACATTCATTCACTGGAGACTTACCCCAACTATAACAGCTACTTGTCTAAACGTAAAGCAAGCCCTCACCCTAAAATGTTGTGGCTTACATGGTAGAGATTTGCCTAATAGGGGGTGTGTCAACATATGCGACTGTGTAAACACATTTATTTCCTCACATGAGTAATAGGCTATAGGCACACACACACACACACACACACACACACACACACACACACACACACACACACACACACACACACACACACACTGAATAGTGGTGTATGCAAAGACACACATACACATGCGTGTATGTGTGTCTTTGCATACACCACAGAAATGTAATAGCCTGTCCAGCTGAGCGGTAGCCTCATTCTTGAGAAATGTAACTTTCATCAACAACCAAGGGATCAGTGTCATTGCTCTGTGCATTGATATGCTGTACAACCAGCTGGGAGAGCAAGAGGAAAAAACATTAAATTAATTATTCCTGATAATTATCTTAAAAAGAACATGTGTAACAATGCATGGGCCCACATCAAACACAGAAACAAACAATCATTAAAAGTCATGTAAACCCCTGTGGTTCGTCTCCGTTATTATTTCTACATGTAGAAACATTTGCCAATAACACCCAGTTATTGTTACAGGGCGATTTTCTCCCCAAAAATATATTACTTCAGACATTTATGTCAATATTTTTCTGGGATTATTGGCACAATGCTGTAAAAAATTTTTTTAAAAAGCCTCTCTTCCCAGAAGTCTCTTTTTCCCATAGCTTAATTCTTCCTTCCAATGTGGGCGGAGAGCGGCTAGTGTTACTGGATCTGGCTGACAGTGGGTTTAACTAGCAGACCTTTGACCCTCAGTCCAAGGCCCCTTGGAGCACAAAAATGGACTCTGACTCAGTGGACCAACAGTTAACGAAAAGCTATCCGTCATCCTCCCATGCAGCAGTGTTCCCGTCATACACTCAAGCCAGGCACACACTGTACGACGTAAAGCCTCATTACAACAGTTGATTTGGCCATGATGAGTGCAGAGTCCTCATTGCCATGTGACCAAGTACATTCTGACACATGTTCTTATAGATCGCTGGAGTTAAGCTCTTACAGAGAAAGTTTCCTGATGGCAGTCTGGACTACTCTTGGTTGGACATCTAGGGGAAACAGTGTGTTTGACTACCAGTGTTTGTCACTGGCAATATGGGTCGCTGTAAAAGTTTGTTGTGTGTATTGGGAGCCTGGTTTTTAGTATCCATGTTGTATGGTCACTAATACAAACAAACTGTCTTGGTTCAGTGACACCTACCTACTTGCATTAACTATTCATATAAATCATATGAGCATCCCATGAGAGCTCTGGTACAGACTGACTGGATGTTGGGTTCTGAAATGATGCACATATCTAAAAAAAAAAAAAAAAAAAAGGTCCTAGCTATAAACTTTCCTTGACAATGGTGTGGGGATGTTTTGATTGATTGATGGAATGAAAGCATATTGCAGATACTGCACAACAACAGTTTAGTCTCGATCTTGGAAACAGCCACTGAAAAAGCAATCTCACCTAAAAGTCCATTTAATAAATAGATAGACTTTCAGGTTAGATTGTTTAATGTCAACAAATGGGTTGAACTGATTATTCAGTGTGTTTATTGTCCATACCATGTTAGTCTCATTCATGTGAATGGAAATGTTACATTTTAATCTCCAGAATCAAATTGATTACACAGAGATTTGATATTAATGAATATCAAGCACTTAGAAATGGGACATCCTGGAAAATACATTTTGATAAACATGCAATTGATAATTGGTGGCTCAAATGCTCATTCATTGAGAAATTGTGGTGATTGATCTATATAGACAAGAACAATTATAAACAACGTACACCCCACATTGCTCTTGTGTATATATATAAATATGTATGGATCTAATTTAAAAGGAGCTTGGAATGTACAAAAGAAAGTGTTTAATCTATAGATCTCTTGAATTAGTTGGTTAAACTGGATTAATGAATAAAAGGAATTCATTCTGTGAATACCTTGTGTGAAATAATGACTGATATGTTATAGCTTTCCCCACCCATGTTGACCCCTGCATGGTGGTGTCTCCACCATGTATGAGCGAAGCTGATCGATACAGCCTGGAGGCTCTGCGAAGCATCCATCAGATGATGGACGATGACCAAGATGGTGGGATTGAGGTGGAGGAGAGCGTGGAGGTAAGAGTTTGACTCTAAAATACTTAATTACATTTTCTTAGTTGTTGTAAATCATTGTGCATGTATGTTCTGGCATGTTAAAGACACACAGTGTAAAGCAGTGCAACAACAGGTGTCCTGGCTGGTGGAAGAGTCAAATGCTCCTTCAAGGATAGCAACAGTATAACGTTGCTTTTGGCTCAGTGACAAAATTTGATTGCACTAATAGAATACCGTGCCACTGGTGACCTTCTGAGTCATACTTACTCTTCTTAACGTATTCTTCAGCCAGTTTGTTGTAGTTGCCACAAACAACATGAAAAAATACACTGACCTCAGTGATAATACACTGCTATCCTGCAAAAACAAAGGAGAAAAAAAAACCCGTAATGAATGTCATTTATTTAATTTTAAATATTACTATTATGCCGTAAAAAGTTTTTTATACATTCATCAATCAAGCGTATTTTTTCTCAAGGGAAAAATTAATTTAACATTTAGCCTAAAGCAAAATAATAATATATTTGCCATGCAAAAAAGTGATCAGTCTGAAAGGGCAGTCATTGCTGAATGTGTTTCTGTGCATGTGCGTAACAACATATTTACCTCATATTTGTACCGCACTTTTTGTATTCGTCTTAGCATTTCCGGGTAAATATCCTGTAAAGTATTTAGCATTTTGCCCAGAGAGTCTGTGAGCCTCTAGTCGGATGTGACATTTGTAGTAAACCCAGTATTCTAAAATGCCTTTGCCCTCCAGAATGCAGTTCAGGGACACAGTATCCAGGGGCTCGGGTTGCCGTTGCCATAGAGATGTCAGGGGAAGGGTCTGGGCTCATCAAAGTCCCAAAATTCCACCAGCCATCATATGAAACCTCCGTTTACAGCCAAGAACACATTCCAAGACAGCACTTACACACACATGCGATCACTGAAATTTGTAATACATAAATGTAGTTTCATTACATCCACTCCTTAGTCCTGGATTGAAATCTAAGTACATGACACACTGCAACACTCACCTAATTTATTTTGGATAGAGATAATGTTCAGGTTATGTCATCTGCTTGTGACCCCTACCCTCGAACTTTATAGTTGTATCTGAAAAAGTATTGATTTTCACTCCCTTTGTTCTTGTATTCTCTGTTGTCACAGTTCATTATTGAAGACATGAAGCAACAGCAGACCAACAAACACAACAACCTGCACAGAGAAGACCAGCACATCACAGTTGAGGAGCTCTGGAGGAGCTGGAAGTTGTCTGAAGGTGTGCGTGTGTGTGTGTGTGTGTGTGTGTGTGTGTGTGTGTGTGTGTGTGTGTGTGTGTGTGTGTGTGTGTGTGTGTGTGTGTGTGTGTATGATAAGGAAAGTGTCTGTTTGTGTCCAAAGATATTAAGTCCTAGTTTATGTAACTTTTTGTATAATTTTCAGTACATAATTGGACCCAGGATCACGTGCTCCGCTGGTTGAAGGAGTTTGTTGAGTTGCCACAGTATGAGAGGAACTTTAAGGACTTCAGAGTCAATGGAAACACACTCCCCAGGTGAGATCAACCAATAAGGATGTCTGAGCAGTTTGCTGTAAAAAACAAGTTATTTGTTGTTATGTGCAGCATCCACACTGAAGCTGTACTGCCTGCGACATCTGTTTGCAGGATTGCAGCTAATGAGCCTTCATTCCTGAGTGGCCATCTGAGAGTTCAGGACCAGAGAGATAAACAGAAGCTTAATATTAAAGCTCTGGATGTAGTTCTATTTGGACCACCTACACGTGAGAACATGTTCTCACATCCCTATTTTTTTTTTTTCATGTTTCTTTTATATAGAAACTGTTTTTGTTTTTCTGATTTTCAACTTGAAATGGAAAAATTCACCACTTTTTATGTGGAAGTCCACCCAGTGTTGATGTTAAATGTAGTTCATTTGAAGTCATTTACCGAGAAAGCTGAGTATCCTGCTAGCAGTTTTCCTGCCTTGCTGATAATGCCTTCATTTACCAGGATGTATTGCAAACCAAATTTTTTATATTTGACCCTCCAATCCTTTGGTTCCCATTGCAAATTATTTCCCCTCGTAACACCCACTCAACAAAGAAAAAACCAATAAGCAGACAATCGATATGGTTTCCAGAGAGCAAATGATGGTTATTCATCAGGAGGTGACTGGCACTGATCAGATACTGTAACATTTTTATCTATTGTAAACACAACCAACACAATATGGTGAGTAAACTGCTTGTCCAACACTGCTGTGTATCAAACCCCTCACCCACTTTGTTGTCCAAAATAAAGCATTTGGTGACAAAAATTCACACTCACTGGTCATCTGCCCTCTCTGCCCTGCTGGTTTTAGTTATCGTTTCTGGTTTATTGTCTTTATTCTGAAGGATGTCTCCAGCAGATTTCTGTCCGAGTTGGGGGTGAAACCTTTGTGCATAGCAAAGCTCTCTTGGTCGGTTTCAGCGACAGCATCCAGCAAAAACTACCAATGACGTTCATTGCAGCAGAATGATTCAGTTTCTGTTGGCATTTAAGGGCAAATTGTTTGAGAAAAGGAGCCACCAGTTCATGTTTAATCTCAGCAACTCAGTTTCTGGATGGTCCCTGGCAGCCATATCTTATTGCATGCAGCTGCAGTTTCGGGCTCAATCTGCGGCATTTCTTTGTCCAAGTCTTAGATACGACTAAGGATCAGAGTCAGCCAAAACTCTATAAAATACATCCTCATCCATAACATCCTTTGCGTTCATATTTTGGGATACCATATTTGCTGTTGGAAACGTAGCTCAATTAGCCAGTCGTTGTTCAGGTCACCAACTACGTCAGTCGCATGCTTAAATTGACTATATTTACCATTTACACTGATTGGACATACACATTAAAAGTGGCAGATATTTATTTTTGTGTATATACCTTCCAAATCTCCATTATTTTTCAAGAAAGCTCCAGTAATTTCCCTAACGCTTTAATCTAAAAATCCACATTAAAGGACTGATTAGTGAGCCAAATTTGTTTATATTAATGGTATGTGACTTTTAGCTTACTCTGTGTTTATACATAAATACATGCACTATCAATGATCATGACCTTCCACTCTATTGTAGGCCCCCCTCATAACTACATGAAGGACCTGCTCCTAATTGTGTCAGTGGTGATGGGAGTTGGAGGCTGCTGGTTTGCCCAGGCCCAGAACAAAGCGAGCAAAGTCCACATAACCAAGATGATGAAAGATTTAGAAAGTCTGCAGAGGGCTGAACAGAGCCTCATAGACCTACAGGAACGGTAAGTAGCCAGTAGTTTTTCTTAGTCAGTCCCTCACTCCTATACTTTGCTATGTGTGATTGAACTAAAATCCTTTGTTATTTACTCAGACTGGAACGAGCCCAGGAAGAAAAGCGTAATGTGGCGGAAGAGAAACAAAACCTGGAGGAGAAGATGAGAGATGAGATTATGGGAGCACAGGAGGAGGCTTACCGTTTGCACGAGCTAAGGCAGGGAGCTGTCAGCGAGCTCAGCCGCCTGCGATATGCAGAGGAGGAGCTGGAACAGGTAGACACACTAAAATTGGAAGAAGCAATTTCACAAATGCTGCCCATGAAAATCGTTACCCTTGTTTGGAAAGGTTTAAGGATATTAGGGAAAAGATTTAGGCTGCAGCTATTTTTCTATACACTGGTCCTAACACTTGATTTATGCGACTTCCTCAGGTGCTTGGAGCACTGAAGCAGGCCGAGAAGGACATGCAGGCTAGTTGGACAGCATCAGAGGTTCTTCAGCAGTGGCTGCAGCTGACACATGAGGTAGAGGTTCAGTACTACAATGTTAAAAAACACAGCGCAGAACTACAGCTTGCCACCGCCAAGGAAGAGGTAAATAAAAACAAATGAAAAACACTGATAGTATTTCGAGTGACTGTGCTGAAAAGTTATTTAAAAAAATGTAATCACAGCTTTACAAATGGTGAACCCTGTTTACAACAAAGTTGGGACGCTGTGTAAAATGTAAATAAATACAGAATTTGATGATTTGCCAATCATGTAAGCTCATGTTTAATGGAAAATAGACCAAAGACAACATATCAAATGTTAAAACTGATAAATTGTATTGTTTTATGAAAAATATATGCTCATTTTTAATTTGATGGCAGTGACACATTTAAAAAAAGTTTGCATGTTTACCACTTGGTTGTATCACCTCTTCTTTTAACAACACTAAGGGCCAGAGAAGGTGTCAGTATTTCTGGACCATGTTTATACACTCACCGGCCACTTTATTAGGTACACCTTGCTAGTACTGGGTTGGAGGCCCTTTTGCCTTCAGGACTGCATTAATTCTTCGTGGCATAGATTCAAAAAGGTGCTGCAAATATTCCTCAGAGATTTTGGTCCATATTGACATGATAGCATCACGCAGTTGCTGCAGATTTGTCCGCTGCACATCCATGATGTCCCGTTCCACCACATCCCAAAGGTGCTCTATTGGATTGAGATCTGGTGACTGGAGGCCATTGGAGCACAGCGAACTCGTTGTCATGTTCAAGAAACCAGTTTGAGATGATTTGAGCTTTGTGACATGGCGTGTTATCCTGCTGGACGTGGCCATCAGAAGATGGTAAACTGTGGTCATAAAGGGATGGACATGGTCAGCAACAATACTCAGGTCGGCTCTGGCGTTTAAACAATGATCAATTGGTACTGAGGGGCCCACAGTGTGCCAAGAAAATATCCTCCACACCATTACACCACCACCACCAGCCTGAACCGTTGATACAAGGCAGGATGGATCCATGCTTTCATGTTGTTTACGCCAAATTCTGACCCTACCATCGGAATGTCGCAGCAGAAATCGAGACTCATCAGACCAGGAGACATTTTTCCAATCTTCTATTGTCCAATTGTCCAATCTTTCTATTGTCCAATTGCAGCCTCAGTTTCCTGTTCTTAGCTGACAGGAGTGGCACCCGGTGTGGTCTTCTGTTGCTGGAGCCCATCTGCTTCCAGGTTCCACGTGTTGTGCATTCAGAGATGGTCTTCTGCATACATTGGTTGTAACGAGTGGTTATTTGAGTTACTGTTGCCTTCCTATCATCTCGAACAGTCTGGCCAAATCTCCTCTGACCTCTCGAATCAAGAAGGCATTTTCGCCCAGAGATCTGCTGCTCACTGGATATTTTCTCTTTTTCGGGCCATTAAACCTTAGAGATGGTTGTGCATGAAAATCCCAGTAGATCAGCAGTTTCTAAAATACTCAGACCAGCCTGTCTGGCACCAACAACCATGCCACATTCAAAGTCACTTAAATCCACTTTCTTCCCCATTCTGATGCTCGGTTTGAACTTCAGCAGGTCATCTTGACCATGTCTACATGCCTAAATGCATTGAGTTACTGCCATGTGATTGGCTGATTACATATTTGCTTTAACGAGCAGTTGAACAGGTGGACTTAATAAAGTGGCTGGTGAGTGTATATGGTTTCTTCTTTGCATGGTTAAGTTTTAACATGCATTTGTGGATGCAGTGGCAAACTGTGTTCACAGACAATTGATTTCCGGACTGTCCCTGAGCCCATGCAGTGATTTCCATAACAGATTAATGACTGTTTTTATTGCAGTTCTGCCTGAAGGTCCACAAATCCCAGCCATGTTGCTGTTTGGCATACAGAGAATTATTCAGACTCTGAATCTTTTTATGATATTATGTACCCTACCCACACAGTCTTTCACAGAGTGAGGAACCCCTTCACATCTTCATTGCTGAGAGGCTCTACCTCTTTGGGACGCTCTTTTAATACCCAACCACGTTACTGATCTGTTGCCAATTAACCTCATTAGTTGTGACATGTTCCAGCAGATGTTTTTTTTTAACATTACCCCCAAAAAAATCATTGCATTCTGTTTTTACAAAGTATTTACATTTTACACAGCGTCCCAATTTTTGGGGAAACAGGGTTGTGGCATAAAATTACTACTAATTTCCCTTGACGTTTTTGTCAACTAATTTGCACATATGCTTTCTTTCAGGCAGAGAGGATTAAGAAGAAGAGAAGTTCTGTGCTGGGGACACTCCATGTTGCCCACAGCTCCTCTCTAGACCAGGTTGACCACAAGATTCTGGAGGCAAAGTTAGTAACTCAATTACCTGTGAATGTTTTCACAGGGTGAAAAGAAGTTTTGTCAAGCACTGTACCTAAGTACAATTTTGAAGTATTGAGTATTAATACTTTCTACTCTACCCAGCTTTGGTTACTTTTGAGATGAAGATTTGGCACAATGGATAACATAACAAGCTTTTAAAATGTAACACAACGTTAAAGACTTAAACCAGTGGTTTTCAACTTTGTTGTGTTTCAACACAAACAATGTGTAGTCAGTGTCACATTGCAAATGTCTTTGAGTCCACTGACTAGTGATTTTTCTCTTTAAACTTCACAGGGATTTATTTCAGTAAATGTTCAAATGATCCAATATCTCCCCAAAAATCAAAGGTTTGAGAAAAAGCTTGAACACAGATTTGTGGATCAGAACTTTGTTTTTTTCCCTCTCCCAGTAATCATCCCACGACTGCTCACATATATTTAATGTCCCTAGATATAAATCTGGATAGAAAGTATTTTAAAATAGCTACGACTACAGCAGCTACAACTGTAGCATGCTGCTTATACAGTGATACTTAAATATTATAAACATAATGGTGTAATATGTAATACTTTATTAGAGGGACAAAACCAATACTTTTACTTTAACTGCATTTTGCTGCTAATATTTCAGCACTTTTACTGGAGTAAGATTTTTCATGCAGCACTTTTACTAGTAATGGCTAAATTGCTGTATTTGTACTTATACTTAAGTAAAAGTAAAATCTGAAAACTTTCTTCAATATATACATGTACCATTTTATCGCAAAGGTCTTTGTATCTCTCAAAGGAATGCCTTGTCTGAAGTCACTGCCTGCCTGCGGGAGCGCCTTCATCGCTGGCAGCAGATTGAGCTCCTCTGTGGTTTCCCCATCATCAGGAATCCTGGCCTGGCAAACCTCACTGCTCAACTCTATTCAGAATCAATTACCCTTGGGTTGCCTCGAGTGCTTCAGACATCTTGTTCATATCACAGCTCCATCCATGGATCTATAGAGGACCTCTTAGATGAGTCTGCTTCTCCAAACCTCCCACAGATGCCAGGTAGGAAACAGGAATGATGGGTTTTTGAGACTTCAGTTGGATCATCATTAGAAAGTTTTCAATTAGTTTGAGAATTGCTGATGGAAGCTGCGGCACTTGATTAGTATAATTTTTATATTGATTGACCCCTTGTGATCCGTATGGAAACAACTTCCATTGTTCTCCACTTAACCCAGGATTTCTTCTTATTTTGTTAGATGTATGTGTGTACTTTAAAATGCTGGGGATATCCAAAGCATGTGTGGTATCAGTCAATACAAAGCTGTAGATTCAGTGTGACTATTTGTGGTATATGCAGCTAAAAATCCTCTCGGCATCAGATAAAACCTCAATGTTATTTTTTAAGGTCTTACATATTCTTAACATTGCAATAAACTAAGCAGAAATGACTCTTTTGGTATTCAAAAAAAATGATCCATTTGTAACATCAAATATATGACAAAGTATATGCAACTATACACTGTCAAACAACCTTCTCCAGTATTAGTAGGACATAGTCGTACCAGATTTTTAAAACTCGTAAACTTAATGGTAAAAATATTATATTCCAATGGACTCACTGCAATCACAGAATTTACTTGCAAAGGCAAAATATACCTGCACTATTTCACACAGAGCTCTACTTCAGTAAACTAGAGAAGCAATTAAGTTAAAAAAAAAAAAGAAAAAAGTGTGATGTTTTCATGAACTGCTGGCAGGCTCAGAGAGCTCATTTTTTTTGCATTTGTAAGTTAGGAGTACAGAGACATTAAAGATATAAAAGAAAGTACCTGTAACGCTGTTGTGGCTTAATAGCATTAGCATATCCATGCTCAGCTCACCAGATATTGATATTGTGGTTTACTAACAAGCCCTGCATGTTCCTACATTTCAAAGCTCCTACTACCACATAATTGGTGAAGATTCACAGACCAATTTTGCTGTGACACTTTCTGATCTTGCCGGACTTTAAGCGCTGAAAAGCAATGGTACATATTAATTGCTGCCATTACACCAGTCCGTTCAGATAGATTGATCAGTTTTGCTGGTTTGTTAAACTTTGGCTTCTCCCCAGTTCCAGGTCCACCTCATAAGCACTCTCCTCGAACTCGGGCATCCACCAGATGTAGGTCACGCCGTCCTGGCGTCATCACTCAGCCGCCAGCTGCCATAATCTCACCGGACCCTGACCTTCTCATCCCCATTCGAGCCACTTACCCATGCTATGATGAAGAAGAGAGGATCTTTCTGAAAACTCTAAAAAAACAGTAATTGTCCCTGCCCACAACTTTTAGAGGCCACTTAGAGTTTGCACACTACTCCTTTTAAAAAACTTTCAGCAACACTAATGATTTTCTTCTTGTCTCCTCCTTCTCTTATTGCTTCCTTTTATTTCTCTCACTAATAGAGATTCCCAAGAGAAGTTCTCAGATTCAGACTATATGACTCCCCCACCTCTTAGCAAGATGTTCCCTAGTCCCACTGTTGAAGCTTCCTCTCGAAAGCTCTATCATGATGAAACTGAGCTGCTTGCTGACAGCTCAATTACAAAACCCTTGAGTAAAGAAGTAGAAGTTGTTGTTGAATCACCAGTTCGCAAAATTTCTGTGGAAGAGCTCGAGGCTTCTGTGGATATTGCCTGCAGGAAGATTGCAAAAGACAAATCCTTTGATACTTCTTTGGAAACCTCTTTTTTGAAGATGTCTACAGAAGAGTCTTTCATTGACGCTACATCAAGGAAGATATCCCGAGACAGGAGTGAAGGTCCCATGGATGTTGCTCTTAGAAAGGGGATTTCAAATGAATTAGATGCAGAGTTTTCACCAAGGAATGTAGAGAAAGATACAGTAGAAGATTTGATGGATATTTCCTCAAGGAATATATACAGAGAAAGAAGTGATTTACCACTGGATGTGAGGAAGATTTTTTGGAATGAAATCGAAGCATCAAGAGATGTGGCACCAAGGAAGATATCACGAGACATGATGGTGGCTTCAATAGACAGTGCCTCCAGAATAATGACACGAGATGATGTTGAGCATCCATTTGACTTTCGAAGAATCACAAGAGATTCAGTGGGAATGTCCCAAGACTCCGGTTCAAGAAAGCTTCTATGGAATAAAGGAGAATCCCAGCTTGATTCCTCTTTGAGGGCATTAGCAAAGGACAAAATGGTTGAGACTGCGAGAACACCACCAAGAAAGATGTCCAGAGATGAGCTGGAGTATTGCACAGATACTGGCTCCATTAAAATGCTACCCAGAGAGAAATTTGAAGCACTTATGGATTCCTCTTCCTCGCCTGAGAGGCAAGAGTTTGGTTTGGAGTCATCAACAAGTAGAAGGATACTGAGAAATGAACTTGAGATGTCTGCTGGTTCCCTCAGGAGGAGAATACCAAGAATGCCAAGAGATGACATGGACAGCTCCATAGACACTCCCACAGGAAAAATCTCCTGGGATAGAGTTGATGCTCCAATGGAAATACCAACACAAGCAATGCTGAGGGAAGAGTTGGCAGCATCTAAAGCATCTCCAGGTCGAATTGGGCAGCCTGACCTTATGTTAACCTCACAGGTGCCATGGAAGTCCTCATCAGATCTTTTCACCGTCGGGCCGTTAAGTCAGCTTGTCTATGATGGAATACTTGAAAAGTCATGCAGCTCCACGGCTGCAACTCCAACCAACCTCTCAGCCTCAACACCTAACCTGCCTCAGAGCAGGCTGCCACCAGAGGTGGAGCCACCACTGCCACCACCAAGGGTTGTCCACCCATCTCCTGCATCACCTGCTGATACTAGAGATGCAAAGAACAAGGAGAAGGAGAAGGGCAAGAAATCCAGAAAGCTCAAAAATCTTTTTAAAAAGAAAAATGATTCATCTCCAGAGAAGCTTCAAAGTGGTCTTCAGAAACTTTGACAGTCACCTGTGAATATATATATATTTTTGTTTTATTATATTATTGAACCAGAAAGTTGGAGCTTTAAAAACTTTTTGACAATATCTGGTAGTGAAAAGTTTTAGAAAGCATAATCTTTCTTAAAACGGTACATTTTCAAAGCCAAAATTAAGATAGAGCAGGATAATAATAAATTGAAGGTTCCATTCTCCTAATTTATTGCTGAAGGTACTGACTGAATCATGATACATGTACAGTATATCCAATGTTACAGATCAAAATAATTTGTTTGATAAGTCGTACATAGCTTTTTTTTTTTAAAACAGATTTTACTTTCTGTTATTAAGTCTTATAGACAGATGCTTGATACCATATATAATTCGAGATGCTGTTTTTTTATGCTTTGCCTATGGTTGAAGGATTAAACAAAGTTTTACCAGACGCTGCTCTTCTGTATAGCAGAGACCGTGCTTGAATTCAGTTAAACGAAGCGCTAACCTTAAAGAAAGACATTTATGGCAGTACAAAATAAATGCATTCTATTCAAAGAGGAATTTAGTGATGTCCCAATCACAGTATTTCCCGCTGATCCAAATCCATGATTTTACAACCGAATTGTATTCCACCCATCAGTCCAATAAAGTACACCATGTCAGAAGTACACAAAAGTATGATCAGGATTTGAAGAAAGAGGTCATGTGATGAAGGTCACGTGACGGAGGTCATTTGACAAAAGTGCCAAACTTCGGTAAAGAGGAAGGTTGGCTGTAATGTCTTAAACCCTGACACTTTCACCCAGGATTCAAATCAAATTAAAACAGACTCATTGACATCTTTTCCCAATCAAGTAGTTTTTGAATCATAAAGCTAATTTTGTGGTTTTGTTTTCCTAAACATAAGCAAATGTTTTTCCATGCTCAAGGCGGGGCAAAATGTAACACTGCCACAGTATGCTGTAGTGGAGTGACAGATGTATTACATGGTTTAGCGTGACACAGGGTTGGATATCAAGTATAAAACTGGTCTGAGACTTTCAGTCATTTTTCCATACTGCACAGTACACAAAACAATACTAGTAAAACATTTTAAAGGCCCTGAAATGTCAAGTTCTTCATGCACTGTTGAGGATTTAACATCAGAATCTGACTGGAGTTGTGGGGCTGATCATTTAACTGCAACCACATGAAGCTGATTAGATATATTTTCAGGTTTTGACCAGCAGACTTGATTATTCTTAAACTTTTACTTTGTATATGATTGTCTTATTTGGCCTGACGATTATTTGTTACTCAGGATTTCTGTGACATCTGAACAGGTCTGCAAACATATCCTGCTGTAAAAAACAATGTATTTTGTAACAAAGAAAATCATTTTAATGGTTTCCTATTATATTTTGTACAGATTAGGTGTTTTGTGTATTTGTGGAAAATAGTTTTGTTGTAGGGACAGTAAAAAGGTTCCGGGTTCAATCCCGAGCCAGGGGCCTTTCTCTGTGGAGTTTGCATGTTCTCCCTGTGCCTGCGTGGGTTTTTCCGGGTACTCCGGCTTCCTCCCACCGTCCAAAGACATGCATGGCACGTTAATTGGTGATTCTACAAATTGCCCGTAGGTGTGAATGAGAGTGTGAATGGTCTTTGATTCTGTCTGTCTCTATGTGTTGGCCCTCTGATAGACTGGCGACCTGTCCAAGGTGTACCCTGCCTTCGCCCAAAGTGAGCTGGGATAGGCTCCAGCCCCCCCTTGATCCTGTACAGGTTAAAGCGGGTATAGATAATGGATGGATGGTTTTGTTGGAGTGGAAAGCTTTGGACAGGGCTTAGACGGCCTCTTTATTTATTTATTTTTTATCTCCAGAGTGATTAAAAGTTTAAATGCTGTTTTCAGTCAACATCAGCACTTTTATGGGTTTCATAATTTAAATCTGTGGCTGTTTATGGTGTGAACTTCACTTGCCGGTAACTTGGTCACAACACTGTGGTCATTTGTTTTGGGGCATTTTTGACAACTAGTGTACCAGTAAAAAAAGAGTCAACTAAAAAGTTTTGACACGCACCAGACCGAACATAGTTGGTCCTATTGATTGGTTTATTTATTTATGAACAGTTTGATTGCTAAAATGGCAAATGAGAGAATCTTATAACTTTGTTTCTTTTTTTAAAATAAGTGGATTTTGAATGCACTTATCAGATTTTTTTAAAGATATTGGTATACGTATTTATGTTTTGTTTATTGTTTACGGGTATTTGGTCAGTACCTGTGGTTTTGAATTTAAATAATTCAGAAATTAAATTCTCACGTAGTAATTATAATTGGGTTGTTTAAAAAAAAAAATTCATTTATTTATTTAATTATACCATTTGCTTCTTTATTTATTGTGTCCATATTGTATAAATAGAATGTTTTAACTTGTCTTAGAAAAAGAAAACTGATGAATTGTAGTATGGAAAGAAGATTTAATAGGCTGTAATTCGATCATTGATTAGCAGCTGCTGATAAAACATATTAACAATGGTACAATTAGAACATTTTGTTTGTGTGTGACAATAAAAACCTAAATATAACAGTATGTTGATTCTTCCATTTGTGAAAGAAACTGTGAACTTTAAACTTGCAGCTTGGAGGGGAACACTGCGAATTTCAAACATTAATGTCTTTATATTGGTCTTTACATTGTAAATTCAATGAACACAATGGGTATGGAGAAAGAAAAAAGTGTGGGTGGTTTCAAGTTTTTCATTTGGTTCCACAAAATGGTTTAATTACATGTGTGTATAGCTACAACCAGCAGATGGCTGTGCAATTTTGGCTTATCAGAATGGAGAGAGGTGTCTCATATTCATAATATAAACTTCCAGCAGCCAGACTGAATTTAGGAATAAATTAACACAATGTAATGTTATTTAAACAGTTGGGGAAAGATTGGGCTTAACTCTCCTGTGGTGGAAATTATTGGTTTATTACATGTCATCTCCACTAGAGGGAAGAAGTGTTTCAAAATGAGCCATGTGGCTTGTGAGTGATGTTCAGAGAGGAAATCTTCTCCCACTTTTGATTTCACCCAGCAAAACTTCTCAGTCTCACACGATCTGAATGATAAATAATTTGAGCTCTCATCCATGACGACAAATAAAGGCATTGCTTACACAAATAATTCTCCAGATGGATTCAAAGGAACCTTCTGTATATGGCCTCACTGACACGAAAACCACCTCAGCAGACATGCACCCTGGCACAAATAGTAAACAGAGGGGATTATGTCAATTATAGCTTTTGAACACTCATAAATATGATGATTAATAGTAAATGGGAATAACTACAGTCTGATTTGAGGTGGCTGCAGCGCTGCAATGTAGATTTTGTTTCTACTGATGACCTGTCACCACACAGACGTCATGCACCAAAATCTTCAGCAGGCCGCTGATCTAAAGCTTCACTCTGCCTGCATGTTGAGCTCTGCAGTTTGTCAGTGTGGGTTTCCTGTGTAGCTGTCACACGGACATGGTTGAGGTTAACTTCATTGTGCACTTCATTGTTCACTCTGTTACTGGTTTGGAACTTTAAAAAGCACTGACAGATTAAAGAAAGATTAAAGGACAATAACAGCAAAAGTGAATCTATAGACACTGTGGTTCATACAGTACAACGATAAATAACAGGCAAATTTATCTGATGGCTGCGGTCAAATGTGATCAGCAGTGAGCAATGGCTCACTGTACAGTGCTGGCTGAGAGAAAAAGCTTAATCTATTAATCATCAATAAAGTTTTTTCTCCAGACATGTGGGTCTTTCTGACACTATTTTTTAAGAATAGAACTGCTTTCATTTTTGATATAAATGCACCAAAGAGCCAGTTGCTCTGTGTCAGAGAAATATATATGACAGGGTATAAAATTCATAAATTAAGTATCATAAATCATCCACTGTCAGCTGGTTTAGCAGGATGACAACTTAAGTTGAGGATTTTATTATGAGTCTTTTCTTGATTTCAACGACTGTTCGTCCTCCTGTCTTCTAGTGTGTTTGTCTTTCTCGGGAGAAAATCCAACGTGGTGAAGGAGGGAGCGCGAGTGAGAACGAGTGGAGACGATGATAACATGGTGTTTGGGTGTGCAGTCTCGATGTTGGACAAGATTTTGTCTTCCTGAGGTGAAGAGTTTGAAAATCAAGAGGATGCTGAAGATCCTCTTGAGTTTCTACTTAGCGACTTTTGTACCTATTTCTCTTTGTACCCAAATTTGGGTAGCTACGAGCTTTTAGGGCTTCATTAAATTGTTTATTCTTTTAGATACACCACAGGTCGTAAGATTTAGAGGATTCATTGGTCAGAAAGTGGAAACGAGGAAGAGGGTTAAGAATCTTTGCAACATCTATGGGTTGGTCCCATACACCACGGTTTAGTTTTAGAACAAGATGAGGCTGGTTCACATGAGAGCAGTTTCTGTACCACACTACATATACTCCAGTGTCTTTTTTACAGTCACAGTAGAGAGTGATGTTGTCTCCCGGTCGGACTGTCACCTCCAACTCTGATCCAGAAACAACTCCTGGAATACAACCACAAAGCAGGTGGAAATGTTGATATGGCTGCTGCCCAAAAACACTGATAATGTAGTATTTATTGTCCAAATAGAATCAATAGAAAACTTTACTCCTCACAGGTGTTTCTGAAACTTACCCACAAAAACAATCAGAAAAATCCACAGCCCATTCATGCGTGACGATGACCTGGTGTAGAAATACGTTGAAACCGGTACGACTACAGGATGTCATGTCCCGTGCAGGGTTTTCCATTAAAGGAGGTGTAAACTGTGATTGGCTACTTGAATGGAACATTTTCTTCTGTGGTTGTTTTCTTTTGGGGTTATGTCAAGCAGTGATATAGGTTCGCGATCATCATTTGGCGTACATTTAGATTCTAAATATTAAGATTAGACACGCCTTACTTGGTGCAGTTGGGTACTTCCTTATGCCTTCACTACTTTTTTGTACTGTGCAGAACACTATATTGGGTCTGCTCTATTACGGAGAGGTGAAGGTATGAGATAGAAGCATGTTTGTAGTGTAGAGCAGAATCCTTTTCTGAGACTCTACGAAAAGACTTCTCAGACAAACACTCCTCTGTAACAAGGTCCTGTAAAAGTGTTAGAAGTGTCAATTTGTTGACAGCCAGTTGGAGACAGTGAGACTACAAGAAGTGAAAGGAACTTTTCAGAGATGGGAGCAAAAAAATCAGACAAATAAAGGCATTGCTTACACAAATAATTAGTGCCCGAGCACCGATGGTGCGAAGCTCTATTGTTTTTCGTAAAATTTTTATTTTTCTCAGACGTTTTTCTTAGTCGTTCGACGTTCTTATTCTTACGTAAAGTGATTTGCCTTTTTGGAGGATTTATCATATTCAAAAACTCATGAAAGTGGATACACATACAGTGGTGTGAAAAAGTGTTTACCCCCTTCCTGATTTCTTAAAATCCAAACCCACATGGCCCTGTGTGAAAAAGTGGACATGATGCAGTCACACAACAACACCTTCAACACCTTTGCTGCATCGGTGGATCTGCAACATGAGGGGCTGTTTTTGAATGTGAGTTTCCTGTGGGCCAGATCACATAGCTGAGATAACGTGGTTGAGGTAAATGTCATTGTCACTTTGAGTTGTGTAATTTCTTGAAAAAACTGTTGCAAGGAAAGAAACTCTCTTTGTTCTCCTTCTCTAAATATTTATTTTCAGCGTAAACCTGAAACTGAGAAAATAATTGATCAACTTTTCAAATACATCATTGCTTTTAAGACTTAAGTAAAATAATACATATTCTCAAACTGTACCATAATGTTGATTTTGCAGCTGTTTGGCAAGAAAAAGTCAGATGACAAACATAATTAATTAATTTTACACTTTGTTCATTTTTTGAAAACGGATTGCAGAGTAGGTGCTGAAATCCAAACTCTGGGATCTCTTCTTTGGTTTCTGTAATGCCTGAAGGATTTCCAGTGCAGCAAACCAGACATCTTCATCCTAAGATTTGAGATAATTAGATTTTTTTTTTTAAATAATAAAGTTGAGGCGATACGTAATATCATTTACTGTACATGAAGCTGCGAACATGAAAGAATGGCTATGAGAAAACCAACGTTAATAATTACTCAGGTACATTTAGTTGTGCCAGTGAGCTACACTACTGAGTTAATCTGTACAGTATCTTGCTGCTGGAATACCAAATGGACTGAAGCAGCTATGAATATTTTTACAGTTTTGTTTAAAAATTTGAAATATCTTTTATAACATAAATCTATACCTGATCCCCTCTGGAATGACCTCTGGTGTCTGATCTTTTCTCTTCAGCTTTAGTTTCCTTTGCTGCAGACATGAATACAGTATTATTGGGTCATAACACGCAACATCGCACTACACCTTAAGAAACACATTAGGAAATAAAGCTAAAAACTGAAAATAAACAGAATACATTCTACTAATGAAGTGAAGACAGAAGGACTAAGTGGATAAAAATGACATGTAAAGCAAGTACCTGTTTTTTGACCAAAATAATAAGCCAAAACAGAGGAGATGGAACAGGAGAGAAGAGCCGAGGCTGGACACAGACAAAACAGCATCGTCCAACATTGACGACAGTCTGGAGGTGTCTCATGGTGTTGAAGCCCGCTGAAGTCTGAATGAAACACAGTTAGCTCTTTCAGTGAATTATTGTAGCAGGAGTTTCTGTAATTTTGACCTTCCCATTAATATCGATGAGCGGAGGCTAAATAACAGAAACACATCTCATACAATTCAACAGCACCAAGAACAATGCCTCCAAAATATTCAATAACTTAGACTGTATAAGGTACCATACTACAGCAGCACTCTGTACATGTATAAATAATACTGTTTCAACATGTCGTTGTAACTCTAGATCCCATTGGTCTGTTGTATAGCACGAGTGCCTTGTATTGATACCCTAATCCACACTGAAGGTTGTTGCACATCCATGTTTTCAGTTACTGTATGGTATATTATATATGCAATAAGGATTTCATTTTTCTTTGATATATATCATGATGTTGATGTAAATGCATAAATGGGAGCACTTTCTCCGACTGGGAAGTGACTCACTACATATAAGCAGATATTCAAAAGTAGGAGCACATTTTCTTTCCACAGCTTTGGATCTGTTTTTCATGATTAGTTACAGCATAGAATCATATCTTAGACAATAGTAAACGTTTGGGGAAGGCCCGCTCCTATTTCAACTTTGTAATGTTGGTTCAAAAAGTGATATCTGTAAAAAAAAAATGACCCCTCGAACTTAACCAAGCTAAAAGAGAGGCCATAGCACTGAACATTGGAGCCTGGCTTTACTAAAGCATGTGGAAATAGTTTCTGGAAGAGTGAAGGCTGTTGCCTATTCCTTGGATTATAAATGAGAGGCTCAGCAGTCACATATTACTGTAATAGTATTTAACCATATATTCACACACAATTAGAAACCACAACTGATTACTTACCAAATTTGATTCTTGTTTTGTTGCCATATTGGTAAACATATTCTTGGGTAATTTGTTCCTCTTCCTCTCCCTTGACCGTAGACTGTTCAGTTCCACAGTAGTAGAGGCCCTCATCAGAACCTGTAACATTTGTGATCAGCAGGTCGTAAGATTTAGAGGATTCATTGGTCAGAAAGTGGAAACGAGGAAGAGGGTTAAGAAGCTCTGCAACATCTTTGGATTGTTCCCATACACTTAGTTTTAGAACAAGATGAGGCTGGTTCACATGAGAGCAGTTTCTGTACCACACTACATATACTCCAGTGTCTTTTTTACAGTCACAGTAGAGAGTGATGTTGTCTCCCGGTCGGACTGTCACCTCCAACTCTGATCCAGAAACAACTCCTGGAATACAACCACAAAGCAGGTGGAAATGTTGATATGGCTGCTGCCCAAAAACACTGATAATGTAGTATTTATTGTCCAAATAGAATCAATAGAAAACTTTACTCCTCACAGATGTTTCTGAAACTTACCCACGAAAACAATCAGAAAAATCCACAGCCCATCCATGCGTGACGATGACCTGGTGTAGAAAGACGTTGAAACCGGTACGACTACAGGATGTTATGACCCGCGCAGGGGTTTCCATTAAAGGAGATGTAAACTGTGATTGGCTACTTGAATGGAACATTTTCTTCTGTGGTTGTTTTCTTTTGGGGTTATGTCAAGCAGTGATATAGGTTCGCGATCATTATTTGGCATACATTTAGATTCTAAATATTAAGATTAGAAACGCCTTGCTCGGTGCAGTTGGGTACTTCCTTATGCCTTCACTACTTTTTTGTACTGAGCAGAACAGTATATTGGGTCTGCTCTATTACGGAGAGGTGAAGGTATGAGATAGAAGCATGTTTGTAGTGTAGAGCAGCATCCTTTTCTGAGACTCTACCAAAAGACTTCACAGACAAATAGTCCTCTGTAAGAAGGTCCTGTAAGAGTGTTAGAAGTGTCAATTTGTTGACAGCCAGTTGGAGACAGTGAGACTACAAGAAGTGAAAGGAACTTTTCAGAGATGGGAGCAAAAAAATCAGACAAATAAAGGCATTGCTTACACAAATAATTAGTGCCCGAGCACCGATGGTGCGAAGCTCTATTGTTTTTCGTAAAAAATTTATTTTTCTTAGACGTTTTTCTTTGTCGTTCGACGTTCTTATTCTTACGTAAAGTGATTTGCCTTTTTGGAGGATTTATCATATTCAAAAACTCATGAAAGTGGATACACATACAGTGGTGTGAAAAAGTGTTTGCCCACTTCCTGATTTCTTAAAATCCAAACCCACACGGCCCTATTTGAAAAAGTGGACATGATGCAGTCACAAAACAACACCTTCAACACCTTTGCTGCATCGGTGGATCTGCAACATGAGGGGCTGTTTTTGAATGTGAGTTTCCTGTGGGCTAGATCACATAGCTGAGATAACGTGGTTGAGGTAAATGTCATTGTCACTTTGAGTTGTGTAATTTCTTGAAAAAACTGTTGCAAGGAAAGAAACTCTCTTTGTTCTCCTTCTCTAAATATTTATTTTCAGCGTAAACCTGAAACTGAGAAAATAATTGATCAACTTTTCAAATACATCATTGCTTTTAAGACTTAAGTAAAATAATACATATTTTCAAACTGTACCATAATGTTGATTTTGCAGCTGTTTGGCAAGAAAAAGTCAGATGACAAACATAATTAATTAATTTTACACTTTGTTCTGTTTTTGAAAACTGAATGGACTTTTATGTCCGACAAGTTTGGATTGCAGAGTAGGTGCTGAAATCCGAACTCTGGGATCTCTTCTTCTTTGGTTTCTGTGATGCCTGACGGATTTCCAGTGCAGCATAACACACATCTTCATCCTGAGATTTGAGATAATTAGATTTTTTTTTAAATAATAAAGTTGAGGCGATACGTAATATCATTTACTGTACATGAAGCTGCGAACATGAAAGAATGGCTATGAGAAAACCAACGTTAATAATTACTCAGGTACATTTAGTTGTGCCAGTGAGCTACACTACTGAGTTAATCTGTACAGTATCTTGCTGCTGGAATACCAAATGGACTGAAGCAGCTATGAATATTTTTACAGTTTTGTTTAAAAATTTGAAATATCTTTTATAACATAAATCTATACCTGATCCCCTCTGGAATGACCTCTGGTGTCTGATCTTTTCTCTTCAGCTTTAGTTTCCTTTGCTGCAGACATGAATACAGTATTATTGGGTCATAACACGCAACATCGCACTACACCTTAAGAAACACATTAGGAAATAAAGCTAAAAACTGAAAATAAACAGAATACATTCTACTAATGAAGTGAAGACAGAAGGACTAAGTGGATAAAAATGACATGTAAAGCAAGTACCTGTTTTTTGACAGACATAATAAGCCAAAACAGAGGAGATGGAACAGGAGAGAAGAGCCGAGGCTGGACACAGACAAAACAGCAGCGTCCAACATTGACGACAGTCTGGAGGTGTCTCATGGTGTTGAAGCCCGCTGTAGTCTGAATCAAACACAGTTAGCTCTTTCAGTGAATTATTGTAGCAGGAGTTTCTGTAATTTTGACCTTCCCATTAATATCGATGAGCGGAGGCTAAATAACAGAAACACATCTCATACAATTCAACAGCATCAAGAACAATGCCTCCAAAATATTCAATAACTTAGACTGTATAAGGTACCATACTACAGCAGCACTCTGTACATGTATAAATAATACTGTTTCAACATGTCGTTGTAACTCTAGATCCCATTGGTCTGTTGTATAGCACGAGTGCCTTGTATTGATACCCTAATTCACACTGAAGGTTGTTGCACATCCATGTTTTCAGTTACTGTATGGTATATTATATATGCAATAAGGATTTCATTTTTCTTTGATATATATCATGATGTTGATGTAAATGCATAAATGGGAGCACTTTCTCCGACTGGGAAGTGACTCACTACATATAAGCAGATATTCAAAAGTAGGAGCACATTTTCTTTCCACAGCTTTGGATCTGTTTTTCATGATTAGTTACAGCATAGAATCATATCTTAGACAATAGTAAATGTTTGGGGAAGGCCCGCTCCTATTTCAACTTTGTGATGTTGGTTCAAAAAGTGATATCTAAAAAAAAAAATGACCCCTCGAACTTAACCAAGCTAAAAGAGAGGCCATAGCACTGAACATCGGAGCCTGGCTTTACTAAAGCATGTGGAAATAGTTTCTGGAAGAGTGAAGGCTGTTGCCTATTCCTTGGATTATAAATGAGAGGCTCAGCAGTCACATATTACTGTAATAGTATTTAACCATATATTCACACACAATTAGAAACCACAACTGATTACTTACCAAATTTGATTCTTGTTTTGTTGCCATATTGGTAAACATATTCTTGGGTAATTTGTTCCTCTTCCTCTCCCTTGACCGTAGACTGTTCAGTTCCACAGTAGTAGAGGCCCTCATCAGAACCTGTAACATTTGTGATCAGCAGGTCGTAAGATTTAGAGGATTCATTGGTCAGAAAGTGGAAACGAGGAAAAGGGTTAAGAGGATTTGCAACATCTTTGGATTGTTTCCATGCATTACTTTTTAGTTTTAGAACAATATGAGGCTGGTTCACATGAGAGCAGTTTCTGTACCACACTACATATACTCCAGTGTCTTTTTTACAGTCACAGTAGAGAGTGATGTTGTCTCCCGGTCGGACTGTCACCTCCAACTCTGATCCAGAAACAACTCCTGGAATACAACCACAAAGCAGGTGGAAATGTTGATATGGCTGCTGCCCAAAAACACTGATAATGTAGTATTTATTGTCCAAATAGAATCAATAGAAAACTTTACTCCTCACAGGTGTTTCTGAAACTTACCCACAAAAACAATCAGAAAAATCCACAGCCCATTCATGCGTGACGATGACCTGGTGTAGAAATACGTTGAAACCGGTACGACTACAGGATGTCATGTCCCGTGCAGGGTTTTCCATTAAAGGAGGTGTAAACTGTGATTGGCTACTTGAATGGAACATTTTCTTCTGTGGTTGTTTTCTTTTGGGGTTATGTCAAGCAGTGATATAGGTTCGCGATCATCATTTGGCGTACATTTAGATTCTAAATATTAAGATTAGACACGCCTTACTTGGTGCAGTTGGGTACTTCCTTATGCCTTCACTACTTTTTTGTACTGTGCAGAACACTATATTGGGTCTGCTCTATTACGGAGAGGTGAAGGTATGAGATAGAAGCATGTTTGTAGTGTAGAGCAGAATCCTTTTCTGAGACTCTACGAAAAGACTTCTCAGACAAACACTCCTCTGTAACAAGGTCCTGTAAAAGTGTTAGAAGTGTCAATTTGTTGACAGCCAGTTGGAGACAGTGAGACTACAAGTGAAAGGAACTTTTCAGAGATGGGAGCAACAAAATCCTGTGTGTGTCTGCAGAAGCATTTAAGTGAAAATAAAAATAAATAGTCTGGCATATTCAAGCCATTACGCTGAAGCCTGCTGGTGACTTTGGCAAAGGTGGGGTACTCTAGACAGGTTGCCACTACACATCACATGGCCAACACAAAAAGACAGACAACAATTCACCCTCACATTCACAGCTACGGACAATTTAGGATCACCTATTTACCTGGCATGCATGTCTTTGGGAAGAAGCCACACAGACACAGGGAGAACATGTAAACTCCACGAAGAAAAGCCATTGCTGAGGTTCAAAGTCTATAATAAGAATTTATCTTTACAATAATAGTGATTTCACTGTGTTATTTAATATGAAGGACTGGGACTTCTGCTGACATATGTTTTGGACCACTGATTAAGGCTTTTTCAGCTACAGATTGGATACCAAGGTTATAACTCCTGTTTAGTTCACCTTTCAGACATGAAGTGCTGTCATCAGACCATGACAAAACTATTTTCACTTCTGAGGAGGTGACATGACTAAAGCATGGCCCCTAATGCCAAAGCTTCATGGCCTTAACTTTCAACCTGGGTGTCTCCATTGACAACAGACTGAACTGGAAGACCAACATCAACGCTATCTACAAGAAGGGGATGAGTCGACTCTTTTTCTTGAGGAAACTTCGATCCTTCAATGTGTGCAGCAAGATGTTGGAGATGTTCTACCAGTCTGTTGTGGCCAGTGCATTGTACTTCGCTGTGGTCTGCTGGGGGAGCAGCATTGGAGCCGGCGACACCAACAGACTAACAAACTGGTTAAGAAGGCCGGCTCCATCGTTGGCTGCAAACTGGACAGTCTGGAAAAGGTGGTGGAGAGGAGGACGCTGAACAAACTATTATCCATATTGGATGATCCTGACCACCCTCTCCACCACCTGCTGCAGGGACAGCGGAGCACGTTTTCCAATAGACTCCTCCAGCTTCGCTGTCACAAGGACAGATACAGGAGATCATTCCTGCCCACTGCAATAAGACTGTACAATAACTCACCTCGGGCAAAATCCATCACACAACAATAACTTCCTTGCACTGCTGTTTTGTATGTTGTTTTATTCTAATTCATCGCACTGTTGTTTAGGTTTAGGTTTGGGTTTTGTTTAGGTTAGTTTATTTAACATTATTTATCTTATTTTATTGTATAGAATGTGCTTTTTTTATGCTGCTGTAACATAAAAATGTCCCTCTGAGGGATTAATAAAGTATCTATCTATCTATCTATCTATCTATCTATCTATCTATCTATCTATCTATCTATCTATCTATCTATCTATCTATCTATCTATCTATCTATCTATCTATCTATCTATCTATCTATCTGTCTATCTGTCTATCTATCTATCTATCTATCTATCTATCTATCTATCTATATAGAATTTTTCCATAATTTATTGTGGAAAAGTATTGATTGTTTACTTACATTAAGTTGTTCCTGTAAGACACGGCAGTCAACATGCACACTTTAGAAAATGCTTATAGCCTTTATTAATGTTTTTGGTCATCATATACAAATATGGTAGACATCGATTGATACCTGTGTGTAATTACTTAAAAATGTCCTCATCTTTGCCATTATCATTTTAAGACTGATGAAAGATCACTATAAATTATCTGATTGTGTATTTGGCCTCTGGTGTCAGTTCTTCTCTCATCAGCTTGAGGATCTTTTAGCTCCACAGATAATTACAGCCTCATTACTCAAATGAACAGTACCAATAAATAAAAGAGAGACTTATATAAAGCCTGATTCATTCTTGTGTATTAAGAAATGAGCTTTGTGGATCTCGACAATACAAATCTGAATATTAGTGAAAAGATAGGATCATCTAATTATAAACGCAATACAAACAATGTAGAAGAAAAAACAACAACAGGTGAATACTCAACAGGTAACTGTTTTCTGACAGAGAAGCTCAACCACAAAAGAGGAGAGGAGAGAGGAGAGGACAGTGAAAGCTGGAGAGTGGAGCCCCCCCACCCCCAGTGTTATTCTTGTGTTAGTGTATGCTTTGGTGCCCTTGTTTGATGCTAATAAAAAATTAGTTTTGCAAGCTGATAAAACAGGCACACATCTCTCCTCTTTTTTACTGATACAGTTTTTGAGATGTGCAAAATTGTGTAATAAACAGAGGGGTTTGATAGCTCACATGGGCCGTGGTCATTGAAATTCATTGTATTGATGATTTAAAGTTGAAAATTCAAGAATACATGTGACATTACCTTATTTGTAAACATGACACATTTTCCTAATTTACTCAAATAAATACATTCACTGAAACCGCCCTCACACAAATATGTCAGAAGAACCAGATGAGATTACTTACTGAATATGATCCTTCTTCTGACATTGTCATTTCTGTAAATATTTTTGGAAGTTATGCATTTTTCCCCTCCTCCTTTATCTGTTCAGTTCCAATCAGTTCCAGAATCTTTGGTTTGTGTTGGATAATCTCACATTGCACACCAGGCTGGTTAGACAATCACATAATTCTATTCAGGCTTTATTATAAACTTCTAGTAACCAAAGTCAGCCTTTCTTGCAATTATTCAACACTTCCACAAAAGATCAGAGGAGTTTTACCTGCCACTATGTGTGTCCTTATTAAACATTTCCCTTAAATTACCTTTCCTCAATCCTCAATCTAAGAATATGATTTTTTTTAGATTTGCCTACTCTAAACCAAATGAAACAGCCAAAGCTGTTGTACGCTACAGATACAAGGATTTACAGTCAGTTTACCTTTAAATTCAGGAGGACCTCTCTGCATGGTGCCAAAGACAAAGGTCTGTTTATGGAACCATACTCTGCATCTCTCTGCAAACCAAAGTGCACCAGACCCAAAGTGTAACCAGCAGATCTGCTTTGTAATCTCTCTTAAAGTCGCAAAGGTGAGAACAAGAATAATTTGTTGCAGTTATATCTTCACATAAAATTGCAACAATTATTCTTATAGCACTGCAGAACTGCTAAACAGTTTATCCAGTGGGTTTTATACACATTTTACAACTTGTGTTTCTATTGTAATTTGTATTTGTTGTGGGGAGGGTTGTCAGCTGAAAAGAGGAGCTGGCAAAACCATTTGCATTTGCACCTTAGACTACTCCGCAGCACACATGGCACACATCAATACAATGCTTGCGTTGCTGATATTTCTGACTTCCACACTCCATTGTGGTTTTGTTTTCAATTTAGTTTAAACTAACTGTGTTTGTTTAACCCTCGTGTTGTTCTTGGGTCAAAATGACCCGCAGCTGTGTTCAACCAATTTCTATTTTATTTTTATATTTTTGGGGATCATTGGTGACAAAGAGGCTGTGAGGGTTTCTTCAAAGAATGATGACCAATGATCCCAAAAAATATAAAAATATAGAAATAAAATAGAACTTGGTTGAACACAGCTGCGGGTCATTTTGACCCAAGGACAACTTTGAGTAACATCCTTTGAGACACCCTTGTTGGACTCATTTCTTATGGGGACAAAAAAAAAGAAAAAAGCCGTTGCACACTGTAATGTTCAACAAAAGGCCTTTACATATGATTCTTTACCCATATTTGTCAGGCTAACAGTGGGGTTTGACCTTGATTATTACAGACCTGGATATTCTGATGCATGTAGTGCAGTTTCTAATTAAGCAAATGAATGAGATTAAATCATATATGTACACTACAGTGCAGAGTAGATCCCTTTTCCAAAGCTTTGACCAAAAGCTTTACAGGTTTACCACAAAAATTTATTATAATGTTGTCTGTGTTATTTACAATCTTATTTTCCATTTGTAATGACAGATTAGCAGGTTTCCTAAAGGGTGTGCAGGAGGGAGCAACAGCCTTGTGAACAAATACAATCACAAAGGTACCTTCCAAAACCATCACATAGGTTAATGACAAGTCCAAGAAGTGTGAATGTGTCAAAGGAGAAAAGGCCAGCAAGGTGGACGTACAATAATAAATAATGATCAAAATAAACCCTAAAATGTAGCTAAACTATGGTTTACTGAGGAACACTGTGTATTAGAAATGAATTGTCCAGATTAATGGCTTAAAATTGTATTTGTTTAGTTAAACTAATGGGCTTGGAATAAGGATTCAAATTTAGAAAATTCTGGATAATTTAGTTGAGATTTTCTGCAGTCAAACCTCCTCTGATGGTCTTCTTTTTATATACATCTATGAAACATCTCCACTAGAGGTCAGTAGAGGTTTACATGACGCTAGTGTGGCAGCTGCAGAACTACAGCAATATGACCTCAGTGACATTAGTATCTGTATAAGAAACCACAAACTGCCTCTGTATGTGCAAGTATAAAGTGAATGTGTCAATGTCTAAAATACACATGTGTCGCACCAGGACATTCAAGGAGTTTTCCTTTTTTGCTAATGTGTATAAAAGTGCTGAAGACATACAAACTATGAAATGTCTCAAATTAAATCCTGCAGTGGGAAAAAAATAATAAACAAAGCAAATTATGTTTCACATTCTTGATCTCTCAAAGCATTCATTGTTTACATTGCACACTATTGGCAGTATCTAAACCATCTTAATGAGTTTAGTCACCTGGAATAGAGATAGATAGATAGATAGATAGATAGATAGATAGATAGATAGATAGATAGATAGATAGATAGATAGATAGATAGATAGATAGATAGATAGATAGATAGATAGATAGATAGATAGATAGATAGATAGATAGATAGATAGATAGATAGGTAGGTAGGTAGGTAGGTAGGTAGGTAGGTAGGTAGGTAGGTAGGTAGGTAGGTAGGTAGGTAGGTGGATGGATGGATGGATGGATGGATGGATGGATGGATGGATGGATGGATGGATGGATGGATGGATGGATGGATGGATGGATGGATAGATAGATACATTTTTACATTACAGCAGCATATACAGGGCAAAGCAATAATAATGGCAAGAACAAATAGAGGTAGTAAAAATATTAAATATAATTTTTTTAAATGCACATTCTATACAATAAAAAATATAATAATATTAAATAAACTAAACTAAACAACAGTGCAATGAATTAAAACAAAACAAACAAACAGCAGTGCAATGGTGTCATTGTTGTGTGATGGAATGACTTTTAGTTAACAAGTTTGCCATGTCACAAATTCATTTCTAGCCCTCTTAATGAATTTGAGAACACCACTTGTGCTGCGCAATTAACAGCACCTCAAATTAGAGCCCACATCAGTGCTTCCCAGAGTTAAAGTAGCAGTTATATCTCAACATCAGTGTGTGGAGGAGAAAGTGGGAGTCAAGCCTTTATGGTCACACTGCTGCAAAGAAACCACTACTGGGGGATTGGAGGATTAGAAGAGAATTGATTGAAAAAGATAACAAAGACTTGATTATTAGACCAGTGGAAATTTCAGCTTTGTTTTGACGAGTCAAAATTGTATTTGTTTTGTTGTGAGACGCAGAGAAGGTGGACGGATGGTGTCTGCATGTGCTGAGCCCACTGTGACGCATGAAGGGTGAGGTGTGATGGTGGTGGGGGCCTTTGCTGGTAACGCTGTTGGCAATTCATTTATAATTCGAGACACACTTAGCCAGCACCACAACATCCTGCAGCGACATGCCATTCCATCTGGTTTGCACTTAGTGGGACCCTTATTAGTTTTTCAAGTACAAAATGACCCACAAAGTCACCTCCAGGCTCTGTAAGGGCCATTTGACCAAGAAGCAGAGTGATGGAGGGCTGCATCATACGTCTTGGCCTCCACAATCCCCCAAACAACATGGTTTGGGATTTGGACTGCAGGAAAAGCAGCCAACAAAAGTCCCTCAAGACCTTTGTATTCCAGGTGAAAACTTAATGAAGCTGCAAGAATGCCAGGAGGGTGCAAAGCTTTTATCAAAACCTAAAAGGTTTTTAAACTTATTTTGCTTTGTTTACACATTTTGTGCTTATTGTCTGACTTATTTTAAGCTTTGAGCTTTGTTCTTCAATGTAATAACAAATAGACAAAAAGAAAAAACATGGAATGATTGTGTGTGTGTCCAAACTATTGACTGTTACTGCTGCTGCAGTGGGTGTGTTGCTTCTAAATTCTTCAGTCATACTCTAATTACACTTGGTTTAATACCATTCAACTCACCAGCAAATACGTTTTCATTGAGCTAGATTGAGAGATTTGAACACACTAAATAATTTATAAATTTGACATTAATCTTGTAAACATTATACTCTTCAGTTTTGTGATTGTTATCATTCAAGCTTCGATCTTTTCAGCTTGAGTTTGTCTGCATGTGGAGCTCTGCCGTTGTATGAGGGGCTGTGTGCCAGTGTGGCTTTCCTGTGAGCATTGCTAATCACTACATGGGCAACATGGTGTGATTTTGGTTGGCTCCACTGTTGACTATCTATTGCCTTGTAACTTACCTGTTCATTGAGTTACATTTATTACTTTGAGTCTTGATTCTATCTTGCGAAGGCTATATGACTGATGCTTTACTTGAGATATAAAAGCAAACAAACAGGAAATTGCCTGAGAACAGCTGTCATGTCTTATTGCAAACTCACTATCACTGGGTTACAGACTGATTTCAATCAAAGAAGTTAACTTCAAGCTGAATTGTATAACAGCAACAGAGTCTCTGTCCGGACGTTTCTGAGCAGTGGATACATTTTTTATTTATTCTTTAAGTAGTGGAAAGAAGCAAAACACACAAGACACATCTGTTTTGTTGTAAATCTACAAAAAGAAAGAACAATAATTCATACAGGCTGTGGTGTAATAACTGGTAAAACAAGCTTAAGCAATCAAAATTCAGCGAGAATAACAGGGGCCCTTTAACCCCTGCCCACATGTTTGTTGTTGGTGTTCATTTATTGTCATCCAGAGAGACTGAGAACCAGAGAACTGAGATCATCAGAGGTCCAGATCAAAACCAGTTTGAAAAACAATGTATCTATAAAGGAAGGGTGATTACGATGAACACTTACAGTGTTGTATTACCAAACTTCTATGCTAAATTTGAACCCTCTTAAACTCGTGAAGTTTTGATGGCAGAATATGTGCTGAAGTCTGAAGTCTGAGTTTTCTTCTTTGGTCTCTGTGACACCGGACGGATTTCCAGTGCAGCGTAACACACATCTTCATCCTGAGGTTTCAAATTTTTTCTTTAGCATCATCATCATGTACTGATGTAATATGACATGCTGTAATTTAATGCTAAACATTTTTGTGTCATAAGTGCAAAAGAATAAATACCATATAAAGATGAATGAAAGCTTCGACTGAATTACCTGGTTTCTTCCCGTCTGACTGTTGTTGCCAAATCTTCTCTCCTCAACCTGAGGTTCCTCAGCTGCACAAATTAATACATCATTAAAACATAACAGATAAATATAAGTAGTCATCCATTTCAACTGAACAATGAAAATGAAAATATTCTGTTTATAGACATAAAAAAAAAAAAAAAAACTCAGACAAAGATTAGTAATCAAATCATCAGAGCAATAAAAAGAGAAGGAAACAGAAGAGCAGCATGGATACAAGTCACATATAGAGCATCTACCTGGTTTGTGACAGAGGTGATAAACCAAACAGGAGGAGAGGACAGACGAGAGGACAGCAAGCGCTGGACACAGAGAGATCAGCAGCGTCCTGCAGACACCACAGTGCTGTGGAGTCTCATGGTGACCACAGCAGTCACAGTGATGAGGCTCTGCATCAAACACAAGATCATTAGTGAGCTTCATGTTGTGACTTTGATGTCAAACAAAACATATTCTGTGTGGAATTCTTCTTTTGTTCACAGATGCATTATTTGTTCGGCAGGAAATAAACCAATTTTCAAATAAATATTATTGCATTTAAGCAAAATTTCAGAGAAGTTTGTGGAGAACTGAGGTCTCCGTTGGGCAGCTACAAGTAACATTTCCGTAATTATCTGTTCCACTTAGCTCAATGTTTTTGGTACAATATTGACCCTGCATTATTAATAGACTGTCAATGGTCCTGTTTTAGCATTACCTGTGAATAAATACTCAAAATCTCATTTGAATAATGTCTCTGAGAACAGTTTATTAGATTTACATCTGTTTCCTACAAGAGTAATGCTAAACTTGTTTTCCTATAGTTTGAGCCATTTCTTTTCAAATCTCAAATGTAAAATTTTCTAAAACATAATGCATAAAAATTGCTGTGGCGATGTTAAGTGCACATTTAAGAATGGATGATTCTCCACCTCAAATCTACAAAAAGGTTTGTAGAACTTTTAATCCAGATGGGGGTCCCTGATGCAGTTGATTTTCACATGTTGATTTGAGGATGTTTTCAGGTGAACTTGATGATTACATGATGCTTCACCCACATTAATATTCAGCAAGTGCACGTGAATATCAGATGGCAATTTACTACTGTATAATGATCATCTAGTCAAATAATTACATCAACTGTAAACATAGTCACACTAACAGTAAGATAATTCAGATCAATATACTCACTGAATATGATCCTTGTTGTGACATTGCCATAACTGTAAATCCTTCTGGAAGAGATGTATTTTTTATCCTCCACCTTCTCGGTTGTGGTTCCACAGAAATAGAGGCCCTCATCTGAATCTGTGGCATTTGTGATCAGCAAGTCATAGGAATCAGAAGAATGATTGCTGACAAATTCATATCGAGGAGATTTTGTGGTTTTATAATTTACTTGTAGAGCAAGAGAAGGTTGGTTCTCATGGGAACAGTTCCTAAACCACATAATGTATTTTCCAAGTGTCATTTTGCAATCACAGTAGAGAGTGATGTTGTCTCCTGGTCCGACTGTCACCTCCAACACTGATGCAGAAATCCAATAATGACTGCAAGATCCTAGAATAGAAATACAATTATATTATAATTATAATTATAATTATAAAAGCTTGTGACCAATGTTACAAGATTTGAAATTTCAGCAGGTTACTGCTCATCAATACAACCCTAAAACTATATGTATATACATAAATCGTTTTCTAAACAGAACCTGACTATAGTAACTTAAATGTTAAAAAGAATCAATAAATACAATTACCAAAGAGAACAACCAGAGTAAGAAGTAGTCCATCCATTTCTGGTGATGACCTATTGTTGAAAGACAGCTTCACAGGTCTCGCGCGGATGTCATGAACTATTTAGATTTTTCCATTTAAGGAGATGTCGCTGGTGATTGGGTAGTTGAATGGAACATATTCTCTTTTTTGTGGTTGTTATTATGGGTGTAACGCACAACACGCAATGTGATGGATTTTGCAATTTTGCACTGCAAATTCAAACTGCTTTGGACTAGACCTGGACAATATTGCTTTGGTCTGTGTCATCACAGTCATGAATACTTTGATGCATTGAATCCATAACTAGACTTTACAATAAAGCAAAAGTATGTGTTAGGAGCATTTTGTACAATGAATATCGCATCACAGATATACAGTACAGTCTGCCTTAAATTCCACTGTAATGCTGTTAAACTGTAAACTGTAGATTTATATAAAATTTGGGCATTTCGAATCATAACGGGACAACAGTAGTTCAACACTTTTGAGAATCTCCAAGACAAAAGGCAATATCATGTTATCAGTGATAACAGTAATTGACAGTAATTTTAGATCCATGATATGAGGTGAATATGAAATTATTGCGTTGGTCAAGGTTTATGAAATTATTATCTTAAAACATCTGCATTAAATTTGTCATATTTAGTAGGAAGTCAGGTAAAGTAAAACATTTTGATAAAGAGATAACAAAAAAAGAGATAAAACTGTAAAACTCTACTGACTTTACCGTCTTAATTTTACTCAGGATGTATACCTCGAGGATTCCTTTCAAAGTGAGTTGAAAACAAGACAGTCCAATTAGCATCTGAAAAGATTGGGCACATGATGCGGTCAAAGGACCATTACAATATTAAAAGTATTCTACTCTTGTCAACATCTCACAGCCCAGTATCATGCTAAAGCATGTAATACACCCTGCAGTCCACCAGAGGATACTGTGTCAGTGTCAAGTTTTGCATCGCCTAGCCAATGTATATAAATGTGCACGCAACTTCCAGAACTAAAAAATTAGGCCAATGCAGAGGTGCCTTAAACTGCAATACCACACAGTGCCACCAGAGGATGGCTCAAAAAAGCCTTTGGCTCCATAGACTCCCCTTCAACTTGTCTCATGAAATAAGAAAGTCAATATTTTTTTTTCCACCAGTCACTTTGATGTTACCAGATCCTAAAGTCGCTCCTTCTTATTAGTTTTCTGGCGCTCCATCTGAACATAATCCCATCATTGATTAGGAAATAGGCCTGAAAAAGCTGTGTTTATGGGGGGCGTGTCTGTTTGACTAATAGGCCTGTGGTGCAGTCAGGTTTCCGCTATCAGTGGGCAAGATGTAGTATCGTCGGGTTTCCAATCAGATCGAGCCAGGTCCAACACTCAGCTCGTCCAAATATGGCCACTGGCTACAAACTGCTCCGAACTAGCAAGCTGCCGAAAGCCAAAATCTGAACTCAAGGCTTCATAATGGTCGTTCTTAAACCAATCAGTGACGTCACTGTTGGTGCCATTTGGCCTAGCTGTGAGAAGTACATACATGACAGATTGGGGACAGTTTGACTGATCAAACCCAGAACTTTCACAGAGGAGACCTGTTTGAATTTGTGGGAAAGCGACTTGGTGAAAAGCCAGTTTTAATAAATCATTTCCTCATTTCCCCACCTAAGTAGTTTTTTTCTGTAAGCCTAAAAACTTGTTTTTTGCTGCCTTAACCTAAGACACCTAAAACAAAATCTTACAATGACTCAATATTCTGTTGTGGATTGGAGAATGTATCTGGTTGCGTCTTAACGATTTTGTCAATAATACAGTCTGTACCTTAAGTATATGCATTACTTTGTTGAGTATATGAAAACCTTCCTGGTGTGCATTGCAAGCAGTATTTGCTTGGCAACCACTGATGCTCTGTTATTTACATAAGACTACATGTAAGACAAAAGTTTACATTTGAATGAGAACAAGATGAATACAGTACATATATAAAATATGGATTATTTCTTCTTTTTTTTTCTGAGCAAGGAGGTATTAAGCTGTTACACTACTCACACAGCATGGCAGACTGGGCGACACTAAAACTATAAAATAATAAAAATCTACTTTTGCAGAGGCTATAATGAATATGAAATAAAGATAGATAAATTCAAACATCAGGGGTCTTGTTGGTTCAATACTTCACATATCCACGACAGGTGAGAATTCTTCCTTGACCAGGAGTGATCAACTGTTTAGAGATTAAACCATCAACATTATCCTACCACTTGCTGAATACATTTTCAAATATACAAAATCCTTAAAGTGTCCGAAATAAGCTTTTGTTAACCAATAACCTACTTAATCTTATAGTATGTGAACAAGTAAATTACTTTAGAAAAAAATCCACTGGCAACAAAAGTCTACAAGATCATTGTTATTTAGATACAGTGACAACACTGTTTTTACCTCACAACATGTGTATGGAACCACACTTCACACAGTACACGTATAAACATCTGCACGGTGTGGATAGTGTTACTAATCCCACAAAGTTATGTTGTGCTCGAGTTCATGATGTGTAGTCAGAAATACACTGCTCATCCAAATATAGCTGTTGACTGCAGAGGTGCTAAATTCTTGCTTTGTTGACTACGTTTTAACATAAACCAAGACATACCACATCAACGTAAACCAATTTCAAGCCTGTAGAGTTAAAAGAATATAATGATCCAGAAGGGTATAAGAACTGTATGAGCCTAGCAGTTTTCCATTCAATATGGTCGTTTGTGTCTCTGATGTCTGATCTCTGTTCTCAAAAATCAATCAGACAGCTGCGGCTCGAGTCCTCACCAAGACTAAGATGGTAGATCATATCACTCCGGTTCTCAGATCTTTACACTGCCTTCCAAACTGTCAAAGCATTGATTTCAAAATAGTGCTGTGAGTTTACGAAAGCACTTAATGGTGAGAGGCCAAACTACATTTCTGATCTGCTGCTAAGTTATGAGCCTTACACACCCTTCAGGTCGTCAGGTCTCCCCCAGAGTCAAAAATACATGAAGTAGCGTTCAGTTTTTATGTTCCACATATACAGAACAAACTGAAGGTCTGCAACAACTCTCAGTTCTTTGAAACCAAGACTGGAGCCCTTTCTGTTTGTCTTCAATTAAATTAACTCTCTTTAATTAACTAACTCCCTTAAATTTCTATCCTATTGCTTTTCTATTTTTTTGTCTTAATGTATTTTATGTTTTGGAGAAATAACTTTGAATGACCTTTTTGAATTGTGCTATAAAAATAAACTTGCCTTGCCTTAACGCATATAGTGAACTATGGAAAATGAGATTGTGCACTAATAAGCAGGTTCAGTCTGTCTGCATGTTAACCTATGCAGTTTCGTTCAGGTCTCTGTCACTGTGGGTTTCCTGTCAGCTTTACTGATTACAAGGTGATTGAGGTTAGCTGTTCTGTCAACTTTGTCAAATAGCTTCTTGGAAACAGTGTGTGGCAGGGCCATCCCTAAATAAACAAGGTAAATAAGAAAGCGGTCTTTTCTTTTGTGTGGTATGTCCTAAAAGTAAACGTAGTATTTTGAGTTGTATTGTCTGGAGAAGAAACAGCTCCAATATAACAACTACTTTGAACTCTATCAAACTCTACTAGTGAGGGGTTGTGGTTGATGGCCTCAGATAAAAATAGGAAATTGCTTGAAAACAGCTATCATGTGTTCTTTAAAAACAAGCAGTCCAACCACGATGAAATGTTACAGATTGATTTAATCAAAAATAAGGCAATCTGAACTAAATTGTTATCAGCAAAAGCAAACAGGCTTCCTATCACTCTGTATTTAAAAAAAAAAAAAAAAAAAAAAATTATTACCTTTTAACTTATTTTTACAGGCCTTGAAAATTTTAATAATTTATTTAAGTGGTAAAAGGACATAAATGTCCCAATATCTATACTAAGCCTACTACAGCCTACCCACAAGGTGATCCAGTCTGCTGTTCTTGTGTCGCCGCCCCCCTGTGTCGGACCTCGGGAAACCACACAGCGGAGCTACGCCTACACAGTAGGTTCTCTCAGTCAGCCTGCCTGCCTGCCTGCCTGTCTGTCAGCCGCGTTCACGGCTGAGCCTGCTTCCGGCTCGGGCCTGAGCGGAGCGCGTGGACGCGCATCTGCCTCACGTGACTGTTTCCAGTCGGCTTTCCTGCTGTCAAGAGTGGCGGTCGAGTTTTCCCTCTGCTCCGGAGGAGTGAGAGAAAGGAGACCACTCAGTGACTGTTGACGCCTGGCTGCCTCTGAATTCGAACATTCTGTCTTTATCCCCTGTTTTGCCCTGGTCTGGGAGAATAAAGAGTCCTGGTTCTGAAGCGAATCTGCTGTTGTGTTTGCATTTGGGTCCGTTTAAATATCGCCACCACATAACAATTATATTAACTTAAACCTTCACACATAGATTTGTCAGGCATGAATAAAAATCAGATGAGAACACTCACCTAATATGATCCTTGTTGCGACATTGCCATATCTGTAAACATATTTGAAGGTGTTTCTTTATCCTCCATCTCCATCTGTTCAGTTTAGCAGGAGAAGCCCTCACCAGGATCCGTGATGTTTAAAATAACCAGGTCATGAGATTCAAAGGAATGATTTATCTCAAACTGAAAATGAGGGAAGAGTTTCAGCAGGTCAGAAGTGTTATTCATGCTTCAATGTGATATTAATTTTAGTGAAGAGAGGGCTGGTTCTAATGAGAGCACTTCCACGCTACACTCCAGTGGATGATTTGCAGTCACAGTAGGCAGTGATGTTGTCTTCTGGATTGACTGTCACCTCTGATCCAGAAATCCAATCCTGACTACAGGAAACAACTCCTGGAATACAAACACAATCATAAAAGCAGATTGAAATGTGCACAGTGTTACATGATTTCCCATCAAGGGTAGATTAAGAGTATGTTTCTGCTCAAAACAAAAACAGTGAGAGCACAGTAAGAATTAATCTCAGTCACTGTGATTTAACTATTCACATCTTTTACCCCAAAAACACCAGAGAATGAAACAGATGTCACTCACTGTCTCCCTAGCCTAGTATTACCAGATCCAAATTCACTGTGTGAATATATGGGTTTGGCCGCATTCCGTTCAGGATTGTTTCCAGTCATTGCATCTTAATAGGCGTAGACCTCGGATTAATTTTGACACTATTAGAGCAGCCTTTAATCAATTGCCATTGACAACCATATTACGTATGTTATGATAGCCACACACACACACACACACACACACACACACACACACACACACACACACACACACACACACACACACACACACACACACACACACACACACACACACACACACACACTGGTCACTGATTGGTCATCGTTTCAGAGTGGCTGAGCAAACCTGAATGTGATCAGAGTTTTTAGACAATACACAGTGAAGACTGAAGCTGTAAGCAATAGGCGGGTGAACCCAGGATGCAGATTCTCCACATATTTTGGAAAATGATTCACAAATATAACTGCAAGGAGGCTGACAGCCAGTGAGTACAGCGACACAATTGGTTGATTATGAAATCCCTCCTGAAAATACTTCTGTCTCTTCACAAAAATTGGTTTTGGTTGAGTAAATTCTAAATCCAAAACCCTTCTATTGTATCATTCATCGAGTCTACTCTGATCCAGTGATCTACATAAATGGCTCTGATTCAAATTCATCCACAAACCAAACATGGAGGCTTCACAAAACTGGGACACGCAGATGACATCATTGGCCACCATCCAGATACAAATACCTTTAATCAGGCTCTACGTTGAAATAATAGACAACTAGATATATGCATTCACAAAATATGTACGTTAGAGTATATATATTATAAAATTAATTTATGGAAATTAAAAACATACAAAAACGTTTTTTTTTTCATGGACCTAAAAATCAGAACTGTTATGTTCAAAGAATTTCAATTGGCAGTTGTTATTTTTTATTTTTTATTATTAAATAGTTTTAGAAGCTATATCCTTAATTTTAGTATAACTCAATCTCTGCCACAAGAAAATCCCAACATGATCACATAGTTAAGGTCGTGCTCAGAATAATATGTGGACTTCTGAATATGTGGAATCATGACTGTTCCTTGACTTACAGTAAGACTTTCTGCCAATGTCATGCTGTCTTGAACTGCAGTCCAAGGAGACTGGTAAACAGAAATGGTGTCTGACAGAGGGGTGCCTGGAGACTTATTTCGTGATGCTGATTAAATTGAACTAAACTAGGCTGAAAAATTTGCACAACTAAAATGCAAGGAAGGCTAAAAAGAAATCTCTTCACAACTGCCTATATTTCTCAGTGTCTATGTGCATGTTGGGCGTGGTCGTATTTCTATTTCTGCAGGTGCATATTCATTTACTTTAATGAAAACAGTTTGTCAGTGCACATTTTATCATGAGGGTTTGAAGCTTTGCAGATTTAAGGTCAAGCCACTGCAGCATCAAAGGAGAGGCAGAGGCCTGCAGAAACCACAACAGTTTCCATCGTGTTAAATGTCAACTGCTTGGTCAACCTCTTCAGCCCTGTGTTAGTCAGTGCATAAACCGTATGTGTGACTCTCTGTGTGTAAATGCTTTGCATTTGCTTCTGCAGCTGATGCACAGGAAACTATTTATTCAGGCCTCTGGGGCAGTGCGAACATTTAGATGTTTGAGACATGCAAATCATTACTGACAGAATTACTGTCTTCTCAGTGTAATGATGTTGGTTTTTATTATTGCACACTTATTTTGTTTATCTTATTTGATCTCATTTAACCAGGATGGTCTATTGAGACTGCACTCTCAGCACAATAATACTATTAACCACTGTTAATTTTAAAAGTGAAAAAGTAGATTATAAAAGGCCAAAATGTTTCGTCAAATTAAGATAAAACAAAGCCATTACCCATTTCAGTCTTTTGAAAAATTGTATGAGGTTATATTTAAAGACATTCAATATCACCAGTGTCTGTAACTGCCTTTTTTTTTGTGGTTGACTCAAAGATTATGGAGCCGCCCACATGAGAGACAGTTTCTACAAGAGCAGGGAGAGCACAAGCTGTATAAGTTTGGTGGTAGATGTATATACTGTATGTGGAGAGATATGTTGGAGGGTGCGGACAGATTGGTTTAGGAATTTTTAAAGAAGGTCAAATGTTTTTAGATGTAAAACAACAATTGTTAAAAAAAAATCAAAAGTCAAGATGAGTTTCAGTTTCTGGACACAGTCAGTGAGAGCTTCAAAAGATTAATGGTCATCCACTTATGCGCAAAAGTGTTTAGGAGCTACGTTTTGTGCGTGCTCTTCTTTTTGTAGCTGGACTATGTATTTGTATATGGCTGCCTTTCTATGCAGAGCAGTGCATGCAGTATGTTGTGGGCCTCTGCAAACACCATTTTAGTATTTTATTGTAAAAGCTGCATTTCTTTCTTTGTGTACTAACTCACTTTTATATGGATATGTATAACCAGTGTGTGTGTGTGTGTGTGTGTGTGTGTGTGTGTGTGTGTGTGTGTGTGTGTGTGTGTGTGTGTGTGTGTGTGTGTGTGTGTGAGATATGTGCATTGGTTTGTACACCTTGTCTGTGCGTAAAATACCTGAATGGATGTTTATATCCCCAATGACATACACAAGGTCAGGACCATCCTGCATGAAAGCAGCTGCGAATACAACTACAACAACCAGCTTTCAGGCTTGTATTCCTTTCAAGTGTCACTAGATGGCGATGTGGCTTTTTATTGAGGCCATTAGACACCAAGTGCCTGTTTAGTACCTTTATTACATTGACTCAGTGAGCTCATCTCCATTTAGCCCTATACAGTGTTATCTGCAGCCCTGTAGTCACTGATTCATATTAACTGTATGTGAATGGTGAAAATTAGTTTTGTGAAGAAAAAAATAAGTATTTCAAGGCGGTATATATAATGTATGATTCAGTGATATGTACTGCATTATGACAAAAAAAAGTAGACTTCATTGCACTTAGTGAAAACACGTGATCTCTGTGTGTAATTCTCATCTGGTGAATACTCTTCAGTTCAAATAGTAGAAAACATAAATGTTATGATACACCAATATACTCAGCAGCTCAGATAACCGTGAAGTATATCGTTTGTCAGACGCCTTTTATGTTTTTTTTTTTTTTTTTTTTTAAAGCGATGGCTGAAATGAGACAAAAGGACCGTTCACAAAATAAAATAATAAGCATCACAGTCTCTGGCTTTGGAAATTACCATGTACTTGAACTCATGTCTTTAAAACAGTTTCCACAAAAATAGAAACAACCAAACAAATGAAAAAAAAAAAATCATCTCCTCAGTGTGATTATAACTGATTGCCTGTGAAGGTGCCATAATAATCATGAACATGAATACAGATGCAGGAAAACTCCCTTTGAAAAAGGTGCCAGATGATTGAGACAGACAGAGCCAAAGGGGGGAAATGTTGAACTCTAACTATCTGGACATAAATGGGTTGTTCTTTCTAAAGTCAATCAAAAGTAAATATTTTTTTTTCCAAACAGTTTTGTATACCACCACAGATATTTGCACTCTTTCATGTCTTCTCTCATCACTGATTAGTAAACAGGGAAAATGCATGTCAGTGTGGCGTAGGCTCAACGTCTTTGATTTTTCAAGTTACATTTGAATATCAACAAAAAGGCAGACTAACTGAGGCACCTTAGTTAGTTAAGGTTATCATATGATCAAAGGCAATCTGCGAGAATATTGAAATATTAAGAATGTGTAGTGTAGTTAGAAGCCTAATCAGAGGGATTTTTGCCGCTATAGATCTAGTTTGCTGCCTCTTTTCTCTTTCTCCTTGTCCGTTTCAACCGCAAACCTTTTCTGTACTGTTGTACCAAATCAATGAACGGTTTTGTGAGGTAACAATTGCTACAAGTGCTGCAAACAAGCATGGTCAGTCAAAATGCAAGTCAGTGTTTTTATATTTGGGAATTTTTTTAATTTAAACTGCAAATTAAATTAAAAGCTGTAAAAAATGAGTGACTTGTGAAAAAAAATGATTGACTTTATGCTTTATGAGAGAAGTTGAATGGGAGACTATGGGGCCAGAGTGTTTTTGGGGCCAACCCTTAACAGCCCTTTGTAGTCTTGCACTTCATGGCCCTTTCGTGTTGATCTTACTTTTGAGATACAGAAGCTATGTCCACTTTTATATAAAGTCTATGTTTTGAAACCAAAATATTTTATTTTATGACTGAGTAAAAAGTTGCCAATTCAAATTGTGTTTTCAAAATGTGACATGCAAGTTCCCCATCTTTTCCTTGGATTTTGGAGATGCCATCTGTGCACAACAAGACCCAACACGTTTTTTTTTTCTCATTAAACAAGTGGATTCTCTGCTCTCGTTTAAAAACTTGAAACCAAACACACAGCTGGGGTGAACATCCATCACATTTGTGTGTTCTTCTACAAGGATTTTGAAGCAGAAATTCATGGACACATTTGCTACATTTGCTTTTACAGAATGTCTTCACCAATGTCTCTGGTTAAATCAGAAATCTCTACTCCTTTTAATTTGATGAAATAAAGATGTCTCATCAAAATCTGTTGTAGCTTTTAAAAAACACATCTTTCAGGGAAAGGACCCTCTGTCCCTGCAAGCTGCATAGAATCTAAACAGATGCCTCAGTTAAATGCTTTGACGGGGAAGTTGTTTTGTGGATACATTTTGCTGTTCACAGAGCAAAACAGAAGGCTGCCTGATGCACCTAAAGCAGATAAGTGATATGTGTGCATCGTCTGAAACCAGGCCAGCTTCTTTTTCATCAGGTCATCACTTGTGTTGAAATCTTTCATTTTGTAGGATCCATAGATTTTTATAAAAACATTTTTACTGACCTGAATTCATACTATTTCTATTCAGTGTCTTTGTTCATCTGTAACATTAGCACTTTCGACTTACATTAAAGGAGAGCAGTATTCCCTGATTGGTTTGACCATTTGACGTAACAATTCATCGATGTGTCATCCCCTAACAAAAAGCAAAAGCTATACTCTCATATATTCAATGCAGTGCGTGCAAATCCTTTTATATTTAGTAGTTGCCTGACAATGTATTTTTCCTACTCCGACATCAAACAGGGATGGAGCTGCCACATCAAGCAACATTATGAGTTTAAGTGCACCTTAAGCGGAGTCACTGTATATTTGTTGTTTAATTGTGGCGGGTTTTTGCACAAGATGCCACCTAATAAAGGAATAAGGAGCTGTTTTAGATATTAGGCTGCTCAATGTATACAGGCTGCATTATTATCCAGTGATGTTATTTCAGCAGCCATTCAAAGCTTAGTGACCTGAGACTGACCCTGCTGTGGAAATTACTTTAGAAAAGATATTAAAGGGCAACTGCAATACAGCATGAAACATACATCATTACAATGTCCAGCAATATCAATAAATAAAACTTCAAGAATTACATGTATAACAACGCCCAGAGCTACTCCACGGGGAAATATAAAGAAAAGGGCCAAAAGCTACTCTTCTCACTATGACATCCCAGCAAGGTCAATTTGTGGAACTTTCTCATCTCGACCCAAGTGCACTACACGCCTCATATCGTGAATACACATTTTAACAACAGGGAATCAGTCTGTCAGTACGACACATCCAGTCGACATGGCCAGCCCACTCAGTGGGCCGAAGAAGAGGACAGAGCAGCTCTGCAGCAGCTACGTCACTGTGGAGCTGCAGACACATGAGACAAATTGCCCAAAATCATTCTCCGGGTGACTCCTACTTAGCTCCTTTCACGCAGAGCCAATTTTGAACAAGCACATACACACACGTACAATCACACACAAAGAAGCATAGACCCATGGAGCTGTAATGCATATGAGCATCCACCCACACACACACACATTCAAACACTTGCTCACTCATACAGCTTACTCCCGCAGCATGCCAAAACTGGGGTCACAGCCACTCGTGGTGAATGAATGCCAAACAGACTCGAGCAGATGAAGAGATGAGGGGAGTCCAAACACATGCCCTCTCCTCTCGCTCTCTCTCTCTCAGCACCACCCTTTGTGTGTGCCCCCAATCCCTCTCATGTCTGTTTGTCTCAGTGCTTCAGCATAAAGTGACGCTGTTTTACACCCATTAGCCTTATTAATCTTTTTAATCAGCAGAGTGTTCACACTCGTTAGCATCATTGTTAGCTGCATGCTGATCCAGTGGGGATTAACATTCAGCAGGTTAGTCATGATGTTAACCCCAGCCTCCGCTAAATATGTCCCATTAGCAGCCAATAGGTGAATTGTTCTCAATTACCGACCAATACAAGATAATCACACTTAGCGACATTTCAGAAAGAAGCTCGGGCAGGAACACACACACACACAGAGATGCTTAAATGTTTGGTCACATGCAAACACACACACGTACGCACACAGACACACATACACACAAAATAAAGAAGTGGAGCAGGTTAAATGAAGCAAGGGAGACAAGGAGGGACGAGTTAAATGAAGGAGAGAAGAGGAGCTTTCCCCTCCACCTAATTCTAATCTGTTGCGATTGTATCCATAGTCAGGTCTGTCCAGGGCCAGATGGTCCACAACACACACACACACACACACACACACACACACACACACACACACACACACACACACACACACACACACACACACACACACACACACACACACACACACACACACACACACACACACACGTGCATTAAGGCATAAGCCTAAATTCTCAGAGGAAAGCAGTCTGAAACAACACACATTTGTTCAACCTCAATAAACCATATTTACCTTTAAACGGTAAATTGGGGGGAACAGAAACAGACTAAAAGATATTCAATTTGAAATGAGAAAGAAGAAAAACGTAAGATGAAAGAGAATAAAACAGAGAGAAAGACCAGTATGAAGACAGAGTAAAGGGGAAATAAAGGACAAAATAAGACTTCTCCTTTTTTTATCTCCTCTTGTGTTGTTGCAGCGTGTGACTGTTTCGACCCTCTGGCAAAAGGGTTTGCGTTCAATCACACTTTCCTCTGAGACGGAAATTAGAGTGCTCTCTTTGGAGCCTCACGGCACACACACTCTCACACACACACACACACACACACACACACACACACACACAGCACGCACGCACGCACGCGCGCACACACACACACACACACACACACACACACACACACACACACACACACACACACACACACACACACACACACACACACACGCAAAGGCTTGGTGTTGTGCTCATAAACACAGAGACACACATTCCTGCTCTTAGCCCATGGACCCGCATGCATCCACACACAATGCGCTCGTCTTTCCCTGAATAACCAGAGACTGCTTGCCTGCCTTGCTGGCTGGCTGGATGCTCAGGGGCAAGTATGACACGAATCCCGTCTGATGCCTGTTTTTGCACTCTGATAATTCAATTAGGAGGGAGGATGGCCTGTGCACTGCTGCACACACCGATCAGAAGTTGTGCCAAAACCCCAGGCCATGGGGTTAAAGTGAGAGGAGGGATACATTACATGATGTTACCTGCATGCACTGACAAGAAGAGACAAGCCGTGACCTATGGGGCATCTTAACCGGCTCTGTAGCAATATGACCAGACTGACTCCGCAGGAAGGCTGTTTAAATCCACTAAACCATGGACGAATACTCATACACACAGCACATAGTTTGTATGCAAAAAATATGAGTGTGATAGAGGAAAACTGTTTGCATTCGTACAATATTCACAGTGTGCCCTCTGCATTCAAATACCTGCAGTCTGTATCTAGAGTTACAGAAAGGCACTGAAAAAAACAATGTTAAAGGAACATAACAAACACATATGCTCCTGTACATGACATAGAGGGTTACTTAACGATTTAATGAACATGAACATGATATGAATCATTATATTTCAGCCTCCTCCGTCACCAAATTGCATCCCAAACCCGTGTAAGATTTTAGACCGAGAGAGACAGCACTCCTTACTATCACCTTCCAACCCGTTCTAATTCTCAGGGTGTTAAACACTGCTACTTTACCAAAGCTCATCTTAGAGATATGTGTCAATCTGCACTTTGGCTTCGGTGCTGTGACCACCCATTTCAAAAAAGGAATGGTAAATGGTCTGCACTTATGTACCACCTTTTTTGTCTTAGTGGTCTACAACGTGCTTCACCGATTCACACACACACACACACACACACACACACACACACACACACACACACACACACACACACACACACACACACACACACACACACACACACACACACACACACACACACACACACACACACACACACACACACACACACACACACATCAATGACAACAGAACACAAAACACAGGACTTCAGTCAGATAACCAGTGTTTCTATCTGTGTCTGTGTAAAAGAAAAAGTCAACATGGATTTAACATACAAAAGTAAATATACTTAATGTATTTATCTTATCTAATGTACGTAACAGTACTAACAAAAGCACCTACTTATTTCAATCCAAATCATGCTCTTTTCCTAAACCTAACCAAATAGTTTTGGTGCCGAAATGTAACTGACTCCACACCAGAGGCATGTTGTGTGTATCCCTGAGACACCAGCAGGCTTTGACACAAGAGCAGTGTTTGATGCTCTGGGAATGAGAACGGGTTGCATCATCATAATGGCAAATGAGGAAATTTCTTTTGGAAGAGTGGTGTGAATCCATCCAGTTGAGTTGCACAAACTCGTAGAATCGAAGCCAAAAAGCAATGAAAATGTCTTGGCAGCACGTGGTGGCCCAGAAACTCAGAGTATTTTATGATGTTTTTTTTTTCAATAGCACATTTCAACAACAACGTGATTCACATTGATGTACATTAGACATAACAAGACGATAGGACAAGATACAAAAGAAACACAAGGAAATATAAATTGCACGTAGCAACAGTAAAACAAAGACCATTCATAAATCATCTATATTGTAAATTGAGAGTCATTGCTGCCTTACCACACTGTTTATTTAGGAGGATTTATTGGGCACTTTCGGTAGAAATGAACAAGAAAGACAAAAACATGGGAAAAGAAGTGAAGACAATGTGCAACAAAACCTGTGTGGATTTGACCTCAAATGTTGTGATCATGTGCCATACATCTTAACCACTGGGCTGCCCGGATAGCCACTTTACCATTTTCTTAAACAGAGCAAAACTAAATTTCTTAAATTGATTTTGCTTATATTTAGGTGATTATAGTAGCCAAAAGATTCATTCTGAGTTGAAATTAAATTCTATGAGAGTCCGCGCACACAAAAGAAAGCTGAGAGCTCATATTCAATAAAAACACAAGCACACACAAGAGCAGATCACATATGCTCAGCTCCATTGAAAGAATGAAACACAGAAAACTCACTCGACCATAACAACACCCCCCTTGACCACCACCAGACACACACACACACACACACACACACACACACACACACACACACACACACACACACACACACACACACACACACACACACACACACACACACACACACACACACACACACACACACACACACACACACACGCCTTGCATTTCTTGCCCTCCTTCTACTCCACTGCTCGGCTAATGTCATTCTTGACATGACACCAATGTTTTTTCATCCTCACTCCTGTTAAGGAGCAGTGAACATCATGTCCTTCTTAACTAGGGCAAGCAGAAGGCCAGTGCAAATGTTTCAGTTCTCTGTTAATTGCATGTGTGCGTACTAGTTGTTGTTCATGGTATATTTAAAAGGGAGCACTATTGTTGGAGGGGAGATTCTACCTCTGAAAGCAAAATTCACTCAGGAAGTATTTGTTCCGGGAGGAGATGAGCAAGGAGATGAGTTGTTTTTCCTACATAGACACACACACATGCGAACACACTCTGAACACATTAACAAACACACGTACAAAGATGCACGGACCACAAGCTCAAACACACCTTTCCTGAGGAAAAGGTAGGGGAGATGAGTTGATGGAGGTTAGCAGGTAGTGGATGATATTAAGGGGTTTTATTTTTAGGGGGGAGAAGGGAAGCAGAGAGCTCTGACTGCACCCTTTCCACAGATGAAAACTACACAAGAAGCATGAAAAATAGATGAATAGAAAGCCCTCTTTCCGGAATCATGGAGGGATCGAGGTAGTGAAAGACAACAAAGGGATAATGACTCAAGATAGTGGTTATTTATCCTTCTTGTGAGTGGTTTCACTGTGCCCCCCTCAGGGCACTTTGCCTCCAAGCAGCACTGAAGGCACACACACACAACCATGCACATACAGTTCACAAGTTCAACAGGACCCCTTTAACATGTGAACTGGTCACATAGTGTTTTTTTACAAGGTCAGGCGTGCATAGTGTGAGTCTGTAGCCTGTATTTTAGCAGGGCATTCCCACTAAGATATGGAGGAAGCCAAGCTGAGAACAGGGCAGGACATAGACATCCTGCAAAGCCATACAATGTGTCTAGATAGAAGACACAGCTATGACAATGAGGAGGAGCAAGCATGTGCAAGGGAGAGCAAGTGAGAGTGAGGGAGAGATGGGGGCACACAATCTAAATGCCAAACAGACAGAAACTAATTCAAAGCTTTAACAACTCCCAATAGTATCATCTCTCATAGTTGAACCAAGGGCTTTGAACTCAGCGAGAAGAGCTCCTTCTTCAAATCATAAATCTTCCTGCAGGCTGTTCCTTACAGTGAGGGCAGACATTGATATAAATTTATTGCCCATATTTGTTGACAAAGCTTTTGGGACAGTCAGCAGAAGGGAATCTTTGGATCTCCTGCTGCATCTACCTCTATAGTTTTCTGTAATCTAAATAGATAAATAAGTAAAGGAAAAACAGAAAGAATGGATTCATGAATAAACATGAGATACCACAGTAACTGAGAATTCACATGGAGAAGTAATATGTGTTGACTTCTGGGGTTCTGGTATTTTCTTTTGTGTGGTTCCTAACAAATCTCACAGAACAAGGACAAATATTACAGTTGTATCTAATATGCAGAGAAACTTAATAAATGTGAAAACCAAAAAGAACTATGTCATCACAATGCTCGCAGCCGTCTTACAAAAGGAAAAACATTTATTCTATAAAAAAAAAAAACAACAACAACCTTTAACCTCAACTTCAAGAGATGACGATCACCATATGGCTTTTTCACTTTCACTTTTTGATTTTCACTGCTTCTACCTATTAAATGGCTTTCAAAATAGTAAAAGTTATCTGTCGAGCTAAGCTTGTAAATGAAAAAGAAAAAAACATGTTTTGCCAAAAGCTTGTTTGAGTGAGGATGCACAGCAACAGGTGCAGGGAAGGAAGCAAACATGTTTTAAATGCGATTAAAATTAATTAGTTGCACAGTCTAAATTTGAAAATTAGACTCTACAATCACAGAGCAGGGACCTCCAGTATTAGCCTGGCTGTCTTCACTGTGATTATAATTTGGAAACCCTGTTCGCATTCGGGTTTACAGACCCACTCTGAAGGACAGACCAATCAGCAACCAGTGGGGGTGATAATGTGCGATGACTTTGAAGTACTGCATAAATGGCGGGTGTTTTAGCAAACAACATACAGTGTATAGTGGTCAATGATGATTGGTTAAAAGCTGCTCTAGTAGTTTCAGAATTCAGAAGGTCTACATGCATTAGGATGCAATGACCAGAAACAATCCCATATATTTACACACTGAATGTGGGTCTGATAAAACCAGGCTACTCAGTCATCAAACCATGCATAGAAAGAGCTCTAATTCTGCTCATAAAAAAATGCAGCAAGCACAAGGAAATTTGTGTGCCATCAGCTGGGAAAATCCCTAACATTTTATACAGCTGTTACATATGCCCATCCCCCAAATTAACCATATATGGTAAACCACTTCCATTTAAAAGGATGTAATGGCACACTTGGTCTTGGCAATTTTGAAAAAGTAAAAACAAAGAAAAACTGCTTCAAGGTGATATAGTGATGAATGAAGTAGTGCTGAATAAAATAATTTTCTGGACTATCAAAAACAAAAGGACACGGTTTGGGCATATGTGACTGAAGAAGACAGCACTGTGTCTTTGTAATGAGAGGAGTTGCTGAAATCAAAGTGAAGTTAAGAAAGTAAAAGCCCAAAAAAGAAATGCTGCACACAAAAAAGAAATGACTGCTTAATATTGCCTGAGGGTGAAAAAAAAATTGCTTCAGTAATTGGTGAGGCATCCCTGACAGGAATCATCCCTGAAGGTGATACGGAGTGTCATGGGGAATCTACAAAAATCACAAAGGAGGCTGGAACATCACAAAGTATGGTCATGGGCATGTCATCTGCATGCCTACCTGCCAAGTCCTCCATGGCCAGTTAAGCTCTGCTAAATGCACTCCTCGTGGACAGAGGAAAAATCCCTGTAAAGCAAAGTAACATTACACCGACCTGTGTGCTTCGGGGTATGGGTTCCTCAAACCCATACCCCGAAGCACACAACATCTTCAGTGGGTGGGTGACTTCATGAGGTGGCTGCAGAAGCTGATACAATAACCATTGTCTCACCATTATTACACATCACCCCCCCCCTTCCACCCCAACAGCTGTATTCCCAAACCTTGCAAAAATAAGAGTCATAATAAGCCATTATGGACAGCTGAAGCAGACGTAAGTACAGTATGTGTGTCATTGGGCCTGTGTTATCACTTTGATGTGATCTGATCATTTGTGATTTGTGCTTGTGGGACCTCAGTGGCCTGTGGGATGAAGAAACACCATGGTGTCATCATGTTTTAAATCATTACATCTTCTGCTCTGCTAATTGGTAAGAGCCACAGGCCTGACTACAAGACAAACGCAGCAGCATCAGGCCCACAGGGACTCTAGTGTGTTCGTGTGCGTGTGTGTGTGTGCGATTGTAGGTGGGCAGCTGCTTAGGTATTCAGGAGTGGATGTGTATGGGCGGATGTGTTCGCTGTGAGAATGATGATGACTTTTTCTAACATGAAATGTATGCACAATTATTTTGTACATGCGCATAAGTCTTGTCATGTCTATGCTTGTGGGCTATTATCTGTCATTTCCTTTTACTGAGTATAATTTGTCATTTCTTTTTGATGTCCGTGTATATAAGTGAGCATGGTTATAACAGCTGAATCTAATACTTGTGCTTTTGTTACTGCCCAAGACTCTCTCTGTTTGCCCTATGCTCAACCTCATCCAGTCAACAACTCTTGACAGCATCCTCGAGGTGGACAAGGTCAAACCTCTCCAGTGTGTCTAAACAACAATTCATACTTTAAACGGTCCCCTCTGCGAATCCTGCATTGTCCACCTGGCAGCCATCTTGTGCCCTTCGCTGCCACTGTCTCTCTGACAGGTTCAATGGCTGCCTGGCTGTGGGTCATGCCTGAACACATGGGGCTGTATCTTGTCAAGAACCTGATGGCTCTACACTGGGACCGGGGCTGCTTATCTCGCAGACAGCCTCACTGGCGGCGCTGTGGCAGGTGAAAGAGAAGGAGCAAAGAGAGGGAGAAATAGGAAGTAGGGGAGAGTCAAGAGGGCATGGGAGCAGGCAATGGAGAAGTGGCGAGGGAGGATATAAGCAATTGAAGATAAAAGGGGGGTGACTAAAGAAAGAAAATAGAAAAGGAAGGGCAAAGTTTGGAAAAGATAGTAAAGCTGAGGGAGAGATGAAGCAGAGGGGGAACAGGGGAGACTTGAGTTCGGCTGAATGAACGTGGGGAGAGATTTAAGAGGGAAATGGGGGATTTAGAAGGATGGGATGAGGTCAAGTAGACAGAAAGAATGAAAGATGTAAGAGGGAATTAAATACAGAGAAATGTGATGGGGAAAAGAAAAGAGAAGAAGTAGGATAGTGCTGAAGGAGTAAGGCCAGTAGCAGAGACAAAAGGTTGATGAATGAGGAGAATGATGCCACTTCATTGAACTAAAAGGGTAACACAAAAGTGATGGGGAAATCCTGATGACTCGGAACAAAAAGGGAAAGTACTGTAAGATGGGAGATCTTAACAGGAAGCAGAGAGAGGGGCCAGATAAGAAAATAGAGCAAAGACATGCTGATAAACCTCCTTTGGGTCCTCTGAGGGAAAGGACTGGCGGTGGAGGACAGGGGGAGGAAGCTGAACAAGCAAACCAGAGGTGAAGACAGGTTAGCCACTTATGCATTCAGGCATCAGAGATACAAGGCTGATAGAGTGGAAAGATACAGATAGGTCAGAGGCAACTGTTGCCATCAAGGCTGATGCTCATTTCACTTTTGTTCTCTCCATTTGGAAAAACATTTGCACTTTTTTCAGGGCTATAACACCAGATTCACATTTGACAAATACAGAGTATGTGTGGGTAAAAATGTGTGAACACCGGATGCACTATAATAGAACAGACACTGGATGACAACTATAAAAGCAAGCACAAAAAACGTTCAGCCTGGTGTGTGCAGTGCAGCTGTGTGTGTCCATAAAACACAAGCACAATTGCATAGACATCACAGGTGACCTTTTAAAGCCGGACGGTGTGACTTTAATACCTCGCCTCCACGTCTTCTTCCCTCCACTCTCCCCTCCCCATCTTTCCCCTTTTTTCTATAATAGAGGCAATTACCTCTCATCTTCTCATCTTATCTGGAGCGTCCTCCTCCCATTCTCCCTCTTTCTCTTTCTCCTTTTTCTCTATCTCTTTATTTCTCTGCAGCCTTCTTTTCCACCAGTACACCCCTTAACTGTCAAAAGCCCCTTTTGTCTAAAAAACATGAAGTCGATTTCCTTAAAAGCTGACAGAGAGGTTCTGATGGTGATTTGGCAGCGTGTCATTGCAAGTAATGGCGTTTGGAGTTCCCAGCTTCACTGGACTACATTATAAAGTGTTTGATCTATACTCACCCTTCTTAGCACTCTTCTCCTTTTTTTCCACCATACAGATCTCTGACAGGCGTAGAAATGAGACGGAAGACTCTAAGAGACTTTTCAATCTCGTTTGAAAGGAAATTGGAGCATAGGGGCGGGTGGGCTGGTGGAAATGGACAAAATCTCATATATTTCAGGAGTTTTCATAAGTTTTTTTTCATGACAATGGTAAGTTTAATATCTCAACTCCTCGATTGAGGTATTGTGGTTCTGGACTGCTTTAGAGCTTCTACACAGCTTCTCTTGTGCAAGTGATATCCCTCTCTAAACCAGTGAATACATTTAGAACTAAATTCAAATTTAGAACCTATTCCTGTGGGCTGTGAGTGTTTTGTGTGGAATATGTGAAATACCAAAGTATCTGTTTATGGTGCTTCCTTTCAGTAAGAAAGAAAATTAAAACTGCAAGCAGTGATATGCGGGCCCTCGCACGCTGCACGTCGGGGATCCAGCGGGTCGGGGCAGCCGGCACCCCGATGTGCAGCACACGAGGGTCCGCATATTCCCCCTTGCAGTTAACATGTTGTTTCCTCAATCTCGTTCCTTATTCCTCTTTAAAAAAAAATTCCTTTTTTTGGCGGCTTTAGCATCTTCAAAAACTCATGAAAGTTGATGCCTGATGCAAATTTCGTGAGGTTTAGAGCATCGTTTGACCTTAAACATCAACTTCCTGTGTCACGGCGAAACATCAAACTTAGCCGCATCGCCCTGGCTATACTATATACAAAAATTAATTTTGAGTCACTTTTTGGACAACATGCTATAGTATGACTATTTTTGAGTATTTTGGATGACATACAGTATGAATTTTTTCTCATTTTTTGGAGTATGAAGTTTTTCTGAACTGACATGCATGCCTCAAGTGGGGATCGAACTGTTACACCTCACTGACTGCTAACTGCTCCAACCACTGCACCAGTCATACTACAGCACGTCATCCAAAATATAATTTAAAAAAAAGAAGTATTTCTATCGATGTCAAATATGAAAAGAAAAGTCATACTATGTCGTCCAAATTATGAAGAAAAAAAAATCATACTATAGCATGTCGTCAGAAATATTATAAAAAGTAATACTATAGCATTAAAATGTATTAATGGGATTTTGGGGGATACAGTTTGTGGTAGTTCGGACAGAAAACCAATGTTATTGACTTTTATTTGAGTATTTACATTATTGTTGACCGTTGGTTTGGTATTTGCATTCACAACACAAACCCCCAACCGTGTGGCTTACCCTTAGAGGGACTCACCCTCTGTGAGCTGTGTAGACCTTGAGCAGGGCCCGAACCCGCATCCTCATGAGGTCGTTTCCAGCTCTGAAGTGGCATTGTAGACCACTGGACTATCTTCAGCGCTGAATAATCAGACACAGCGGAGAAAGTGTTTCACGCAGTTCACTCAGAGCTTCCAGTGACTCAACCTGGTTCCTGGTTAACTCAACAGGTAAAAGATTCTACTTCACCAAGGTTACTATTAATGGTTCAGATTCCACCTTGTACTGTTGATGGTGATTCAACTTTTCGTGAAGTTGAAACGTTTGGAGAAATTGAAAAAGGTTTGCATACACTACACATTACAGGAAGATATTTAATATCACTGCCGACTCCCTTGAAAACATATATATCTACTATCCAAAGAATGTCTGCAGCAATTTTGGTCGCATTTGAATGAGTATTTGTAGACGGTAGAGTTATATGTTACAGGTTAGCTAAAGATTTGTCACAGTGCAGACTCACTCCTGGGAAGATTTGTGGTGCAGTGATTAGCACGTCCACCGAATTTCGTGCATGTAGGTAAATGTAGCCGCCGGGGCATCTGTTTAGGGGGCACTAGCAACTAAAATATGACATTTTTCGCCGGGAGAGACGCGTGTACCAACTTTCATGAGTTTTTTGAGTATGATAAAGCCGCCAAAAATACAGTTGTTCCCGGAGAATAATAATAATCGCTTGAATAACAATAGGGCTTTTGCACCATCGGTGCTCGGACCCTAATGAGGGCCATATAGCGGTTGTAGGTCTTGTGTCTAAACTGAATGCACTGATTGCTGAGGCTTTGTGTTGCAAGCAATGTGGCAAACGGGGAGAGAGAAAATGTCTGGAGAAAGTTTGATTGAGAGACAGACAGTAAGGAAAATAATATTTTCAGATGTGTTAACCTATCATTCTGTAATGAATGCGTGCTTTCTTTCTTGGCACCTCTATAAAAAAGTCCTTCAGTGAAACAACAATCACGTCACATACACACAGTCACACTCTCCCGGCACCTCTAATTGCTGCGTAGGCAGCCACCTTTGACACCCTCAATCAAAGGACGTTCACACTTACGCATGCAGACGCATACTGCTCACGGAGACACACGAGCCCACATTCACAAGCACATGCACACATACAACGTTTTAAGTCATGTAATGAGAATCCAATCAATTTCACATATTTCAAAATCCCTCCCTTTGTGAGGTTGTGTAAAAGTGCGCAGAAACATGGATGGTGAGAAGGCAATCATCTACAGAGTGTTAGTGGAGCTGTGAGTGTAGGATAGAGCTAATGAAGTTCAGAAAAAGGTTTGCGCAAGTGTAGGCGGATGCCTTGCAAGCAATCTTAATAAACATCACATGCACATTTAATTAACTACATTCTCCTGTGACGACAAGGTACTAACAAGACCAACAACACTCAATCATGCCTGGGGAAATGTGTATCTGTATCAGTGTGGGTGTGTGTGGGCGTATGTGAACACGTGGAGGTGTGTATATGTGTGTGGGTGAGCGCGTGTGAATGTGTCCCTGTGTGATGCACAGCACCTCCCCCCTTCATGCTCAGTGCCCGTGTGTCAAGAATTAGTGGAGACTCATAATTGCATGAAAACTAATTTCATCTCTGAAAACCCTATTTAATGGCTGTGATTTTATTGCCTTATCCTCTGTGGCTATAAATTATATGAATTACTGTTCTTTTTGCTTATAAGTACATGCAAAAATTAAGTTTTTCAGCGGATAATAGATACCATTTGAATAATGGTGTCTTGTAATACCTTATCAGCTATGTGCCATACAATTCTTTTATATATATCTTCTGTTGCACATACTTGGATATATCATCACCGTTGCATCCAAGAGTCCTTTGGTATTTTGGGTCAAACCTCGTCCAAGTGACCCAACTGAGGTTGATCAAGCTTCGGTCTGTGTCCAAGTGACCAATGGCCAGAGCCATCTGGACGGTTTCTCTGCTGCCTCCGTGTTGTGGTTAATTACTTTTCTCCTGCCTGTCAGTATTGCTTGGGGAATGGCTTGAAAAGCCTTCACTACGCTTTCCCACTGGCATGCAAATGGTCATGTCTTCAGCGATAGCCCCTCGCCCAATGTCTTGGAACAGCTGCACAGAATGTGTTCAAGGGTTCCTGTCTTTAAACACAGGAGTATGGGGGAGTTTCTTCTTTGCCCCATCACAGCTTGTGCCTCTCCTACCCACTGGCAGTGTCATAATGGCTCAATATTGAGCTCCCAAGTGTGGCCCTGCCCTGATCCACACTTCCAAGAAGGGCCTTGTCCTTCAGCCAAGTTTCTGCCTGCTGGACTGCCTTGACTACCCTCCACTTTCTCCTCGCCCTCACGGCGAACTCTGCACCAAAAACCTTGGTGTCCCTTGACCTTGTGTACTGGAGGCGTTCTCGTGCCCCTGCTACAAGGAATTTTTCCCTTACACAGCTGAACGGGACTTGAACTTTATGCTGTTCCACTTTAGCCCAATGCTGCTAAGGCTGTACAGCAAGCCCAGCTATCTGAGGAGACAGATTTTCATATTGCACTCAAAACCTTCCACAACAGACATGAGTCCGTGCTGGTAGACCCAGTCCTTGAATCTTCCAGGGAACCCAAACTTGTCTACAGTTCTCAACAAGCCATCCAGGTCGGCAGTGGTAGCCTCAATAGAGTCTGTGTCCTTAAGGATATTAATCCACTCAATCCCACATTGATTTAATTTTACTATATATATATATATATACATATACATATATATATGATCCTAACCCTGTAGAGGGGGGCACAAGCCTATACAGTAATACTGATAGTTGTTTAGTGAAGTGTTTATGAGATGAAAGATTGTCTGCCGGCCCTTTGAAAATTGCTAATCTAACACCAAGTCAACCAACAATATTGATGCACATAACATCAAATGAAAGCAGCCCACAAGCCATTATACATTTTTTTTAAAAGACCCTCCACATATAATGATCAGTATTGTTACAGTCATTATTGACAGCCAATAATGATAGGTCTGACCACAGCAGGGTCAAGCTCATAGCCAACATTTAAATTTACCTTTACTAGACCTTGTGAATTTCTTTTACCCTTAGTTTTAGCTGTAATAATTATGATGGTAGTGTAACTGACAATTTATTGCAGAAATAACTGCAAATATGTGTCAGTGCATAAACTTGTACGCGAGTTGGTAATTAAGTCTTGCAATTAAGTCTTGTCATGCTGCCGTCATGAGTTTGTTAAAATACTAGCTGTCATGTTTGAATTGACATCAACAGTTGATGCTCCATATCTGATATCTAGCTTTGATGTTTTGATTCTGTTTATTTAGTTAGAATATAAATGCAGTCAGACAGATTAATTCACTCACTCGTGTCAACATTCATTTCATTACAGTTATAAATTGATAATGAGATTTTTGAGTTTCCTCCTTTCACCAGTTGGCCAGCTCTAAATTTACAACACACAAAGCCATCTACAATTATTCTGTCCTTGTTACAAAATCCAAAGCCTTCTCAAAATGCCATTTTTTGTTTGGTTGTTTATTTTTAAGGTTGGATACGGTTCTTAAGTCTTTCACTCTCAGAGCAGTTTTGTTCGAGTGACATGTTGTTGGCTAAAGATGGTGAGCCGAATTTGAATTATTGTAACTTAACATCTCCCTGCCACCCCACATCCCCCTCGCTGACTGTCTGTGTTTACAGTGTGTGTGTGTGTGTGTGTGTGTGTGTATATGAGAAAGAGAAAGAGAAAGAGAAAGAGAAAGAGAAAGAGAAAGAGAAAGAGAAAGAGTGAATGGGAGACAAAATAAGAAGAGGAAATCTTCAGAAGAAACCAAAGCCAAGTCATATTGAATGACATATTATATAAATTACAGAATATGCACATCAGTTGATATTTGGCATCTAAACTCTGACATAATCAATCCCTGCAAGAATGCATAAAGTTCAGCACCGCAGATAATTATTCACAGCAAATTGTATTTGCTAACAGAAGACAGTCTCTTCTTATCAAGTGTTACGTAGGGTGACAAGATGATGATGATGAACATTAGTACATGGATCAAAGCTTAATGGCAATAAGTGAGGTGGAACTGTAAAACTGCCTCAGCTGTGGCTGCTCTGCAACTCTGCATCTTTGCAGCTGGATACAGTGCATCCGGAAAGTATCCACAGTGCTTCACTTTTTCCACATTTTGTTATGTTACAGCCTTATTTCAAAATGGATTAAATAAATTTTTTCCTCAGAATTCTACACACAATACCCCATAATGACAAATTAAAAAAAGTTTGTTTAAAATTTTTGCAAATCTATTAAAAATAAAGAACATAAATATAACACGTACATAAGTATTCACAGCCTTTGCTCAATACTTTGTTGAAACACCTTTGGCAGCAATTACAGCCTCAACTCTTTTTGAGTATGATGCTATAAGCTCGGCACACTTATTTTTGGGCAGTTTCTCCCATTCTTCTTTGCAGGACCTCTGAAGCTCCTTCAGGTTGGATGGGGAGCGTCGGTGCACAGCCAGTTTCAGATCTCTCCAGAGATGTTCAATCGGGTTCAAGTCTGGGTGAAGGCTGGGCCACTGAAGGACAGTCACAGAGTTGTCCCGAAGCCGCTCCTTTGTGATCTTGGCTGTGTGCTTCGGGTCGTTGTCCTGTTGGAAGATGAACCTTTGCCCCAGTCTGAGGTCCAGAGCGCTCTGGAGAAGGTTTTCATCAAGGATGTCTCTGTACATTGCTGCATTCATCTTTCCCTTGATCCTGACTAGTCTCCCAGTTCCTGCCACTAAAAAACATCCCCACAGCATGATGCTACCACCACCATGCTTCACTGTAGGGATGGTATTGGCCAGGTGATGAGCGGTGCCTGGTTTCCTCCAGACATGCCGCTCGGCATTCAGGCTAAAAAGTTCAATCTTTGTTTCTTCAAACCAGAGAATTTAGTTTCTCATGGTCTGACAGGTGCCTTTTGGTAAACTCCAGGTGGGCTGTCATGTGCCTTTTCCTGAGGAGTGGCTTCCGTCTGGCCACTCGACCATACAGGCCTGCTTGGTGGAGTGCTGCAGAGATGGTTGTCCTTCTGGAAGGTTCTCCTCTCTTCACAGAGCAACGTTGGAGCTCTGTCAGAGTGACCATCGGGTTCTTGGTCACCTCCCTGTCTAAGGCCCTTCTTCCCCGATCGCTCAGTTTGGCCGGGTGGCCAACTCTAGGAAGAGTCCTGGTGGTTCCAAACTTCTTCCATTTACGGATGATGGAGGCCACTGTGCTCATTGGGACCTTCAAGGCTGCAGAAAGTACCCTTCCCCAGATCTGTGCCTTGATACAATCTGGTCCCGGAGCTTTACAGACAATTCCTTGGATTTCATAGCTTGGTTTGTGCTCTGACATGCACTGTCAACTGTGGGACCTTATATAGACGGTGTGTGCCTTTCCAAATCATGTCCAATCAACTGAATTTACCACAGGTGGACTCCAATCAAGTTGTAGAAACATCTCAAGGATGATCAGTGGAAACAGGATGCACCTGAGCTCATTTTTGAGTGTCATGGCAAAGGCTGTGAATGTGATTTTTTTCGTATTTTATTTTTAATATACAGTGAACCCTCGCTATAACGCGGTTCACCTTTCACGGTCTCGCTGCTTCACGGATTTGCATCGTGCATTGAAATCACATTACGACTATATGTAACGTAGATATATTTAATGTCCAGTTCTATCTATTTCAATTGTAAAATAAAGGTTACTACTTCACGGATTTCGCCTATCACGGTTTCTATTTGGAACGTAACCCCCGCGAAAAACGAGGGTTCACTGTATTTGCAAAAATAAAAATAAAAAAACGTTTTTCACGTTATCATTATGGGGAATTGTGTGTAGAATTTTGAGGAAAAAAATGAATTTAATCCATTTTGGAATAACCTGTAAAAACAAAATGTGGAAAAAGTGAAGCGCTGTGAATACTTTCTGGATGCACTGTAAATAACTAGTAGAGTTAGTTAATGTAGCTCTCTTCACTGTTTTAGGCAATAACTTGCAGCTACTGAGGCCAATGAGACATGTTGATGCTATAATTATGACCGTAACCATGGGATGATACAGATATACTTGTTACAGTGGCAGTCGCCATGGCTATGCTTTGGTTGTTATGATTATGGTTGTGACACATTAACTAACTACATGCACTGCACTACATGGAGTTATACGCGTGCATTGAACTCACATGGTTGTTCTGGTTGAGTATTGTATTGCAGCTATTAGTTTTGTATTGTTAACACATCTGTCACATTTGAAGCACTTGTAGACCTGCATGCAATGCTTTTTTGGCCAGTGGTAAACGGAGGTGTTAAGAGTAGCCACTGCACAGCTACTGTAGTCATATCATAATCGATTCAGACACAAATGCAGTCACAGTCCGAGCTTCAACCAATGACACCTTGGCAGAGCAGCTGCAGCTGTGCTCACAGTGAGTGGTGGTATGCTGTTGGAGCTCAGTCCTTTGAGAGGAGTAATGAACATGAAACGCATCATGTAATGTTCCACATCATCTTTTCTTTCTGTGGGAGCATTTCCCCATTAAACTGGCAGTGTATCATTTTTTGACACAACCAAAACAGTAAGGGCCCTATTTTGGTACCTAGCGCAGCGCGGCACAGCGCATCACAGATTCAAGTGCACTGGAATTTTGTTGCAGCAGAAAAGGGCTTTTTCTCCATGCTTTGTGGCTCAGTGGCAATCCGGCTTTGTCAAGATGGGCAGAAGAATACAACAAGGGATGTGTCTGTAATATGCGCCTGTGCAGTGCAATTTAGGTGTCAAATATGAGGGGAAGTTGTGCCTGCACCTCTGCTCAGCTCAAACCAGGTCAGAGTGCAGCACAGTTGGCGGGGGGCTATTTATGGCTTCAGTGTTTGTATCTATCAGGGAAAGTATTACAAAGGAGATACTGTACTTTTTACTCAACTACTTTCACCTAACAGCTACAGTTGATAATCAGCTAAAACATTTGCACAATAATAAACAATTGAGATTTACAGTGTTGTATTTATTCTTTTACTGACCAGTGCATCTAATGGTGACATTGTAGAACAATAAATAAAGCAATATCATAATTGTCTGACTTTACTAAGCACACAATCACCAGCTGAAAAGCCAAGACATCCACTCAGGCATTTTAGCACAAAAAAAAAGCAGTTTTCCCCATTCATGGCAGCAAAGGATAGACTCTTATAGAGGAATCAGTCTCAGGCCATTTATTTTGCTTGCAGCTATTATGGATTAGACTTGTTTGTTGGTGCTACAATCTGTGACAGTGGTGATAGTCAGAGATGTTTAGCTTAGTGAAGGGAATGTAATGCAAATAGTATGAGCACCAGCATAAACCTCAACAAAGAACTACATGTGGCACCACTGCAAGCATCTCTAAAATGTGAGAAAGCATAGTGAATAAAAGTGTTTGTGGGACCAGAGCTAGGGTTTATAAAGATAAACTAATTATGTGTTCGTATTCAGCCACAATACCCACAACCCTGCAAGGGGTTCGGGAGGTCAACAACACTTGCCTTCTGATACTTGGATATGGCATTATCTATTCTGTTGTGATTTGGACTATCAACAAGTGGTGGTAGTGTTAATGGAGAATGAGGAATTATGACAGCCCTTGAAGTAGCAGTTACTGTAGCAACTGCACTCAGGAATGTCTTTTCAAGATCTTTAAATTACCCAATATTATAAATTGTCTTGTAAATTATGGTGCAAAAGATGCATTTTGAAATTACTTCTGCTCTCTTATCTACTATAAAAGCAAGAGAATAATTAAAAACATTAGAATTCACTGCAAAGCACACATGCATACCTGCAAATTCCCACGCGACCACAGCCTTTGAGTTTGTCACGATATCACTCTGCAAGCGTATCGTCGTAGGAGAATGCTGTATCAGAGAAAAGGAGGGGAAAAGGAAGAGAAAGCAATATATAAAAGAAAACGTGTTAGCTCTCAAAAATGAAAACCTGAATGTTTCAAAGGATGTGATGTATGTGTGTGTGTGTGTGTGTGTGTGTGTGTGTGTGTGTGTGTGTGTGTGTGTGTGTGTGTGTGTGTGTGTGTGTGTGTGTGTGTGTGTGTGTGTGTGTGTGTGTGTGTGCGCATGTGTTAGTGTTGATGTGAATATATTTTATAATTAGGCTTACAACTGTGCTTTTGATATTAATGTCTAAATCTGTGCAGTAAACTCATTTTAGATCCATCTTTTTCCCAGCAGACATGGCTTTTTGTGGTTGTTCACAGTTTGACTAGAAAAAAGGAGGTATTAAAGGTAATGTGTCTGTAAAATGTGTGCCTGTGCTGCACGATTGTCCCCCGTTCATTATGGATAAAATATATTGTTTACCTATGTAACTTTAAAGTCTAAACTCACACTTTAAAAAATAAATTACTGTTAATGTTATTTTTTTTTTTTTACAATTTTAGTAGCCAATAAAGTAAACTGCAATTGACTTTATGAATTAGCCACTGTATCCAATGCTGGATCTTGGACAGCACACTATTGCTCACATCGTGTCCCTTTGCATTTGAAATGCTTTATATCTGTGACAGTTTTCTTGTCGGGAACCTCAGATGGCACTTTTACCTTTAACAGATGTGGATGAAATGCTTGCAGAAAAGAAAGAAGAGGTCATTTTGTGGAAAAAATTAAAATGTTCTTGATGTAGTTGCTTCTGTGACTGTGATTAGTATCTTGGAAACCAGAGCATGCAACTAAATATACATCAAGCTTATGGGAGTGCAGTATCACAAGATACAGCTTAAGAAACTTCTTTGTAGCAGGGGCTTAACGATTAAAAATCTGATATACATCAAACATCTACAAGAATGAACCACCTTTAGCCACCAGGGGCATAAAAATATATATAACAGGCTAAAAGCCACTTCAGCTGTTTAATATCCTGCAATAATCACTTTGACAGAGTGAATTAAAGATAGCCAGTTATGGTGTTGAGGCTATTAATGAAGCAAGGTAAAGCATTAATTAGAATGTATTAATATGTTAACACACTTGTCGTATAATGCAGCTTTACCATGAGTGTAGTATTTTAAAGAAATCAATTAAACTGACAAAAATGTAAATTTATGCTACTAGATACTTCAAATTCTAATAAGACTAATTGATGCACAGAAGTTTCTACAATGTATCACTCACAAGCTGTGGTGTTCATGTGTTTAAACAGATGCCACCATGCCGATGCTGTGTCTGACATTCAGTGTATGCTGGACATCATTAACATAGTCACGGTTCATAGTGTGGAAAATGGCAACTTCACAGTCAAAAGTCAGGAACTTGACTTAATACATCTGCATTTGGCCACAGGTAAAACCAATTACATTATAAATTGAAGGAATAATAAAAAAAACATTTAAAAAGGCAGAGAGCTCAAGTTTTTCGGCAAATGCATGACATCCCTATAACTCCATTGAAAATGCGTTGTGTTTGGCCACTACTAACATGGTAGAGTCCACCACTTGGATCCAGACTGAACAATTGTAAGTCGCTTTGGATAAAAGCGTCAGCTAATTGAAATGTAATGTAACAATAAACACTGGATTACTTTTTCTACTAACATTTATGGTCCCTGGAGGAGGAAGTCAAATGACTTTGGCGATTCTGGAACTTCCCTCCACCGATCACAGTTGAGGTCTTAAATGAAATGTCTCTAAAACAACTGGATTAAAGATCACAAAATTTGGTAGACATAACCATTTTAGAATAAACAAAAATATATCTTGCATTGTCATCAGTTTTTTAATTTTTAGTTTTCCCAACACTTCCGTTCACAGCTAAATACATTCAACAGCACCCACTGTCATCATGGTGGCTAAAAATTAAGACTGAGACAGTTTAAACACAGCCTAAGTTTTGTTCTGTTTTACCCCAATCCACATGAGGCAACACATATTTACTTAAGACTCCTACAGGGAATAGAGATCTAAGTATTTGGATCAACACCAACGACTGCATATTTTTTACTGTGGTAATGTAATAACTATTAACTTGCTACCTGAAGTTCTGGTGGTCGTAATGCAGCAGCAGGCAAATTTTGTGTTGCTCCTGCCAGACTGTTTGCCAAGAGTAAAGCTGCAGGCATCTTTCCCTTGCTTTCAAAATGGAGAGCCATGGCCACCACTTTTGAGCTTGTCTCATGTGTTCAGCTGTCTAAAATAGATGATCATTGCAGTGTCAACACACAGTCAAATCGCCTCATCCAAGTCATCTGGACCCTTTTTCACAGAAATGTTTGCTTGAGCAGAAAGCAGGCATTTGAGTCCCTGAGGTGCTCCAAATGTAACAAACCAAATGTGAACAGAAAAATGTATAAACACTATGAAAATGACCTGAACACAGCTGGTAGTGGCACTGACTAAAAATGTTTATCCTGCAACAAAACCAATTGTCTGGGGTTTGAACAAGCCAGCTGTGTTTTTATTTAACTTTATTGTGTGTGCCACCATGTGTGTCTCTGGTTTTGTTTGCTGCATGATGGCCTGCAGTGACAAAATGACATTTTGTACCAATTCAGAGAATTTTCCCCAGGGTCACGGCAACAATGTGCATACACATTCAAAAAGACCCACATGCACAGCCACACTTGAACACACAAACACAAATGTGAAGTCTGACTTTAGACAAGTTTGACTGAGGGGAAATGAGACATAATTTCTGCTCACTCAGACAACAGTGTTCCTTTTAACTCTATAGCATAGACTATCTCTGCAATCACCTTGAGATGGAGCCTGCAGATAAGGCCAGATAAGATGGGCATGGAGATGTGGGGGAGATAAAAGTCTTTAACAGACAGCGAAGGATCTAATTAGCACAATGAAGATTTCTACCGTATGGCTGAGTCAGCCGCGGTGTCATCAACCTTTTGTGTAGATGGAGGGAAAGTGTTGCCAGGGATAAAAATTCAGTGGGTTTTAGGGAAGTTGCAGTGGGAGGTAAAAAATCTGTCTGTGCATGTGTATGAGTCTGTCTGTTTGACATAACCCAAATACAAAATGTTTTCTTTTGTAATACTTTTCGCCCACATGCAGTAGGTTTGGTCTCTTTTTATGTTTGCTTGCGTTTTTATGGTTATGAAGACCACATTCCATTAAATAGAAAGAACACCATTTTTGTGAGATAAGTTGAGTGACACCATCTGGCAAGTATTTCCAAAAGCAAGAAGAACTTTTAGTGATAAAAACATCAACAAGTAAATGTCAAGTTTGGTAATGTTTAGGTATCTAGAGAAGCACAGTAGAGTCATTACTGATGATCTTTGTCTGCTTGCCGTTTGTTAAAAATATTTTTTAAATGAATACTGTTTATCAGTTTATATTTTTTTTATTCAATATGCATTTGAAAAGCATTTTTAGATTGTCATGGTAGGTGGTTAATTTATAACTCTTACAATGCATTATCAAACCATCGTGATGGTACGGCAGTCATTAAGCCGAATGTCCCAAATGAAAAGATTTAGATTTGACACCAATTTGAAAAGGTGACATTTATGAAGGATTATTTTCTGCTGGAGAGCTCCAGTTTTTCCTGTGGATTTCAGGTGATTGACAGTAAACAGTAGGTGTGAAATAATATGAAAATAACCCCTCAACTTCCAATGAAGGAACAATAACACAGCAACTATAATAAAATCCAATTAAGACTTTCTGTTTATTATGATGGATTACCAAGCACAAGCAATTTTCAGGTCTGTGGAAGTTGTTTTTCAAACAGCACAAAAATTACTGTCATTAACTTTTTCCCTACCTTTCTTTGAAACACAAAACAAGCCCTGATAGTTTGATTACACCCCAAAAGAATTAGGTGGAAAGAAGAAGGGCTACGCAGATAATTGGTAGCTCACAAAAACACTTTTTTTTTTTAACTTTCAAACTTCAGTTAAGTTTGAGAATAATGTAAGCTGTGGTTTAAAGCAATATTTAAAAACGTTTGATAAGTGGCAGCAACAGCGGCTTCTGTGGGCAGAAGTGGTAATCACACAAAATTCTAAGATCAATGCAAACCAGCCATCACGCTGCACACTCATATGAAGTCAGAATACATAGGATGCTAAAAATTTGAACTAATTTAACCTTAAATAACATTGATTATCCTGACTCAAAGTGATACAAACTTGAGTGGCAGCCTAGCCAACATTGTGTTATCTAGCAAATGTATAACATCACCTGAGGATGTCTAGACAGCGGTTAAACCTTTGTTAAAATGGGCTAAGTTGCATTATGCTCCAAAACTGGCGAGCCAACAACTTTGCTGACACAGCCAAATACCAAGCAAGTAGCCTGACTCCGCCAGAATATCATTCAAAGCTTGAGTTTTCTTCAATGTGATTAGAGTCTGAATACGCTGCTTGTATTAGCTTTTGTTTAACAAATCTGAAGTATGGACCAATCAGCGACCAGTGTTGTTTTTTTATGTGCCTTTGTCCTGTCCCTCCTTCGCTGTGATTGGACAGCTGGGTAAAAAGTGACACTGGATTTAATTTTAATTAAAGTTTAATTTAATATTATTCTATTTTTATTTGTATTTAATGTGCATTTTTACATTTTTAAAATTTTTCTTTTTTACTACCTCTATTTTTTAATCCTGTAATTTGTATTGCTGTACCTGTATATGCTGCTGCAGCGAAAACAATTTCCCTTGTGGGATTAATAAAATATCTATCTTATCGCTATCTTCTTTTCAGTCTTATGCAGAGATTTAATCATTTAAATGTCATGGTTCGCTTCCCCACGAGCAAATACAGACAAGCCAGGATGTTTTTCTATCCCTTATACCAGAATGATATACGGATGTATCCAGACCACTCTCTGGCACTCCAGGGTGGTGGACAATGGTCTAACTATGGGAGACTAGTTTTTTTTTATAATCCTCACCCTGATGCATTCGACATGATGTCTGTACTGAGAATACTGAACTAGCTGAAGACTAATCGTTAGTGGTGTGCGACATGGTAGCATAAAGCGTTACACACTTTTCACGGGAGATCGTACCTTGCTACATAGTGCAAGAACCGGCGTTCGGGTTGCTGAGTGGTAATGAAAGAGGCGCCAATTCCCTGCTGCAGGTCACTGTACCATCAAAATGATTTAACGCAACACATTTATACCTGCTAGTCTGAGAAACAGTGCAATGTGCATGTTTTATGACCAAGATGTGAACAAGGTAATTGTCTTGAGTTTGACATAAAGTTCAAGAACGAGAACCAGGAGTATAGGGCAGCAGTTATATACGATGACAAACCATATTCCTTATCATGATGTTTAACAGGAGCATCTTCAATAAATCTAAACATGTGATGCATCACCAAGCTGCATTTTGTGGTGCACTCGACTCTGTATTCAGTATAAGACAATCACGCATTTACTCTGCATTTAATTAACAGCCATTTAATTCCCTCAGTGTTTCAGGAAAAGGTGCTGCAAAGACAAATCCCAGCATAGATGGTACATAGATTGAATATACTGATCAAAAACAAACCTGTGGCTATTTTTTTGCTTTTTTGTCCTTGACAGTCAGACTATTGTGTCAGTTTGATTGATTGATTATTTTGTTCAAAAGAAGACACGAAAAACAATATATTTGGTTCATATCTCTCATCCTAATCCTCATCATCTAAGAAGAGACAATCATCCAAAAAATATTAAGACTAAATCTAAGCTCTCAGATTAGATTTAAACACAATTATTAAAGGCATGTTGTTATCATCTTCTCGTTCATAATAGCAAACACCGTAGCACAATCCCATCAGATAAGGGTCATCAAGTAATCAGGTAGATTTGATAAATTGTTTTGTTTTTTAACAGAGACAAAGAAAAAAGATTTCCTGAACAAATGATTGTTGCTCTGAGGTTCACTCAGTAAATATGAGTTCTTGACTGGAATTGTGTTTGTGAATTGTGTTTGTGAATTTTTTTCTTAGTGTGACTGCTGAAATCGGAATCAACTGGCTGATTTTAGATTGAATTAGATTGAGATTAGATCTAGTTTGCATCTAAGTGAGTCTTTAGTTTATTGATGGAATATCTATAAACAAATACACTGAGCTTGAGCATCATACATATCAAGTTTGTGCTAATTTTTATGTTATTTCGTGTGTGTGTCATTGAAAGAAAGTCAAAAGAATAAGATGATTTTTTTTTTGGGGGGGGGGGGTATTTATTCTCAGGAAATTTAAATGTTCAATTGGACCTGATATTTTTTTTTATTAAAGCTACGAAACTTTTTTCTCCCCTTCTGCCAATGAGAATCATGCTTACGTCATAGACTCCGCTGTAGCCATCTCCATCACTACTGTTTCTGCAGTCAAATTGTGGGTAAATTGTGGATAAATGAAAAAAGGTGTCATGATCAGTATTTGATCCATTCTGCTGTACGAGTGAATTATTGAATTTAGCATAGTGCTAAACCAAAGTTAGCCCGCTTGGTCAGCAGAAGGCTATGGTGCACATGCTCTGCCCACATAAGGTTGCCCAATGTGCATTCACCAGTTTGGGAATGTCTCCCCAGACAACCGATGTAAAACCTCTGTATACTGTGAAATACAGTGTGTGAACTGGTTTGACAAGGACATGAATGTAATGCGAGCTTGATTATATGTGAAAGCTCTGCTCTAGAGGTTTAAATACTGAACTGTTAGTCATTTTAAATACTAGAGGAAATGCTCTTGAAAATAAGAGTTGAATCGAGCTGAATCGCACTGAACAAATGGCTTCACATGATTTGAATGTTATTTAACAATTGAATAGTCTGTGCCTGAGTGTATGTCATTGTTAGGTGAACCACTCACTGAAGATAATACTCTCAGTATTCTCAGTAAATAGCTTAGAAACTGACAAGGCAAATGTGGAACCACTGCTTTCAGCAGCAGAGACCAAAGTTAGAGCCTTTTTACTCATTTTTTTTAAATAAATGTTTCTGTCATTTTGAATATGAAAAATTTACATGTAACTGAATAATCTAGGCCAAACAGCAACAGAAGTAGTAAAGAATAATTAACCACAGTTTTACCCCTAAGATGAGACGCTTAAGCGGTACCATCTAGGAAGAAAAACTATTCCTCGTAAGAAAGGCTGGAGTAAGAGTTGTTCTCACAAATGCAATAACATTAGTTCTCCCTCATTCACTTTTAAAATGTAGTCCCATGAGCTGAGTGGATCAGTCTAACCTGCATGTCATGTCGCGTGTGCTCCCCAATTCAGCTCTGTCCTCTGCATGGCTTCATATCCCACGGGGAGCGTTTGAGAAGTGGAGCATTTTGCCTGCCTGTTTTATGTTACTTCCTGATTTCGTCATGTTTCCTTGATATCTGTGCTTCTAGCGGGGAAACGTTGTTAAATGGCAAATTTTTTTTGTCTATTGTGCGTTTATTGTTGTCATTTTCTACTTTGTGCTGCAGCCTACCAACAAAGTTTTTCCAAATGATTTTCCAATTTGAAAGACCGCGGGGGTACATGGTGATGTAGTGATGTGTTTTTCAATCCAAAGTTTGCAAATGGGTGTTTTATTTTGAAAATTTCCCAGAATTTAATTAAATTTTCTCAACAAACTTTCTGCCTGGCTGATCTGCTCTGTTAAGCTTGCCGTGGTCGCCGACCGGCTTCCGTCAAAAATAGACTCGCCGCCTATCTTTCGCGGAGCAGTGCGCCGACCCACTTCTGAGACGCTGGTGAGCCGGACCGCGGCGCAGTCGGTGAGATATGAAGCATTGACTTTAACGATGACAATTCGCTCCGGCAGCTGTGTCTGAGACAGAACGTGTCGGAGACGGAACCAGTGGAAAATTGCTTTTACCCTAATATAAACATAGAGCACTCCAAATCTTAATTAAATGTAAAGACCACCTTTAATTCATTACATATGGCACCAAATAAGCTTTTACATTTCAGGATACAATTATATTCTGTTCAACGTCTTTGTACAAACCCAGACAATACAGTGTCTGTGCAGTGAGAACAACTGTACAGATAATTTGTACGGTAAAACTGTTTCTAGTTTTACCGTCTATTATTATTTCAATTGACTGAAAAAGTTGCCTGTGTCAACAATTATACTTCTACTCCAAAACCTTTGAGTAAAGAAAAGTATCACCGCTTACATGGTACATAGAGTACCCTATGATAATCCTGTTGACACGGCAGAACCTTTGATAGAGCTCAGGACGTATTCTAAGTACAGCGGCTGCGCTCACTGGATAAACCTTCATAGAACATCTTCCAGGTGAATAGAAAAGCACAGAAGGTCAATTACTGGTGAACCGTCAGAGGATTTAAATAATTAACAAATGTCCCCACTGTGGCAGCACCGTGAAGTACGTACAATACAATAAACCCTATGCCCTTTTCTTGATACACTTTCAAACGTCATATCTGAATTTAATGGACCAATTAATCTTTTAATGTTATTGCGTTTTATAAGTGTTATTACTTTTCAGTTAATTCAACCTAAAAGTTGTCATTTTCAGATGTTTTCCAACTTAAAACAAAATAAATGAAATTGCTCCTTCCAAGAGGTCATCGAATTGAGTTTCTAAAGAAACATGATGACCAAATTTGCAGACTTACCAGCTTAGGCATGTTGAAAACTTGTATGTCTTTAAAATGTTAAATTAAGTGAATTATCTTATTTTTAGATCGACACTAGAGGTTCTCACCTTTATTTTATGGTACAACGGGGCTCCAATAGCAGTCACGAGGAATGGGCAACACCACAAAATTTTGTAGTACCAAGTTATCAAGTCAGGATCATTGATATCAATACTATTATCAATCAATACTTTTTATTGTTAAAAGTAGTTAATGTACCAAAACAGAGAGGCATATGCCACAAATGATGAGGGAAATGAATAGGACATATCTCAATCACAACCAAATAACTTGGCAAATGAGGTACAATTCTTTTCACCGTTCACTGTTGATTACTTAATGTAGGCAAAACTTTATGTAAAAAAAACTGTCTTGAATTCAATACAGTCTATGTTTATTTTAGTACAGACCAGTATTTGGAATATAACAGAATAATGAAATGTATGAATGGGGAATTAATGTGAGGGTGGGAGGATGATCCCATTGACACCAGAATTGATATTTAGAGTGGGACTTTGCAGGACTGTTTGATTGATTGAATCCAAAAATTAGAAAAGGTTTGATAAACCAATTCCAATACTTGGGCCCCTGCCCACCCTTTCGTTCTGGTGCTGGTCCACATTTAAGATAATTTAGGCTGTATATCAATCCATATTCTGTTCTCCCTCCTGCTCCCTAATCAGTCTAAAACTCTGTGAACCATTTTATTACAAATATGGATTGATTATACATGGATTTTGCAATCATTGTAAAGCATTCAGAACATATTTAGATAATTTAGAATAATTTTCGAGGGTTTAGACAAGGCCCTACTCTACTTTTATCTATAATGAATACAAACTCAGGCCCTAAATAGCCACAGCAGTGCTGTAATAACAAGTGCGTATCACTTTGTCTTCGTCCTCCTTACGTGCTGTCTTTAAGGACAAGTCAAGGTAAAAGGTCCAATCATGACTGATTAACATTTGAGTCTGATTCAGTATGTTGTTATTCAGCAAAATGAGTTGTTAACGATGTTGTGTAAATATTTATTGGACAACACTGATCATCAAACTGTACGGCTGGTATTTTCAACAAAATGTGACTCACAATAATAGACTTTTCGCAATCAAACTCAGTCATCCCAAGTGGCAAACCGAAGTACAGGCACACGTATGAACACACACAATTTTTCCTCAAGTGCTTCCCTGAAAATCTTTAATTTAGCTTTTTGTTTTGGTCTTTTGCATGTCATGAGTCACCATTACAATAAGCCACTCAAGTTCACTAAACAGGAAGGCAAGTTCATCAACCAACTGCTTAACTGCATTAATTTCACATGATGTCTGCTTTTCCAATTAGCCCCCCCCACAAAAAAAAAATGAATACAATGAACAAAATAAAAGCCTTCCACAAGCAAATTAGACAACAGCTGCAGGGAGTGATCAGAAGGCGATGGCATACTTCTTCTGAAGTACAACATTTAACAGTTTATTGAGCACAGCTCTGTGATTTCATTGCAGCGTATTTAATCCAAAATTAATAAGGGTGGTTATTAACCTTTTCCAGCCTGGCCTATTAGAAATTAATTTCAGTGATGTTTAGAGAAGCATAATGAGGCTGCAGGATGCATTTCGCCCACACATCCAGAATGTATATGTGCTCATGATGTGTACGTACATTTGCATTGTGCGCACGGATGTTCGTTACCTTCGAGAAATAGAATGTGCAGGTTTTAATAAGAGGGTAGGTGTAGCTTAGTGCTAAACTGTCATTACTGTCATTGTCCATTGAAACTGTACTTCTTTGTGCACAGCTGGCAATCACAGAGGACAAGATGTTATCTCAGAGCTCCACACAGCACACGGCTTATTTTAACACCAGCAAATGCTTTGCAGAGAGCGCACGTGTTGATCTGCTTGCTGCCATCTCTTTCTAGATGTTTCCATGGTTTTGTGCAGTATTACACTGGCATTACGAGACCTAAATTCACTGCATGAAAATATGGGTCTGGCCATAGGGCTTCTTCCAAGTCATTGCATCCTAATGGGTGTGGACTTGAGGTTAGTTTTGAAACTATTGGAGAAACCTTTGACCAATCAGCGTTGACCACCATTTGATGTATGTTGTGTACCAGATCTCACCAATCTGTAAACTCCAGAGACCCTCCCCCAATGTGAGTGCAACGTCATGTCGGTAACCTGTTGCATTCATCTAGCTTTACCACCATTGCCATGGTTGGAACTACATTCATAAACAAATACTTGACTTCAACATAATCACACTTGACCACTCCCACTGGTTAATGATTGGTTAATAAAGCGAGTTTTGTTTAAAACAATAGCTGTAAAAGTTTTAGCACAGCTTCTGCTGATGACCTTTTTTGTGGAAAAATCGCGGGAATTTTTTTTAAAAATTGTAAGCTCACATAAATATTGCAGAATTTGCTTGAATTTGTGATCATTATTGCGATTGTAAGATTTTCTCGATTTCCTGGAGGGACTGAGTGTATACGCCGTAAAATGCACGATGTGTAAACTAACTGTTTGCATTGGCTTGCAGTTGTATTCCTCCACACCTTTTGGCTGGCACATTGCTTTGTATTTCGTTGCATCACTGTCACCAACTTTTAGTTGGTTTCACCGCTTGATGCGGTTGTCAGGAATGTCTTTCACTTGCTCGTGCACATACTAGCTCAGAACAATAGCTCACTACTGAATGACAAAATACATTGTCATTGCCCACTAGTATAACACATACAAAATAATCATTTTTGTATCTGTCATGCCTTTCATTTGTGAGTGCCTTCAAGAACTACAAAATAAGACAGTTTCAGAAATACAGGAGATCTTGCCATGGATCAATGTTCAGCAAGGTCTAGGTACAATTAGGTTAACTTGTATATTGATTTGGGTTAGTGTAAGTGTAACTGGGTCATTGTAATTACACAAAATCGGTCTCCCACCTCCTCTAAAAAAGCACCTTTAGTTTAAGTTCAAAGCCCCTCCCGTTTGTGCTCTTCTTCCGTGGTGGTCTGCCAATATTGATTCTTTGGGATCCTCCTACCACTCCCCTTTTCAAATGAATCCCCATGTTGTCGTGTTTCTGAATCAAAATGAATCCTATTGATATTTTCTGTTTAAGGGTGTATTTTTGTTATTATGAATTATTTTGGATTTGATCCTACACAGCAAATTTCTGGAGTGAAATATCCTGGAGTTAAACAAAGAGTTTGATTTTGGGAGTTCATTTTCTAAGTTAGACTCTAGCTTGTGTTCAGTGTTAATCTTTAGTGGGGTAATATTTTGGGGGTTAATTCGCTGAGTGTTGAGGAGCATGATTCAACAGGACTCCCAGTGTTGACTGCACAGCTTTGTTGCTGTATTAGCATTTCCCAGGATGCCTTAGTTATTTCTTTGTAACTTTTGAGAATAAAGCAACCAAATTAAGTGATGGGCAAAAATTATATTTAGTTTTGTTAAAACATGCTGTTTATCAATATTTCAATGAAGACATAATGCTAAATAAAATGGGGCTATCATTTAAAACCATAAGAGTACAAGGTAGGAATGTAACATACCAATCACAGAACTTATAATTTGGTTAATTTGAAACTTGTCACACAAAGTTTTCATGCAGCATTAATTATTGCACACTGCATATAATTTTGTAATATAAATATGTGATGAATATGTTATCTTTTAGTCACTATTACTTAAAAACCTTTATAGTGTGATTAAATTGTAACTCCATGAATATAAAATAATTCACACTTTTAAGTGTAGACTGTTAACATTGTGAAAGAGTTCATATTCAAACAACTCGTTAAAATAAAATTTTACTCTTCATGGGAGTCGAGTTTTAACTCCTAAAGAGTTCAGGTTCAACTCCTGAAAAGTGGTAAATATCAACTCCAATAAAAGAGTTACTTTCACTTTGCTTGAGAGTGTATTAGATGGTCTCACATGTATAAGCAAAAAGAGTTGATTTGAACTCAGAGAGTTTATTCCAAAGATGTGAATTTGCTGTGTACCTGGTGGTGTCAGTATTTTTGGTGCATTGATGCCCAGAAAATGATTATTGTGAAACAAGTATTTTTTATTTTTTATTTTTTTTAGCTTAAATGTTAAACGCTACATTAGGTTAACCTCGTTGTCTCTATGTGCCTGTTTTGTTTGCAGAGGGTCAGGAGCGGGCTACACGCAGTGATTTTAAACTGTCTTGATGTGTTGTCACCAGACGTGCCCCCAAATAAACAGAGAATACCCTCCAAATGTTTACGGTGTCCTTCAACACAAAGCAGAGGTCCACCAGTTACATAAGTACTTGGTTAAAAATCAGAACAATTGTGGTCATGCTTAAAACTAACCACATGCCGGCAAATTGAACAGCAGTTGTGATTGTGTCAAAGACTGAGTGAGTGAGACAATGTGTAACTTTGTTGAACCATGTAGCAGTTGGCATCTAAAAATGTAAACGCTAATTAAGTCTTACCGTGAGGTAGACATCTCGAGTAGGGGGTTAAACTCAGCTGTCAGCTATAAAGGCAGACGTAACTGTAAATCCATCCCCCTGACAACCTTAAAACCCTTACAATTTACCAAAGTGTTTCTATCTATCTGTTACTTCTTTCACTTGTCTCTAATTTCAGCTCCCACACATAAATCCCTGCACGGTGGGGTATATTTTCCTCACATTTTATGCATCACGTGTGCTTGTTTCACAAACTTTCACGACATCAAACTTATCTATCTTCAAGATTTGTTCCCCTACAACTGTGCTGCTTCAAGAACATTTTGTTTCCTATTATGTGTGTCTACCATTGAATACCTTCCACGTACTGTTTCACTCGCTGTTCCAGATGACAACACATTTTCATAGTTGGTTTTTTTTGTCCTTTTACTTTTTATTTCTGCTCGGTCCTGATCTTTCTTTTCATTTTTTTCATCATCTTATTCATTCTCCTTGGTCCCTATACGGCACAACCTAATTATAACAGATTTTTAATCTTTCACTCACTTTTTGCTCATACCTTATCATTTCCTTTCACCTCCCTTCATGCGCCTTCCAACTCCCTCTGTGCCTCCTCCAGCGCAGACCAGAATTACAGACCATCCTGGATAAGGTCGTGTTTTTGTCACTGTGACGGCAATGCCTGGTACAGACTAATTATGTAGGAAGCGGTCCTTGTCTCCACATTGGGGGCGAGGGTGCCAGAATTCATGGGGTTATGAACAAATTGGTTCCGGTGGGAGACAGAGGACAGGAAGCAGGCTTTGATGAATGAACCATTGTGATACAGCTGCTCAAGAAATGGATTGGAGTTTACCGTCTGTGTGAATTTGGCTGTTTAGCTGACTGATAGATAGCATCGGTAATTCTTGTTAGAGAGCAGTTTATTCAAAATAGACAGAACGATGTGTTGTGCACAGTCTCCGGATTCCCTCATTCTGGGGCTTGTAGGATAAGTTTTATTTCTCCATTTGAGATGTTATAATCCTGAATTTAAGTTCGCAGGCGCAGCAATGAGTTTGATTTGTGTCAATGTAAGTGTTTAGTTGTTCAGTACTGTAGGCAGTGGAGCCCCTTTCAGTGCTATTTAAAAAAAAAAAAACTCATGCAGAGCCAAGATTTTTCAACCTAGATATCTCACAATAAATCAGCTTTGTTTTTTTTGTGCCTGTTACGGTACTGCAGGAGCGACTTATATCATACCGAGGGACACTATGAAGCAGTGGGCCATGAGCTTTCTAATTTGAAATCTTAAAGATCAAGGTTTAAGCACACTGTATCACACATTTAGATGTGCATTAAGATGATTGTATCACTATTTAATTTCACTAGGTGACAAATATAACTTCTAATCTAAACAATGATGGACTGGAGAATGGCTGTCAGGTCAAGTGCATCATAGATGCTGTCAGTTATCTTCAGGGTTCTCCCTTCCATTATAAAGCTTGTGTGCAGCACCTAAGCCATTTTGGGCACCACCTAAGCCAAATGCCAGACCATCAAAATGAAATGACTTTTCAGATTGAATAGTTGTTGTTGTTTCCCAGTGGAGTTCCTCACCTACTTTTGTCTTTAAGCTATTTCTGTGTTAAAAGTGCTACATTTCATTAACAATGATGAGAGAACAGTCACCTATTTCCTTATTTTCATAGAATGTCTGGTGTTTGGTAGACTGGACAAAATCTTCCAAAGACTTGGCTGCATTGCTATCAATGACTTGCCTCTACAACAAAATCATTTGATGTGTTCATACATTTGCAACTCAAGCCAATCTTGTCCCACTAATGGCTGGAGGACATGCAAAGGAGACTGTCATTGATTTTTCAGTAATAACGGCACTTAAAAATTTTAGCACTTTTTTTTTTTTTTAAATGTGTGATTACATTTATAAATGTTAAGTGAAGAAGACGTCATCCAGTCCACGCACTATGGTGCCACACAGACTGTCTCTTGCGCTCCCTGTCATTTACCTGAATAGTAGTCATGAATCATTTTGCTAATGCAGAAGTACAACATAATGTTATTATTTACCATTTCCTTCACAAAATGGAGCATAGCTTTTAGCCGATGCTCATATGTAGGCCCTCACAAGAAACCATTCTTTAGATCTCCAACTTGCTTCTGTTGGAAGTTACTACAAGTCACTTTCTAATACACAGTTTCAAAATTGGAAAGGGTTTAAACAGGCCAAATGGTTCCAGGGGAAAATTTACAATGACTGCCAGTGATTTAATATTTATAAGAGACAAATGTTTGTACTGTCCTCAGAATTACCAGCTTAATAAGCTTTTAATTGCTATTGCTCCTAACACCCTATAGACTTTTATCTGATGAAAAGGTTTAAGAGAATTAAAAAGTTTTTTTTTCTTCATCTGGCATCTTGCTCAATAACTTCACTTCCTGCTTGTAGTGGTGACCTATTCACAGCGACCTGCTAAAGCTTATGGGTAAGCAAATTCAGCAAATCTTAACACCTTCTCCGCATTGCACCTGATTGAAGGGGAGCAAAATCCCCACCACATGCACTTTTCCAATCCTCCTGCAACCCCTTTAATCCGCCATTCCCTCTCTCCCTCTCTGCTTTCATCCATTCATCCTTTCCCTTAACTCTTTTCTCTCTCTCTCTTCTCTCTCTCTCTCTGCGGGCTGGGGCGAGATTCATTTATAGCAATCAGCACGAGACAGGAATACAGAGCAGAACTGTGTCACACACATACATAGGAAGATAACACACACTAACATACACAAACACAAATGTCTCTTCAACCTCTGAAAGTTATGATGAGCTAGCTGAGTGAGAGCTCTGTACACACACACACACACACACACACACACACACACACACACACACACACACACAAAGTGACGCACATTATCTTTAACCTCTGGCAGTGATGATGAGAAGACAGAGTGCACAGAGCTCTATAACACGGTGCTGCTTCTGCAAACTATTTTTAAACTGCTACTTTACTTCATTCCTTAAACTTTTCGTGTACACACCTGCATGTGTGCAAATGTTCAGTCTGTGTGTGTGTGTGTGTGTGTGTGTGTGTGTGTGTGTGTGTGTGTGTGTGTGTGTGTGTGTGTGTGTGTGTGTGTGTGTGTGTGTGTGTGGTGCTGGCAGGTAGTGACCTTTAGTTTACCTTTTCTTGCTCATGCAGCAAAATTGATTTCTTTTTTCATATGTTTGTTTTACCTTATTTACCCCTCAACAGTTAGACCACATTTAATTAATTTATGTTGGATATTTACATTGTTAATTGATAGGTCAGACTTAGGCTGCTGGCAGAGCTTAGAGAGGCTCAGGACTTTAAAGGTCAAGGCTTTGATTGCTTTGCACTAGCTTTGAGCCTAAACTATGGATTTTCTCTGGTGGGCGTCCCCATGGTTTATGCGGTAACGTATTTTTATGAGCATGTGTTGTTGGACAAAGAATAAATTCCCTGATACCGTCTTGGGAAGAGGGTTAAAGTCAAGGTTAGTTTGGTTCACACATCAGCTGGGCCATTTTGAGCCATGCTAGCTCAATGGCTCTGTGGATATATACTGTACAGATGTAGTTGGTCTATTGTATGGTTTACTATTAAATTTCATACATACATTCACCTCTCCTTCATAATGAATTGTAAAAACTTTGGTGATCCTTCACTTTTCACTTCCCTTCATATTGCACCATCATGTTACCATTTTAATATCTGCCATATACTGATTTATGAATCCATACAAGCAAAACCGATGACATCTATCCGCTTCAGTTGTACTGAGTACCAGTGTTACACCTAGTAAACAATAACATGTTAACAGTGCGACCACGCTGGAATTAGCAATTTTTGCTCAAAGCACTTCTGGGCTAAAGATCAGCCCCACAGAGCCACTAGCATGGCTGTACCCTTAAGTTTTTTTTTCACCTTACACAATATCTGTGTAACAGCTGACAAGAAATTTACATGAACACCTTTTTTTGTTTGGTAAGTACATATATGTAATTGACACGTATCTTCACGACATACTTTAATCTGCACTGTTGCCACCTATGCAAGCATGACAGGGACTGAAGCTCTTTCTGTGCTATCATATACTAATCTTCAGTATACTATTTGTGAAGTAATGTTATTCATGCAAAGTAATTAAACACATTAAAATAACCAATTGTTTTCACAGCAGCCTGCCATTGGTGCTAACCCATTGTAACAGCTCTTCTTCTGCAACTCTACAACACTTTCATGAGAATTGCTGTAATGGATGATGTTCTAGGTTGATTTTATCATGATTTTGTAATGCACAAGTGATCTAGTGAATACAATTTCCGATTGAAAATTCAAACATCACTACAAAATGGCTGATTCACCACATAGAGTGGACAATGAAAACACAATGTCTAACCATTGCATAGTATCTTCACTACAGAGCACTGTATTTTTCAATAAGAAGATAGCCTCATCAGTACATGCCTGGATCAGTTATTTAATGACCTAATTTGGGGAATAATTACATTTATTGGGTTTGTATTAATAAACTAGAATTACTGCCTTGTTGTGGTGTGCCTCTGCCAACAAGTCAAGCTGCAGTTTACATCCATATCTGTCCAGACTCATAAAATATATGTAGTGAAGACTTTGAAGAAATCCCTCTGTGTTTACAAGCTTGGCCAGTAAAGTTGAATGACAGTAGACAATGCTTCAAATACGGATGTTGCTGCACAAAAAAAAAATCACAACTTCTAAAACATGGATGCTTCACACACACCTTTAACCCCACAGCACAGAAGATCTATACAATCAGCAGTTTCAAGGTGGACTCCCAAGATTAGTGTCACCAATTAAATATTCAGCCAAACATGAAATATGGTCTTTCCTTCTGTTCCTGAGCCCTGTTGTTGAATTGAACAGAAACGTGTTTTTGCAGAACAACATCACTTTTATCCTTTAATCGAATAAGATATTTATGTAAAATTGTCACAATTAGTGTAGGAATTCTTGAGTTATGGGCACAAACCTGTTTTGCAAGGTAACAGTAACCTTTGGTCATCAAATTGTAATCAGTTCATCTTTGAGTGGAAGTGAACGTTTTTGGCAAATTTGGAGAAATTCCCTCCAGGAATTCTTGGGATATCTTGTTCACAAGAATAAGACAAACAGACGGACGGACAGACAGACTACCTGCAGACATAATGCTTCAGGCTATATATATAATAATAAGAATCTATCATTACTGGGTTTGTTTGACTCTTGAATATCGATATTGGTATCAGTTTAAAAAAAAAAATCCATTATCAGTCAGACTGTGGTACATAAAAATTTGACTGATCTCGTCTCTGATTCCTTAACAAGCCAGTCATATTAACTTGCAAATGTACATCTGCTCTCCTGTCAAACAACAGTCTAATGAGGCACTTTGCCTGAATCTCCCTGCAGGTGTTACAATGACCAAGACATGTTACTTTCAGCCTCCTGTCACATTTGTTTTTCTTTGACTGCATTTATGACTCATGAACATTAGTTATTTGTGTTTTGAAGAAGATTATAAACACACACACACACACACACACACACACACACACACACACACACACACACACACACACACACACACACACACACACACACACACACACAAACAAAGAAGAGACGCCGACACGGTACTTCATGTCTTATCAGAGATCAATATTTCATTTGCTCTCCTCCTCTGCTTAGATGCTGACTGGCAACCCGTCCTAAAGGGACGGCTCAGGGACACACACACACACACACACACACACACACACACACACACACACACACACACACACACACACACACACACACACACACACACACACACACACACACACACACACACACGCGCGTACTTATACGCTCCCTCATACACCCAACACACACACTAAACCGCTCAGTGCCGTTGTTTGCCTTGACTGACGTGTTGGTTGTGCTGTGCTGGCACCTCCCTGACACTCTATCTCTTTCAGACACACATCACTGTTTACCAACTACTCGGAGCGAAACGCTGCATGTTTCGATGTCTATATGTCTTTGTACCTGTGTGTCCTCAATGCTTCCGGTCTGTCGTCATTACACACTTCCCTCGTTTCTCTTTAACATCACTGTTTACACACGTAATCAAAGCCAATCTGTGCCAATCTGTGCTTGCGTGAGCTTGCTCCATGTGTACCATCTCTTTGGTGTTTTTTCTTTCACTTTTTTTTTTAATGGTTGTTTGCTGTTGTGCTCAGACTAGATCAGGGGAGCGGTGGTGTCATTGTAATCAAGTGAATAGGCACAGTGTTTAAATGCAAATTCGCAGCACTGCAATGACAGGGACATGGACTAAAGGATTGGCAGAGCAAGAAAGGGCAGAGGCAGGTTGAGGTGACAGAGAGGGAATGAGGGACTTATAGAGGAAGGAGTTAAGAGATGGGGAAATGGAGATGAACAATGAAGGGGGATTTGGCATGAGGGGAGAAAACAAGAGGTCTGGATGCTAAGAGGAACAGTGAATGGGTATTTTAGAGAAACGGGAGAGAGAAAGAAATAATGGGGAGTAATTGAAAACCATTTCTACATTGCGTGGCTGAAAAACTAGGAGTGCATGACGGCACCACAACTGAACTGTCACTGCTCGGCACTGTCATTGTGTCTGTGTATAAGCAGATGCGTATTTGTGTGTGATCATTGAGTATATTATCATGACCTTGTGTTTGTGTGTGTAGACACTGGCTCACACCACTTGTGAAAGCTCATAACCAATGAGATGTGCCTCCCTCTATTCAATGTGGGTTTTTTTTTTATTCATCAGACAAACATGCCGCTGTTTGTGTGTATCTGCGTGTGTGTTTGTGTGGGCTGTATACAGATTTTCACTCTGTGTAGCTGGTTTTACATTATTGAAATTGTAAAACCATTTTAGTGCTTACTGTAGTAGTGAGAAGGCAGGTATTTTAACGCCTGAATTACAGTGGTTAAGCGCTGAGCTCTGGCTACACAAATTACACCACTAAATTACATATGCTTCTCCCTTGACACTGAACAGTTCAGTAGACACTGGCTCACACCACTTGTGAAAGCTCATAACCAATGAGATGTGCCTCCCTCTATTCAATGTTTTTATTTTTTTATTCATCAGACAAACATGCCGCTGTTTGTGTGTATCTGCGTGTGTGTTTGTGTGGGCTGTATACAGATTTTCACTCTGTGTAGCTGGTTTTACATTATTGAAATTGTAAAACCATTTTAGTGCTTACTGTAGTAGTGAGAAGGCAGGTATTTTAACGCCTGCATTACAGTGGTTAAGCGCTGAGCTCTGGCTACACAAATTACACCACTAAATTACATATGCTTCTCCCTTGACACTGAACAGTTCAACCAGTATTTGTGAAACCTGTCGTCTCTAAACACTGGACCCAAAAGAGCCACAGTGACAATTAGGGATGCCAACCTTGAGATGCATTCTGGAAGCACTCCATTAAAAACAGTTACCTTTGTCATAAAATGTGTATTTCAGTCTTTTTTTTTTTTTTTTTCAAACACAGCTGAGCCCTGTTTCATAATGCCATTAAATCTGAATCAGAAAATGTGGCCAATAATTGAAGATGGATACTGTCGTAAGCGGCGACTTGGTTTTCCGCCAATAATCACCTGTCCATTAAATGAAAAAAAAAAAATACTTTCTGACTTTTAAAAAGTGCATTTTGTTCCATTTGCAAAACCACAAAAACTGACTCAATTGTTTCAAAATCTAAATGAGTCTTTGTGTTAATTTTGTGTCATCTAACAGTTCTGAGGTCACAGGTGAGGTGTGAGATATTTGCTGCCTATGACTGTGCCATTACCCTACAGTTATGACAAATGGCCCTGTGTCACCCCCTCCACACCACCACCACCCCCCCTTCCCCCCCACACACACACATATACACATATTTCCCCACCTACACACAGTGATATTACTGTCACCCATCCCCTGAGTGAAGCTGTTACTTCCATCAAGCCTGCTATTGTCAGCTTTCCTTTAGGACGGAGAAAATAGCTCCATCTCCCAGCTGATGTATAGCCCGCCCATAGAGCCGCTTGAGTATGTCCATCCATACCAAAATGCCTCACTAAATGGATTTGCTGGGCATCACTGGGTACTATATACAGCCGGTAAAATAAGTATTGAACACGTCACCATTTTTCTCAGTAAATATATTTCCAAAGGTGCTATTGACATGAAATTTTCGGCAGATGTTGGTAACAACCCAAGTAAAACAAATAAGTTAAAAAAAAAAATAAGTTATGTGTAATAATGTGAAATGACAGGGGAAAAGTATTGAACACGCTTACAGATGTTTATTTAATACTTTGTACAAAAGCCTTTGTTGGTAATGACAGCTTCAAGATGCCTCCTGTATGGAGAAACGAGTCGTATGCATTGCTCAGGTGTGATTTTGGTCCATTCTTCCACACAAACAGTCTTCAAATCTTAAAGGTTCCGTGGGCCTCTTTTATGAACTCTGATGTTCAGTACTTTCCATAGATTTTCAATTGGATTCAAGTCAGGTGATTGGCTGGGCCATTCTAGCAGCTTTATTTTCTTTCTCTGAAACCAATTGAGAGTTTCCTTGGCTGTGTGTTTGGGATCATTGTCTTGCTGAAATGTCCACCCTCATTTCATTTTCATCATCCTGATAGATGGCAGAAGATTTTTTTTATCAAGAATGTCTCGGTACATTTTTCCATTCATCCTTCCTTCAATTATGTGAAGTTTGCCAGTACCGTATGCTGAAAAGTAGCCCCACACCATGATGTTTCCACCTCCAAACTTCACTGTTGGTATGGTGTTTTTAGGGTGATGTGCAGTGCCATTTGTCCTCCAAACATGGTGTGTATTATGGCATCCAAAAAGTTCAATTTTGCTCTCATCTGACTAGACTATATTCTCCCAGTATTTCACAGGCTTGTCTAAATGTTGTGCAGCAAACTTTAAATGAGCTTCAACATGCTTTTTCTCCAGCAATGGAGTCTTGCGTGGTGAGCGTGCATACCGGCCATGGCGGTTGAGTGCATTACTTATTGTTTTCTTTGAAACAATTGTACCTGCTACTTCCAGGTCTTTCTGAAGCTCTCCACAAGTGGTCCTTGGCTCTTGGAACAACTCTTCTGATAATTATTTTCACTCCTCTGTCAGAAATCTTGCGAGGAACACCTGGTCGTGGCCAGTTTATGGTGAAATGATGTTCTTTCGACTTCCGGATTATGGCCCCAACAGTGCTCACTGGAACATTCAGAAGTTTAGAAATGCGTCTGTAACAAATGCCATCAGTATGTTTTTGCAACAATAAGGTTGCGACAGTCTTGAGAGAGCGCTTCACTTTCACCCATCATGAGATGTTTCTTGTGTGACACCTTGGTAATGAGACACCTTTTTATATGCCATCATTTGGGACTGAAACAGCTGATATTAATTTGCACCGACAAGGGGCTGGATTGATTTCTAATTACTGATATATTTCAGCTGTTGTCTTGGCTTTCCATGCCTTTTTGCACCTTCATGTGTTCAATACTTTTTCCGTGTCATTTCACATTATTACACATAACTGAATTTCTGAACTTATTTGTTTTGGTTTCTTTGTATGCATTGATTACTTTGGTTGTTACCAACATCGGGTGAAAATTGCATGTCAATAGCACTTTTGGAAATATATTTACTGTGAAAAATGGTGACGTGTTCAATACTTATTTTACCCGCTGTATATGTAATGAAGAGCTATATCACCACCGTCAGTGTATGAGCATATCTGAGTGTCACTGTCAGCAAACTGGGAAATTAAACACTCATTTCCAAGCCCACGCACAATAGAGTGGTGTTCTTGTCAATGCAGTCCATATAGGGCAGATTTATGTACATGGCATATTTATGCATGGGACATGGAGAGGATATTCTGTTGTAACTATCAGCTTGCCCCAGTCTGTATAAATATTAGCTAATTTCTGGTTGAAGTAGTGCTTCTCTCGCATGAGTGTGAGTGCTCTTGTGCTTTCACATGAGTTGATAAGTAGCTTGACTTATTTTATGTCCTTGTTTATTTTTCCGGGAACCGGAGTGTTTGTCAAATGTTTCTTGTGTGAGCTGTCTCTATATACAGAGAGGAATGAGCTTGTGAACTCTGTAATATATATATGTTGAGATGAAGAGAAAGGGTAGGCTTCCAAAGGAGTCTTTGATGGGTTTGTTTACAGTGATCTTCACACTTTAAACAAATGAATGCCTTTTATTGGCACCAAATTAAGTTCACATTACAGTGCATGCCACATTAAGACAGAACAAGAATGTACTGAAGTAGGCTAAATGTAACCACATTGTAAAAACAAAAGTCCTGTAATCGGCAAAATGTAGTTCAAGAGTGAGTCATAAAAGCAGTGTTTCGCCTCCCTCTCATTACTAATAGGTTTGGATGAGTGTGATCTGATTCATCTGCAACCACATGAAACAGTAATTTTACAGTGTATTAACACACCCTGGAGAACACACAGATTTTAAATATCTGAACATCAGCAAAAACAAGCTATCTTCCCGAGAAGACGGACAGCATCAGTCATTTCAGCAAGATGCCTAAAACAGCATGCTATGTTCAAGACAAAGCCTTCAAGCAGTTGTGAAAATTACACAGAGAGCAAAGCGTGAAGTCAAGTGAAGTTTGTATTGACAACAAAGTGTGCCTATAGAGAAGGTCAGGACAGATGCATGTGTCAGCAAAATGTCAGCAAAATGTCAAAACAGGAGAGTGCTGTTCATTTCCTATTTTCATCAAGGAGACAAAAAGCACATCCACAATCATTCCCTAACAGTAACCACATTGTTATCATAACCGTGATAACACAGCTCCAATAACCTTATGGAAGCAAGCATTTTAACCTGAAGCACAATGTTTCTCTAACATTGAAGAGGCTTATCTAAGCCCCAAACCAGGACTATTCCCTGAACCTTACTAACACATTTTTAAGTCCAAAACAACTCAAACCCCAACCATCATGTTGCTGCTTTATCGAAGTGATTTATTAGTCAGCAGTGACTTGTACGTTTTGGAAGGCATAAACAAACGATGCCCATAAGGGTGTCAAGATCAGAAAATACTGCTACACATCGTTAATGCAGCTGGCCATGCTGGAGCTTATTTTCACTACTTTATATACTGGGATTGTTGAATATACAACAACTGGTCATAGGTTTTGCATAAATAATCTAAATCAGCAAAGAGACTGAAATTGTAGTTATACAATTAAAAAAATATATTGTTTGCCCTCTGAAATACAGTCATGTAGACATATAAAGTTGTGTTTAAATACTCCACTAGATTATAAGTATGTAAAAAGTATCAGTCAATACTGACTTGTGCTTCACTGCTAACTATGTTGTAAAAATATCTTTACAATTATTATGACATTCAAACACAACTGAGAAGAGTGTACAACTTTATGAATTAGCATCTGATCAGTACAAAATGAGGTGATTGCTATATTTGGCGTAATGATCTGACTCACATGATAACCTTTTAGTCATAGATTAAGGCAATGACAACTGATTTAACAGATTATTGACAAGGAAAATCTTTACAAATTGCCAGTAATCATATTCTTAATAAACTCTTTCAGCATACAGCCATTTGCTACATGTCCTGGCCTCAATTTCCACTGTTCATCTGTGTTCATATGCATCATTTGTCATCACTTTAACATTTTCTATATTGCTCCAAATTGGCTATATACAGTATCTCTAAGGCTATAATAGAAGATCAGTATTTAAATATCGCTAGTACATTGTAGTCTGCACACTTTCATAATATCCCATTTCCTCTGAGAGCACTGTGCAAGTGGAAGGTCTATTTTGAGTGCAGTCAGATAGCTATATGGCGGTGTGGCTATATTTAATAAAAGTCTCCCGAACACTGCACCAATCCCCGGGGCTATCTGGGTTTGACTGGCCATGTCTGCTCCCATTTAATGTGAAGTGGCAGCCAGAAGACGTGTCATATTCTTTCTCCACTCTCTTTACTAGGGACATGCATTGAGGAAACAAGAGAAGAAAAATGAATAGGGGAGGGTGATGGTAGTTGAGAGGTGAAAAGGACAAGTTTTAATATCTATGTCTGGGTCAGTTAGGTTATTAAAATATTTTGACCTATTATTGCAAATAGTGCATCCTAACTTTCCTCCTGTTTTCCTCCTGTGTTTCGGCTTTGTGTACTCCCCAAAAGCTTCTTCTTGCAGGTATGTACATTTTATACACGGTCCTTTTGTAATTAATAATGCTGAATGATCTGCTTCTCCATGAAACATCATGAATCTGCTCAAATTCCCCACCATTTCTTCTGTTCTATTTCTTAATCATTTGATCCCTAGCTGTGTTTTAAGTGTTCAAAATGTTTATATGTGTAGTTTTTTTTTTTAATTTTTTTTTTTTTTAAATCGACTTGGTTGGTGGACTGCTCATCACACCACCACCCTCAGTTTGTATTTCTGTCTTACCACTGCATAACCACTTGTAATAGCAATTCCTTCCTCGTCATTTCAGTGTTTCATCCTGAGGCTACACTACTGAGGTGTACGTAGTGCAGCGGTAGACTGCAGGGGCAGGGCAGATGACTCAGTCCTAGTAGCTGTACAGGCACCCCCAATATATTTGTATATATATATATTACATTGTGGATCAGCACAGCATGAGTGTGAATCCAACTGAGAAGCTTTGGTCTGCCTACCCACAACTTTGTGGTGTGGTCCAGTGCCGCTCCACAACATGAAATATCCATGAGTCAGGTTGAGTGTACAGATGCCACTGTACCTGCTGAGCCCCTTAACAGAGGGAGTGTGAATCTGTTGAGGGGGGAGCTGAGACAGAGAGAGAGAGAGAGAGAGAGAGAGAGAGAGAGAGAGAGAGAGAGAGAGAGAGAGAGAGAGAGAGAGAGAGAGAGAAAGAGAGAGACAGGGAAAAGGGAAAGTACATCTGTCATCTTTTACCCATGCAGAGTGAGGTGTCTGTGTGTGTGTGTGTGTGTGTGTGTGTGTGTGTGTGTGTGTATGTGTGTGTGTGTGTGTGTGCACGTGCGTGCGTGCCTGTAAAATTTTAAGTGCTTGCATGTGTGCGCGTGTAAACATGTATTGTACGTGATACGGACTTTAATCAGGTATCAGAGCTACAGTTTAGAAAGCAGAATCAACAAGGCAAAAATAGGAAGACGACAGAGGGACAGGTGGTGAGTACAAGGAGTGCATCTGTCAAACTATTGCTTTTGATGCGTGTGTGGGTGCTTTTGATGCGTGTGTGGGTGTTTTGGGTAGGAAATGTGTAGCATTAAAGTACAGAGTCAATATGTCTAATATTACATGAAAGATGAAGATCGTAGAAAAGCAAGATTGAGGACAGCAGGGGGATGGATGAGGAGAAGGGGGGACGAGCAAGAAGAGGTAGCTGGCAGGGCAGAGAGGTAGACAGGAAGGGGTGGGAGTGGCAGGAGGTGCAGCGAGCCAGGGAGTTGGTTTGCAAGAAATGTAGTGATAAAGGGAGGAGGAGGAGGGGGGGGGTGAGGACTCAGGAGGGAGGAGTGCAGCAGGGGAGGTCAGAGGGGAGAGCAGCAGGTAGAGTGTACATCTGTCACCTTCTGCTCCTACAGGCCAAGAATACCCAGGAGGAACGGGGGAGGAGGAAGAGGAGCAGGAGGAGGCAAGAGGGGGCAGGATGCCACAAGCAAGAGGAGCATCACTAAACAGGTCTATATTTATTTCTAAGCTGAATTCAAGAAATTTCTAAGCGCTCTTTATATAGCTCTGAATTACTGAAAAGAATGCCTCTGAGTGGAGTATAATCCATTTTATTTGGTATCTCAGAAATGCATATGGTAGCTAAGTATTTTCTCTTAAATGTTAGTGTATTGTAAAAGAAAGACAGGGCACAGAAAGAGGTGAGACAAAAGGACGCAAGGAGAGGAGGTGATGCTGAGAGAAGAGCGAAAACAGCATCGGTGGGAATGGGAGCCGCATAGGCACTGTGTTCATAACTCTACTGAGGTTGACATTGTCCCAGAAACTTATGAATAACATCCCTGTGTGTCAGCTGGTCTCTAAACTCTGTGTGTGTGTGTGTGTGTGTGTGTGTGTGTGTGTGTGTGTGTGTGTGTGTGTGTGTGTGTGTGTGTGTGTGTGTGTGTGTGTGTGTGTGTGTGTGTGTGTGTGTGTGTGTGTGTGTGTGTGTGTGTGTGTGTGTGATGAGGCAGAAGAAGTCAGGGGCTTAGCCACTGTCTATGGTGCAGGGCCTCGTCTCTGTAAAGTCCACTGGGATTGTGAGTGAAACAGAAATGACCCAGAAAGACAGGACACACAGCTGTACATACGTCAGAATATTAAGGAAGCAACTCAGTTCACATCAGTCTCTGCAGAGGTTGACTCTGCTTGCAAGAGTCATTTAAACATTCAGTACAATAAAAGAAAAATATATCCCTCTCATCACAACATGGAGGGGTGGGTTATGTCTTGCTTGAGCTTGGGTCCTCCACGAGAGGCCGGGGAGTTTGAGTATCCTCTGTAGTGTCTTAGCGTTTCATAGGAGTGCACTTTTATAAACATAGACCTGGTATCTGCTGGAGCCACTTTCCCAGTTTGGGGTCACAGCCCCTATTGCTCCTATTATGCCTGGGACCACCATGGACTTTACCTTCCACAACTGTTCCAGTTCCTTTAGTCCCTGGTAGTCTTCTCATGCTCCTTCTTCTGGATGTTACAGTCAGCTGGGAATACCACATCCATCACAAGTTTTACACGACCTTAGCTTGGTTGTGCTCAACCTATTTTTGGTGGTCTGCTATGTGTTTTAATGTCTCAGCCTGCACCTTGGATCACGTCTGCTGTGGTAGACCCCCGCCCCTTTAGATCTGGTGCTCATAGCTTCTGTGTTGTCCTTCAGGCTAGCCTTTTCTAGCCACTGGTAGGATTTCTAGAGGTCAGCCACTTCCTTGATCTGCCGATGATACGTTTCATTGAGGGGCTTGGTCTTCTGTGAGATTTTATCTTCCCCCTCATCACCCTCTGGCTTTGGCAGCCTGAGGCATTCTCTCAGAAGTTCATCCCAGGATAGGGGGGAATACATATGCCTGATAAATTCTTGGATGCTCCCTGTTTCATTCTGCAGAGCAACTCTGACACTCATTAATTCTTGACCTCCCTCTTTCTGTTGCTTGTGGACACAAAGCATGCTGGACTTTGGGTGGAACCCTCCATGCATTGGGAGTTTTTATGTCTTGACAGCCGAGGCATCTACCTCCTCCTGTGACCAGTTTACAGCTGGATAACTGATGACTGGTAGGGTGTACATAATGATGGCTTGGAATACCTCTCACCCCCTCCATGAGACTGTAGGAGCTTTAAGTAGCTCCTTCAGCGGCAGACTGCTGCGCCCTCAGTGCAGGAAAGAGCGCTACCGCAGGTCGTTTGTTCCGACGGCCGTCAGACTTTTCAATATCACAATTAAAATTATGTTGCACTGGTCATCTCATTCCACAGCACCTGTCACTTTACATTCATCAATCCAATTTATATTTATTTTTATTTTATTTGTTTTTGTGTATATTGTCAGTGTGTGTGTATTTTAATTCATTGCTCTTATTTTTTTTTCTTCTAAAAATAATCATTTTTATCTATCATATTTCCTATATATCATAAGTATTTGTAAATTTGTTCATATTGTGTGCACTTTTTTTTTCTATGCTGCTGTGACGAGTAAATTTCCCCACTGTGGGATTAATCTAATCTAATCTAATCTAATCTAATCTAATCTAATCTAATCTAATCTAATCCAATCCAATCCAATCTAATCTAATCTAATCTAATCTAATCTAATCTAATCTAATCTAATCTAATCTAATCTAATCTAATCTAATCTAATCTAATCTAATCTAATCTAATCTAATCTAATCCTACCATTAAACTCACTTCTCAACACCTATCTCAGCCTCTGGAGGTATTTTGCTTTGGCTGAACCCTTACATTCTCATCATGGCTACCATTGGCCAATATTTGCTGTCTATATAATCATTATAAATAATTTTTACTATAAAAATCTTTGATGTGTTTTCAAGCATATTTTAGGAATTCAGAAAGTTTTACTAAAATGGATTTTTATCCCAAAAAGTTTTTAAATGCTGTTATTTGTCAGGGCTGCAAAATGTATTTTGTCATAGATGATCAAATAAACTATGTACTGATAAAACCAATTGATTCCTATCAAACTTTAATTTGAAGAGTCTTTATTGATTGTTGAGGGGTACATTAATGTTTAAGCAGAAGTGATTGTTGTTGCTGAGCAATAGGTCCCCTATTATTTCAGCTAAGGTCAGTACAACTCAGAGTCCTGCCATCTGCAGAAGTTCTCTGATGACTCTGCTGTGGTTGGGTGTATAAGGGATGGACGGGAGGACAAGTACAGGGCAGTAGTGGAGGACTTTGTGGAGTGGGCTGGTAGAAATCACCTGCTCCTGAACGTGGCCAAGACCAGAGAGATGGTGGTCGACTTCAGGAGGAAGACGACGGCTCCACAACTGCTGAGAGTTCTGGGAGAGGAGGTGGACATGGTGGAGGAGTACAAGTACCTGGGTGTCTCCATTGACAACAGACTGAACTGGAAGACCAACATCAACGCTGTCTACAAGAAGGGGATGAGTCGACTCTTTTTCTTGAGGAAACTTCGACCCTTCAATGTGTGCAGCGAGATGTTGGAGATGTTCTACCAGTCTGTTGTGGCCAGTGCATTGTACTTCGCTGTGGTCTGCTGGGGGAGCAGCATTGGAGCCGGCGACACCAACAGACTAACAAACTGGTTAAGAAGGCCGGCTCCATCATCGGCTACAAACTGGACAGCCTGGAAAAGGTGGTGGAGAGGAGGACGCTGAACAAACTATTATCCATATTGGATAATCCTGACCACCCTTTCCACCACCTGCTGCAGGGACAGAGGAGCACTTTCTCCAAAAGACTCCTCCAGCTCTGCTGTCACAAGGACAGATACAGGAGATCATTCCTGCCCACTGCAATAAGACTGTACAATAAATCACTTCGGGCAAAATCCATCACACAGCAATAACACCGTTGGTTGTCTGTTTTCTTGTTTGTTTAAATATTTGCACTATTGTTTAGTTAGTTTTAATTTAATTTAATTATTCTATTTTATTTTATTCAATTTTATTGCATATACTGTGCATTTTTATATTTAATATTTTTACTGTTGTTTTATTGCTTTCCTGTACCTATAATGCTGCTATAGCGAAAACATTTTCCCTTGGGGATTAATAAAGTAACTATCTATCTATCTAGCTATAAAAATATATAAGACATTTACACTGCCAAAACCAAACTGCCCAACGTATGCGGTGCATCTCGCGGGGTGCATGCAATCCTCGCTTGGCAGGCAGAAGTTTTTTTCTGTATCAGGTAAATGTGTGCAATAAACATTTAAACTGAAAAAAGAGATAGAATTGTGATTTCAGTTTCAAGTAAAAGAAATGGCAATTCTCATTTTATACAGAGTCACACAGCCCTATTGTCCATATCTACTGAAAACTCCTCAATCAAAGTTTTATAACAGGATACATTTTTATAATAAAATAACTTTTAAATGCCGATGCTAAATCATTTGTAGTGCTATCGTACTCCTCCATATTTAATATGAAGTCAGTATTGTTTAGTTAACAAAGAAATCTGTGGAAGGTTTGGTAGATTGAAAATAAACATATTGGAAAACATTGCCTTCATTTAATTAAATAAGCTGTAATGAGAGTTGATCATTTAAACCAGTTTAAGTGTTTTTCCCCTCAGTATCCCTTTTCAAAGTCATTGTCCCTAGAATGTCTCATTTATTCAGTCAAGTGTGATACAAGTGAATGGTTATGTGAGGTTATTGGGGGAAGGGAAAGCAATGCCATCTGTGTCTAAATATGTTTGCTTGCATCTAACATAAGGTGTAACCAGAGTGTTTAAGATGCAAGTGTAGAAATGTGTGCATAATCTGTTACACACCATTAGGTGTAAGAGGTGTGCGTGTTTAGAGGCGATCTGAAGTGAAGTGAAATGAAGTGACTATGGTTGGATTGGTGGGTTACTCCTACAATAAACAATATGATGAAATTTGGCTTCAGTGCTCCAACGGTAAAAACAGTCTACTGACAGATACAGTCAGATAATTATTATTATTTTTTTAAATGAGGTAAACGGTATAAATAAACACATTTAAGATGATATATGTTGGTAATAATGATTCGTCCTGTACTATTTATTTTCACTGTGGCTCTCTGTGTTTATTTACTGGCACCTTTGTGATTCATTCATTTACTGTCACTTCTACAAGCATTCATTCTAGCCAACTTGGGAAAACCAAATGATGCAAGGAAAAGCAATGTATTGGTTTCAGTCTCAATGGAATATGGCTGAACAAGTCAATATGCCAATTGGTTAATTGACGATAGAGGCCCAGATTCACATCACAAATGTTTTGTAGTCCAATAATCAAGAGGACTGAACCACACTTAAATTTGAAAGATGTTGTCATTTATTGGTGATGTAAGTTTACTAATTCATTGGATCAGAGACATACATTTACTAAAGCACCTTGGCACCAGTCCTTTACACTGTATTGATTTGGGGATAGGATATGTAAGTCAGCACTAATTTCTAACCACAATAGGAATCAGTCTGAGCACCACCTGCTTTGCAGTGCAATCCTGTCTGCCAAAATGCTTACATGCATCCAATACCCACTGACATATGTCTGGGAAAAACCTAAAATCAATGTAATGGTTAATTGGAATTGTGCAGGTGCACGTGAGCGTACATGAAATTTTGTACAGTGTAAATGTGATCCATTGATAGATTTAGCTGCCCAATAACAAATACTGTGTAATAAGGGCCATTACCACAATTCTGGTAAAGATCATTTAGAAATGCATAGTGAATGACTAAATGGGTCCTTTGTGAGTCTGTGCCTGTATGTGCGTGCTTGTGTCTGTGTATGTATCAGTGCTCCTTGACAAAAAGAGCTAAAGGCCAAATTGATTGGTACTAACACATATGTTCCATTGTAATTGATAACATCACTTAAAACCCTTCTTGTGTTAATAGAATAGAATAGAATAGAATCTTGAAATTGTTTATAGCCCAAATTCTTTTAGTATTCAATATTCAAGAAGTACATGTAAATAGTAAGTGAACAAAGGATAGAAACCCAACCGCAATATAAATCTAAAAAAGTATTATACAATACTACCAAAAACAATGGCTTAAAAATGTAGTGTGGAGTTAAATAAACATACATCTGACAGTACTGAAAAATGATAATTAGTAATGCAATGATATAATTAACTCCAGAATTGTTTTATTAGGTTTTATAGGTGTATTAGCAGATTGGTAGCTCGATGACTCACATACTTTGTTTAATAGGGCACTATTTGCTCTACAAATCAATTAACTTCTTTGGTCATTTAGTTTGGTTGGTTTGACATGAGTCAAGTGCACCAAATTTTAAATCAAGCGTGTGCAGATTTGCATTTGCTAATTGGACAAATGATATGTGTCTGCCTAGAGAGATTTTACAAAGCTTGTGCAAAAATGCCACATACACACAATACAGCACTGAGATGCAGCTAGAAGAAAGCAATGTGAGCAATGAACAAGCCTCCGGGAGCAGTTGTGGGCAGACTGTCCTTCAGAGATGAACAACAGATTCAGCCATTTCAGCAAATGCCCCAACAGAACACATGTTGGCATTAAGGGGACAAAACCCTCTATTGTTTGTTGTAACTATGGAAGCAAAGAAGGAAATTGGGGTAGATTGATCAGTCAATAAAACGTTGGACTTCAGAAATGTTAGACTTTAATGTGGGAGACTGCTGTTTATTTCCTGTTTCCAATGCTGTCTTCAAGGAATGATGTCGGTGTAATTAAATTGTGACAGCAAATAAGTTCTGCAGAAAATATATTTGTGACCACAACACTTTTGCCATTAAATGTGATGGGGAAACGAAGAACAAAGCATTTTTTATAGGTATGCTAAGCCAACAAAAGCCCTTTAGCTAAACGGAAAGTCTTTGGTCTACTTTAATACATAAAGGTTCTCAAGGACTTGTGGTGTAATGTGTTTATTAATATTTAACCAAAACCATGATTTTCCCCTAAACCTAACCACATGGCTTTTTTTTTTTTTTTGCCAAAACCTAAGCAGAGAGAGGGGTCTGGATGTAAACCCTGGCCTCTGGAGCACTTTGTAGGCCTGCCACCACTATAGAGGGCAACCAAAATATTTTGTTTTGTTTGGCGGACTTGTTAGCTGTGGACTGTGCAGCAATTTGCTGTAGTGGCCAAAGTCTGAACTGTAGGATTAAGGAACATTTCTGTTGTCCACTGGTATACCCATTTACTCTTGAAAATGAAACTAAGAAGACGATTTCCTGTGGATCTTATTTATTAGACATTATATGCTATTTTCATTATCACCCCTGTCATAGTGTATTTTAGAAAGCAACAATAAGTCATACTATATTATTTCCACCTTACCTCACCCACAAGGCTTTGCCTTCATTCCCTGGAGGTTCCTTGGGGTCCAGATTATTGTCACACTCTACAGCAGAAACACCCTGTACCATTGTTTCCTTGGAACAAAACTGTCACTAAAGCATGCACCAAACAATAACTTGTTCTGTGAAAAGCTTCAGATTGAAATTTGAAACTATTAGCAGTACCAACACGCTGGAAACACACCTAGGTTCCTATTTAATGATTAAAATGCAATCTGTCTCAACACTGCAATCCTTTTTAATCAGTTTTTAAGCATTTAGTGATATAAATTAACTGAATTACACAAAAACAAAGTATGAACAAATAAGATGTTTTGCTAGAGAATATGGCCACAATATGCACATCCATTTTTTACTGCTTTGTTGGCCAGAGTGCAGGTGCTGATGCTATAGCTGCTGCAGATAGCTCACCCTTTATATTTACTAGTGCTTTATCATTGATCCCTGCTGTCTAATATTACACATTACCCCTGCAACCAATGTTTCTCCTGCCAACTGTGCAGCATAAATTAGGGAATAAAATTGGTTTCATGCCATACCTGTGATCTTCAAGATTATCCGTTGGTATGAGAGTCCAGTGTACCTGAACCTTCAAGCCATGTTAGATTTTCTGCTAATTTGCTAAATATAAAGTCTACTGAGATAACTTTAGATTTATTAGCTTTCCTCTAAAAGTTTTTAGGCTTAAATCAAGAAGTGGATGTAAATATTGTCACAGCTAGACAACTCCTAGGGTGCAGGCAAGGTAATGTGTAGCTAACAAACTACTGCCTGGAGCGATCACCTCTCTCCTGCTGTTTTCTGTCCTTGTCTGCAACAACATAAATACACAAGTGTGTGTGTGTGTGTGTGTGTGTGTGTGTGTGTGTGTGTGTGTGTGTGTGTGTGTGTGTGTGTGTGTGTGTGTGTGTGTGTGTGTGTGTGTGTGTGTGTGTGTGTGTGTGTGTGTGTGTGTGTGTGTGTGTGTGTGTGAAGTATCTACAGTACATGAATCAGCAGCAGCAGCAGCTTTTTACCCCAGTCACAAGAGGGGAGGAAGACAGAGAAGAGCAGAGAAGAAGTAAGGATGAAGGAGAGGGGACAGAGGGAGCAGGGAGGTCAATCCTCATTCAAAAGGGCAAGAGAAAATTGGGTGAAGGTAGAAGATCATGCAGTAAGCGTTTATGTTGAGTGTGTCTATGTGGTCCGGAATGGGCTATTATGAGAGGAGAAAAACAATGAACAACACAAGGCATCCATTTACAACAACAGAGCCAAAATAAAGAAATATGGATAAACTATCCCAGGGGCTGGGTAAAGCTGGTACCATTGTTTTCTCACCACTCAGACGCAAACCAAGTTTTTATTGATCTCCACAGAAAAATACCCGTATTTTTATCATTATTTATTATGAACAGGCCAGATCAGTTTACACCTATTGTACAAATGCATCCAAACATTTGTGTTTCCTGTTTCAAGAGGATACTTATCACACTTTTGTTTTTTTTGTTTGTGAACCTTTCCTACCTGTTTTTCACAATCAAAAAAAAAAAAAAAAAAAAAAAAAAATTAACTACTAGGGATGAGCGAGTACAGCATTATCTGTATCTGTATCTGTTAAACCAACTAAATTATCTGTATCCGTGTCCGTACTTGGGTAGGACGGGGCTTAGACCGGAAGTGGGCGGTAATTAACCAGAAGTTGTTCCTTAAAGCGTGAAATTGATATGGGTTGATCAGAAATTGTAAAATTTATATTTTATTAGAAAACTATCTATAGAACAGCCCCAGAATTGAGCTTCAAAGCAATGTTTTTGATTACAAGAGTAAGATAACTATTTACACAACATATATAGCTATATTTATTGCTATTGTTGAACTATAGTGATGAAAATGTTAGGCTAGTCATACAAAAAATAAAATAAAAATAAAAATAATAATGTACTTTGTATTTTTTTTCAGCAAATGATGTGTGTGCGTGCGTGTGTGTGGGGGGTGGGGGGGTGGGTGGGGAGTAGATCGTTAGCCTGCTTTTATTGTCTTATTAAATGAACCGACAGTGGGAAGCTGGATGATTTATGCAGACCCAGTCCACATCGAAATATGCATTCAGACTTGCACTATATTCTCAATGAAAGCGGCCAGCTGATTGAAAATATCTTAACGAGGAAAGAGCGAGCCGATGGAAGTAAACATAACCGACAGAAGGGGCTCAGTGTGTATGTGACCTCTGTGTGCACACAACTAGTGTTAGAAGCTTGAGCCAGCACGGACATTGACATAATTACTCGTATGATACTTGTACTCGTCAAAAGTACATTATCCCTACTGGATACTTGTTTCACCCAAATACTCGTCCCTCATCCCTATCAACCAGCTAACCTTATAATTCGTTAAGTATACAAGTAATGTAGCGGATCTTAAAAGGTCTTCAAAGTCTTAGGTTACACTTAACATATTATCTTTAACAACAATGCCTGATGTCAGAGTTTTTTAAAACCTGCACCCATCTGACCCAAAAAAATATCAACCACCTGAATCTGACCAGGCCCACAAACTGTGAACTTAAGTCTGTATTCTATACAGTGTCTAGAAATGTTTTTTTTCTCACTTAAGAACAGACACTCATAGACATCAGACTACTAAATGCTACAGAACAAAGTGAGCATTGTTGCATTTCAATTTTGGGCTGTTTGCCCAGACGTCAGCATATTACATGGATTGCAAGGCACATCCTATCTATCTGAGCCTATTAACGTCTGAGTCTGTGCTACAGAATAAACAGAAGAATTGTTTCAAACGCTGTCCTTTCTTGTTGAAAAGCAGCCAATAAAACAAGGAACCCTTCATTAAAGACCGGAACTTTGTCTCTGTCTCACTCACACATGCACACGCACACACACCGTTCATCCTTTTTTTCTAACAGTGAACTGTGAACTCTAACAAAGCAGTAGTATAGATATGTAGTTTATACCGTCTTTTTGAGCCTAGTGTTATGCTGCACTGTGTAAAAAAAACAATGGAGTCCATAGTTTAGAATTTAAACTATTTTGACACACTTTGATCACATGACCAACTGAACTGAAAGTGCAAAAAGAAAAGGTCGTCTTTCAGGACACAATATATCTATACCTTTTTCTATAATTAACTCAGAACACTGTTTTGTCTCTTTTTGACCCGACCCACCCGAACTGGCAATTTTTTTCTGAAATGCTTACCCAAACCCGCCAAAGCCACTGGTCAAACCTGCAGGTTATGAGTCGACCCATGTGTCACCATAGGTTACCTTTAGAAACTCATTATCAGTGACAGAGACAGTTAACACTGGTAGAGCTGCTCCGGATGGACTGAAGATGCTGAATCTGACAACAGCACTAAGTTGCATAGCCTCCAAATTGAATGTCTCATCACCGAACTCAAAGTTCATTCAGTATCAAGTTCACCTTGTTTGTTTGTGGCTTTTTCATGTGAAGCTACTGTATTTATATGACACTAATCTGCCATGTACTGTACCTTTAAGTCATTCCAAACTTGTTCTTGGCAATGAGAAAACAGCATGGCAGAATGTCAGCAGTCCAATGGGGTTACATGGTTTTCCATATCCCCGGTGCTTCCCTGCTACTTGGCTCACAGTCGTGACGTAACCCTCTTTTACACTTTACCACTGCAATGAGCTCTGTTGTTTACCATTAGAAAGCACAGCTCATATTAATGATCCACTAATTAAATAATGGATGGAAATACACTTAGGTAGGAGGTGGCCAGAGAAGGAAGAGGTAGAAACAAGGAGATCGACAGATGGAGACAGAGTGGTGGGCAGGGTACGTTGGTGATTGATGAGACTACAGGGGAGAGCGAGACTTCTGACGTGGGGCGATTCCACTGATTTATATTTAAGGGAGTGCTCTATCGCTCTCAGAGGGGTAAAGGGAAGAGGAGAGGGAGGAATGAGGTGAAAGTGAGGACATTAGATCACCATGGCAAACCTATCTGTCAATCAGACGGCTTGTTTTTCAGCGGACATGCTTGCATGTCTGCGCTCTTTGTTGTTGTGTGTGCGTTTCGCTTGAATTCTTTTGTATTGATGACGTTCTGTTGGATTTCTGTTTGTACCCATATTTTCTGCCAATGAGGCTTCTGTGTGTTTGTGAGTGTGTGCAGGCTTGTGTGTCACATATGTGTGATGTGCTTCTTGAACTGAATGACAATAAATAAATCACTGTAAATAATCACTGTTTGTCCTTTCCTTGGTTGTTTTTTTTACTGCTGTGTCCTTGTGTGTGTGTGCTTTTGCAAGCATACGTGTGTGTGTGTGTGTGTGTGTGTGTGTGTGTGTGTGTGTGTGTGTGTGTGTGTGTGTGTGTGTGTGTGTGTGTGTGTGTGTGTGTGTGTGTGTGTGTGTGTGTGTGTGTGTGTGTGTGTGTGTGTAGACAGGTGTTTGCGTGGAAAAACCAACTGGATAAAAATAAAAGAGCAGATTCCAGTGCTGAACTTTTCAAAGGTAGCCACAATTAAACTTTAGCAGTGCCTACACACACATGTACACGCACATACACACACGCACACATATACATACACACACACACACAAACACACACACACAAGCACACATAGAAACTTACTTATGGCCAAAAGACACATGCATTAAACCCTTCAAGCAATTAAAGCACTTCAGCAATATCTCCGTATCCAATCACAAGACTTAAGATTACGGCTGTGACCAATGAGGATAAAACGCTTTAACTCTGTGTATCTGTCACATATTCAAATGCTCATGTTTGGCTAACGGGGCATGAAAATCCCAAATCTCCATAACCAATTGCAAAGCATTCAGGTAAATACAATTTAAGTAATTTGCTCAGACACAACCTGACTCACTGATTATATAATGTTTAAATCCCTAATTCATTGATATTCAGAACTGGAAAAATATCTGTAGGGATTAAATACACAACAGTGTAAACCTGACAAAATAAAGAAAGATAAAAAATATTATTTTCTCTAAACAACAACATACAACCAAGTAATTAGCGTACAGCAACTGGCATTGACAGCAATTATTATTAACACAGAGAAGCTCCTAGTTATGAGCCTCTTTGGCTGGAATAAATCAGCAGATTATTTGATCACATCATGTTGCCTTTATGAACCATTTTATGACATCGAATAATGTCTGAGGTTGTATTTTACTGAGCACATTTACTATACAGGTCGATACATGCCAACACTGCATACACACACACACACACACACACACACACACACACACACACACACACACACACACACACACACACACACACACACACACACACACACACACACACACACACACACACACACACACACACACACATCCAGGGCAGACATCAAACAAAGAGACACAGGCAAAGGCACATGTAGTGATGCACATGGGAACCAATCTGTGATCACGACCAGGGTAACAGCGACGCCTCAGAGGGGAGTCGCCCCAGGCTTACCTTAACATGTATGACAAGATCACACAGAATATATGCATGCCGTGTACAAAACAACAACAACAATATGTCTGAAAAAAGTACACGTGCACAACCAGCATGTGCATGTACCAGTGTGTATGTATGCAAGTGCTCGTGACTTTATGTGCGTGCACGGTTTGTGAATGGATGTTTTTCTGTTTGACTGGCTGTGTGTCTTGGATTGTGAGTTCCCTTCAGTACTGTATGGCCAATGCAGGTCAATTAATAATGTAACACTTGCAGAGGTAAAGGAGGCCCGAGTGTCTGGCGGGAGCGTAGAGGGAGGAGGAAGAAGGGAAAGAGACTGTGTGAGACAAAGGGAATGAGGAGATGGGCAAGTGGAGGAGAAATGATGGCACAACACTGGGACAAGTGAGCAGCATCTGCAGAGGCATGAAAAGAAACGGAATAAAAACTACAGGCTCTGTTTCTCTTTTTTCCCAATTAAATGTAAGGCAACTAATTAGATCTTTAATTTGAAATTAATTAATTTAAAATTCTTACTCTGTCTCAAAGCAACTAAAAATAAGTTAGCAGGAAGCAGGTCAATGTCTTGCTCCAGGGTTCTTTGGTAGAATAAATGGCTGTTGTGGATTTGAACTTTGACCTCTACCTCTCCTCAACCAACATGTCTGTGAATATATATTTACATAAGTTACATTATGTCCATTTATTGTTCTCTTACATATGATGTGTGTGCTCGATCACTACTAAAACAGCAACACAGGGAGTAGACGACTCATTTGAGTCGCAACTCGTGTGTCATTAATATGGTCGGCATGTTTCCAGGGAAGGATTTACTTGCCTTGAAAAACAACAGAGTAAGGTGTTTTAGTAAAGACAAGCTCTAAGTTGGATTATCATTAGCAAGGCCTTGGCTAAGAAAAGTACAAATTATTGGCTATGTCTTTGCAGGGACATGGACAGCGGGAGAAAAAGTAAACAAGCGATCTGCAGTTTCAGCCTTGGGGCCTTTGCAATCGTTGAAAAAATTATTCTGGAGGAAAATCGTCACTGTTGGTAGGCAGGTTAATATGATCTATACAGAATGTGTGTTTGTTGTAAACCACTACAGATTTTTTTTTTTTATTAAACTGCAGCCATTGTGTTTACGCTGACGTGTTTGGAGTGAGGTGGGTAAGAAAAAGAGAGCCAAGGGTAGAAACCGGGTGGATGAGATTAAAGCAGTCAAGGGAGGGAGGATTTAATTTTGCTTTTGTGAGGATGCGGGAAGAATGGGTGAATGTGATGGGAGGAAGAAGAGGAGAAGGTGAAGGTGGTCGGGGAGAAAAGGGGGTGGGGAGGTATGCGGGTAGAAAAAAGTCTTGTGGGAGATAAGAAAGGAGCAGTGGAGGGGCACGTTGGCACATGGCTGCATCGTTGGAGATGCAGTGAAACTGGTGGCCTGAGAAGAAGTATGGTGTGTAGCTGAGCAGGAAGAGGTGGAGAGGACATGTCGGCATGTGAATATGTGTACTGTATATGTGTGTATGCACATGAAGCCAGTACCTGAGATATACAGGAGGAGGAGGTGTGGTTATCGAGGTGTGAAAGGGAAGTGATGAGGTTGAATGTGAGTGGGTGACAACGGGTGGTGGTGCAGAGAATAAGGAGGCGTGTTCTTTTCTGCAGACAATGGGGCCAAGGGTGGGTGGGTATGGTCTTCAGGGGTGTGGGGGTGGGGATGGGGATGAGACTCAAAAGGACGTGGAATGAGGGGGGCGAGCGTCAGAGGGTCTGAAACAGGGTGTGGGGGTTGCAGGGGCTTTTGTTAAGTGTGGGAGAAGACAGCTGGATGTACAGTAAAAAAAAAAAACTGTTCTGAGTGTGGGGGAGGATGATAAAGGGGCAACGGAAAAGAGTCGGAGGATGATAAGGAAGGGGAGGAGGGATGGATAGAGGTGGGGGCATGTGAGGCAATGAGAGGCAGAGGGTTGTGTGTGTGAGACAGACAGGGAGGAAGGGAGTGAGAAAGAAGAAGACGAAGAGTGAGTCGCTGCAGCAGAGCTCCTCAACCACAGAGGATCCCCATGCAGCCTCGGCTGCCGAGCCAGAACCAATGCAGCTGCGACTGCTAAAAGTTAGAATTGGTGTGTGTGTGTGTGTGTGTGTGTGTGTGTGTGTGTGTGTGTGTGTGTGTGCAAGTTTAGGACAAAGTTAAAGTGTGTGTTCATGTGTTTGTTTATTTCCACCTGTGATGGGAACTGTGGCTTTGAAAGGCTGACCACATGCAAGACTGAGGTCTGAATCTCTGCAATGCACTGCAGAGTGGTGGTGCAGAAGTGGGTTAGGAAGGGAGTCAGACAGAGAGAGAGGGAGACCAGAGAGGAAAAGGGAAATAGAGACAGGCAGAGAAAGAGAGAGGGTGAAGGAGCAAGAGATCGAAAGTGCCAGAGAGACACAGAGAATAAGAGTCTAAAAGATTGAGAAAAACAAAGATTAAACAAAAAGGAGATGAGGTCAAAAGGAGGAGGGAAGCGGTGAAATATGACATGGTGGAGGGCGGAGGGGTGGGAGGGGGGTGACTGAGGCAAGTCATGATGGAGACAAAGAGTGATAAAGGGTGGGGAGGGGTGAGTGCATAGGAGAGAGGGAGGAGAGCGGAGTTAGGAGATGTAAAGTGAAAGAAATGGATGGAGTAGCTGTGAGAGAGGGAAAGGGAGAGGAGAGTTGGATTAATGCAATAAATGCAGAGGAGGGCTCTGGAGGAAAAAAAAATGGGAGATAGGAGAAGAAGAGCGGCAGGAGGAGAAAGAGGGTAGAGATAGAAAGAGGCGGCTGAGGGGGGCAGAGGCAGAGGAAGAGATTAATAGTTTTGTAGATCTGCTCCTGTGTCGCTACCTCAAGAGTAATGCCTTTTTTCTCCAATCCTTTCTTCCATCCTCCTAGATTCCCTTTTAAAAGGGCTTTCTGGAATAGACACAGTCGCACTCTAACACACACACTCACACACACACACACACACACACACACACACACACACACACACACACACACACACACACACACACACACACACACACACACACACACACACACACACACACACACACACACGCACACACACACATCTACGTACACACGTGTAAGTGTGTGTGTGAGACACATGTACACAGATGCACACACAATGAATATCTGCTGTGATTCATGTAAGCTGCCTCGATTCCAGTGAGCATTTGCCAGCTCACTAATAGGAGAAATTCTTTAATACTGTGCCACTATGGATTTCAAAGCCACTTACTGTAGTTCACATGTCTCTGAACACATTCAAAGGGCTGGGCCTTCAATCTACTGCCATAAATAACCCACAATACAGAGCAGGTTGCTTCATCCAGAGGGGATATTTGCAAGTGCGTGTTTATATGCTCGTGTGCAGGTGAGCATGTGTGTGTGTGTGAGTGTGTACTCGCATGCTCGGAGCTGCATGGTCATGCATGCGAAACACTAAATAGTCCCATCTGCAAGAGTTTCTGGAGAGGAACTTTGATCTTGGTGCTTATGATTAATTACCTCAGCACCGTATCTGTCAGTGCCACTGAGGCTCCCGGGCCATTCAGCTCAATATCCACCGTGTACAACATCAGCATGTTCAAAGCTTAGACTAGAACCTATTGTCTGGGGTCTGCCTCCTCGTGAGTGGGGATAAAATACTGCAATTTATGACTTTATTGTCAAATCCGCAATGATTAAGCAAGTTTCCTTCTGTAATTTACCCTGGCAAGACTTGACTTTAACTGCCACCCACCACGCACAGACAAAAAGCCTCCATTAAAAAATGTTAATGATGGTGTAAAACATTTATGGCTTATACTTCTTAGGCCTGAAATTTTTGCATTTCTATTCCTCTGACTGCGTCTTTGGGTGCCAACCTGCAGTAGCAGTGTTCCTGTGGCTGAAGTTAAGCACTGTCGTCATTAATATTTAGCTCTGGAATGCTAATGATCTCTCTGAATCATCATCACACCACAACCTCCAATTAACCTCTCCAGGACTCTATGTGCCCCCTCTACACACACACACACACACACACACACACACACACACACACACACACACACACACACACACACACACACACACACACACACACACACACACACACACACACACACACACACACACACACCTCCCCCTCCCCTCCCGTACATCGTGTCTTTCCTCCTCACTCTCGACCTCTCTCTGGGACTCTCTGCCGTTTCCTCCCTCACCTCTTTTTTCATCGCTGACTCTCTTTGGCACATTTTGCCTCTCAAAGAATGTATGCTGAGACAGTTTTTCGCCCTCATATTTGTGTGGATATGTGCATGCGCACCCTGGAACTGTGCTGTCCAAACCTGAAAGACAGCTCCTGCCTTTCAGAGTTCATCTGCTCTCCGGAGAGATCCAAGGCGTGTCCTCCATTTGTCCTTGGTACATATTTAATAAAGCTAATCGGAGTTTGGTGGATGAACCCCGTCACCTGCCTGTCACTCTTTCACTTTTCATTCTGTCTACGATAGACTTTCTGTGTGATAGGCCAAGCTCTCTCAGGAGGGAATGTGGTTGAAAAAGGATGTGTTTATTCTGAATCTTGTGGACTTATTAACTCCCCCATACTGTTCCTCACACAGTGCGTATAAAGGCCCATGTGAATATACAGATTTAAAACTCATCCTACAAGCTGCATCACTCACACAGGGAGTCATTCTCCAATTGGTTCAGGTTTGTATGATTATATTCAGTGAAAGGCAAGGCGGGAACATGACATTTATTTATTTTTCGAAAAGCCAGAACTCCTGTCATGTTAACAATGTTTTCACCTGAATCTGATCTATCTTCTAAAGGCAAAACCTTCTATACCCTCTCTCTTCACTGAATTTTTAAAGATATAATGCATTAACTCTTGTGAGAGGAGCCACTGGGATGTTGCTCCGTCATACGATTAGCTGCAGTTGAAGATGTATGACTGGTTTAAACCTGTGTTGTCTGGCTCAAAGCTACGTTTGCTTAAACCCTGTTTGGGCTGGAGCTTCAGACCATACAGTTCTGAGGAATTTCTTGGGGGAAGTATCCCCCAAAGGCCTTTTGCTGTTTGCATTCGCACCGCCAATAGGAACTGTGAAATGACACACTGCTGCCGGAGCGCACCAGAGCAACGCTCCGCTACTTAGTTCTCCAATTGAGGAAAAACAGCTTTCAGTTGTTTTTTTTAACCATTTGAAATTAATGTAGCCTACATATTATACCTGTCTGAAGATCCAAAGCGTGTTTCATTCAAGAGAGCAGATAAAAACAAATGGAACGATCAAATTGACCATAATTGGATTTAAGATGTATTAACTGATTCACTTGAAGCCTTGTTATGATTCGTTATCATTTGCATTGTCAGTTTTGCATTACAGGTCAATAGAAACTCAAAACTTACTGTATTTTTTCAAACTAAATGCCCAATAGCCTTTTATAAGAGGGGAAACCCGCCATAAAAAGGCTTTTATTGTGATGTGTTGTGATTGAAGTCAGATGATCACACTTTACATGAAAAATCCACAACAACCTAAGGTGCTTCAAATTACACAGCTGCGTAGCAGCACGTAAACAGAGCGTCATCTGATATTTCGCTTTTGTTGAATCGAAGTCAAGCTGTATTTCCTCCACTGTGTATCGGCTTAATAAAGCCGGCACATTTGTTGTCGGCCCATTTCTCAGTATTGTGTGCCACCAGTTGAAACTTTCTTCTGCTCTTTTAAAAGGCTTTGTTCGTAGCTGTAGTTTACCTGCTTACTGTGTTTTAAACCCGGCGGTTGTCTGTGCTCCTGTGTGTGTCACGACAGTTTCTACTGTACTGATGCAGAGGTAGGATCGGAAAAAAAAAGGGCCCCAAAATGTAGTTAAAGGAATGAAAAAAAGGTACTAAGTTCCTCCGGTGCGGACACAAAAAAGGAGGAAACCCCCCCAACCATTCTTAGAACGGTGAAATAGTTCCTCCGGTCCGAAAACACCTAATATTAAATTTTCTGAAGGGAGAAAACTTGGTTTATCTAATGTTTCTAACTTGAGTGATTCCTCAGTGGAACTCCATTTATTGCATCAAGTTGTCAGGTCACTGTCAGCTAAGACAATCTCAGTATTCATTGAGATGATTACATGAACAACAATGCAGCGACAGCGGAGCACTTTCTCCAAAAGAATCCTCCAGCTCCGCTGCCACAAGAACAGATACAGGAGATCATTCCTGCCCACTGCAATAAGACTGTACAATAAATCACCTCTGGCAAAAATCCATCACACAACAATAACACCGTCTGTTTTTCTTGGTTGTTTAAATATATATATATATATATATATATATATTTTAAAAAAAACACTTTGCACTATTGTTTAGTTAGTTTTAATTTAATTATTCTATTCTATTTTATTGTATATACTGTGCATTTTTATATTTAATATTTTTACTGTTATTTTATTTCTTTCCTGTATCTATAAATGCTGCTGTAGTGAAAAAAATGTCCCCTTTGGGATTAATAAAGTATCTATCTATCTATCTATCTATCTATCTATCTATCTATCTATCTATCTATCTATCTATCTATCTATCTATCCATCTATCTATCTATCTATCTATCTATCTATCTATCTATCTGTCTATCTATCTATCTATCTATCTATCTATCTATCTATCTATCTATCTATCTATCTATCTATCTATCTATCTATCTATCTATCTATCTATCTATCTATCTATCTATCTATCTATCTATCTATCTATCTATCTATCTATCTATCTATCTATCTATCTATCTATCTATCTATCTATCTATCTATCTATCTATCTATCTATCTATCTATCTATCTATCTATCTATCTATCTATCTATCTATCTATCTATCTATCTATCTATCTATCTATCTATCTATCTATCTATCTATCTATCTATCTATCTATCTATCTATCTATCTATCTATCTATCTATCTATCTATCTATCTATCTATCTATCTATCTATCTATCTATCTATCTATCTATCTATCTATCTATCTATCTATCTATCTATCTATCTATCTATCTATCTATCTATCTATCTATCTATCTATCTATCTATCTATCTATCTATCTATCTATCTATCTATCTATCTATCTATCTATCTATCTATCTATCTATCTATCTATCTATCTATCTATCTATCTATCTATCTATCTATCTATCTATCTATCTATCTATCTATCTATCTATCTATCTATCTATCTATCTATCTATCTATCTATCTATCTATCTATCTATCTATCTATCTATCTATCTATCTATCTATCTATCTATCTATCTATCTATCTATCTATCTATCTATCTATCTATCTATCTATCTATCTATCTATCTATCTATCTATCTATCTATCTATCTATCTGGAAATGTAAACAGTAGCTGAAACACTGTAGAACATGATGCAGATCACAGTAACAACACAATGATAAATCTTTTGCCCCAGTGCATGCTGGTAAGCCATCAGACACGCCAACTCCCAGATGATGATGAGATCTCTAACACATCTGCTTTGGGTGGGCCAGACACCTGGTTTAGCTGCAGTTTAGCAGCAGTTCAGCTGGGTCTGTGCTCGGTTTGACAAAGCAGTTTGTTACCAACAGCTGCATTTGATGTAAGCTCTGTTTCCACTGGACCTGTTCCAAACTGCAGCTCAGCTGTCAGATGCTAAGTGACAGACCAATATATCCAATACCAATACAATGTTGTTAAATATTTGACGAAATAGGCCTACCTCTTTCTGTTGTAAGACAGCGTGGGCTGATGGTGTGAAAAACTTGCTTATTCAGCTATCAGTAAATCTACAGTACACAATGTCTATTATCATAAAACTGACAAATAACCTCCCAATGTACCATCCACAAGAACATTTTTACATAACGCACCACCTTGACAAAACCAAAAATAAATAAAAGTAAACATTTTTAAAACCACTTCACCTTTGATGAAGTTCTGTATCTGTTTATGTCCTCTTACTGGCTCTTAACAACAAAGTTCTGCCCAGCTGAAACAAAACTTTTACTTTTTGTTTGTCAGAGAGAAAATAAATATCACTATTAATATAGATATTTAATGGAACAAGAGATACAATTCTTGTTGTGCATCTATAACTTTGACTGTATAATGTTTTACGTGGCCATGTTCCTACCTACATCTTAGGTCCATTAAGTATTCATTTTAATGTCAATAAATTCCGCAATGTGAAACTGCTGCTAATACTGCTGATGCAACTAAGGATCAACATCAAAATCGGTAGTTTTGTCGACACTCTCGGTTACTTTAATCCTCGTTGTAGTTGTGTCCCAGGTGCTCACTCCATCACTAACTTCCAACACGAGTTCAGACAACGCTACATCCCAGGTGCAATAATGCTATTAGCCGAGAGAGAAGTACAAACACTGAGCAGAGACTCAGATGTTTTAAGTTCTGTATGAACTGATAAATCAAACCAGAGATAAAAGCTTGCTAAATAGCTGGCTCCCATGCAACAGGTATACAGAGGTGCGGTTGGATACATGTGTTGCTCAGTGCCAGTTGAATGCATAGTTGGATGCTGCGACATGAGAAAGAAAAATAATTATTAACTGTTAGTAGATACAAGCAACTCTTGCTATTCTTCAGTGCGTCAAAACTGAAATAGAATGTAAAATGAAACAAATCTTCTTTTCTGTAACACAAGAAAAAAATATGAAAGCTGAATTAGATCTGGACACTTTCCTGAAAGCATCTCAATACTACTACAATTGCAAAGCATGTTGTTACAGTAATACCAAATATGGACACTAAATTAACTAAGCAGAGGCTTAATAGTTCTTTAAAGGCTTGAACACCTTAATTGTGCTGTAAATGTTTTATTTGGAGTCTTTTTATTTAGTTTTATTTTTTTAGAACTATAAATTGTGTTCTCTGTATTTTAAAGTGTTGTTGGGCAGCTTGACTCACTGTGTTTACAGCAAACTATAAAACACCATGAACAAATAATGAATATAAATATGAAGAGTCCTTAAATGGCTATTATTGCTAGACGAGAAGAATGGATTACATATAGATTCCTTTACTGATTACGACCTTCAAACCAAGCCTGCATTTTGCAGTTCTTTCTTGCCAGCTCTATGGACATTACTATTACTATTCTTCTTCTTCTTCTTCTTCTTCTTCTTCTTCTTCTTCTTCTTCTTCTTCTTCTTCTTCTTCTTCTTCTTCTTCTTCTTCTTCTTCTTCTTCTTCTTCTTCTTCTTCTTATTATTATTATTATTATTATTATTATTAATAATAATAATAATACATTGTATTTGCATACAGCATTCTACATCTTTCTTTTAAAGGATTGTGTTATTTTTCAACCGATTCCTGAACCAACACATTGTGTTTTATGAAGGAATTTCATACGTTGATTTTCTTTCTATAAGAACTGTAATGACACGTGAAAAAGGTGAATACAGAGGAAAATAAAAACTGTCACAGTCACCGAGAATTACATTGTGCCCCTGATAAACTTACTACTTCTTTCCCCAAAGCAAAATCAAATATTTTAGAAGCCTCACTTTGAGCAGCCCCCCCACCCTCCCTCAACCCCCTCAACTCCTGCTAATATTTGTACGGGCTTTTTATACACTTACTCCAGTCTTGCTAATGTATTGCAGTACATACTCTTGCTCTCTTTTGCATCTCCCCCCTTCATTTTTCTCCCTCTCTCTCTTTTGTAGCAGTGATTGTGATGAATTGAGTCATCTTAAGTGTTTCCTCTCTGTGTGCATCTTGGGAGGATTTCATTCCCCCTCTATTTTCCCTTGTCTCCCCTCCTCCTTCCACCGATTCCCTCCACTTTCTGTGCACTCATCTCTCCATCCTTTACCTTATTGCAATTGTTCTTTGTATCTCTCGCTCCCTATTTTATCCCTGTCTCCCTCTCGCCATCTCTGCCTCCAATCCTTTCCTTTATTCTGAAAGCATTACTCAAATCACAACCATGCTCTCAGAGCCCTCCTCAACCTCCACCACCACCCTGCAGTAAATAGATAATTTTCAGAATGGAGAGTGAATAGGTATTAATAGTAGCAAGCCATGAATTGTGCTGCATATCAAACGAAAGCCATTGCAGTCTGTGAGGATGCATTTTATGTGTGCACAAAGAAAAGGGCACCCAGCGGTGCCCGCAGCCTCAAAAACAAATCCACACCTATTTCTACGGCAATGCAGTCGCCAAGGTCACGACCTCCAGTTGTTCTGCATCATAACGGCAGCATTGGCAACACTCGAGTCATCTTCTGGGAGAAAATTAGGTCAGAGTTTTAATCAACTGCAGAGATATGGTGCAGTGTGCCATCACTGAAATGGTGTCAGTGCCACCGATGCTTGACGATTTAGTAATATATCATACTCTATGAAGAAGAGGTGTTCCTTGATCGCTCTTTTGACTTCATAAGAAGTAATATTTGGGGTCATCACGCTGGTGCGGACTATATTTCTATACTGTCTAAGTTAGTGAAATCTTGTGAGGCACATAAGTTAAACTATCACGGCAGACCGCATTTTTATGGAAATCATATGACAAATATAGGCCTTAAGGAATTAATACCTCCACATCAAAACATTCCCATCTGGCTGTTTGAGGACATAAATGCTCGAGCTGTGTGTTTGAAATGTTTTGAAAAACCAGCAGTTGCCAAGACATCAGACCTGCGACATGTATGAAAAATAAATAAGTAAAACATATTCTTTTAAGTCCTCAGTAGAGAAGAGTTCGTCACACCCCCAGTCCCTTCACAAAATGTTTGTCACTACCTTGCCTCGTGGGGTTTTGCTTAATAGTGGAGATAATTTCCGTATGAAATGTATCTGCAGTACAGCACTTGGCTTTAGATGCCTTTGATTTGCCAATCAAGATGGTGACTTTTGAACGACCGCCACTGTATGGCAGAGACAGCCAGCCAGAGGGCTGTCAGTGTTCAAAGCCAAGGGCCCTCAGTTTAACAGTCTCAGAGTGTCACTACTCCTACTTTTTAAGAGGCGGCACATCAAGGAGCTGTTGCAGTTGCATTGTATACATCTGTACCCACACAAGCATGATCATACACACTAAACAGTATGCACCACAACACTGAGGGAACGTAACGTCTAGTCATAAATACTGTACTACGGCAGATACATGCACATACACACACACTCTCTGACACTCACACAACACATATTACAATGCAGCTCTCTGGGCTGGATGTGTTGGCAGATGACACTGTTTAACACTGTCTCATCTGCTCTTTGCTTTGCCAGCACTGCCATGGGACACAGCCAGGTGCAGGAAGAGAAAGAGTATGAGAGAGAGAGAGAGATATCATGGAGTAGTTCCTCGTGGCCCCACACCAGTTCTGGAAAGCGAGAAGGGAGGCGAAAGAACTGCTGGTGTGAATGAGAAATGGTGTCAAAAACAGCGGACTAAAAGTCAAAGTTAAAAGAAAAAAGGGGGCAACAAAGAAAGTGAAGTATGAAGTGAGAAGATAGACATGAGTGAGGTGATATATACCGCACAATGTCCAAAGTGAATTGCAACGTTGCTGGAGGAAACAGGTGCTGATGACTGTGAATCACTGCCACTTCAACTGTTCAAAAATGGTGGTGTCATCATCAGTACTATTTTAAAGCTTAGCAAAATGGGAACGTGAAAAAGCAAAAAGACTAAAGCAGGGACGAATATGGACAGTTCAAAAAGAGAGTGATAGCTGGATTTAAAGAAGAGGAGGGAGAAATTAAATAAACCGGACATATGAATGGGAAAAAAAAGATAAAGGGAACGGACAGACATACAAGGAAGATGTAATCATCATTATTATGAACACATCTGTTTCATCATAGAGTTCATGTTCCTTTCTGCTTCCTGTGATTCGAAACCCCTGTGACATACCCCTTGTTGGGTCTGTTCACCTACACCTAGATGCCACAAACTGTGGCATCTATTTCATTATGTGTTATAATATTTGTGATGAGAGACTTTGCAATATACTGCAATACACTGTAATACCATGCAATGCAGTATCATTTGTGCCTGATATTGCATGCACCTGTACAATATGCTGTTAATGAATGGCTATTTTTTTGTGTGGTTGGAAAGAATCAAGAATCAGACAATGAAAATGAAAAACACAATGAACACCTACCACAGAAAGTTGTACCACCTACTTTTAGTAACACAACAAATAATGTTATTTCTAGATGTAATTTGATCTGGAAAAAAAACCTTAACAAATGCATGCCATTATGTGATTCGTCGTGCAGGACATTCTCCATCATAAGAATATATATTATAAAACATTGAAATAAATTGGACAATAAATCAAATCAATGCAAATTCAACATAAATTAAGTATTGCAATCAGTATTATTTTTACTATACTTTGAAACAGAAAGGATTAAAAAAGTCTGAATTTTGAAATATCCCATCAGGAAACCTTTTCGATTATCGAATTTGTTCCAACAATGTCAGTGCTGTTTAGAAACTAAATAAACAGTATTTACAAAGCTGGTTTTGGTGACCTTCATGGTTTGAAGGTTACATGCTGTAAAATGGATTGGGAGTAAACTGCTTGGTGTTTGTAGCTGTAGCTGTTCTTCTATCAGCTCCACAAGGGACAAAGAGAGCCAGAGTGCCAACAGCTTGCTAGTACTGAGGAAATAGAAGCTGTAACAAGTTAACAAGATCTCTGCACTCTGCTGGATGACATGTTTGATAGATGCTGGCAATGTGTTTCCTGAGTCCATGAGGTTGACGTTTTGAGATATGAATTTGCTCAATTTCTTGACAAGAGCATAAAACTACCCTTCAAGGTCAAAGCACACATTGATGACTAGCAGATGACCGATAGAAGTTGGATGCTGTTATTCTTAAAACTAAGTTGTTTTCCTAATTGTGCAGAGGTGCATATGGGTCCTTTTGTAAAATCTTTTAATTTACCGCACACATTGTTACTTGTTGACGAGTTATTCTGAAACTAAATGGTGGATTAAAGCAGATCAACAAAAGACAAACACGGCCATGTGTAGTTCTTACAGTGTATGTATTTCACTTGTATGTTTTTTTAAGTAAAGCTCACAAGATTTTTGAAATTTTAGTTTACAGTAATTCTTCAAAGATATGTCTGTTAGTCTGATACAACATTTAGAGTTTACCTTCAAATGTTAGGCTACAATTCTAAAACCATATAGGTAACAATTTTTGTTGTTATCAATTGTTTTAATGGAATCCAACAACCGACATCTAAGTACACAAAAAGTCTGAGGTAAAAGTTCTGGATTAGGCATCATCCACAGAAATAGAGGGGTTCGGCAGGAGGAAGAAAGTCTATGAAACTAAGCTCAAGAGGATACACTTTTAGTATAGCTGAAACCAGCCGGCATTTATGTGTTTTGTTCTTTTTTTGTGTTGTGTTCTTTGTGTGCCAACAGTGCTGGCATGAGTTAAAGAAGCTACGCTCTGCCAGTCTGAAAAAAAACATTGACACATAGTCCTCCAAGTGAGATGAAGAAAACCACTGAATTTGTCCTTGATACCTTGTTTTGTGTTCATCTTCACCCATTATCTCTTAGAATGAATTGTTAAGTGGAGAAAGGCATACGGTTGGACACACTTTGGTTTATAAATACTTAACACTACAGGTACTTTTACATGGCCACAATTGCTCTTACACACAGCACTCAGAGTCAGGATTTTATATTACAGAAAAGGTGTTGCGAGCTGCAGTGACAGGCTTGGATAAAGGGATTATGATGTCAACATTTTTTTATGGTGATGTAATTCTGATGTTCCAAAAGGAGAAAGTGCTGAAGTATTGTTTTCATCACTGAATAAAAAGAGAAGCGCTTCATGTCACATGACATTTATAAAAAAAAAAATTGTGGATACTTGAAAGGTACTGACTGGAAAATTGTTCAATTTGTGTTTAAACAATAATGATCAAATAGAATAAAGGACCACTGATTTAAGTGACACTGTCCTGCAGTTTGCATGATCAAAAGTATGACAAGAGGATTATACTATTATGATTTAAGCCTAATCATTGTTTAATAATTCTCATATCCTATGAAGAGGAGACATTTATTGGCTGTGTTTGGCTTTGCAATTAAATCTATGATGTAAATGTCAATAGATGCTCACTGATATGCGATCAATTGAATATTACAAGTTGAGCAACAGTTGGTGGCGCTAATTCTCCTCTCGTGCCATTAAACCGTAGGAGAAGAAGGGGGAGCAACAAGATGATGTGTCTAAAGAAGCGCTACTCAACCTGTAAACAGTGGAAAACTATGTTGAAATGATGTTGGAAATATGACATTTGTTAGTTTTGTCCAGGTGTTTTTAAACAGATGACTAAAAGCAATGAGCACAAAAAAAACACTATCACGTAATAATTGTGACAGGCCTATCCATGGTGGAATATATTTTAGAGGTGTTCAGACGATATATAAAAAGTCTTTATAAACAGATCTTCAAACTGACTTGACTGTACTGAATCACCACGGTCTGAGCAAATCAGGGGCTTTTAGCAGTCGAGCTCCATTCACTTATGACTGAGCACCGATGTCAGCTCAGCTATGATTCACAGTATATGTTACTCCATCATGTTAAAGCACTTTAAAAGACAGAAAAGCCAGAGAAACATCTTAATCTGTTAGCTCTTATAGATTATAGGCGGCTGAGCAATTAACCTCCATTTACCCTCTTCAGCTAAATTTGCCCTGAACTGAACATTACAGCTTGAACTAGCAACAGACTGAAGGTTCTCAGAATCAGCATTAAATACTAATCCACTCACTTATTGATGTACTCATCATTTAAATATGATAGGCCTGCCATTAAAGATCACTTTCATCATCGATTATTGTTTCTCAGTTGATCAGTTAGCTGTTTGTTATCTAAAACATTAAAAAAATAAAATAAAAAATAAAAAATCTACCAGGTGCAGAAGAGGACATACATGTATTAGGCCACAATTACATTCAGCAGATCCACTGGTTGAGAATCAAAATTGTGTGCAACATGCACCACAGGGTACCTCTGTGATTGGTGCACAACAATCACAGAAACCTCATTTTTATGTGCACACTCAACTTGTCATCTTGATTAATTATTCTGCAGTTTCCACTGCAAATCAGCAGGCGTGTTGAAGACTGACACAGTTCACACAGCCTCATGAAAAATTCTAGATCAATTAAAACTTCTTTCTCTGCTAATAACTCCCTTGGGACTGTCTGTTTCTACAAAACCTTCCACAGTGTCTCCATCCAAAGCACAAGGTAATCAGGGCAACGACTTACATGCATCATATTTTTAATGAGTTTGGCCAAAGTACCACCCAGAGCTCTGTGTGTTAAATCATAATACAGATAGACATGTGGCTGTGATGACCAACATGAAGTGATAGAGAGGATTCTGGTGACTATTTATACTTATAAAGAATCAAAATGGCTGAATCTTAAATTATTTATTTGTGAATCATTTGCAGGATCATGTTCATATTGAAATGAGAAAACAAAGCAGCCAACCATTTCTTTGCCAGATTGTCTGCAGACAGTGTTACATGTTAATCAGTCAGATCAAATGGAATAAGACTTCCAAATGGTCAGAAATAAAGAAATACCATAAAAAAAATTTGTTTTAAAAAAAACACATTTCAAATCTTACTTTCACTGTACATATAGTACGACAGTGGTGTTAAAAAAAAAAAAGTAATAAATAATAATAATAATAATAAAAACAAAAAACATGCACACTATCATGCACAGAAAACACAAAGACTATTGGGTGTTCATCATGTCCAGAAAAGTGTGTTCGACTATAAGAGACATCATCTGTTCTTGGCTGACATCATCTGCTCTTGTCATTATATTTGAGCAACTGGATCTATATTTAAAGCTCCGTAGGTCCCAGTTAAGGATACATTTCCTTTCATGAAAACTAAGTAAAAACACTGAATTCAGTCAGTGCATCTTGACAGCTGTGTATAAAATTGGAATACAAGTAGTGAAAGTCTCTAACATGCTATAATGTATTCTCTCTGATCTTACCCAGCTGAGTGCGCCAGAGACAGCTGACCACAGAAGTACCAAAAGTGAGCTTGGCAAGCCCCCAACACACTGGACAGGTCACACACCATGTAAATCTCCATCATTAAAAGTCTTAAAAATCAATTGCTGGCTAACTTTTCTAAATTCAATCACTATGTAAACAGAACAAGTTGCTTTCGGTCTTATAGGAGAAAAAACAAATTATTCTACTGAAAATGCAGAGTTAATCCTACATTTTATTCAACAGTTCTCCAAACAAACACAGCCATGTTACATAACAATACATTTCAACTTACCACCCTGTTATACAAGCACTTGGAGTTATAATTTTTTAATGCATGTCACCTAAAGTTACTCAACAAACAAATCCAACTCCCAGAATTTCCGCAAAGGGCTTGGAGTGCATCCTTGGGCACAGAAGCCTGTTCTGCTGTGGTTGTTTGTTATTGTTAACTCCATCCATCCAGCGTTCCTTTCGAATTCCCCCGCTTCAAGGCCAACCGAGTGCATAGCAGTTAAACAAGGCGGCAGTGGCATACCTCTGTGAATGGTTTTTATAGCTGACATCCGGGGAAATGGTGGCTCTTCAACCTCACACATCTTCACACTCGCACACATTCATCTGCACACTTGGACAGACACTTGGGGCTGACATTTCAAACTGTCAGAGAGAATGCTGTCAAACTGCGTTGTCGTGGGACATGACTGCATGTGGATGAGTTTCTTTGTGTGTGTGTGTGTGTGTGTGTGTGTGTGTGTGTGTGTGTGTGTGTGTGTGTGTGTGTGTGTGTGTGTGTGTGTGTGTGTGTGTGTGTGTGTGTGTGTGTGTGTGTGTGTGTGTGTGTGTGTGTGTGTGATCCAGCGCATTTGTTCTGTGGGAGTGTGTTGAGTGGAAATATTGTAGTGCTTGCTTTTGATTGCCTGAGGCGAATTTATATAACGTTAATTTCCTTTTTTATAAAGATATATCTAACCTACTCACATACACACACTGACTATGGATTACATGCCGAAACAGACACACACAGTTGGACTCCTCCCAATGACCCCCACCATCACCACATACACACACCCTCTTCCCCTCCCCTCCAAACACACACTTATCGAATTAAATAAAGTCAGCGTTTTGCAGCCAGTCGGTTGCAGGGAAATAAAACACCATGTCATTTAGTGCTGATGGGATGGAGTCGCTATAAATAGTCATTTCGTGCTTGGCTTTAATTAAGTGGCGCTACTGTCAGCTGTCACAGAACACAATTATCAAGCAGACCCATTTAGCAAACTAACCCCTTCACTGTGTCTCTGTCGGTTTATCCCTCTGTCGATCTGTCACTGCTCCGTGTGCTGTCTGCATTAATGCCCATCTTTTTATCCCCATTATCCCCATTTCCCTGCGTCGATGTGTGTTTCTTATGTTGGTCAGTCTATCTAAGAGTGTTTACTTTGTTTTATTTCTCTTTATATTGTCCTCTCTCCCTCTCCCTCTGTTTGTTTTGCTCACTGCTCTCTCTTTCTCCCCCTTTCTCTTCTAATCTGCTGCAAGTTTTCTTCTCTGACAGCTTGTTTCATCTTTCTTCCTCTGTACTGGAATCTGCCCCTACGCTCCAGCTTCTTAAGGTAACTTTTTTTTTCAGGTTCACATGGAGCTGAGTTTTCCTCCCCCCTCCCCTTTGTGTATGTGTCCACATCTGACCGAGTGTGTGCATGTGTGTGTGTGTGGACATCACGACTGTGTTTACTCAAAAGGTCTGGTGCAGTTCTGATTGGGGCTACACTTTCTGTCTCCATCTGAAGGCTCTGAAGCATGTTATTCCCCTGGTACAGAAAGTTAGAGGGAAGGAGGGAGCGAGGAGAGGAAGGAGGGAAAGAGTGAAAAGCGAAGAGGAAAAGAGATGAGGGGATGTGTGAAGGGAGAGGTGGGTGGGAGGTGGAGGGGCGGTAAAGAAGACATGGTGAGATAGAGAGAGAAAGGCCAGGAGATGGAGATGGTGAGAGAGTAGGATAGCAAGGCAGAGAGAAGGACACTGCAAGGACAGTGCAGAGGAGAGAGAGAGGGGAGTAGGAGGAGGGAAATGCACTCAGGGACACACAAGAGGCGGAAACACACAAACACTCATGCACACACACTCACATATTCGGTATACATATCTCCAGCCACACATAACCGCCCACACAGCTGAATTTATGCCAGGTCTCACATACAGTACATATCGATAGACAATCAGTCTATATCACAAACATTGCCAGGACACACAAGCCCTCATTTCCGCTGAAACACTAACACCAATACACAATTAATCTCACACACGGTCGTACCGAAAAAAAACAAACCCAAAAAAACCCAAAGAAATATGCAAAACATTCCAGTAAAACATATTCATTCATACATGTACATATATGTGGATGCGCAGCATGCATTAGTTTATACACAATGTTGGGTTTTACACATAACAAAACACACTGAGGTGAAGCCGAGAGTGAACCATGATTTGTCACAACTGGAGCGTCGACGGATTTATCACCCTGCAAGTGCGCAGAAGGACTAGCAACAACAGTTTCTCCCAGGGAGGAAGGACATCAGATACACACAACACAAACCATCCCACACGCTCAAGACACACTCAGCTGCAAATGCAAAATTGTACGATATCTTGTAACTTAAGATGGTGTTCATCCTTGTGTCCACATATACGCAGGCATGGTTGCCCGCACACATGCTCGCTCACTCCCTATTTCTTATACACATACATACACACACTTACACGCACATACACACACTGAGATGAGAAAGTCCAATTATCAGCTGGCATTCCTCTCTCAGGGTAATTTAATGCATTGGGTGAGAGCTTCTCATTTATGTTTGGTAATTACACTCTCTCTGCTTTACACTCCCTTTAATAAGCTCTAACTTCACTGCATAAACCATTAGATTACATTCATGTGCACGCACACACACACGCACACATACACGCACACACACACACACACACACACACACACACACACACACACACACACACACACACACACACACACACACACACACACACACACGCATGCAGATGAAAATTTAAAGAGATACTGTCAGCAAATTACGCTTGTATTTTTGTGATACATAAAGGTGTAAATATCAGGCGAATGCATACATGCACATATACACACAAGAACCTTCCCTCACCCCTGAGCGTCACCGCCCCTCTAACGCCTGACCTCCCATCATTTTCTTTCACATTATCATTCATTACATTATTGCACTTGTTTTGGTGCTTGGCTGTTTTTCCCCTCTATAATTCATTTCTTCGTTTGAATTTTCATCAGGGATTATGTTTTGCGTTATGGAAATGTCGATGATTACTATTCATTATGTGGTTTCATGACTCTGAGTCCTTTAAATTTATGTGTGTGTTTGTGTTTATGTATATGTGTGTGTGTGTGTGTGTGTGTGTGTGTGTGTGTGTGTGTGTGTGTGTGTGTGTGTGTGTGTGTGTGTGTGTGTGTGTGTGTGTGTGTGTGTGTGTGTGTGTGTGTGTGTGTGTGTGTGTGTGTGTGTGTGTGTGTGTGGGAGTTATTTAATTCAGAAGGATTAAACAGCCGCAAAAGTTATGTGTGCATATGAGACTGTGTGTGTGTGTGTGTGTGTGTGTGTGTGTGTGTGTGTGTGTGTGTGTGTGTGTGTGTGTGTGTGTGTGTGTGTGTGTGTGTGTGTGTGTGTGTGTGTGTGTGTGTGTGTGTGTGTGTGCTTGCATATTTCTTCAACTTGAGAAGTCGTGACTCTCCATCAGTGACAGAGAGGCAGAGTGTGTGCTGAGACTGTCGATGGAGCATCTGAGAGACCAAATTATAGCTGTGTCATCTGCTTCACTTCCCGTTTGAGGAATCTACTGCATAATCATCCAACTCTTTCCCGTTTCTGATAAAAAAAATATATACATAAAGTTGGTCTCAACTGACTTGGTTTCTAAACAATTATAACTCATATCAACAGATCAGGTTAGAGTCTAACCAGATCACGAGACAACAATGCTTCTCATAAAAATCATTGCGATATTTATTAACAGGGGAACTTTTTTACTTTTTCAGGGGAAAAAAACAATTGCATGTTTTTTTTAAATATATTGGCTGTGTATTGTTTCCTTTTAATACTCCAAAACAGTCAGCTGGGCATGTTGCCATGTAGGAGATGCGGCATTATAATTTATTTGTTTGGCAGCAGAGCTTTCAGATTGTCTATATCTGAGGAGCACTCCATTCAAAAAGTGAGCGTGGCATGCCATGTGATGAAAGACTGCATACATATTGTTATTGGAGAATGTACTTCTGATTCAAAAACCTTGATCAGACAGTCCACCAGAAACAATATTAAGACATTGATTATCACTTCACTAAACACTAGGATCTAGTTCTCAGGCAGGCTATTCACTTTTGATGTTTAAAGCAGCTGTTGGTAACATTGAGAAAATAATGCACTTATCTGCAAAATTGTAATGAGTACAACTTTCAGATCCCTCCTTCTCTCTCTCTGATGCACACAGAGGAGGCTGCTGTGCACACGCAGCCATTAACCACGACAACTAAAGAGGCAACATGGCCCCACACACTGCTAACAAACAGAAACTAATCACCTTGCTGCCATGATATAACCTGCTGACTTTCGCCTGGCTATACTTTAGCTAGAAATGTGGTCTTCAAATCATCACCCTTATATTTAGCTACAAGTAGTCAAACTTTGTAATAAAGTAATGTTATTGTGTTTCTAATAGTACATTAAGCTTATTTCATGTGATGTTTGCAAGCACATTAGTTAACTAACATAGATGACAAGGCAGTAAGCTGTGGACTTACCCTGTTCAGTGCTGACTTGTGTCTCCAAAAGCCCCTCAATGGTTGGAGGTGAAACTCCATGTTGACCCACGTCAACATGAGATTAGGACTGAAGTAAGCCTCATCAACATCATGAATGCCCAGCAACGACATACTATAAAAAAAAAAACGTAGAGATAAAAATCTTTTAGACACACAAATTCCAGGCCTACTTGGCAAACATACATATATGAGGTTTGTTATCCACCTGAATTTAGAATCATCACCATCAATAACTAACTGACCTTGTATCCACAGCCTGAAGAGCAGTTTTCTCCACTTCACTGAAGCCCAGAAACCCCTTGAGCATCATCAGTCATCATCGCTGCAAAAAAAAATAAAACACTAGAGGTCATACCATAATTTGAAAAATCTTTACTTGTAACTAATCTATTAGACTATTAAAGTATTATGCAGGACACAATATCACCTATTTTATATACAGTGCATGTTACCAACCTCCATCAAATTTTCCATTGAGCTTCTGTTTGTAGAGGATCCAGGAGGGACAAGCATGAACATTTTATTTTCTCAACACATAAAGGAACATTAACCCTTCAGCTTATCAGAAACATTCCAATCAAGTCACAAAGTTTGGAAATACGCAAGTAAAGCAAGCACCTTGGATTTGTACTTAACGGGAAGTCAATCACTTCCCCACATCAAAACATGGCTACCGCCAAACTTTTTGGTTTGATTTTCACATTAATTGGGTCAAGTGTTAATTTTGGCACCTGATATTTATCAAGCTTTAGTCTTTAGACAAAAAATGTGCAGAATGTTAAATTACATTTTTGTCTTTTGGTTGATGTTAGTCTTAGTCTACTTTTAATCAACATAAAGATTTTAGTCTCATTTCCATCAGTGCCATTTCAGTCTCACTTTTGCATTTTTGATTTCTACATCTTTTAATCACTTTCAGGCTTCAGCTGTCTCCATTTGTATGTATAGTTACCTTGGTTACAGTAAATCCACTTAAAATTATAATTTCCAAACTCATTGTTTGAACAGAATGTTTCTCTCTGGCTGTCCTGCTTGCCTAGTATTAGCAGCTACCTATTCTCTCAAATATCAAATACAGAGCAGCAGCATCTTTCCGAAGTTGATTAACTTACTTGTTGACTAAAGTTCTGTTCACTGTCCAGCTGTGGCTTGAGAAGAGATGCTAAATGTTCGGATAATATTAATAAATGAATCCAACATTAAGAGGACAACTTAGTGTCTGTAGATATGATACCACCGCTGGTGGTGAAGACATTTTGAAAAACATTTTATGAGGGGTTTTGCATGCTATTTAAAAAATGGCTATTAGTCAGAATTAATCTGTCTCTTATTGTATTCTTAATGAGGTGAAAAATGAGACACGTCCAAATAAGATGGGAGATAAGATTAACAGTTTTTCTATCTGAGAGCTGCAGGCAGACTTATGATCAGCACATATGTTTAAAAAGTGAAGGCAGAGAGTGAAACATAACTTAAGCTGTTATCAAGTGACAGTGTCCCTGTGCTCCATCACAATACCACATGTCTGCTCAAGGTATAAATAGGTTATGTCCGCGGGAGACAGAGTTGATTTTCATGCAAATCCTCTCTTCACATGTAGTGCCTGTGTCTGGGTTACCCCATTTTTGATTCACAAAATGATGGAGTTTTTATGCTTTACCATGCAAAATGCTGAAATGGTGTAGATAGATGTTACACCACATTGACAGTGCATCTCAGAAAATTGGTTTTGATATTGTTTGGAGTTGAAATAAAATGAAATATGGGAGAAAGTGTCAACTTAAAAAAAACAACAACAAAAAACACCACACAATCAAGGCAAGATCAATAAAGGGAAAACTTGAATATCAGCTAGAGTCTCACTTATTAATCAATTCCAACAAAAAGTAATTCATTTGTTCACAGATATAAATCTGGATTGCTCATTCATATAACAGGTCCACCGCCTTGTTCAAGTATGTTTCCCATCCAAGTACTCATCCATTCTTTCATCCATTCATCCTTATTCGTAACAGCTTGTAATGTCCTTCTGTTAGAGCTAATATAAACTGTGAATACTGGAAGTAAAAGACGATCTATTTTAGCTTTTTTAGGACATGCCAGCATTGACACAGTCCACAAACACACACACACACACACACACACACACACACACACACACACACACACACACACACACACACACACACACACACACACACACACACACACACACACACACACACACACACACACACACACACACACACCTCCACTTGTGTTTGCCACTCGGTGACGAAGTTGCAAAGGAAATCACCTAACTTGATTTTAAAAATGCAATAATTCACATAGCCTTGGCTTTTAGTCTCTAGCCATGCTTCCATTCCTCTCATCTGTTAAAATTATATTTATCGTTTTCAATTGACATTTCATGTTTCCTCGGCTCTTTATTTCACAGACCTACCTCCCTATTTGCACACACAAAACCCACTTTGGGTCAAGGATATCCAATCTTTTAATTTATAAATGTTTATCAATTATTAATAGCTTATTCATGAATGCCTATGTCAAATTGAAACTGAGGGTATGACATTTAACTTTCTTAATGTGATGAGTTTTAGTCTGCCAATAACCTGTATGAAGTAAAAGTGGACTTATGCACACATATCTACAAATGCAGGTCCTCTGCGCAAGAATCCACACACACACGAGCACTTGTGGGCTCAGTGTCTAAACGCGTGCTCCTGTGGGAGAAGGTGGCTAATTCTGCCTAATAGCGTGGCCACCCTTCATCTTCCCACTGGGATCCTGGTTTTCAATTACCACCAGTTTATACCTCTCGCTCCTCTGCTACATATTGCCAGTAGCACTGACAAACTAATGGAGCGTCTTATTACAGTATTTCTAACTCCAGTGTGTGCAGACCCTTCATAACTAAGTGGGTAAGCGCAGTATTTTCATAACGCCATACAAATAAATGTTTTTTTCTTGTTTTCTTTCTACATGTTTATTGCTGCCAGAAATGATTTGAATGAATTTAGAATGCAACAGAATCAAAAACTGAACCTGGTAAAGACTTTTGACTGGAAACAAATTTCAGCCATGTTCAGGTTGACATGGTTGAGTGGAGTGCTGTTGAGTTGAAAAATGCATACAGACAGGTACCAAGCCGAGGTGGAACTTGTTAGTTCCAACTGTGGGTTGTGCTGTTTCTCTTCTCCAGTTTGCCTTAAGGTTTCACTGTTCCTCTCTCCTTCTCACAGGAGTTGTATCTTGATGAATAACAAACACACACACACACACACACACACACACACACACACACACACACACACACACACACACACACACACACACACACACACACACACACACACCTGTATCGTTATACTAACAAACTGAAATCCACAAACAAGTGAGCAACTTTCCTCTTGACTGTTATCAGTTTTGCAAGAGTCCAAGTGGCCTTTCAAGTATTGAGTCTTCACTCTGAGGATTTCCAAAGGTCTGTATGAAGAGTGATGTACAAGTGTCTGAGTGTGCGACTAAACATCAGTCGTTACTTTATTGTAAGAATTGTTTACCCATGATTGAGCTGTGCTTTCCTTGTTTACAGCCTAGTTGCAGTTTACATCTATATCTCTCTAGGCTCAATCTAACTCTTATAAGAGTTAGATTAGGCGCGCAGAAGATCTGTACAGTCACAAATTCAGGGTCTGACCACATGTAATATGGTCAATTTCTCCCCTTCTGTTCCAGAGTTATGACATTGTATAATGGCCAGAACATTTGCAGAACTTTATGATGTCACTGTGAATTTTTGAGTTATGGCCACAACAGATAGCCTGGCTGCACCGACTTGTCACTCGCAGCTTCAGTTTTCTTCACTATACAATACAGTCTGGGAACTCGGCTCGTATTAGCGTTTGCTCACCCACTCTGAATGGCAGACCAGTCAGGGACAAGTGTCGGTGGTTAACTGCGTTTGTCCCGCTGGTCCTTCACTGTGATTGGGTGGCTGATGACAGTGACGAGCGCAGCGTTAACATTTTTGGACTATCGGTGACTGGGGGAAAAAAATGCCTCATCAAACTGCTGGCATTCATTAAAACAATTGTTTTTTTTTTAATATGCTGTACACAGGAAAACATTATTTGGTGGACACAGGCCTTAGGTAGTTACAGCAATGGCAGGCTGTCGGCCTTTATCAGCGCATGCTGATTGGTTAAAATCAACCCGAGGTCTACGCCCAATAGGATGGAACGATTCCCTATTGAATGAGGCCAGACCCCTATTCACACAGGGTACACAACAGAGGCATAAAAACGTAAACGCTGTAATTATTTATCAAAGACAAACATATTATTATAAGAGTTAGATTAGGCACACATTTTAGAAACTGTTAGAAACACTGACAATCATCCATAAATGGGAGTAGCAGAGAAGCTCCTCATTGGTTGAGATCCACTGCGACATGTGAACTCTTCACAAGTGTATGTCAGCAGCCAGGGTAAATATTAAGGGGATGCGTACATTAACGGCAACAACAATTTTACATAAATAAATGAACAAGTTACACTTACATAGAACTTTGGTGATATGAAAGTCCATATTTAGATCATGTTACGACAAACAAGCCAACTCCATGGAAAATATACACCACATCCAATTGATCTACTCCTGAAGGCCATTAAATGTGATTGAACATTCTGGCAAACTATATTGTAAACACTAAATATGTAGGATGTTGAGCTGATGTAAATTCTGCCTTTACTTTGGTATTACTCAAGAAAGTTTTCATTTATTGCATCTTTTTGTTTCTATAACAAATGTTTCTTGACTTTCTACTTGGGTTTATCAGAGTTTTAATACTTAAACTCCACAGATCATTTCGCCAGGTCTTGGCTTTTCTCATATTGCTTGCAAACGGTAGAAAATTGCTTCCCAAGAAACCGAGACGGCAAAAACACACACTGCCTGCACAGGCAAACTGCATCTGAGTACGAATACAAAACCTTTGAAATACCTACTTTTTCTCCATGAAACAGTCTAGCAGACTAATTCTAAGAGAAAGCCATTGGCCAAACTATTGATTATTTCTACTTCCACTTTACGTGAAAAGGCAAACAAGCATGAGAAAAAACATGAAACATAATTCAATTAAATAAAACAAAATAGAAGGGTAAATGAACAATCTCCTGAAGCAATGTGCAGTGAGTGTATGAAAAATCATAAAGTAAGTCTTTTCAGACAAAACTCTGAACTTGCAACTTTTTCTAATTGCCGCAATTTTGCGCAAAAAACTCACTTAAAACTCCACAAATTACATCACAATTTATGTGTGAAATTCTGGAGGGACTGAGAAATTGCTCTCTTCACTGGCGTAGTGAATACATTGTTATATTGGCATAGGCTAAAATAAATAAGAAGCAATGCAAAAACACTGTGTTAATTAAGTGTAATATTTTGAAAGTCACTTTGTCTGTGGTGTATGAGGAAATGCACCTGTATAGCAAAAGTAGGCCACTTTAGAAAGCAAAAATATCTGGAAGACAATCCATCCTGGTATTTGAGTTAGATCTTAACTGTCTGGGCCCAAGAGTACTTTAACCTTTATTTTTGAGATTAGAAAGGTTTTAACGCAGAGAGTTCATTCAGAGTGTATTCCACTGCAGGGCACCCAGGTGCTCTGTTTTACTTCCTGCAGAGGCGTAATTACAAACACAGAGGCAATTAAATCCATGCAGGGAAGTCTGTGTGTGTGTGTGTGTGTGTGTGTGTGTGTGTGTGTGTGTGTGTGTGTGTGTGTGTGTGTGTGTGTGTGTGTGTGTGTGTGTGTGTGTGTGTGTGTGTGTGTGTGTTTGTCATAGTTTCATCTTCATTTCATGGAAACCATGCGTGAGTGTTATTGCAGATATGTACTATGGGAGTGACAGAGTGTATGAATGAGTGTCTGTGCACATTTGTGTAGGGAGGGGGGTGTTATTAAAGTAACAGATGAGTGATGGTAATACTGAATCTTCAAAGTAAAGGTTAAGTCAGAGTGAAATTCAGTTCAAACAAGAATTGAAATGGATGTCTACTAAGATTCTAAGTCAATACACACATTTTTTTTAAATTGATTCTTATACACTAAACAGTCACTCAAAACAGAAAAGACAGAACTCTGCAGGTCAAAACAATCTTCTGCAAGTGCACAAAGGAATCAAGTATACTTGCTATTTGTGATGTTGCAGAGGAGGAAAAATCTATTCTCTCAGCTTCATCTTTAATGACTCATTTTAGATTTAATCTCCGGGGGATTATGGAATTTGACATGATTCACAAAATATATTGATTTTAGGGGGCGCTATTATATTATTTATATTTGTGTTTATTCCACAGCATTCCAATGCAGTTAAGATTTGTTTGTGTTTTTGTATGCTAAAATATAAAACATTATTGGCAGTTGAACCAAATGTCATTTTTGACTGTTTTTGCAGTACTTTAAACCTGCACTGGTGTAAAAACAAGCCGTAAACACAAAATTGGGATACAGGATACACACACGTAACAGTCATCTACGTATATAGTTGACAAAGCAAGCGATTTATGCATCCAGCACTTAAAGCAGCATCAGCAACCACTTGGAGTCATGTTTCTTTCCACTTTGCAACTATAAATACTTTATTCACTCTCATTAAACTGTATTTTTGGACTTCTGCGGGAAGTATCTAGCTCTTTTACTGCTGAATGCTCCAATGTTTACCAGCTAATCATTAATTTCTACAGACAGATGTTTGATTAGCGCTGGGTACCGGACTTTGATATTTTTATGGAACCAACCAAGCTGCTCCAATATAATAATAATATTAATAATAATAATAAACTTTATTTGTATAGCACCTTGCATACAAGCAATGCAGCTTAAAGTGCTTTACAGAAAGAGAACTACATGCAGTATTTCACATAGAAACAGAAATAAAGGAATATTTAAAAATATGGAAAAGAAATGAGATGCATAAGAACAGATAGAATGCATAAGAAACAGATCAAATACTTAAAATTAAACACAAATAGAGTTAAAATATAAAATAGGCAATACGAATTTTAAAGGCACGGTAATTCAAGTGCAGGCAAGTGCAAGAGAGCTTCAGCAGTCGCTAGTTAAAAACTAAAGTAAAGAGATATGTTTTGAGCTTTCTTTTGAAAGTATAAACTGAGCAGCTTTCCTGATATCTAACAGGTAGTTTGTTCTACAGCTTTGGAGCAGAACTGACAAAAGCTGAATCCCCAATTGTCCTTCAGCTGTCGCTGGGAACCTCCAATAAACCAGCAGCAGATGATCTCAGTGTTCTTGAAGGCTCATAGTTAACCAGAGAGTTAGCGATGTAACTCGGTCCGAGCCCATAAAGAGCTTTGTATGTGAGGAGAAGGACCTTAGACACAGGTCTTACAGGCAGCCAGTTCAGAGCAGCCAGAAATGGACTGATGTGGTTAATACTCGAGCTGCAGAGTTTTGGATGAGCTGAAGTTCAGCTGGATAGCGTCTACTAATAGCATGTGAGGCATTTAAAAAGCATTGGTATATTTTAGTGTCTAATAATAGCTTGCATGTGAGATGACTGTGAGACATCTGTAAATTGTAGTGTTTATTGCTTGTCTGAATGTGAGGGTTTAGGATAAAGCTGTAAATTGTAACTTAAAAAACAATACTCTGGGTTACATTCTCCCCTTCTAAACTGCATGAGAACAAAAGATACAAAAAAATATATATATATATATATTTTTTTATGGATACTATAAACTTAGCATATAAAAAAAGATTTCATTCAGGAAAGAATATCAAAGTCAAGGCATCAGTATGGGTGTCAAAGATTTTTGAATGATAACCTGCAAGGTTTGAGATGCTGGGTAATTAGCATAAAGTTAGTTTATCAGAGCTTTTTCACTTAAAGCAGCTATGTGCAAACACAAAAACAAAGAACTTGTAGTTGCCGTGAAATTTGTGAGCCAAAAACTCAAACAATCACCTGAAGAGTTGAGAGAATGTGATGATTACCTTTGGATTCATCAATGTGAGGGATCCCTTTTACATTGCACATTTTATATTCAATTATTGTAGAAAAATTATAATTAGCAGTGAATAATGTCTGAGTAACACAACTCTTGAGACAAATCGGAAAATAGTTCATAAACACCTTTCCACAGATAAAACAGCTAATATTAGCTTCACTGTGTTTCGTTTTCGATTTTGAATCCAATGACAAGTGCAGAGATCAAAACAGTTTTAATTCCTAAATTTCCTGTTCCTCAGAAATGATGCTGCAGTACCTATTAAATACATATCTATGGATTCAAACAGTCAGAGTGAAGATGTTCTCACAGGGGGATTGTCTCTTACTTCAAATGGATAGTTTGTCTTTGTCTCTGCAGTTGAGAAGGGAGTGCGTGATCTGACAGTTTAGCAAGGTACCTTGGAGAAAAAGGTGACGATGAGGGCTGCATGAGGGGAAAGAAGAGGGGTCAATCCTTTCCATAGAAACCAGACCTGTGATGGCTGTGCCAAGACAGTCAAGTGGTTAAATCCTCAGTCTGCATCCACATGTGGACCTCTGCTGGCTGACCATTGAGTCCTATGTTCAAATGTGTTTCCCTCATGTCTAACCAATCATTGTAAGTAACATATGCCGTATTGCAGGTAAGGGCACTGCTTAGTGAAAGAAAACCAGGTCATTAAAATGCATCCCCTTGGAGAAAACTCAGTGTGGGTGCATTATATTAACAGGGTGTTCCTTATTACGAGTATGACGCTGCTGCAGAAGCAGTGTTGCACAAGCTGGGCTATTGCTTGGAATTTAAAGTTAAGTCTTAAGCCTCTGCATGACACAACAAATATGTGTCGTTACCACAGCTGCTAGCTGCTTTGAACCTTATCTAAATCCCTCTGTGTATCTGAGTGCATTTTAAAATGACCAAAAATGACTCCAAACGAAGCTGTTTAGTGCACAATCAAAGAGATTTCTACAACACATTTCAGTGGTAGTTACTCTGTCTCACTCTTTTAGGAGTCCTTGAGACAGTTTAAAGGAGAGTGTTTTATCTCCTGCTGAGTGAGAGTGGAGACGCTCCTCACTACACCGATCCTTACATACCTGCCGTGTTTGCAGATAGATAGAGGTGTCAGAGTGTGTGTGTGTGTGTGTGTGTGTGTGTGTGTGTGTGTGTGTGTGTGTGTGTGTGTGTGTGTGTGTGTGTGTGTGTGTGTGTGTGTGTGTGTGTGTGTGTGTGTGTGTGTGTGTGTGTGTGTGTGTGTGTGTGTGTGTGTGTGTGTGTGTAATGAGCACAGGCATCTGACTTTCAACGTATTTAAAGATTGAAACTGAGTAGTTGCTTTGAGGAAAGTCTCCAAGGGAGAATGTGCAAGTGGGCAGACGCACACATGAGATAATTCAGTCTCCTACAGCAGGAAAAGTGTCATAACAAATTAAATTCACCAGAGGCAGAAACTCCTGGGCTCAATTTCAACTCAATCCTAAATCCATGAAGGAATATGTAAATATATGCGCCACACAGAAATATTACAATGCCACGCTGCTCCATCCAGTTGCAAAATGTACTCCCATCCGGCATCAAAGTGCTTTTAACACAGCGATGCAATTAGTGTGTGATTCAAATAATCTGCCACCACTGTAGCGATGTTAAGTTTCCCATACCATACACACCAAACTGTACTTAGAAATTCTGGCCTCACAGACGGCCAATTATGCCCTTTTTGTATTTGTTTGCTGCATAACTGCCGCACACACTATCACCCAAGCAAATAATGCTGGAGACAAATCGTGACAATGCAGAGAGAGAATAACCTTCACAATGGCCGCCACATGCTGCTTTGTTGTCAGCTGGAAGTCTAAACATATAAACAATAAAGTTGCGAAAGAGGCTCTCTGTGAAAGGAGAGGAAAGGTTTCAGAAGTAAGTTTGTTAATTGAGATGAAGCTCTGCATATTTGTAATGCCATCTCCTTGTTATGTAGTATTTATGCATTGTGGGATTTTGAATGCAGTAAGCACAATTCCAATGAAGTCTTAAATCATTGCCGTATCATGTTTTCCTAATGACATGAAAAGCTGTCCTCCCTCCCATTTCCATTAATGGAGCAGGCGTGCTTAGATAAAACGTGACAGCGTTCACAATGCAGGAATGATAAATCTGCATGAAGGTGGGGAGTCGCACCGACGTTACACACCCCATACAACTGATTAAGCTCACACTCAATCAGGCACACGTAAGACAAACACGCACACACACACACACACACACACACACACACACACACACACACACACACACACACACACACACACACACACACACACACACACACACACACACACACACAGGCAAGCAAATTAAACTACTGTTGAAACACACGCAGATCAACAGGCATAAATCCTTTCTAATTTCCATGTGTCCTTGTATTACTGCTCACTGCCTCTGCCCACATTTTCAATCTACGAGCCGTGTGTTGTAAATTGTCAGTTAATCATTCATTGTTAATTGGTCATTAAGGACTAAGATAACACTTGCTGTTTAATATGTGATTGATATAATTGATGGCATGAGTCTAAAACGTGTGTGTGCATGCGCATGTCAAATTATAACCTGCTCTTCTTTATCAGTCTTCATTTGATGATAGCAAAACTTTGTGCCTTTGCTGTCGTGTTTGACACAGAGATGAAGAAATGAAGGATGAACAGACACAGAGAAAGAAATATTAATGTTTAACACAGAGAAAATAGTTGCAGATACAGAGACTGATAGGAGGATGCAATTCAAATTAAAAAGTGAGGCAGCAGAGGGGAAACAAGGAAGTAGGTGGTTTGAGGACAGAAAGGCAAAGTGGAGCTAAAAGAAAGGAAGGATAGAAGAACAAGACAGGAGAGAAAATATGAAGGAGAGGAGAGTTCTGATAAAAATGAAAAGTGATTGAACATTTAAACAGGCAGTAAGAAAACTCACAGCAACTAAACAATAAATATTTAAAGTATTCATGTGTGCAGGAATGTTTATATTTGGCAGTCGTATATTCAAACGATGATAATCTGCAATATTGATTGTAATTCTATAATTTGACATATTCAGCAACAGCAACAGGTTTGTCTGGAACAAACCGAATAAGAAGTGGGTAATTAGGATGAGCAATGATAGCTACAAGAGGAAGAAAAGAACCAAAAGAAAAGGAACATTAAAGTGTAGATCTAATGATTTATAAACTGCATTGTTTGATAAACAAGCATCTGGGACATGCAGTGCAGCAAAAGGACAGACACCTACTGCCCAGAAAACAGTCTATTGCTGTAGTAAAAAGAAGTTAATAGAGGCTTAAAGTAATTTGCCCAAGTGAGGGAGGCAACAGTGGCAGCAATAATAAATAATCCCAACCAAGCAGCTTTTCAAAGTCAAGCAATGCTGGGTAATTGGTGAGATGTTAATATTTGATAAGCCAGTAAAGGCTAAAGTGACCAATGATAGCCACAAGACACACGGAAACAGATGACGCAAGTGCACTTTGAATGTAAAAAAAAACTGGAAGAAAGCTTGTTTTATACATATATATATATATATATATATATATAGAGAGAGAGAGAGAGAGAGAGAGAGAGAGAGAGAGAGAGAGAGAGAGAGAGAGAGTTTTAGGATAAGGCAGAACATTTGGTGATTTAATAAAAATGGGGACTTTGCTTATCGATTCTCCTTTTAGCAGGACACACAATGATTGTGTGTGAATGTAAAAGCAGAAATGATGTGCTTGTTATTTGTTAAATTGTTAGGAAAGTTAATAAAACAATTAGCTTTACAGCAGACTGTTCCAACTTAAAGTTAAAAGGTCAAAGTTAGTAGCAATGCAGTGGTTTTGATGTTGCTGTTTAACATCTAAATCAAGTACATAACTATTAACTGCATGTAAGGCAACTGGCACAGTAAAAACCATGGATGTTTATGAAATCTCAGGAAGTTAACTTTATGTAAGCAGAAATTCTTGAAATAAACCAACAGAAATTATTTATTTCGCAAACAGCACAATGATACTTTGGCAATCAGTGACCTGCAGCAAATGTCGAAGTGGAGGTGCTAGAAAAAGGAGTAGGCAGGGTGGGAAGGGTTCAAAATGATTTTCCCTGCCCACTTCCTTACCCTAGGGTAGTAAGGACCTGATGGGATGGCAAGGGGGACTAATAATCTTCTATCAGACTCTTTGCTGTGTGGACGTGGAAGAGGAGATCTTGACGGATGTTAAACCTCCTGAGATGGTGCGGGAAGTACAGTGACTGCTGCGCTTTCTTCATGAAGTGGTTCGCATTTGGGTGCCATTTCAGGTTTTGGGAGTTAAGTGAACCAAGAAAACCTGAAGGGGCTCTACTGTTGATACATTGCTGCTGTGTATGTGAGGAAGGGTCCACTACTGGGAGAATTCTTCTGAAATCCATTATGATCTGAACTGTTTTCCTTGTGTTGAGTTTTAGGTCGTTTTCCTCATCCATGAGTTACAACCGTTCAACGCAAGGAGCAACCAATAGCAAGGTCACCCGTTGTTTTGTGAACGGCAGTTATGAGGCCGCGTGTTCGAATTTTGGCCGTCGCTGTCTTGCAAGTTTCAGAGCGGCTTGGAGTCAGAAGGGACCATATTTTGAGAAGCAGGGAGAGGCGAGTGGTAGATCAGACTTGGAAACCCAGACCGCCAGAGAACAAATGAGAAGGAGGAAATTTAGCTAGCAACATGAAATAACTTGTAGAAAAAAATGTATTGACTTTGTCTTTCATGAGACTAGTTGAATGGGAGTCTATGAAGCCAGAGGCTTTTTGTAGCCAACCCCTTGCGGCAGTGGTATTGCAGCTTAAGACATCTCCTCATTGGCCTCATTTTTCAGACCTGGAGCTGTCTATGCTTCGACCTCATGCTTGTATTATAAATGATGAGGCTGATGAGTTTTGTAGGATTGGTAAACTTAAGGAGTTTGACAGAGGGCTCTCTTGGAGAGCACTCGCTGGGAAAAGTGCATTTAATCTACATATAATAGTCTCAGATGAGTGACAAGGAGAATGCTTAAGAGTATACAACAATGTTCGTTACTACAGTTTAAAACACCCACATCTGGAGGTATTTAAATATATGTGTAAGAAAACTGTTGCTGATTGGACTGACTCCGACACAAAGCATTCCACCTCTGCACACTCCACAGGAGACAATGAGGCTGTTAAATGACATGAGTAAGGAACCCACTGATGGAGCACTGAGGACTCAGCAGTGACAGACGCCTGTTAAGCAATTGGAGTCAAACATGCACACACAAGCAGCATGCACACAGACACATACATTTGCTCATTTTCTGACACTCAAAACATTCATCTGACACTCAAAACATTCATCTGACACTCAAACGCTGCCGACTGACAGCTAAGACACGCTTCTCTGACAGATCAAACCTGATTTACAATGCATGCATGCCTTGTGTGTATGTGTGTATGTGAGAGTGTGTCATTCAGTCAGGAAGAAATGAGCAGGGGGAGTTAGGGGTCAGAACTGTAAATTTTAAAGTGTCACATGTCATGTCATTTATCTACTCAATATCCCCTTCTCTCCTCAACACACACACACACACACACACACACACACACACACACACACACACACACACACACACACACACACACACACACACACACACACAGTATTGCAGCATCCCTCACATCCATTCATTTCAATCTTCAGAATAACCAATGAGCTCATTCTGTCCTTTTCTGCATTTTGTCTCTTGTTCCTTTCCGTTAGTGGACTGCATCACTGTCATCCTCTCATTGTTACACAGTGGAGACCCTCAGGCGATCCCTGCTCATGACGACATGGACAACAATAGATGCCATGTTGGTACTTCAGCGCAATCCCGAGAGTGACAACTTATTCTTCAAAAAAAAAAAATATGTGTACCTAATTTCTATCAATGAATCTTTCTAGGAAATATATGACAAGCATGAGAAATGTTTGCAATGAAACAATCTGCAAAATGTTTACTGTTAAGCTGTTTAATTTATTTTCTCAATCTCTACTGTTGGCATTTAAAAACATTTAATTAATGGAAACATTTTAAATAAAGAAATAAGAACTTTAAAGTAAAATAATCATCCTGATTAAGTACTAAATTTTGAGCAGAGGGAAGATTTATTTGGTTTCACTCTGAAACTTACAGTATTTGAGAGGATTCAAACCAATCGCCATAATTCTCTACTAAAAGAATGTCAGACCACTAAAATGAAAATAGGTTTATGTAATAAATCATTGTGAAATTCTATTTGTTTTTCTATTTTGACTAATACCATAGATTTGGGTTAGCACCAAGGGACAACCAACAGTGAACCCATTGATTTGTGAACATTTGTTATGAGGCTATATCGGCTATTGCCATCTTGCTAGTTCAGAGCGGTTTGGAGCCAGAAGTGACTATATTTGGACGAGCTCGGGAGGAACGAATGGTCAATATGACTCGATCTGTTGGAGACCCTAGGACACTGCGTCCCACCCACATACAGCAGAAACCTAAATGCAACACAGGCCACGCAAACAGACACGCCCCCAAAAATATGGCTTTTTGAGGCCTAATTTCTAAATAATGACTGGATTTTTTTTCAGATGAACTGCCAGAAAATGAATAAGAAAGAGGGACTTTAGCTAACAACACCATAAGAACTTGTGTAAAAAATGTATTCAATTTGTATATCATGAGGGAAGTTGAATGGGAGTCTATGGAGCTAGAGGCTTTTTGGAGCCGATCCCTTGCAGCACTTGCTGGTATTGCAGTTTATAGCACATCCACGTTGACCTAATTTTCCATACCCGAAATCTATGTCCACTTTTATATACAGTTTATAGTTAACACAGAGGCGCTTATGAATGTTCGCTGCAAACTTTTTGCTTCTGAAATATGAAGTTGTGATGTTGGATTTTGAAATCGGAAATTCACTTTTTCTAGCCCCAGATTGTTTTGTTTTTTTCATTTTTAACGTGTTGCCTTCAGCACCAACTGAATTTTGACTCAAGTGACATCACTTGAGGCACTTCATCAGACTTTTGCACAAAAGGCTTCATAGAACTTTTTTCACATATGCAGTAAAACTCTCAAAGTGTACTGTAGTCCCATGTAAGTATAATCTGAAAGCAGACGAAACAACTGGCGCAGCTTTGCCCAAAATGACCTAATAGCACCTCTAAATATATCATTTTTAGTTGTGCAAGAAAAACAAAAAATGCAAAACCCTACTGTCCAATGTCAAAATCCATTCTTTTTACACCCAACTATCTGTATGTTTGTGATTTCTGTAGAATAAAGGAATAGTATATTTCCTGTATAAATAAAATATGTTTCAAGTTAAAGAAATGCAGGCAGGATTTACACTACTTTTAAAACACATTTAAAAGCAAATGAGTAGAATGTGAACATGTTTTGTAAAGGAAATTATTAAGCATGTGTTTGGGTCTCAAAAGATTAGAAAGTTTACCCCAAACAATTAGCCACATATTAGCATTTTTAAACCCTTGTTTCTGTGTGTGTACAGTCTGTCACAGGGGTCAGCTGTCAAAGAATGCTAAAACACCTGTCTGTCATATATTTGGTGCTGAGTTGGAGCTCCAGAATAATATAGTATACAAATCCAGTTTATATTTTGCTTTGGATCCTTTTATATTTTTTTATATCTTTGTATCAGGACCAAACAGAATACCAAAAGTAGAGAAAAAGTTTTTATGTTTATGCATCTGGGTTGTAGAGTCTGTATGTTTAAATGTATGCACCCAATGTGTGTGTGTGTGTGTGTGTGTGTGTGTGTGTGTGTGTGTGTGTGTGTGTGTGTGTGTGTGTGTGTGTGTGTGTGTGTGTGTGTGTGTGTGTGTGTGTGTGTGTGTGTGTGTGTGTGTGTGTGTGTGTGTGTGTGTGTGTGTGTGTGTGTGTGTGTGTGTGTAATGTGGCATCAGGGCTTTGGCAAGGGGTACTGTCAAGGGAATTCCACTAAAGGAAGAGTTCATAAGCCAAAAGGGGAACATGTATCACCTCTCCCTCTCATCTTCGCTTTCCATTTTCTCAGACACACATAAACATTACTCAAGCCTACGCATACACCACTTGTAACTTCACACATTTACTCAATGCAGCCTTCTGCCCTTGCTCTGTATTAATTCAAATACAAACACATCGTAAATGTTCCTTCAGGCATAGAAAGTAAAGTAGTGCTACCAGATGATGAGCCATGAAATATCGTAAATGACTCAAGGCAAAAGGCCCAACATACCTTTTGAACATTAACCATTCCATTTACCATGGTGTGTTTCTGCACAGTGAATCATGCACATTATGGCTGTCATAGAGACCACGAATTCTATCCTTTTTTAAATTTTTAAATTCATAATAATTCAGTCATATGCTCAGAAATCACCCAATATTATATTTTTCCAAGTGGAAGCAGAGTTTGTGATAAATCAAAGTCCACATTCAATATTGCAGTTTTTTTTTTTAGGCAGTAAAAGTAAAGTGGAGATACTTTTAACTAGGGATGAGACGAATACTCATTCCTAGAAACAAGTGTCTGGTAAGGATAATGTACTTTTGACAACCACAAGTATCATCAGCACGCATTTTTTTCCAACAAACCATAACATTTCTCAGTTTCAACATTTGATATGTTGTCTTTGTTCTATTATCAAATTCATGTGTTTACCCCGTAGATAAAATCCCTCAGTTTTAAGTCAATGGGTAAATCTTACATTAGAATGCTTTCTTTCAATCTTCACACTTCAAACTTTTTTGGGCCTCAGTCTGAGTCACTTGTACTGCAGTAACTGGGGACTTGTGAGGCAATCAAGCAACATTGGAAACATTCTAACATCTAGGAATAACGTGTATGTGAGCTGTAAGAGGACATCTGTTAATTGTAGCCACTGAAAACAGTCTGGGTAACACTGCATGAAAACTAAAGATTAACTAAAGATTTGTGCCGTAATGTCTAATGTAATTTTCCGGTGTTGTGAATTTGTAGCTGTGGGGTCTGCTGAGGTATCACAATTGAGTGGATGTGTTAGATTTCAACCAGTAACTATTTTTTTTTAAAATTATACCTCATGGCAAATATGCAGATTATTGTTCTCATTGTTCACTGAAGACAAATTATGTGGAAGTATTTAATAAAGGCAACAAAGCCAGAAGAAGAGCAAAGATTCTAACTTGTAAATAATGGGTGTTCATATTATAGCCTCAAACCAGGCTCTTTTGCAGCGAGCGACGCTGTGCAGAACACAGAGCTTTAATATCGGATGTGGGAGTCTGCGGAGCATGTCTAAATACAACTCCCAAGTTCACTCCCTGACAACTCTACCCTCTGTAATATACGTGTCTCAGCTCTTGGCACCTCCTTTCTTCTACACACAAGAGTTATAATGATAAATTACTTCCTCAGTAAAAAAGAGATCAAATTTGAATTACTGCCTTGTAGTTATTTGCCTCTGCCAACTAGTCAAGTTGCACTTTACAACCATGTCTGTCTAGACTTATAAGATATACTGTATCTAGTGAAGACTATAACGGAATTTAGCCACAAAAGCTGTTTCTGATAAAACACAAAGTTGTACAGTAGACATGACAGTAGACAATTCTTCAAAAAGGGGTTACAAATTCTAAAATAAGGATGCTTCACACACATCTTCAACCTGACAGCACAGAAGATCTATACAACCATTTTAAGGTGGACACCCAAGATTAGTGTCACCAATTCAGTATCTGACCAAATGTGAAACATGGTCACAATCTCCCCTTCGGAGTTATGTTATTGAACAATGACCAGAAAAGTGTATTTGCAGAACATCATGATGTCACAGTAAAGTTGACCTTTGACCGTGTGGATATAAAATGTCATCACTTCACTTCATTGTTGTATCCTGTTAAACATTTGTGTGAAACTTTGTCATAATCGAACACATTCTTGAGATGACTGAAATCTTTATAATTAGCTCATCCTTGAATTCCAGTGAACAGTTGCACCAAATTTGAGTAAATTCCTTCAAAGTGTTCCTGAGATATGGAATTTAAAAGAATGGGACATACGGACAGGCAACCCAAAAACATAATGCCTCCAGCCACAGCTTCATATGAATGTTAAATGCTTATTGGCAGTTAGGTGATGTATGATTCAAGATATCAGAATTACTTTTGTCAAGACCCATAGAATGAGCTACACTGCAACAGCTATTTTTGCTCTAAATTAAGAAACTAAATCAGAATGCTAATATTTGCGTAAGTGTTTTTTCTGAATGGCCTTTATGCTTGATGGAGAGTTCTTATTGTTTACTTCCATCAGCTCCAGAACACACTTTATTACATGGCTTTCTACAGCTCCAACACTTAACAGCCACCTACATCCATTGGCTTTGCTCACAAAGGTCAATACATGCAAAACCTGATTTTCCATGACAGATATGAAAACAGAGGGAACCAGATCAAAACCAAAAGGCAACAAGGACACAACATTTTAGATTGATATGGGAGGACAGTTTGCTCGTCTCAGATTCATACTACAAGTGCGGGTTAATATTTGGGATAACTACTTTGCAAGAGGACAGACTGTTATTACCTAAATTAAATCAGTTTATAGAGCAACCACAGCCAAGCACACTGACCTGGTTAAAATGTATCCATCTGTTGAAGCTCTTATCAGGTTGTCAGGCTCTACTCTAGATTGTCATATTTGGATCACCTTTTATTTTTACTTTGGTACTTTGTTACCGCTCTTCCATGCTCTGAAGGAAGAGTAATGGTCAGAATTTCAAATTCAAATCTGTCGATTTACTCAGGTTGAGCACTGACTTCAAACATCAAACAAAAAGGCAAATGACGCAACCATAAACTTCTCTAATCAATACTAAAGAGATTAAACTAAAGATTTATGGAACCACTGAACCAAAAAAAAAACCTGGCTTCTCACCCCTACAGAAACACTTCACTGCTACGCAACAGAGAATGTTTTAACAAAGCATTCTTTTAGCAAGTTTTCTATTTACAGATATTCACAGGATTACAGCCTCCAACAGCATAATACCTCCACACAAATCACAGACCTCTCAGCTACAGCTTCAAGCTGCGATTTACCATCACACAATAATCTCTGTCAAACTAGTTCACAACACTGAAGAGCTAGTGGCACTCATTGGAAACTGAAATGAGAATTGAAGCCTCAATGAGGTAGCTTTCAAGTGGTCAGAATTATATATAGAGACTAAAATATGCCCATTAATTCATGTACCTGATATATTCTACATTTCTGTTTGCCTTTTAGGATTTGAAAAAAAATAAATCAGATGGCAGATATGACATGAACAATAATACAACAATGCCTATTCGTGAAATATACTAAGAAATTAACAGCAATGACAGGTACCGAGAATCAAACTAATGTACTACGTTAGGCAAAATGATTTCCATCAGCGAAAATAATAGTAAACAGGCGATTATATAATAATTTTGACAGGAGAACATTCTGTTTGTTTGGCCAGTTTCACACAAATATTTTGATTTTAGTCATTTTTATTCAAAAAGCCATGTACTGGGTTAGTTAACACAACCCCTTACAATGGATGTGTCAATTTTGTGCAGTCAACTTAATTTTAGCAATGTCAGTATTTTATTTAAGCAAGTTACCAACTAAATAAAATATGTCATCAAAATGTATTCATTTTGTGTGGCAAATATATCAAAGTATAACAGTTTTTGTTTGTGTGATCTCCATTTCCATGGCAATATATGGCGTAAGACTAACATTTGGAAAACAATCAGTCGCGTCAGTAGAAGCAAATGTAATATATGCAATGTTTACTAATCCAGAAAGTCGGCCGACACTTAACAGACTTGATTTAGTCTGTTTCATTGCTTTCAAGAGATTTTTTTTTTTTCTCAAACGGAATAAATACAGCACATAGAAACACTAAATTGCTTAGCTCGCTCAATCTTGTTGGAAGTAAGATATCTGCTGAAAAAAGATATCGATAAGGTCATGTATTTTTTACATTTTAGCATCGTGTCTTGGAGTTAAAACATAAGCAGTCAAGCTAGCCACCGCCAGGATTTTAAGTGTGCGACTGTCCCGTGATGTTACGGTTCTCGGAGTGACAAATTAGGACCAAAATAGACCCAATTTCACCAAATGGGTCACATTTAATAGACCTATAACAAGTAAAAACAATATTATACTGCATATAATATAAATTCCAAATGTTCAGTTGACCAATGAGATCTCTGGATTGGTACTACTTGTTGTATCATAATATGTAAAGGCATGGTAGCATTTGTAAACGTATGCATGTTTACAACTCGGGGGAGTGACCATGTCAGCCTCTGCCTTAATATCATGTGGATATTCTTTATATCTCAAGAGCTGTCAATCATAGTCTTTCAAATCTAGTTCTTAAAACATGCTCTCTGACCACATCAGAAATCAATAGTTGTTCCAAAAAGCCACATGGGAAGGTGAAGTAAAAAGGCGGGTCTCATCGAAAGGATGGGGACATGATATCGTTTAAAAACAGGGATAACTGCACACATTTTTCAGACAATCCCTCCAAGGAGACATTGATAGTGTTGCATTGAGTTATAAAAAATGCCACAAATTGTTCTGTATTGAATGAAAGAATGAGAGCTATAAAGAGAGGCACAATGTCTGCCTCCTTTCTTACTTCCACACAGTCCATGAATCCCCAATTAACAACAGAATGCTTACATGCTGTTTTAGATTTAAACGACCCAGGTGAGGATGAGAGGAATTTGGCCGTTACTGTCAAAAATCTAAATCTTGCACTTGTAATTACAAACATTTGTCACTTGAATAAAGGTCTGTCAAAAGTCATAAGAATGCATTCTGTCGTAGCAATGAATGCAGCACATTTAATGGCAATCTATTCTATTGCTGGATCAAATTCTGGATCAAAGTGGTGGACTGCCAGACAGGAAGTATTGCCTTTCCTAGAACCACACTGAGAGTGCAATTGAAACTGAGGTCATTTAATGCCAAATAACGATCTGGTCATGATCAGCTACAAAACATGTTAGTAATGCCACTGCCAGGATTTGTTGAGTTTACGCATTTGAAAAATGCAAGATGAAAGAGAGACAACTATTTTGTAGCTGCCTTTATTGAGACTGTTTTTATTGTTTGCTATCCGGTATGCTGACATGTATAGCATGATTTATCTGCTATCTGTTATAATAAGAACAACTATTTGAGTAGCTGCTAACTTAAAAATCTCATTTCAGCCGGTGATGCAATGTTATTTCAAGTTGAACATACTGGATAGTACATAGTAATTTGCTCAAGAATTTTGTCGGCCATGTCTCAGCTTGGTTTACTGCTGTTCATATTAATTCTCATAATCCTTAAATTATTTCCACCAATTGACTTGAGACTGAGCACACCACATCACCATGGTATGCCAGTGAATGTATTGATTCACCCATTTCAAGAGCCTGAACAAAATCAGTCAATGTCCCAATTATTATGGTTCACTGCTCATGTGGAAGCTACTTTTAACTGTGAAAAAGTACAGATTTGGTGTAAATCAGAACTCTATACAACAAAACTGTGAGGAATCAGTATAATTTCTCACTAATTAGATGCTTGGATGCAAAATGAGAAATAGATGCAGGACAACACATATCGCAAACTGTGTTGATACAAAACACAGAGCCAAGCAATCTGTGGTGTTTTTTGTTGTGATTGTTAGAATATTCATCAGCATCCTCTGTACAGAAAAATAGCCTCCATGCATTTTATTCATCCAGTGAAACAAGGACTTGTTCACTGAATAATTTTAATTTTTGTTCTAGTTTGTAAACATATTAAATAGAGGCTTGTTATGGATGTTTTAGATCATTTGTTTGGGTTTGGTTTAAGATACGAACATGGAGATATGTGGAATTTGCATAGTGTGCATGAAAATGTTTTGTGTGTGTTCACACAAGTGTGTATTAGAGAGGTATACTTGCATGTCTGTGTTTGCCCAGTTTGAGATACCAGCCTATATTTCTGTCTTTGAGCTCTGAACAAAGACTGCAAGCAGCCCAGATCAAAACGGGCATCAATACCTTGAGCCTCACATTGTATGTGTGTGCTTGCATATCTCTGGTTGTATTCTTTTAGGTGTATGGGCACGTCAGTGTGTGTGGGTCTGTGTGCAGGCAAGTGTGTGCGTCGATGTCCAAGCATGTTGTGCCGTCATGCCTGCTTGCTTGACCAGCTACATTCTGTTCGAAATACATATTCAGCACTTTGCGCTTTTTTTTCCCCTCTCCTCCTCTTTTTGCTTCACTCCCCGTTCTCTCCATTTTATGGTTATTAGATAGGACAACTCTTGCCGCTGGCAATTCTCCTCTCAGCACTCTACATCCAAAGGCATGTGGGTTTTGGAAACCAGTGTGTGTGTGTGTGTGTGTAGGTGCCTGCTGTGTGTAATAGTGGTGATGTGCAAATTCCTTTATGTCTGTGTATGCTTGCACACACAGTAGACTACAGTATACAGTATGCAAAAGGTACTGAGAGAGGAAGTGTGTTTTCCAAGATCTGTTATTTAAGGTCAGTATTACATTCCCATTGCTTTCTTTCTCTCTGTAGCCCTCCATCCCTCATCATGCATTATGTTTCTCACAAAAATGAGGCCCACTCTCACATTGACCCCTTTTAGACCTGTGTCAGTACCCCACTCTCTCTATCCACATGCACACCTCTCTCTCTCTGTCTCTTACACACACACACACACACACACACACACACACACACACACACACACACACACACACACACACACACACACACACACACACACACACACACACACACACGTATGGTGTAGAAGCCTCGGGCTCCATCTATTAAAAGGTACATCCATCATCACATATAATTTTAATATGGAAGGAATAAAAAGATGCTTATGCAGCTAAATGAGAATATTCAGAGACCTGCATGCGGAAGTCCAGCACTGCCTAGAAACCTGAACAAGCACGAAATGCATGCACATGCACACAAACACATTGAACAAGGTCAATGTGTTCTGCCAATTATGGCTCATGAGATGCTGCAGTCTGTTCTGTGTTTATACTTATATGTCTATATTTTTGAGGACCAATTTGAGGTTTAGACGTAAAAAACTGACAACATTTGGTTTCAGTGTTCTGGTTCGATTTACGTTACGTTCAGGACACAGTAAGAATTGGGCTCAGGGTGAAGCTGTGATTACTGAATTTGGGGTGAGAGGTTCAAAATGCATTATGCCAGTAAGGGGTCCTCAAAAAGACAGAAGAACAAACGTGTGTGCACACATGCATGGGTCGCCTCTGCAGTGTGTGACATGATTACATGAGTGCGTAAGGTTTTGTACAGCTCCCTCGGGGCCCACGCCATATTACATGCATTCAGTGTGTTTTGATCTCACATTTATCATCTCTACTTCTTTTCTGCTCGTTACCCTTTTCCTTCATTGTGTCCTCTGCGGATTTCGGTTGTGGTTAGCGAAGTAAACTCTCTCTGTCTGTGCTTCGCAGCATGTGATGAGGCAGGACCAGACAGGGTCATCACATATTTATGCAGTTCAGTTTAAATCAACCCAGGTCATGATCAATAAAACATTTTATGCTCAAAAAATGTCACTGTGGCTCGAAAAAAAGAGGTTTTTTTTTTTTCAAATTAATGTATAACTTTATATTCATTGCTAAAGCTGTTAAATTCTAATCTTAAGTGGACCTACTTTGCAAAAAAATCTGGGTAAATTAAAGCCTCCTTCAAAGTAAAATCAAGGCTAACAGCCTCACACTGCTCAACTTTGTTCACTTCAACAGAAACCTTGCACCATCTGAGACCAGGTTGTTTTACCTAAATCAGTAATGAGTGCAGCAAAGGCAAATACTAAAAACTTTTGAGAGAGTGTCGAGTTCCAAAATCCAGTCGGTGCTCGCCTCATAACATTGCTGACAAACAACAAGATGCTTTTGTTGGTTGTTATCAGTTGACAGCTGATTGTCAGGAGTCGTCTTGATTGTTACCATGGAAACGCAGCTCTTGCCTCAGAGGGAGCCTCAGGGTTGGTTAGCTACAACTTTTTGGATTTTAATTTTGTTTTGTTGCTGTTGCTTTTGTTGGTGACTATATGACTCCAATTAGATTACATTAGGCATATATTGAACCAGAGACTAGCCTAATCAAATACTGACCAGGCTTTGGAAAATCCCTTTCATTTTCAAGTCAAAAATGGAGCAGTTTTCACAAACTCTGCTTGGCCAGTGATGCAGTGGTAAAGATTTATAAGTTGCTGGAGGTAGAATTTTTCTAGCCTCTTTATGAAGCCAAGTCAACACATCGCCTATTTATTTTCACATCAGCCCTCGAAGCAATGGCGTCTTCAGCACCACCAGCACTCAATGCAGTCTTTTTCAATCAGGACATTTTGAGATCTTCAGTGTTTTCCCAACACAATACAATTTTAAAGACATGATATGCACTTCCAACTTCACTCTCTGCTGCTACTTTTTTTAAGCATATTTTGAAATGGTAAAATCATTAACTCCTGGAGGGCGGTTGCCACAGTGAGTTATACATGTCTGAGGATTGTTTTCTCCCAGTAAATAATACCTAAGCTTGTGTTAATCTATTTGAGCTGGAATCAAGATGTGAACAGACTGCAGTGTGAAACATACCCAAACAGATCTATTATAAGCCATATTGATCCATACCCAAAGATGGACACCTCAGAGCAGTATGTTGTGTTTCAGCTTTGCAGTCTGAAAATGGAATTTCCCCTGGGCAGTTCAATGGAGTTAAGCCAGCAAAAATGTTTTCACCAGATTGGTTGCTACTGATGACAAAACCTTCCTTTCTGCTGTGGGATACCGAGCTACACAGCTAAGATAAAGTAAAACAGTGATTCCCTTGTAACAGCTTCTTTTCCACTGTGTCCATTTAATGATGCAAGTTAACCAAGGTCATGATATTTATCACAGAGAAAGGGTGTAGCAGTGGATGCAAGAAAATCATCAAGTACACAAATCATCTCACCTCAGAGCCACCACAAAACAAACACAGTCCTGCACTAACAGTCAACTAGTCATTAAGCATACCACACAATGCATGTAAAAACAGAATTTGGAGTTCTCAAGGTTTTTCGTTAGGACTCAACTCAAAGAGGGAAGAACAGCCGCCATTTTCTTAATCCTTCCCAAGTATTTTAGATTGGATACACAAACCAGTCTTCCCAGCCTTGGTATTTCACCACAGCAAGGGATGGAAATGGAAAGCCTCCAATTCGATGCCTGAAGACAGGCCATTACATTATGACCTGACATTTAAAGGAAGGAAAACTAAACTATAAAATGACACTTGTGCACTCAGTAGATATTGTTAAGAATAATATGCTATCTAGAAGCCAGCAGCCAAGAGCACATGCCTCGAGATTGTTCAGGTACCCACAAAGTTCACTCTGATCTACTTGAATCAGTTCAAGTGTGCCCAGGTTGGTTCTCTGCGCATTTATCAACTTGAATTTAGTTTCAAAGCCTCAAGTATTTTTGTGTATAGGGTCACTCTGATTAAGAGAGAAACTGAGGGACAGATTACTGCTTCTCTTCTTCTTTACTGCCTTTGTTGGCAACTAGGTCTGGGTATTGTTCAAAACCTTTTGATACCTTGACCTTGATACTTTTTTCAATACCAATCTTATAAAATCCATTTAAAAAAACTAAGAAATTACATTACACATTACAGTACAACTATTTTGTTTTCATGTAGTGGAGGGCGAGAGTGTAACCGAGGTTATTTTTATGTGTCTACAATTAAAAGATGTCCCCTAAACACCTCAAATACAAGTTGTTGCTAGATGCTACAATTTACAGATTATCTTTAAAAGGTATCAGTTGATGCCAGATTACTAGCTGCACACTGAGAAACCTCCAGTCACTGCAGCACAAACAACTCAAGACAGGTACATGGTCAAAAAATGGGTTAGAAAAGAGTGAAATAAGGTGTCCTAATGTAAGATTTACTTCCCTAAACTGAGGCCGAGTGAGTGCCATCTGCAGAGGTTGCTGGTGACAGCTATTGTGTTGCCTGAGTGCAATCATCCAGGTTTTATCTATTTGTTTTTGCCGTACAATTTTTCTCTGCTTCTTTGCACCTTTCTGCTGCCCTTGGTTGCAGAAAGATATCCAAACAATTCCACACTGAACAATGGATAATATTCCACCACCCCTTCTTTGACTGCCAGCTGGTGCATCTCTATGCACAGAACCATCAGCAAAGCAATTTTCAATCAAATTCCAATTTCTCACAAAAAGCAGAGAGTTTTTAAACTTCATCTAACGTCCAGGGACAGCTCAAAATATAGAACAAGTAGCGTAGCTAACAAGGTTTCATCCTGGTTTAGGTTAAAGTCAGTATATGATACTTCCAAAAGTAAAATTAAATGCGTAGTGTACATTAATACATAAATTACATATGTTATATATAAGTTTACTTAAGTATAGTACTTTAAAAAAAAAAATCCATGTTGATTTTTGCTTTCACACGGACTGGAACATCAGTCTCATGGGTAAAAGTCCTGTGTTTGATTTGTCCAACCCACCACTTTCTCTTTCAGCAGACTTTCTCATTCTTTATACTCCGACACCTAATTTCCCTCTTCAAATCTGGTGGTCACAGCAGCAACGTCAAAGGGCACCTTGTGAGAAGCCAACGGCTTTGAAAAAACGGAAGTACTAAACGCACTGGGAATGAGCAGGTTGGTAAATGATTAAGTCAAAGCATATTTTTTCAATTTATGTGCCTTGGGGTCCCTTTGCTGTTCTTTTACATGTAGCAGATGGGACACACTAGAAGTGTCTGAGGCTTCTCCTTATTGATTTCACATTTGTTTTCCCAAGCACATGTCTCTTAGAAAAAACAAAAATCACTTTTTCCCTCTTCTCTCATTTTCTTTGCAAAGATTTATATTTCTCATTTAAGCAGAGTGCACTTAAAACCCCCGGCTGATATACTCCATTTGCATGCACAGTAGGCCTGTAGAAGGTGAAAGGAGAACAGAGAAATCACATGGTAGGGCGTCATAATCTCTCTCCCTCCGCTCTCTCTTTCTCCCTCACCATGCTTCCATGTCTGAGAGTTGCTGAGTAGGGATTCTATAATGAGAGAATGGTGACGTTGACCGGGAGAAAAAGAGAAAACTAAGCAGAGTGGGTAGTGGGGGGGGTTAAGGGAGGAGTGGTGGGTGGAGGGGCGAGAGAGGGAGAGAGGGAGAAAAGAAGGGACGAGGAAGAGTGGAGGCAGAAGATCAGGGTGTAGAGAGAAAATTCTCGGTCAAGGTCTTTCCTAATGAACAAATTATCATGCAAAGGTCTCTCTCTCTCCACTTCCTCCTCCCAGCCCTCACTTATTCACTTCCTCTCTCTTTCTGTTTCATTGTCACTCAGTCTTTCTGTCCCTCCTCTCTTTCCTTTCTCACCTTCCTCTCTCTGCTTCACTGGGCTTGACCTTGGTTCCCACCTCACTCAAATCCCTTGCTCGTTGCCTCCCTCCCTATTTCTATAACCTTGTTTATTTTCTGCCGCATTCCTGTTTTCTTTATCTCTGTTGCTTCCCCTCCTTTCCACTGTTGCCCCCTACCACCACCCCCATTTTTTCGAGTTCTTCTAGGCCTTAGGCAGTAGTCTGCTGCTCTAAAACCTCTCTATCAGCACATCCCTGCAATAGTCGGGTCTGACAGTCACTTTCACTGCAGAATTGGCTGATTTACCACACGCACACACATGTGCACTCACACACACCCTTTTTTGTGTATGGTGCTAACATAGTGTAACCAGAACAGTCAGCATGTGTGCACAGCTGTGCGTGAGTATCTTCTGCATCACTAATAATAACATTAGATCCTCATGCATGAGTGCTTAATTTTCAATATAAACGTGTGCGCAAACACGACTGCAAGTGTGTGTGTGAGTGTGTGTGTTCGTCTGGGTGTATCTGTTCCCCCAATTTCTCCCCTCCACAACTCTCACTCGCTTTTCATTTCTGTATTAGCCCACCAGCAATGTAAAGGTCATAGATTGCAGCGGCGTTTGACTCTGTAGTCTGTTAAATAATAGCGTTGCTATTTACTGTTCTCAACCCCGGCCTGATGTCTACGTGTTGCCCGGGGCGTCATCATCTCCACAGCACTGCTTCAGTGGCAACGCTGCATTGTTACAGTGCGCACTGGGCATACACATGGTCTAATACATGTTTTGAACTTGTTCCACTCCTGCAGTTACATAGTATTTTAAAGGAAACGAGGGGAGAGAATCTGAGATGAGAGAAAAGGGAGGAAGGAGAACAGTAAGACAAAAAAGGAAGAAATTACGCTGGAGAAAACATCTTGCTGTTCATCTCTGACATTAAATTGGGGATAAACAACTTAAAAACAAATCTGTTTGCTGAAATATTTTTCACAGCTTACAGGGATTGAATGGTGTCAAGAAAATATTGACTGTCGTTGTTATATACTGATGCTTTCAGTATAATCTTTTATTTATAGTTCTGCTGGTGGCCCTAACAGCAACCTCCAACCACCAGCACAGGTGACAGGGGCCTCCTCTATTTCAGTAACATCTGAAGAGAGGAGTTTTAAATTTTCTTTCAAAGCCCCATGCTTATGTTTGGTACATGCTGACATGATTTTCATTATTAAATATGGAAGCAAAATTGAGCAGTTAAATTGATTAGTTCTCCGATGTTGCCTCTAAACCTCGCAGCTAGGAAATTGCTGCTAATTGTGAACCTAATACGACTCTTCTATAAGCATCGTTTACAGTTGTGATTAAGGTCCATCAATGTAAGGCCTTTTGTTTTTGTTGTTTTATCCTCCTTATATTAATCATGCACTTCTGAACATCAGTAAAATTAAACTTCTAAAAGAAATTGACGGAAATTGTAAAAAAAAAAATTAAAAAAAATGGAAACACTTTGTTTGGTCTTGAAGTGTACAGGGAAGGGTGTAGCATCTTTATCAAGGACACACTGTCAGTTAAATCTGCTAATTTATAACAGATAGGCCAGTTTATCTAATGCTGACAGCAGCATATTATGTGACACTATTTTTTAGATTAGGACAGCAAAAATCCCGACATGTAGTTAAAGTATGTGGCCCATATCCATCCACATATCATCCACTTTCAAATCCAGCCATTTTCTGCTGGGGGACTTTCTTTGAAAACTTTTGATCCTTCTTAGGTTTTAAATCCCATTCACAGATACATAAACCTGATAGATTAAAAATAATTTTTGATAATCTGATGACATATTTCCTCGCAGTATGATTCCTGTCTTTGTTTGGGAGGCTTGCTTCTCTGTCAGAGGGCAACTATGGAGAAAAATTGGACTTAAAAATAGTCCCAAATGTGTATTACATGTTGCATTACATCTACAAGTAAAGATGTACAGTTGTCTACAACTATTTGTGAGTAATTTTGAGTGCTCAAAAAAATGTCTTATACCAAATACCAACGAAATTGAACACGTAGAATAATTGTACAATGCACACATCACAACCTGAATAAATATTCATATTTTCCACTTCAACTTCACCGATGTTTTTATTTAAGTTTTCTGTGTTTAAAATGTCCAAATCTACTTGTGACATTCTTTGACATTTATTTACATATTGCTTAAGGCAGGGGTGTCAAACATACGGCCCGCGGGCTGGATCCGGCCCGCCAGGGTGTCCAGCTCGGCCCGCCGGATGACTTTGCTAAGTGTGAAAATTACAGAAAGACATTTATTTCATTTCTATGAGAATATGGAGGTTTACGAGTACAAACGTTTTGTAATTGGTTTTAATCGATCCAGTAATTGCTTCAAAAACAGCGTAAATGCGATGTCTGCTCCAGAGGCAGCAGCGCTCGCTGCTCGCTTTGTGACGGGATTGATGTCAAACGCGTCACAAAGCGAGGGAATCTGCAGAGGGGAGCCCAGGCAGATAAACAGTGGGCTGATGTCTGAGTTTTTGGTCTTTATGTTTCTAGTTTATTGTAGAAAGACCTTAAAATAGGGTTTATCATCCAAAAACCTTCACCATTGATTTGAACATAGAGAAATATTGTTGTTATGTATGCGTTATTATGCTATGATTTTACTGGTCTGGCCCACTTGAGATCAAAGTGGGCAGTGTGTGGCCCCTTAACTAAAATGAGTTTGACACCCCTGGTTTAAGGTGTGCGGACAGATACGCACAAATCAGGTTACATTTGCGTGTTCAGTTTTGAGACTTTTTTCATGCTCTCCAGCTCCACACAAACCTGCAAATACACAGGAGCCTTTTAATCTAAATATATGGTTTAAATAAGCTAATGTTAGGTGGTGTACTTGTTCTTCTGCTCGGAAAACAACAAGTGTCGTGTCAAAGTCTGTGTAACCTCTACAGTTGTGTTTTCCATAGCGTGCCCCTCAGAGGTTCGGGCTAGGTTCTGGACTCACTGTTTTCCCAACAAAAAAATAAGTCGATCATCGAGTAGCAACTTATCTAAATTGTATATTTACATTTTTAGGCTACTGTATGGAGTCTATAGTTGGTATATATGTGTCTTCCAATTGTAGGATGATGAACTATACTGTCTATTTAGAAAAATCTAAAAAAGTATTTCTCTTTTAAATTAGACAGGAATTTACCAAAAGCCCAGATGTCTCAGTTTTCCACCAGCACTTAAACACAGCATGTATTTGTGAATCTGAAAGGATTCCCAAAAGTGCAAGCACAGTAGTGGCGTGATCCGTGTGTATTAGGTGATCCGTGGATATGCAGTTTACAACCTGTAAATGAATATCAAAGAACATCAAATATTTTTAGACATTTGTAAACGCAGAAAACTTTTTGAAAGTGATCACATCTAAGAATTTTAGGTTAAAAATCTGTACATGAAATATAACATTTATTTCGGTTGTAAATGGTAAATTATATGCACTTATGGTGCCTTTTTTTTATCTTACTATTCTCCAGAGCTCTTTACAATTTTTGCATTCAATTCACACAGACATACACAACAATGGTAACAGAGCTGCCATGCAAGCTGCTCGCCTTCCATCAGAAGCAACTTCGCGTTCAGTGTCTTGCCCAAGGACACTCTGGCATGTGCCAAGGTCTGAACAGCCAACCTTCTTATTAGTGGTAGTTGTGTGTGTGTTGGAAAATGCATTTCTGAGTGCCCAAATCACATATTAATCGCTACACAATTGATGTCAAACTCATTTTTCATTTGTAGATCATCTAACACACATTTGGGCCTATTTTCAGTCTAATTTCTCCCCATAAGTGACTCTTTCACAGATACTGCAGATGTTCCAAGGCTTCGAGGCTTCATTTAATGAGCCTTACACAGAATTTGGGAAAATAATTTAGTTGCAATTAATCACTCTGTGTGAGCTCAACTCTGGCATCATCTGTGCACAAGGTCTAGCACATCCATGCCGGTGATCACTTTCATAAGTGCACATCAGTGCTCTCCAGTTCTCCTTTGTGTCATCTTTAAACATCCAGTATCATCCTACAGCAAATCCCTGTGCTGAAATACTCATGGCTTTTTAGCAGATAAACTAAATGTACTTGCAAAATATTTGAGATCATGGCATTCCTGTGTCAAATAGAATAAATAACAATCCAGTGAGTTGTAAGATTTAGAGGGTTGAAGGCTTATTTAAGTCTTTCAGCATGTGCAGAATTGGATCCACTCTGTATACTCCTTACAGCTGCATCTACCTCACTTTCTGTTAAGTCTCCCAAGTCTAAATTGGTAATGCAGTAGACTTCCTGCAATTATATATACGTTGTACATTTATATTTCATTGTGCTGATAATATAAAATATTAATTTTAAAAGCTCGGAGTATTAAATGCAATCCCTTGCCAAATTCAATTGACATGAACCATTGCTAATTTAGTTATTACCTCAGTGGGTTTTTAATTTATTTTGTTGCCGACATTTGAAAAAATCTAAAATGCTTTAAATGACACAATAAAGAGGAGTTTTTATTAAATGAAACACATTGTTGCCAAACAGGGAGGAGTCGATTGTAAACACAGCAAATATAAAACTGTCCCAATCCAGTCCCAGCCTCTGGGCTTGTCATTTGCCAGTCAAAAAGAGGTATTTTATCTTTGTTGGAATAGAGCTCTCGTTTCCCTTGCCGCTGGTTCTGTATGTCTCAGCAGCAGCCCCAGTTCAACATGTGTCGTGTCTATGTTATCTTAAGTGCCTTTTCTCCCTGGGGCTTACAAAAAGGAAGACACAGAGACAGAACCTTTTCCCTTCTAGCAAAGCAGAAAATGAGGAATGAATCAAGGTAAGTGTATCGCATGTATGAGTCAGCGAGATCACCTGGGTCAGTGTTTATATGTTGTCGTCATCTGCATGTTATTGTGTATTGTATGTAGCGTGCTATCATTTGCACAGCATACAATGTGCGGTAATTTGTTTGTATGCAAGCATTTGTGTACACCCAGCTGTGTGTGGGTGTATCTATACAAGTGGGTGTCCATGCCTTATGCTACCTGGCCCAGATGACTCTGGGTAATTGCTCCTTATCTGGTGGCCTGTCGGTTCACATCTCTTTGACGAAGGGAGCGGGCTACAGGAGCGATTTACTCTTCTTTTAATGATCATTATGAATGATTTATACTCTCCTGTCATGTGTGTGTATATGTATGCTTGTCACAATGAGAAGATAATGTGCATTTGAGTGTGTGCTGCAGACAGAGTGAGTCACCAATGGACAGACTGTGTGTGTGCCTGCTTTGGACTGTGCACTCGTTCACCTCTCATTGTCCTTGGTTAATTCTGCATTCATGGGAGACACTTTTTTTTTTGGTAAATATTCTTTGGGAGCGGAACATTTGGTATGTGGGTCTCTGTGAGTGTAACTGTGAAGCCTTTGGGATTTGTTGGAGCCGTATGAGACAGAAGGATTATTGTGCTTGTTAAGATACAGAGAAATAAGGATCAAGGGACACAGAACTGGTGAGAGAGATGACAATGAAAAGAGAGAGAGAAAAACACAAAAAAAAGATAAATGTGCATGACTGTGGGGGTGTGATTAACTGGACAAGTGTGTGCCTGCTGTAGATTTGTGCTCCTTCACTGTAGTTCCCATACCTGCATTTTGTGTGCACATGTTCCTACTGTATGTATCCATTGAATGTGCAAACTCTATATCGCTGTACATTGTTTCCTTTGATCAGGCCTTTCATCCGTGGCTCAGCTATAGTTGTAATTGGTTTCTGATGGTACTGACTGAGTGAAACCGGCTTTGGATGGCTTCCTTAAACATTCCAGCCCATCCAAACGTGAGGGCTCCCTGCGCTCGCCTCAGGCTCAACCAGCACCGCCCCTTAGTCAGTTGACGAAGAGCAAAAATAGAAGGACAGTCGGATACACATCAGAAGGGGCCATGTTTTAACGAACAAGGAACACAGTCTAAAACTCGTGGTGCAAGTGCATTTAGAGTGTATGCAAATCCCCCAGTTTAATAGTGCACAGTAAGACGTATGGTTCAAAGACATTGTCCTTTGTGTCTTAATTATTCATAGATGTGTTCTGGGTGCAACATTAAATTAACCAATGTTAGTGGATTTGATAATATAACGGAATTATTAGTAAAATAAGCTTCTCTGCAGAGGAAACAGACCTGCTTGTGTGCATATTGATGCACACAATAATAATACTTGTAATGTTTTTGTAATCTTTTGCATGTTTTCAGACTGCTCATCTCTGTATATTTGTCCAACAGAGTCTACAAGCACTGTGCATCTATCTGTAAAGGTGCATATTACTATCTTAATCATTCTTAAAATAACTAAAAAATACTGTGCCATTGTCTTAAGACCAGGTTTTTGTTAGTCAGTCGCGCCATTGCTTTCCACTTCCTCATGATAGCAAAACAACTGAGATGGGCACAAGTGGCCTGGTATTACAAGATCCAAATTGACTGCATGAATATGCAGGTATATCCATGCTCTAATAAGGATTGTTTTCTTGTCGTTGCATCCTAATAACTTTGTGGTCATTTTAAAACTGCTGTAACCAATCACCATTGAACACCAAATGAAGTGTTTGTGCGTTGGCACTCGCTAAGCCGTAAAGAACAGAGTGAGCAGAGTGAAATACCATGTTGATAAATGGCCTGTGGAGACTCTTTGCTTGTACTTTGGGCATTGTTCTTGCTCCAGTTTCAATTCCTCAGTATTTGATAGCTTTGCTACAACTGTTCATATCGCTTCATCTAGCTCTAACACCAACACCACACTTGTTGGATCGCACTTACACACCCCCCACTGGTGGCTTATTTATCCGGCCTTTAGAGTTGCTGAGCAAACCCCAATGCCAACAGGGTTTCAAGGCTATAATCCCAGCGGAGACTGATGCTGAGGGTAACAGGTGGGAGGGTGGTCAGTTACAATGTGTGCATGATGCTCTCACAGATTTGAGGGTGTAAATGCAAGTGTGAAATTGTTGGTTACATACATCAGCATATTATAATGACAAGATGTCACTAAACCATTGTCTACTTGCAACTGGCAGCTGCAGCTGCAGCTGAACTCACTCACTTCCAAAGGAGTTGCCTGTTCGATAAAATGAACCACTACTTCATTATGGCATCTTCTGTCTGAATGGACATCTTATTCTGCAGTGATTCAGGACTGCAGCATTGTACATTATACCAAACATTTGTCTTGCTTCAGTGCTTCACCAGCAGCCCCTCTTCCCTGGTGCCTCATTTTACCTCCTCTTCTTTCCAGCAGCTCACTCTCTCGTTACAACTTACTGCCTGTCTGGCTGTCACTCTTCCTCTTTTAGACACTCTTTCCCCCCTCTGTCTACCCACTCGCTATCAATTCTCTCTAGCTCCATCTTCCTGTGTGTGTCATTTGCTTTTCTTTCTCACCCTCTCTCCATCCTATTCATGTGCCTTCCACGGATTCGAGACAGAGTGAAAAAGATAATTCCCTGGTTCTCTGCAGAGAGATGGCAAGTAAAAATAGAGAAGGTTACCTTTCATGTTCAATTTTAAAAGGCAAGTTTGAGATTTCCCCGAGATGATTAAATAGGAACATTCCTGACAAGGTCACGCAGACTCACACGTATATAGATGCACGGATTCATGTACACACACATAAAGACTTTCACACAGAGAGCTTGGTCAAAACACCTTTGGGAGGAGCTGCTGTTCCTCAAACATAAAACTGCAAAGCAAAAACTAGAAAAGAAAAGAAGAAAACATTCGTGCCTGGGTGGAAAAATCACAGCATAACCAGGACAGTGTGCCTGTGTTTGCACTGCGCTAGTTGCCTGAGAGAGAAAATGGCAAAGGCAGCACAATTGATGGACTCGTTTCTTTATTACTCCGGCATTTATCACCTTTCATTTATTGTAAGAAAACAGACTTAAATGATTTATGCCACTGTTTGTGTGTCTGCGTGCTTGTTTTCCGAATGCCTCAGTCTTGCATGTGTCTGTAACATTTATTTGTACATTTGTTTGTGTATTTACAGTCTTATTAAGGTTTAACTTTATGCTTTAAGCAGCATGGTTTCCCTGGAGACCAATTATCTGACAGGGTTAAGGAAACTCTCTTGTGCCACAGAAGGGAGATTGTGTGTTTGTGACAACACTCCAGCATGTTCCCTCAGGCATCCCGATTGTGTTTGTGTGTCCTGCCTGCATGTGTGTGTGTGTGTGTGTGTGTGTGTGTGTGTGTGTGTGTGTGTGTGTGTGTGTGTGTGTGTGTGTGTGTGTGTGTGTGTGTGTGTGTGTGTGTGTGTGTGTGTGTGTGTGTGTGTGTGTGTGTGTGTGTGTGTGTGTGTGCATTATTTATTATCAGAATCCCCGTTAGCTTACACATTAGTAATGAACATGGCTTTCCAGAGTTGCTCTGATCATGGTTATTGCCCCATAAACTTGAAAAAACATCGCATAAGGAACTCACTGCGTGTATGAGTGAGTGTGTGTGTGTGTGTGTGTGTGTGTGTGTGTGTGTGTGTGTGTGTGTGTGTGTGTGTGTGTGTGTGTGTGTGTGTGTGTGTGTGTGTGTGTGTGTGTGTGTGTGTGTGTGTGTGTGTGTGTGTGTGTGTGTGTCACATACTGCAAATTGCTGTCAGTCATGGTGTTAAGGCTTTCTGAATGTGTCCCAACCACTTGGTAACTATAGCCGAGACTGACAGAGGTGTTGTGGGACAAAGTGGAGTTGGCGTTTAGAATGAGTTATCCCGAATTCAGACTGCGTTCATCTCCAGAGGCATGGATGAATGGCCTGATTCTCTCTCCACCTCCCTTTTTCTCTATGACTTTCCAGCCCTCTCTCCTCCTCTCCTTCTCTTTCAAACTTTCTCACCCTCCTCTCTCCGCAAATCCTTACATTGTGTCTTCTTTTATCTCTCTCTCCTTTCAGCCTTCCATTTTGGCTCTACCCTTTCTCCTGTCATCTCTCCCCTCGCTCCTTCTTTCACTCCTTCATCTCACTCTGCTCTCACACACAATTCTCTCCATTCTCCCAACTATCTGGAACTTTTTTTAAAAACAAACAATGGGCTGCACTCAGCGAGCTCCAACTGTGTTTCCATAGTGAGAGGAGGGCCACTTCTGCTCTTTGCTATCCAAACTTTTACCAGTGACAGTTTTCATCTACAGCATGAGACCTTCTCTTTTTCTCTGTCCTTTATTTCTGCTGTCTCCTTTCTCTCGTTCCTAAAGGTGTGTACAGAGTGGATACACAAGTAAGCCAAATATTTATGTTAGATTACTTCTATACATTTTTTTATTTTGCTGCTGTTGCATATGAATGAAGTACAGCATCAAGACATGCCTTCATGAGTAAGTATTCCAAGTTATGTCCCTTGATCCAAATCAGCACCTGAGTTATACATGATTTTGTAAGTAACATTTTGGGGAACAGAAAGTCACACTGACCCAAATGGTGATGAGGGAAGTTGGGGAGTGTCGATTGTGTTGCTGCGAATGAGAAACTTGTCCGTTTTTGTGCCGGGAGCGGACATATTGTCATGTTGGAGAACCCAAGTGCTGTCACACCACAGTTCAGGTCATTTGCACTGAATGTTTTCCTTTAGACACCTCAGAATATCACAACTGAACTCAGTGTTGACAGTCTGATCCATGGGGACAAATTCACTGTGCATAGCCCTGCATTGTTTTAATGCACTGACAATATTTTGGACAATTAAGTTCATCATTAAACTTATTTTAATATATATTAAATATATCCGACCTCCATTACAAGTGTCCCATACCCCATTTCTGTCACTATATAGATAGAGGAATTTTGGCTACTCTAAAATTGTTATCACATTGGCCACACAACTTCAGTATCAGTAGAACTTGAATTAAAATAGTGGCTATGAAAACAAAATTGAACAAGCATCCAGTCTGAAAATTGTGGGAGAAACATTGCCCCTCAACACCTCTGCTTCACACAATTACTTCCTTGGCTTTGTGCGAGTACAGTGGAACACAATACCTCCCTCCAAGAACTACCGTAGGAAGGTTTGCACTTTTATCCCCATTTAAATGATTATTGCTTCTGGCCTCTCTCTGTGACAGCGGGCTTTTCGCCCTGTTCTTCAAGTGAAGCCGTTCAGAACAGCTACACTTGCACTTTTGCTTTTAGACATCACACCGTCTTTTCTATAAACTGCTCTCCCTGTCTCCTGCTGCTGGTTCCTCTTATTAAATATTATTCTTACCAGTCTCCTCCCTCTGGGAGAGTCACTCCCTCACTTTTCACTTTCCTGGTCTCTCCCTCTGCTTTCACCTAAATGACCCCCTTGTGTCCCACTTCCTCTTTTAAACTGGTTCTTTAAGTTGACTCATATCTCTCTTTATTACCTTTATATACTTTGCACCCCGCTGCATTTTCCTTCCCCCACTTCTCTTCTTTTCTCCCAAAAGTCCCATGGATAAAAACGATTCAGTCTGATTTTCGGCCAGAGACGGGGATTAGCAACACATTTTCTTTAAATAGAAAATAAAATGTTCTAGCCTAAAATGACTCATGTCCACAGAGACAAATACTTAGAAGTGGCCAGATACAGACATATAATAAATGTGTGGTTCAGATTTGGCAGAAATGCACGTCCTGGGTGATCCGATCAGAAGTGGATGGCCCTAATAAGTACGGCAGTTCACACTAACATGCATCTCCACATACATCTCGAATGACAACATGTGATCAGATCTCACTTCCCGCTGTATGTGCAAATGATTACGCATGTCACGCAAATAAACAAGTGAATAAACACGTGATGAACACTTAGAGAAACGTGAGGAGAGTATTTAAACCAACAGGAATTTTACAAAATGAGACATCCTAGCTCACTTGAGCAGTCAATTATAAATTGATGACCTATTTCACATTTGTAAATGCTTAAACATTAGAGTTTGTAATTCATAACCTCAACCTTTAGGCTGCACTGAATCACAATTGAATTAATCCAGTTGGTTTGAGAGGGTCAGTTTCTGCGCTGCAGTGTATAAATGAACTGTGCAAGTGTGCAGGGCGTCATTCACTGTTAAGGGTCTGATGGGTGTCCTAAGTTACAGTCAAGGTCAACTTAAAATTAAAAATAAACCCAAACAAGGTTTTAGTGAAACAAGCATCAGGGAGAAAGGCTGTTATTTTCCTTAGCAGACAGCTGTTTTGTATCCACAGGTTCAGTTTGCAGGTGAATCTCTCCCGCTTTTTGTACAGCTCCCCACTATCACACAGGAAAAAAAATTCTGTCGGACATTTCTGTAGCATATTCAGGAGGAAGTCAGTTGAGTAGGTGGTACTTTCATGTGGCCCAGGATACATTTGCGTTCACGCTGCTCAAAGAAAGTTGACATCTGCGTCACAGACCACCTCCGCGTGCAGTCTGCACAGATCGCATCTCAATGCATCCTCAGTATGTCTTGAGGGTGTTCACACCTGTACTCGGAGCTGTCCACTCGTGATCAGATCACCTTGAATGCATGTCAATGGCAGGTGAGAACAAGCTCACCAGTTCTATATACGTGGGAGGATGTGAGGATGTCCTGCACACAGAAATGCATGTTTTTTGTTTGTTTTTTTAACTCTGGGGAGTAGAGCTGTTTGCAAGACAGTATACACACGATCACCTAACAGTCAAACACATTCACGTTTGAGCTATAATTAGAACACTGGTCAATGTAAAGCTCTGCACAGTCAGCAGCTTAGCGACTCACACACGCACAAAGACACACACACACACACACACACACACACACACACACACACACACACACACACACACACACACACACACACACACACACACACACACACACACACGGGCATCGGTAGAGAGCCAGACACAGGATAATGGAGTGTTATTAAGTTACCATAATGCGACTTTTGTGTTTTCTATTTTTCTATCAGCAATTGCCTCTCTGCCAGTTGAAAATAGATACAAATACATCATTTGCTATCATTTGACCTCTGGTTTCTTTCAATCATTCTGCCTTTACCTTGGATAGCTCATTTCTTTGGTGGATAAAAGTGCTACAAAAACTGTAAGGTTGGTCGGCTGAGTAAAGTCTAATAAGTCACAGTGTGAATATAGAAATTGTTCCCCGGAGTATAACCTTTAGTGTTTGGTAATTCTTCTTTATGCCACCTGCGTACTTTTGTACCCTTGAGACTTGTTTTCCTCTTCAACAGCAGTATGTCCTGATGTTTTAGAGAGAACAGGACATTTTCAGTGTTAAGAAATAAAGCAAGTAAAATACTGTTTAGAAGTTCATTTGTATTCGACAGTTATCCTTGCATTTCCTGAACTTTTCATTTTTACCACACGCCACTCTGACAGACAGGTCTGACTTGCAAACACAATAAATATTCCAGTCAGTAATGGCAGCCATAGCAGTGATAACACAAATACAGACCACACAAAGGGAGCTCTGCAGGTAGTGAGAAACAACAAACATTAGCAAACAGTTCCTGCTGTGACTACACAGGCTAAGAGCATGTCTAACACGCCACTGTGGTCATTATAACATTAGTATCTTTGAAATTCCTGCTGACTCTGATATATGCCAGATATTGTACTGGAGATGACTGTGGTGACTAGAGGGCTTTTGTCCTCGGAAAAATTACAAGAGCAATAACTGAGCATTTTCTATTGGAAACCAGCACTGTGCACCTCTATTAGCTGCTACCACTGAAACTCTCCAACCGATCATCAAAGCAATGATCACAGAAGCCTGAAGAATATCAAGCACAATTGTGTTCTTCATTAAACACCCTAATTTCCAGTATTAGCTGATCTCTCCAGTTTTAGTGCAAAACAAACACACCACTATCATCAAGTTCAGGGATTTGACGAGATCACTAGAGCCAATATCTAATGATCAACTCTGATCGAACTAGAAAATCTCCTCTTCGCATGAGTTCTTAGTGAGATGAGTGTGCATGCAGCGCGCTAGAAAACAAATCAGTCTGACTGACACCGTGGCACAAAAAGTGTTTCAGGCACGTCTTTGAGTCGTCCATCTCGCACACATCTGACAGAACAGTATGCTTCTATGGTAATCAATACAACCGTCTACTCAGCCAGCATAACATCTCACATGTCAGACACTCCATTCAGGTGTAGCCGTGACCCGAAGTGTTTTTTGTTTTTTTAGGCTTGAAGTCCATTTTTCTCTGTTTTACATATATAATTGCGTATTGGGCTCCATGCACATTCAAAACTTCAACACTCTACCTGAACACCTCCTGTGTAGACACACAGACTGAACACCTGTTGGTCACACTTCACGTTCAGTGTAGACACAGTGTAAGAGGCATTGTCCTCCAACACTGATCTATATCCATTTCTTGAATTGTATCAAGCGCCAGATCATGTAATGCTAAAGGTAAAATGTATGTACGGGTCAAAGGAATTGTCCAGAGTGGGCAATATGGCCCTAAAATAATCACAATATATCTTGGTATTTTTTTTTTAGATAATT